>NC_137191.1:6384817-6532317 GCF_960531495.2 Zeus faber
ATTTATATCACACCCAGAATGCGTGTTTTAAATAAGCACATGAATAAAGTGGTCTTTCTTGGGTTCGGCTCATTTGAATTTGGCCTCACCTCCCTTTTCCCTCAGAACAAGTACAAGAGCTTTGTTCCACCTTTCTTCTTCAGGCTTTAATCACGGCGTTTCAAACGACTCGTTGGGAAAACAGGTAATAAATAGAACAAACAGTACAGTGGTGCGATAGAAGAGCTCTTTATCACATTTAAATGAGCTCTGCTAATTGACTCTGCCAGGAGTGGAATCCATACTGTTTCCTTGATTCGCGCTCGGAATCAAAGCGAGACAGAGAGAGAGAGAGAGAGGGCGAGAGAGAGAGAGAGAGAGAGAGGGAGAGCAAGTGAGAGAGAGAGAAACAGAGTGAATGAGCAAGAGCGATTGAGAGAGAGAGGGAGCGGCCGAGGTCATCTCAAGGTGGAGCTCGTCCAAAACCACAATTAGACCGTCCCGGTTTCCCAAATTCACCCTCACACGTCGCCTGCGCTAATGAAGCCGCAACATACCTGCAGCCACAGGGCTGTTCTTCTTGGTTCCTTCTTTCCTCCGTTCTATCCATCTCTCTTTGTCCTCGCTCCCCTCCCAGCCCTGGAATCCGGTTTCCACGGGTACGACCTTTACCCTTGGGAAATCATGGATTTTAGTGTGAAAGGTATTTTTTTTTAAAGAGCCTGTTCTCGTGTTTGGATGTGAAAGGAA
Organism: Zeus faber; assembly: GCF_960531495.2. NCBI lineage: Eukaryota > Metazoa > Chordata > Actinopteri > Zeiformes > Zeidae > Zeus > Zeus faber. The sequence continues at coordinate 6,385,547 of NC_137191.1, forward strand.
ACTAATTACTTTGATCTAATCGCTGTGGACACCAAGCCACCTACTTCTTTATTTCCTTAAATCATGGGGTCCGGATCGTTGCGGTTTGCCCTCACACGTCACATTCGACATCCAGCAACGTGCGCTAAGCACAACCTGGAGGGTTTGGTTTGGAATGAATGTATAGTCCAACTTGTCACAGATGATACTATGAATTAGTCGTAAAATTGGATGAAAACAGCTTTTATTTGAACATCTTGAAGATATATAAATGCACATACAGTATGTGTTTGTGTGTATACAGTATATACTGCATCGTTGCAGTTCCACTGGTCACATTCCAGGGCCCTCTGACACAAAGACACAGGCAGAGATGTTGCAATTGTACCAGATTATTGTAGAGAATGGCAAGATGTAACAAGCCAGGAGCATGTGGATGTGGATGTGTTAGGCCCACGGCCCAACACATCTGCTTACCTGCATCACTCTCACAGTATTTAGTCTCAGCTTCCCAGTCATTCCATGCCAGACCGTCAACTAGCTTACCCGAGTTGTTAGTTCCAAGTTCCTAGCTCCTAGTGCTTGTTTCAAGTTCCTAGTTTATGTCTCTTTGTTTCGTCCTCCCCTTACCTGCTTGTCTCCTCTCGTCGACCCAGTCTGTCCGTCCAACTCCAGCCAGCCCGGTTTACCTGCTTGTCTCCGCTCGTCGACCAAGGCTGTCCGTCCTTCTCCATCCAGCCTGGTTCCCCGTCTCTCCACCCGGATCCTGGACCCCTCCTCCCGGCCATCATCATCCCTGCCCAGTCCGGCTCCATCCCTACCTGACCGGGTCCCCCCGGCCAGCTCCACCGTGTGGGCTAATAAACATCCTTTGTCTGCCTCCCGTCTCCCCGTGTCGTGCGTTTGGGTCTCTCCTAGCCCTGGTCGTGACAAGATGGACACATGTAGTGACAGAGGCTCTCCGTGTGTGTGTGTGTGTGTGTGTGTGTGTGTGTGTGTGTGTGTATACTGTATATTGTACATACACACACACACGCACACACTATACCAACATTGTATCCTGTGCATAGAATTGCACCTTGTATATTCTGTATATGGTTATATATTTGACTATTAAAGAAATACATACGAGTTCAAGTCAATCAATGAAATAAATCATACAATTGTTATGGCAGTTATTTCAAAATGCATTTTGTTCTCTAAATGATATATATTTTAAGGTATTTTTTGGAAAAGATTATTGTTATAATTGTGTTATTCTCATGCTTTAAGCTTGAAAACCTCCAAGGTGTCATAACAAAGTGTATCAAAGTTATTCTCCTGAATTTCCCCCAGGGATCAATTAAGTTTCGTCTTATCTTTTCTTATTTGATATTCTTATCAGTATCAGCTGTGAATACTAATGACACATTCCCACTCCACCTGTCATGTCTGTGTCCAAATGAAAGTCTACACCCGAAATCAACAGTTAAATAGGAGGAATTAGAACCAGACGTTCTATTAATTAGCGACTGCTCACTGCAAGTGTCCGTATTGAAATTTGAGGAGTGCTGAGGGGGCACCAATGCGAGTGCAATTTTTATACAATAAACAATCAAAACCTTAAATTAAAAAATAAACCAAAAAAATAAACAAGATTATGTAGATCCTAAACAATGAACCTTACGATAAACCGAAATGAACCTAAAATATAAACAATGAACAACAAAAAATACAACTACAGTTAAACAATACAATGAGACATAATAAAAAACATAAAAAATAAATAGGTAAACCCAAAACCCCCAACATTTACATAAAACAATAAATTATAAAAAAAAAAATCTAATTTATTTCAGCCTATTTTTGATATTTATTTTCATTTATTTTTTCCTGAAATGATCTCAAAGATAAAATAAGAAAATTTTCTGAGATTAGTTCTCAAACAGACAACTGCGCCATAAACACGAGAGTCAAGAGTCTCCACCTGAATTCTCTGTGTCGGGAGTCACTCCGGCAAAAGAGTCACGACTGGGTAACTGCAGTGACTCGCAAACTGAACTCAGACTCCAATGTCCAATTAAAAGAGACGCAATCAGAATCATCAGAGTGATCCAGAAGTGATCCAGGGTGATCCAGGCTAACCAAGGGTGTTCCAAGCTGATCCAGGCTGCTCCAGGGTGATCCAGGGTGATCCAGGGTGTTCCAAGTGGATCCAGAGTAATACTGGGTGATCCAGGCTGATCCAGGCTGATCCAGGCTGATCCAGGCTGATCCAGGGTCATTCAGTGTGACCTCGGCTGATCTAGGCTGATGCAAGCTGATCCAGGCTGATCCAGGGTGTTCCAAGCGGATCCAGGCTGATCCAGAGTCATCTAGTGTGATCCAGGCTGATCCAGGGTGTTCCAAGCTGATCCAGGCTGATCCAGCAGATCCAGGCTGATCCAGGCTGATCCAGGGTGTTCCAAGCTGACCCAGACTGATCCAGAGTAATCCAGTTTGATCCAGGTGGATCCAGGCTCATCCATGCCCTTCCATGGTGTTCCAAGCTGATCCAGGCTGATCCAGGGTGATCCAGAGTGATCCAGGCTGATCCAGGGTGATCCAGGCTGATCCAAGCAGATCCAGGCTGATCCAGGGTGATCCAGGCTGATCCAGGGTGATCCAGGCTGATCCAGGGTGTTCCAAGCTCTTCCAGGGTGTTCCAAGCTGATCCAGGCTGATCCAGGCTGGTCCAGAGTGATCCAGACTAATCCAGGGTGATCCAGGCTGACCAAGGGTGTTCCAAGCTGATCCAAGGTGATCCAGGCTGGTCCAGGCTGATGCAAGCTGATCCCGGCTGATCTAGGCCAATCAAGGCTGATCCAGAGCGATCTGCAGTCCAGTGATCCAGTGCACACTATAATACATATACAACTAACATTTAATACAAATAATAACATGAATAGCTTTTATTTGTATTGCAAATTCTGTCCAGCATTTGTACAGGCCTGTTCGAGGCTATATTTTATACAACCTTCTCTTTGTGGCCACATGTGGCTGCTTTTTATGGGAAAGTGATGACAACTAAAAAAAAAAAAAAAAAAAAGGTCAAAAGAGCTGAGGGGTGTTTTTGCGCTTCACTTCTAAAATATTATATTTATATGTCATTTTATATTCACATATTATCAACCTTGACCACATGTAGTGTTTAGTCCAGATGGGGGAGCTGCAAAAAGCATATTTAACTGTTAATACCGGTAAGTGCATATTTAACTGTTAATAAGTGCATATTTAACTGTTAATAAAAGAAAAGCAAACTGTTAATAAGTGCATAGTTAACTGTTAATAAAAGCAAAGTAAACTGTTAATAAGTGCATAGTTAACTGTTAATTAATGCTATTATTAACACTTAAATAGTCTTATTAACACATAATAAAGTTAATAAGCATCGTATAAGCACTTATAAGGGCCTTATTACCTATTAACTAATACTCATTACAATGACCTTAATTTTAAGTGTTACCCCCTAAAAATAAACAATAAAATAAACCTAAAATTAAACTATAAACACAACTATGTCCCAGTCAGACGATGACTCATCACCTTCAAGAAGCGACTGGTCGTCAGTCGAGTGGGAAGGAAGTTATTTTCACTTTTCACCATTCTTTTGGAGATCCCAGCTAATTGATGGTGGTATTGAATTATGTCTTCCTCTTCTCTCTTTTCTCCCTCTCTCTTTTTCTGAAACGGGACGGTGGTCACAACGATCCCACCCCGACTCCACCAGGAGAATGATTAGGAGCGCGGGAGTGGATATTGAATTTTTAATTGTGGCGTCCGAAGAGAATGGTGTGACTCGTTGGAGTTATTTGGAGTAATTCCAGAGCGGCTTCGTTAACGGCGGTGACCGGACTGACCGGGAATCCATAATTAATTTAGCACCACGAGGTTCGGAGGGAGAAGGACCGAGGAAAGAAAGGATGAAGATGAAATCCAACGTGGAGGTTTTTCTCCTCCATGTCACATCAGAAACAGAAACAGTTTCTTTTTTTTTATTCTGGTGAGGTTTGGCACAACCATTAGCTGTTAGGACCAGGGGAGTTTTATCGAGGGACACTGACGTGACGGAGGGTGAGACCCGGTCGGGTCGGATCGGGCGGACGGCTCCCGGAAGGCGGGACGGGCAGACAGGACAGGGACGGCTTGGACGAGGAAGGAGGGATCCAGGTTCCCGTTACACCGACTTTGATTGAGTCGGTGTAACGAGAGTAGTCGGTTTGTCGGTAGTCGGTCACTCGTAATTTTCTGTTCGAGAAGTCTCAGTTCAGCTGCCAGTTCCCGCAGCCACTGTTACATTATAGAGTCGCAAGCGAACGACTCTTTTGCCAGAGTGACTCACCACTCCCGAGGGCGCCCAGAGCCGCGTTGGGTTTATCCGCAGCTCATCTTGATCTGCGTCTCCCTGCAAAGTGGCTGCTCACCAGCTCTCCACCGAATGAGCAGATCACCTTGTAGAAAATGTGCGTCGCCCTATCGATGGAATGGAAATGGGGAACGCTGACCCGGCAGCATTGCTCAAACGCTGAGATAAATGACCAATTTGGCATCCAACCCCCCCACCCCTCATCCCTCTTATCAGCACGTCCACAGTGATAACTCACCGGAGTAATTAATTTTCATTGTGAGGGATTTTCTTTTTTAACCGTTCTGGTGTTTAATTGTGGCGAAATGTTATTATCGTCGTCAGACCGGATAAATGTTTTATATCCTAGAGGGGCATTGTCATGGAAATGTAACGAGGATTCACCTATTTCTATCCACGCCACAATATTCTTTATAGGGGTCCAGTGCAATTACAGATGGGTTGCACTGCGGCCTTTTTTATTCTACTATTATAAATTATGTAATAGCATCAGCTGGTACTGAACTGCGATAATATGGGATATAATATACTGCGATATATATAAAGGAGGTGGAATCATTTGCCTTATTATAATAATAATATTATATATATATATAATATATATATAAAAATATTATAATAATAACCTAAAGAATTATATAAATATATATATATATATATATAATAATCATATGTATAATATTATTTTTTTTTATATTTAATTTTAAATAAAATAAACATAAATGGCTTGGACAAAATTATTGACACCATTGATTTAATGGGGTAGTTGAGATTCCTCGACCTCTCTACTGATAGTTTGGCCAATTGATTTCCTTTGGAAACTGCTCTGGTTCCTTCAAATTTCCTTTAACTTCCCCCAAACTGCTGTTTTCAGCAGTTTCTCCAACCTGCCTGAATGACTACCGTCCGGTGGCCCTCACCTCGGTGGTCATGAAGTGTTTCGAGAGGCTGATTAAGGATTTCATCTGCGCCTCCCTCCCCCGCACCTTGGACCCGTTGCAGTTCGCGTACCGGCAGAACAGATCCACGGATGATGTGGTTTCTCAGGTACTGCACACCACGCTCACGCACCTGGATGGCCAGAAGGGGGCCTATGTGAGAATGCTGTTCATCGATTATAGTTCAGCTTTCAACACCATAGTCCCCACCAGACTGGCTGTCAAGTTGTTGGAGCTAGGATTGAATGCTCCGCTGTGCACCTGGATCCTGGACTTCCTCACAGGCCGCCCCCAGGTGGTCAAGGTGGGGAAGTACATGTCAAGCTCCCTCACCCTGAATACAGGATCCCCCCAGGGCTGCGTCCTCAGCCCCCTACTGTACTCCCTGTACACACATGACTGTGTGGCCAGGTCCAGCTCCAACACCATCATCAAGTTTGCTGACGACACCGTGGTCGTGGGCCTGATCACCGACTGCGATGAGAAGGCCTACCGCGAGGAGGTGGCTGACCTGTCACTCTGGTGCCAGGACAACAGCCTACACCTGAACGTCAGCAAAACCAAGGAGCTGATTGTGGACTTTAGGCGTGGATCACAATCGAGGACGCACGCGCCGTTGTGGATTAATGGGACTTCTGTCGATAGGGTGAGCAGCTTCAGATATCTGGGAGTCCACATCACAGAGGACTTAACATGGACTGTTCATACAGACACTCTGGTGAGAAAGGCGAGGCAGCGTCTCTACCACCTCAGGCAGCTGAGGAAATTCCGGGTCTCGGTGAGGATCCTCAAGTCCTTCTACTCTGGAGCAGTGGAGAGCATCCTGACAGGCAACATCACTGCCTGGTTTGGGAACTGTACTGCCCAGGACAGGCGGGCCCTGCAGAGGGTGGTGCGTTCAGCTGAACGTACCACTGGAACTACCCTCCCCCCCTTGCAGGAGTTATACACCAGGAGGTGTAGTAGCAGAGCCCGTACGATCATGAAGGATCCTCATCACCCCAACAACGGACTGTTTCAGCTGCTGCGGTCAGGCAAGCGCCTCCGCAGTCACGCAGCGAGAACAGAGAGACTGAGACGGAGTTTCTTCCCTCAAGCCATCAGAACTGTCAATGCTGACCTCACCAGGGGTCCTAACTGAGCCATGCACTAGGCTCCACTACCTACTGTACTGTATGTAGCATACTGTACCGCATACTGTATCACTGTTCAGGGTTGTTCGTGATGCCGTATTGCTGCGCCGTACTGTTGTATACTGTGCTGTATTATCCCAAACACTACCTCACACTATTCACATTCACATGCCACTTTAATTCACATGCCACTTTAAATGCACATATCTGTATATACATAGCCATATTCCTTCAACCTATTCCATTTTATTTCAATTTATTTTTTATTGTATTTTATTCTATATATTTTTTATCTTATTCTATAAGTATTCCACTTACTGTATTACGTTTTAGGAGTCAGTTAGTCGGTCTATTAGAAAGTAATTTTCTACTTTTTATTTTATTTTATTTTAGTACTTTTTCCTAGGACTTCTTGTGTGCTATCACCGGGTGCGTTGCATTACATTTCACTGCATATATGTATGGAAGTATGTATATGTATGTGACAAATAAAATCTTGAATCTTGAATCTTGAATCTTCAGATCTGCCCAGAGCTTCTGAATGGGACTCAGTTCTAGGCTGAATACTGTCCACTTGGGTTTGTTTTGAACCCCTTCCAGGACGCGGCTTGAAGGGCGTTGTGGGTCATTGTCCTACTGGAAGACCCGTGACAGGTTGAGGCGATGCACCGTTCTCCCGCAAGGAATTTGAGCTTGTTCAGGCAGTGTTCTGGCCAACTCAGCCCAGACGTTCAGGTGTCTCTCTCTCAGCAGCGGAGTCCTCCTGGGTCTCGTTCTGTAGAGCCCCCGTTCATGGAGTTGGCGCTGGATGGTGCGAGTAGAAACGGATGCACCTTGTGTCTGAAGGTCAGTTTGAATCTGTTTTGCAGTTATCTGAGGCTCTCTCTATGCCATTTGAACATTATGGTGGACACAGGAACATCAATGTCTCTGGAGATGGAGCCTTGAGATAGTCCAGCTTGGTTTCTATCTTGTATCTGACCTCCTCGGACGGTTCTCTGCCTTTCGTTCTTTACTGTAGTACATGATAACATCATTTTATGACGTAACATTGCACATGGTGGACACTGGGACATCGAGGTGTCCGGAGATTGCCGGACTTGCTCCATTCAAACTGGTGGAAAGAGAGGTTGTTAGATTTCAGGCTTTGACTCATCACAGATCAATTCCATTACAAATGAAAGGCGAATCACCTGCTAAAAATTAATTATGTTTCTGATTGTAAATAAAAAAAAAACTTGTCAACATTCAATTAAGCTAAAGTTAACGAGAAGGTAATAAAAAAAAAGTAAATATAAAATATAAAATATAGCGAAAATAAATAATGAACAAAACTGTAAGACTAAAAATGAAAAAAGCAATAAAATAAATCTAAAACGTAGACAAGAAGGAAAGTTGGCAATATAAAATAAACCGAAGAAATGCCAATAAGCAATAACCAAACAATTACAAATGCAATAAATAAACAAACAATAAACCTGTTCATCAGTACATAGCTTCACCCCCCGCCCCAACATGTGAATAAGGGGAGTACCGGCACAGTTCTTTTTCGCTCTGCATCCATCCCAAAACTCCGGCTCTGGGCACGAGGCCGAGTCAGTAAAGTAAGATAAAAGAAAAAAGTTCCTCAGAGTCCAGAGATTTATAGATATGGTTATGGCCGATCAGTCCAGCCAGCGGCCTCATCTGCGAGAGCCTGCTCCTGTGATCAGCTCAACCGGGGAAGACGGGGCCCGGATTTCAGCTAAACTGACCATTTTACTGGTATTTGATCCTTTCCAGATCCTTCCGGTCAGTTTGAGAGGCAGCAAATAACCAAGATGGATGATAAAGAAGGACGATAAAGAAGGACGATAAATAAGGACGATACTGGTGGACGATAAAGAGGGACGATAAAGAAGGACGATAAAGAAGGACGATAAATAAGGACGATACTGGTGGACGAGTGACTCAGTGGAGAAATAGATTTGCTTGATTTTCCGACTCAATTTGTTTGATTCGTTCAGTGCAACGGGTCAGAAGACTCGGTTCGGTTCTGAGTTGTGAATGGAATTCTCACCGCAATCGTCTCATTCTCTCACTTTTATTCACAGTATTTAGGTGGAAGGCAAAGTGGAAATTAATAACATTCAATTTGAGTTATTCCAAATACCTTGAACGTTTTTTTCCACATTTATTCTCTGTCGTTATTTTCGGTTTGCGAGTCGGAGATTCTCTCTCCCGCTCTCCCTTCTCCCTCTCCCCCTCCCCCCCTCCTCTCTCTCTCTCTCCAAGGAGGTAAACTGTACAAAGGAGGAAGTCTGGGCTACAAAGGGAGCCGTCCTTATAGTGAACAGCGGTCTCAAACCTGGTGAAGACGTCAACAGATCCCTGCGTACCTAGTTGTCTCTGAAGAGAGATGTCTGTACTCTTACTGACCTGTGATCTGTCTCTATTTTAGTTGTTTTTCTGGTTCCCTCGAAATCAAGTTTTCTGCTGTTGTGACATGTGAACGAATCAAAAAAAACGACTCTTCTGCTGGGAGTCTTTTAAAGCGGACCAATTATGTTCCTTTTTACACAATTATAATCCCCAAAACATGATTTTGCTTCTTATTTTTAATGCCGAAAATACCACTCAGATTATGAGTTCTATCCATTCTAACATACCTCTGAATCCATTGTGTTCCTGTCGCTGTGTTGCAGTGCGTAGACCCACCCCTTTGTATCCACCTGCATTTTTCCCATTGAAAGGCGTCGCAGCCTCTCGCAGCTCGGGGAAGTTGTTTTGCACATTAACTTCTCTAGATTCCAAACATTTAACAGCGATACAAAAGACAACAAGCCACCCCCCCCTCCGCTGCCAAAATAAACAAATGAAGGCCCTCCCTCCCTCTTGGTACCCAAATCACGGCGTTCATCTTTGCAGCGAGGGCGCGGAGCATCAAGGACAAGCAGCGATTTCCCAAGGAGCAAAGCAATGCAGCGGGTTGCCTGTTTAGACGCCATCCCAGATGCTTCATTAGCGCTCCGTGTCTTTCATCATTATTCTTTCATGTAATTCTGCAGCACGAGCATCTGCGCTCTGCTCACACCGTTTGTTAGTGATGCAAATCACTTTTCATCAAAAATCCAAAACAAACATCCTTTGAAATGGCAACGGGAAGCTCGAACCGCTTGGAAAAACCACAAGGTCGGTCAGGAGACGAGGGCTGGACGAGTCGCGTCACACCTGCCTGGCCTACCACCCCCCCCCCCCCCCCCCCCCCGCGCGCGAGCTCTCGTTGAGTGTGGTTTTCTTTTATAATTTCTTGTTTGTTGGTTTTTGGGCCGTCCCCCTATCCCTACACCCGGTCAGGTCCTGGATTTAAGACTAAGACATGACATAACATTAAATAAACTACAATCACATGTCAGCATGGCGCTACCTGATATCAGCTAAGGAGAAACGATGAAACGACATATTAAATGAATAAATCGAAAGAAAAAAACAAACACAGTTTGTCAGGAATAACAAAAACAAACCAAACTACAAAACCCTGCCCCTCACCGTGACGCAGGAGGAGCACGGTACAGCCCAGTTGGCAAGCCGCACCATCTTAATTCTAATTTCTGATGCAGCTGGGGCTCATATTACCGGCCAGCCGGACACCTCCAGCAGCAACCCCCCAGGAACTAGTGACACAAAGAAAACATTCACTTCATGAAAATCAGACACAACGTTTCTAATCAACTGTGGTGTGCTCAATGAAACCAAAATATAGGGGATTCAAGAGGTTCATTTGTGACTTACATATACATACGTTCATACATATATGCATTGAAATGTCATGCATGTTGCCATGCATGTCAGGTGTGCAATTATGTATGTGGTTGTACACGTGCACTGTGCGTGTTGTCCAAAACAAAGAGACCTATGAAGCGCATGAAAAGAGTTACCTCCATGTTCCCGGGTTCAGGGTGCGGCTGCTGGTGTAGCCGTCACAAATGCCGCATGACCATGGTGGAGACGGCAGCTGGCGTTTCCTGTTCACCGGCTCCCTCAGTGCGTGCCCACGCTGTGCACGCAGAGAGGGATCTCCAGGCCGGTGTTTTTAGACGTGAGCGCGCTGCGAGAGCTTGCCAGGCGCGTGGCCCGGACGGCTCAAACACCACTCTTTCCAGCTCTTGTGTTGCAAGATCAAAATTTCCAGGCCACACTAATTCAGCCAGAACAGCAGCTCGGTGCTCATCAGAACAGGCTTCACTCCGAAAGACCAGAACAGAGCAGGGTTGCCAGGTCTGTGTGACAAAACCAGGCCAATCAAAACCAGCGGAAAGCCAGCCCGGGGTGGGCACTCATGAAAAACATGTCCCCATTACGCATGGTTTCATTCCATACCAATCCATACATCATCCCTAGTCCCATTTTGTATCATTTCTATTTTTACTTATACGTATTATTCATGTAATTTGCATGCAAAATAGTTCTAGGAAACAAATTAAACTCCCGGCAGCACTTCAAAAGTATTCCAATTCCAATATTCCAATTCCAATTCCAATTCCAATTCCGCAGACCTGGCGACACTGGAACAGAAGGAGACTCAGAGAGAGATTCTGTCCCCAAGACACAAGGACACTGAACTCTGCCACAACCTAGGACTCACCTCATGAATATTGTGTCAGACCACATGAACACTCTGTCCACCACATGAATACTGTGTCCACTTCGGGAATACTGTGTCCACCTCATGAAACCATGTCCACCTCAGGAATACTGTGTCCACTTCAGGATTACTGTGTCCACCTCATGAATACTGTGTCCACCTTAGGAATACCGTGTCCACCTCATGAATATTGTGTCCACCTCAGGAATACTGTGTCCACCACATGAATACTGTGTCCACCTTAGGAATACTGCATCCACCTCATGATGCTGTGTTCGCCTCACTGCTGTAATTCTTTCCACACATTCATATTCTTTGATATTTATTATAATTATTCTTAGTTCGCAAACATTGCACAGCATGTATTGCACTAAAAATGAATATAGTTATAAACATCTATGCATATAGTTTCAGTGGATCTTAATTTTTGATGCTGTTCGTAGATTTTTTAATCTTATCTTGTTTTCAATTTTTTTTGTGTGTTTGTATTATGCCCAGGACAGTCCCTTGAGTTTCCCGAAAAAAGCATTTCACCTAATGTTGTATGTACAGTGCAACATGTATGTGACAAATAAATCTTTTGAATCTTGGATCTCTTTGAATCTTGAAAGTGAGGACTATTCTTATCGATGAAAGGTTCCGCTCTCTAGTGAGACTGGGTTCTTGACCAGTCACTCGGTTAAAAGAGTCTTTCGATTTTCAGTCTTTTGGTCCAGTTGATGTAACGCACGGTGAGCGACTTCCTGAACAGGTCGGTTCCGCTCACAGTTGTGAAAGGAATTCTCATCGTTTGATTGTGTCAAAATGATTTATTTCGGTGGAATGCAAAGTTAAAATCATTCAATATGAATTACGCCGAATGCCATGACCTCTTTCTTCATTGGACTTTAATTTAGGCCTTTAGTAATGATTTTCAGTTTGTGAGTTAAAGATTCACTCTTTTGCCGGAGGGACTCCAGACTCCCAAGTCATTAAAAAAATGTTTTCCCTACAAACAAATTGTTTGCATCACTAACGATTTGAAGACAATAATTATAATAAGCACAGTTCTATGTTTGTGACGTTTTGTCGCGTTTTTGCTGTTTAACACGATAGTGGGATTATTTAGTTGTAAAAATTAAAACAGCTTGTTTTCTAGAGCCGAATTTCTCAAACGGGGGTACTCATACCTCTAGCGGTACTGCATTAGTACTGAGGGGGGTACGCCAAAAACTAAAAATGTTATGTAATGTGTTAAAAAATATTGTTCATATATATGTTTTAAAAAACACATGCGACGCACAAACAGTACATCACTTATGTTAGTTTCCTTTTTTTCTCCCAATGCCAGTGAATGGGGTACTCAGCTGAAAAATGATCTTAGATCATTAGAACCACTAGTCTATAGCAATATAACAATATAATATTTTATTACAGGAAACAATGTGTGAAAGTCTCGGTCCGCAGAGTAGGTTCCCACAGTTTACCAATTGTGTTTAAGTGTTGCAATGTCAAAGCACAATGTCAACGCAAGACTTGTCAAGTCAAATCGTGTGTTCATCTACAGGGGCTCAGGAGGTAAATTGCAAAAAAAAAAAAATAATCGTTATAATTTGACAGTAAGCAGAAAAAAAAACTAAAAAACTGGAGATGAGCTGTTCAGATACGTTCTAGACATTTACATTTCCGGAGCTCAAGATGTCTTTTTTCGATAACTATGCAAAAAAAAAAAAAAGCATCCCTGCTTAATGCACTTGCTCCGTGGCATCGCTGTGGAACCCCGGTGATCTGCATGCGAGCGGGGGCGACACAATGGCTGCCGACAGGCTCCGTATGGGGCTTTGGCGTCGCCCAAATTGGAAATGAAAGCACAGATGCTGTCGAGAAGCATCTGGGTATCAGCCTTTCAAAAAACAAAAACAGCCTCTGAACCGCCGTCAAGCAGGGAAGCTCCTCGGATGACACATCTGAGGTGAATTATCATATTTAAGTTAGATGTCAGCCATGCCCGGCGTCAACATCAGCCACAACAAGATGAAATGACAGAAGATGAGAGAAAATAACCACCGCATGCAGGTGCCGAGCTGTCCATCACACTCCATTTCCATCCATTCCATAACCCTGTTAAAGAAACTCTTAAAAAGTCACTAAATACCGTTAATAAGATAAGACCCCTATCTTTTAATAGGCGCTCACGCTAATCCAAATATCTTCAATTGTTATCAATATTTGTTAATTATATGGTTTTTAAGACGAACAGCTATCTCATAATTTATCTCTGCGGTGATGCCGAACATCTTTAATTTAAGATTTAACAGTGAGATGAAGCTGATGGTTTTTAAAAATAGTCATTAATGCTGTGAGTTATATATATATATATATATATATATATATATATATATATATATATATATATATATATATATATATATATCTCAGATAGGTGCAAGGTGGAAACACTCGAAGCTCAAAGACTCTAAGCTAAATTCTTATGTTACACATCATGGATTACCAATCAGAACTATAATATATATACAGCAGTACTTTGACTTACGAGTTTAAATCGTTCCGTGACAGAGCTCGTAATTCAATCTGCTCATATAGCAAATTCATTTTCCCCATTGAAATGAATTGAAATGCCATTAATCCGTTCCAGCCCCCAAAAAAACACCCCGAGCTTTTTTTGTTACGTGTTTTTAAATTAGAAAAATGTATTTATAAATAACAAATATTGTATAAAGAGAATGTCGAGGAGAGTCCCTCATCTTTTTCTATGATTTCATGCTATAATTCAATCGGCATCATCCGCTTCTTCTTCTCAGCACTTACCCTCTAAGGACCCATAGTTACAACTTTTTTTTTTGCAAAATAACTTCACAAAAAGCACAAAACGCCAAAGAGATGCTTCCACAGTCAGGACACCACATGGAGTGAAGGAGTGAGATGTAGGACGCTGGATGCTGGATGCTGGACGTTGGATGCTGGACGCTGGACACTGGACGCTGGATGCTGGACGTTGGATGCTGGACGTTGGATGCTGGACGTTGGACGCTGGACGCTGGACGCTGGCCAGATTCGCTCGCTACGCCACCTAGCGGCGGCATCTGAAGCTCGCTCCTCCTAACTCACATTTTTGCTCGCAAATCGATACAAAATAATCGACAGAACGACGGCTCCTGACTCGGAAAACTCGTATGTTAGTGCACTCGTAAATCAAGGTACCGCTGTATTTTATTTTCTATTTTTACCAATTAATAACATTCAAATAATATTTGAATGTTATTAATCAAATATCAAATGAGGTCATGGATTCAAGAAAAATAAATATTGAGAATCATCCGCTGAGGAACCATCTGGATCTAAATTGACGAATTAACAAAACTGAAATTCAGTGTAAAAAATATTTCCCATTTTTTATTAAATTAACTTTGCTTAGTTGCTTTTTTTCTTTACTCGGACGGTACGTGGTGCAGACTCCATCATAGTTAAAAACTGCGCGTTTGTGTTTGTGTGCCTATGTGTGTGTGTATGTGTGTGTGTGTATCGTCTACCTGTGTCGTTTAGTTTGATATATATTTTTTTATAAATATAAACACATTCTGTTCCATCCAACCCGGTGCCGTGTCCCTCCTTATTTTGCAGCATTCAAGCCAGTCCTAACACACAATTTGCAGGAGTCTAAAACACATTCCGTGTTTGAGTCCTCACACATGGAGTTCGTTTGCATCTCCAGAACAACAGGTCTGAATCGTTTATTTTAGTCCCAAAAGTTAAAAAAGTTGATGAAATGTCTGTGAGGGACATGCAGTGTTTAACCCGTTTGAATGGAACCGTGTTGTTGGGAACTTCCACACGGAGTGGTTTCCACTGTGAGGCAGGACTTTGTGGACTACAGGAAGTAGACAGACACCATCTCATTTTTAGGATGAATTCATAACACGCAACAAGTGTTTCTTTGTGTGAGTAATTCTGCCTGTCACCAGGACTCATCACGCCCACACGCGCATTACGTGAGCCGATGCTATGTTCAAAGGAAACTGGGACAATTTGACTTGTTTTCGACTTAATGCTGATGTGAAAAGGAGCGAGGCACGAGCTGATGCTACGTTCCGTGGGAACTGAAACATTTGTCATTAGTGTTGATATTGGACTCCGTGTATTGCTGCCTGCAGCTATATTTAGGGGGTACTGTGCCAAACTCAACATTTTCCAGGTTAAAACTATCTGGCACAGAACAGTGACAGAAGCTACGAACACGGTTGAGGTCTTATTTGAACCGGCATGTCGCAACCATCTTGTGGTTCTAGTTTCATCCAAATGGATCTACATATAGAGCAGAAATTTGTGAAAAACCGACCCAAAGTAGCCGGGCGGTCGTGCGTCACCGACACGCCAGCGTTCGAAAATGAATGGAACGAGATGAGATTTGAGAGAGTGATGTTTTGGGATGTCATCATACGACTTATTCTAAATGTGCAGGTTGTGGTCCGTTGAACGCTGTCCAGTGCGAAGTGTAGACTCCATCGCTCTGAAGTGGTTAGAGACTATAAACTAGGCCTGTATGTGTGTGTGTGTGTGTGTGTTTATGTACCTTCTTACCTGGTAGATGTCTGTGGATTGATATTTTCATCTCTTTGGTCTCCATTACTTGCTGGATTCATGAAACAACACCCAGAAAAAAAAACACACGCAAAAACTTGTGGCCAAGTCGGGTCAAGTCCACCCGACTGTGTGAATGAGCGATGCGTTCATTATCTGCGCAGTGCATTGCACTGTTGCCTCACAGCAAGAAGGTCCTGTGTTCGATTCCCGCCTGGGGCGCTGTTGGCACCGTGCTCCGGGCGGGTTATCGCCCAAATAGGAGCCTTTCTGTGTGGAGTTTGCATGTTCTCCCCCTGCTCACATGGGGTTTCCTCCACCTCACGTCAGTAAGGACCCCCCTCAAAATCATGCACACATCATGGTCTGACCAGCGATGGACACTCGTCACCAGGTCCCCGGGCGCGTCCACGAATGCTGCCCACTGCTCCTGGCTGTGCCCCCGGAGGAAGGACAAGCCAGGATGGGTTAAACCCAGAGGCCTCATTTCACCGGCCCCCATCCAAAAGCATGTGTGTGTGTGTGTGTGTGTGTGTGTGTGTGTGTGTGTGTGTGTGTGTGCGTGTGAGTGTGTGTGCGTGCGTGCATGTGTTGTGTGACGATTAAAGATTCTTCATTCAAATATGACACAGTTTTTCGTATCTCATGGAAACTTAAGTTATTGAAAATTTAAAGCAAGATAAGAAGTCACCAATAAAATGATGTAAGTTCAATAACCTTCCTAAATATCCGACTCTACATGTATTTCCAACCACAACAAGGTGAGTTGTAACAATGACAAGGTTTGGTTTAGAGTCAAAGATACACAGCTGTTTCAAAGAAACTTAATGTATATAGTTTCCGACAGCTAAAGGTAGCAGACTTAAATAAAAAGGCAGAAGAAACAGAAAAAGCAACGGATATTGAAATAATATCTATGAAAAAAGTTCATGTTAACGAGAAAACTTTGAAAAAGAGAAAAGCATTGATTCGCCATCCGTGTCAGTGTCAGAAGGCTCATTTCATCAGGATGATTCACAGTTTGGAGACTCCAGGAACAAGTCGTGTGCTGCTATCAGTTTAAAAGCAGCTCTTAAACACAAGATCAAGAATGTTTGCACATCGACACAAAATGAGCTAGAGGATGTTTTGATTTAAGGAAATTATCTTCCCCAGGTTCTACCAAGTCTGGTAGAATAAATGATAATGTTCCAGTAAGAAATTATATTGCAATAACTTAATCGCTAACAAGACATACAGTACTATGTCTAATCCAACATTCCAAATAATGTAAGCTGAGCAGTTGACTGGCTCCATTGGTGGAGGCTCTGCATTGTAGGAAGTCAGGAAAATGTAAACACTGACGATGATGACTACGCCTACCAAAATTGTATTAGATTCCAACTCCCCCAGGAAATTTTGAGCATCAAATACTTAATTTCCTGCATTTTGGGGATTTTTAGGCACCAATTTGTGTCTTTTCTGCATCAATTCGTGGAAATGCCTTTATTTATGTAAAGGAAAACACAATATTCCGGCAGCAGGTGACAATTCAAAATATAAAGATATATAATGCAGTAAGGATCTCAGGCATTCTGTATTGGTTTCAAATAGTTATCCACACGCACAAAGGCGGGATTTACTCTTCTGTCCTATTTTATTTGGGGAAGTAACCTGTTCAAATATGCATGTGGAATCTGTACACATCAAATGATAAATTAATTCATTCTGAGTCATTTATAAACCCCTGGACTTAAATAGCTCATACCTATGCAGGGCCGGATTAAATGGATTGATTACACAAGGCAGACTGTATTTTTCAGGGGCCTCCCCACACACACATTTTTATGTTTGGTAAACAAACAAAATTACTTTTAACTGCCACATAATTATTATAGTCATTCATCTAGTTAGGAATATATTTTAGCTTATCTTTTTATATTTCAATTTGTTTTTAGTATCGTCCTATATTATACATTTCATTTACAGGCATTTTAAATTTGATTTTAATAAGTGTCTTTACTTAATTCAGATTTAGATATTTAAAGGGGACCCATTATGGGATCATGGGATGTTCATATTGGACGCAGCCTAAGTGGTAAACAATATACTTATTACTTATCATATGTTTTTTGGGAATCATGTATTGGATCTCTTTGTAGTGTTACTTTAGATGTATACATGTATTGTAATCATGCATATGATCTCATTCTAAACCAACGTTTTCAATGAGCTTCAACGTCATTGAAGCTGATTGGAAACAAGGATACAACCCATTTTGGAAATATCCGATTGAAACATTGATCAAATCAAATCGAGAATCAGAGACCTTGTTAAAGCCTCTAAATAACTCTGGAAAACACAAACCTTCAGCTCCAAAATTTAAATCTATGAGCCATGACAGTCAGAATCACAATAAATCACATCTTTAACATAAAGGGTTACTCTAACAGTTCCCGCATGGAGCTTTTGAAAGTAGATCAATACTCTATGTTGAGATTGCAAAGTAAAAGGACTGTCAGTTACTGGAGAGAAGACGACATTGTCCGGCGACAGAGGAGAGGATACGCTGTCCTGTTGCTGACTGAGATCACAGAACGTTTTGTGTGTGTGTGTGTGTGTGTGTGTGCGCGCGCGCGCGTGATAATCATGTTTGCCACAAAAGATTTACTGGTTGTATGAGCTCATAATTTATATTCATATTTTGGGAGTAAAAAAATAAAGACCCAGTGCTGAGAAAAAAGAGGCGCCCCTGTCGGAGGCTTCCCTGCATCTGTGAGTCACGTTGCAGCAGTTTTTCAAAAATAAAATGGGGGGCGGGTGGGTCAAATGCACTTGTTCTAAAATAATGATGCGTATTCCCTGCACCTCCCCCCTGCAGCTGTAGTTATTATTATTGTTATAATAATAACAATAATAACCCCCACCCCCACCCCCACCCACCATGGAGAGTCGGATTCTGCAGTGGAAAGCTGTAAGCTCCTCCCACTCTGGAGATGAGCTCCGCCTCCTCTGAGATTAGCTCCACTGCCTCTGAGATAAGGTCCGCCTCTTCTCCGGCGTAGAGTTTTCACATCCGATCGAGGCCCCGCGATGTGTTCACATTTTCAACAAATACATTTATATATATATATATATATATATATATATATACAGTTTTAGAATCACACATTTCTTCTTTCCTTTTCTTCAAATGGAGAACACAACTGCCCGGGAAACAGGAAACGGCAAATAGAAGATGTGGGATCAGATCAGAGGCGCTTTTCGGCTGCTAATGAGGCTTCTGGACGTACATTGTTTTCTTTCAGTTTCTTCCTCTCTTTTCTCATCTTTTCTCTCATAACATTTTCATTATTTTCTTAGCCGCTGGAAGATTTTTTTTTATCGCGACTTCATTCTTCTCTTTCATCTCGCTCAAAAACCATTGATGTCACTTTAAAAACTATTCCTTTAAAAACAGAAGCTCACTTTGTGCACTATAAAAGATAATGATTATAATTTCTAAATACATCTATGAAAATGAATAATAATGACAAAAATAATAATAACAATAACAACAATAATAAATATAGCTGCAGGCAGCAATACATAGGGTCCAGTTTTTTGGTTTCTGTGAAATGCATCACAATTGAGTGAATTTACCAACATCAAACATCGTGGCGTTACGTCCATTGTATTTTATCTTTTTTATGTTTTGAATTACCTTGACGACTGGATTTTTGTAGCAATGGCTTCTTTATTGTCTTCGATTTTCGGCTAATTTTCGGCATCTGGAACTTTGTAATTACTTTACATAAAAATAATAACGTTTAGATGTTTAGATTTTATTTTTATTTTTATTTTATTTTATTTTATGTTATATTTATTTGTTATTATTTATTTTATTTTATAGATATAATAAATATATGCCAGTTGTAATTACTACTTTGTACTTTCCTGTTAATGATGTACAAATTGGAAAATTATGTTTAATAGATTATTGTAATGGAGACAACATTTAAGGAACTTTTAACATTAATTTGTCATTAGTCAAGTCAAGTCAAGTCACACTTGATTTATAGAGCGCATTTCGTACCAGAGCAACACAATGCGCTTTACAAAGAAATTCAAAAAAGAAAGAGAGAACGTAGTTGTCAGCCGGTCATTACAAAAGAATGCCCCTGAAACAACAGCAACAACAAAAGCAACAACAAAGACAACAAAGACAACAATAAAAGCGACTCCAACCACAGTGGCAGCAACAGCAACAGCAGCAACAACAGCCACAGAAACAACAACAACGGCAGCAGCAACATCGACAACAGCAGCAAGAACAACAGCAGCAACCTACGGAAGTGGAAGCTCTCACCGGAACTGGAAAGGTCACTCAGGTTAGAGATGGTTAAGTCAAAGTATAAGGTTACATTAAGTTGAGGTATAAGGTAAGCGAGAGTTAAGTTGAGGTATAAGGTTATCGGCAGCAACAACAACACCAGTTTAGGTATAAGGTTAGCGGCAGCAGCAACGACAACACCAGCAGTGTCAATACCAGCAGCAGACAACAGCAGCAACAAAAACAGCAACAGCAACAGCGCACAAGCGAAGACGTCACCGGAACCGGAAGTGGTAGCTCTCACCGGAACCAGAAATCTCCTCATCTGTATTGAGTCAACAGTGTGTACCATCTCATCTCAACGAAGTAACGCGGAGCAAAGACGTCACCGGAATCGGAAGTGGAAGCCCTCACCGGAAAAACGGAAATTTCAACTGTGTGCACCGTCTCATCTTAATCCAGTCACGGTCCTTTAATTAGCGTCCCTAAGTTACGGGTCAAGTTTTTCATTCTGACCTCAGGAGGGAGATCCTTTTGACTATCTCTCCAAAAACACACCCTTCTTATAATCCTCTCAATGTAATATCACAACAGAAACTACAACAACAGAAATAGCAGCAGCAACATCAACTCCAGCAGCAGAACAAATAACAACAGCAAAAAAGACAACAGCAACGCACACGCAAACAAGTCACCGGAACCGGAAGTGGTAGCTCTCACCGGAACCGGAGAAGTCACTCAAGTTAGAGACAGTTAAGTTGAGGTATAAGGTTAGAGGTGTTTAAGTCAGGGTATAGGGTTAGAGATGCTTAATTTTAGCAATAAGGCAAGCAAGGGTTACGTTTAGGTATAAGGTTAGCAGCAGCAACAGCACCAGCACCAGTAACACAGACAGACAGACAGACAGACAGACAGACAGGCAGACGTCAGTCGGTCAGTCACAGACTGGAGGGAACAGCAAGGTTTTTAACCTGCTTTTAAAAGTATTGAGTGTGGGGGCCTCTCTGAGGTCCCTCGGTAGGGTGTTCCATTTACTTGGTGCATAGATACAGAAAGCAGCTTCTCCTGCTTTAGAGTTGGTACGAGGGACAGTTAAAAGACCACTGCCTGTGGACCTGAGAGTTCTTGCCGGTTCGTGTATAATTGGCATTTCTTTTATATACTGAGGTGCAAGGCCATTTATAGCTTTATATACAAGTAGCAGAATCCTAAAATCAATTCCAGTTTTGACGGGGAGCCAATGTAGAGATCTAAGAACAGGTGTGATATGTTCAAACTTTTCTGTCCCTGTGAGAACGCGTGCAGCCGCATTTTGGATTAACTGTAGCGGCTACACAGCTGATTTCGGGAGGCCGGTGAATAGGCCATTACAGTAGTCCAATCTACTCGTTATGAATGCATGGATTAATTTTTCGGAGTCTGCTTTTGACAGGAAGCCTCTTCATTTTGAAATGTTTTTTAGATGGTAGAAGGCTGTGCTTTGATTTATATGGCTCTTAAAATTTAGATTGCGTCCATGATTACGCCCAGATCTTTGGCTTCATTCTTGCTCTCCAGGGACAGAGAACCAAGATGAGCTGCAATTTTCGGTCTTCGGAGTGAGGGAGTATATGGGGAGTAGGTCATCAGGAGATAGGGATATTTACAGTTGTGAATCATCTGCATAATTATGGTAATTTATTTTGTGTTTCTTTACAATATGTGCCAGTGGAAGCATATAGAGGTTAAACAATTATTGTCTGAGAATCGAACCTTGGGGCACTCCACATACAATATCCACCTTGTTTGACACAAATTCTCCAAAGGACATAAAGAACTTCCTGTCCTGTAGTTAGGTTTTGAACCAATTGAGAACCGGGCCAGATAGGCCAACCCTTTTTTGTAATCTCGCGAATAAAATCTGATGGTCAACAGTGTCGAAGGCAGCACTGAGATCCAGGAGCAGAAGAACACAGTGTTTTTGTGCATCAGTGTTTATGTGTAGATCGTTCAGAACTTTAATAACTGCTGTTTCTGTGCTATGTTAGGTCGAAAGCCAGATTGAAGGGTGTCTAAAAGGCTGTTTGAGGTTAGATAGTTGTTAAGCTGAAGGTAAACTGTTTTTTCAAGTATTTTGCTGAGGAACGGCAGGTTGGAAATGGGCCTGTAGTTGACTATAACTGTTGCATCGAGATTGCTCTTCTTCATGAGTGGTTTAATGAAGCTTTTTTAAATGCTGCAGGGAATATACCTGATTAGAGAGAGCCATTTAAAGTTTTTAATACCTAATGTGCTAGGCAGTTAAAAACAGTTTTAAAAGATGTGGTAGGGAGGGGGTCCAGGCAGCAGGTGCAGGACCTGAGCTGACCAACAATATCGTCGAAATGAGACGATGGCAGCAGTCATATTACTGTGGAACTGAAGGGTAGGTTCATTTCTGGATGTTGAGGCATTAATATTCTGTCTGATAGCTATAATTTTGTGACTGAAGAATGTAGCGAACTCCTCACATTTTTCAGTGGAGAGCATCCCTGACGGGGTTGTAGATGGTGCATTAATAAGTCGATCAACAGTGAAGAAGAGCACTTTACCATTGTTGAGGTTTTCATTAATGATTTTAGAGAAGAAAGACTGTCTGGCCTGTTTAATTTCTATATCGTATCGATTGAGTATCCTCGTAAATTTCATGATGAACCTGAAGATTTGTCTTTCTCCATTTTCGTTCTGCCTGGCGACACTCTCTCTTAAGCTGCCTAATAACTGCTCCATTTCTCCAGGGGGCTTTTTGTTTTTCTATGTTTTTAGTTTTAACAGGTGCAATCTTATCAATGATATTTTGTATTTTGGAGTTGAAGTTGCTCACAGGATCCTCAGTTGATGATGCCTTGAACAGCGGTAACTCATTTACAATTCTCTTAAAGGTTTCAATGGTATTATTGTTAATGATATGTTTTTTAATTGTTGGGGTACCCCTCTGTTGTACAGGAAGAGCAGACACGTCAAAGAAAATGCAACAGTGATCTGAAATAGCAACATCCATGACATAGGGTACAGTGATATTTAGTCCTTTTGATATGACTAAGTCCAGAGTACTGTTGGTGGGTCCAGAAACGTGATTAGTATTAATTTGGGAAAACTTGTCAATACTGAACACTTTCTGTCTTTTGATTTGAATCTGCTATGTTAAGCTGTAGAAACTGTTTATAAATGACGTTTCTTCAAAAAAAAAAGTTTTACTTTAAACCAGACCTTGTCATTGTTGTAACTTACCTTGCTGTGTGTAAGTACATCAGTGTCACTGAAGTTGGGTCTTGTGTACATTAATGATGACGTTTTTACGTAGATTTATGATAGTCTAATCGACTTTTTTCCTTGGATTACATTTTTAATAAGTTACATTTCCCTGAAATACGACAAATGTTGTGGTATTTCTATGAGTAATTAACATTACACAGCTTTTATTTTTCCGACATTTCGCTGGATCTTGAACACATCACTCAGTCGCACATTTCAGTGGACGGTAGACAGTCGACTCGACGTGGTCATGAGCTTCTGTGGAATATTTTTTTGTCGTATTTTTCATGAATCTGGCAAAGTAATGGGTACCATGGAGATATAAACATCGAACAGAACTACAGACATCTACCAGGTAAGAATGTAAATAAATATATATGTGAACGCATGATTTCTAATTTCTAACTACTACAGAGTGACAGAGTCTACACTGAACACTGGACACGGTCCCAATGGACATCCTGAATCAGAACCTGCACATTTATAGTGAATAGTATGATGATGTCATTAAGCGTCTCCCTGTAAATTTAATCTCCTTCGTTTTGTTTATGAACAGTGGCACGTCAGTCAAGCAGGACTAGCTGAATATTTGGGGCCAAATTTGATCGGTTTTTCACTAATATCTGCTCTGTATGTCGATCGATTTGGATGAAACTTAAACCACAAGACATACCGGTTGTGACATACCGGTTTAAATAAGAATGTAGCTTCTGACGTTCTTCTGTTTTAAATAGTTTTAGGTTTCAAATTTAGGAGAATTATCCCGGAATAGCCTTATGGGCTGGACCACTAATAATATATAATCTGAATAATCAGTGCAATAGAGGCGTAATAAAATAATTAATTAAGTATTGTATATTATTTTACACCCTTCACTATTGACAATAAGAACAAAATATTTTGTACATTCAACATGAATAATAATGAAATAATAATAATAATAATAATAATAATAGTAATAATAATAATAATAATGAAAATAATAAATATAGCTGCAGGCAGCAGTCCAGGGTAGTCGGCCCTTCGTAAAAGTTCAATGGAAGAGTGTGTTTTGTGACTGCAGATGCTCATTTGTTCTGGCCTGGTTGCTGTGTAATTCTCTGATCGGGTGGTGTTCGAGGCCGTGGGTGGGTTTCCTACACCGCAACTAACGGTGGTTATCATTCTGAAGTAGGGCTGCATGATTATGACTTGAATGATGATCATGATTATTTTAGTCGATATTGTGAGCACCATTATTTACATGATTGTTAATTCATTTTGGGGAACAGAAAAATGCATTCACAATCATAATGTCATTTACAAACCTATAAATAAATAAACTCAAATGTACAAATATTTGAATCAAAGGACTTTCTTCAAATGAATTCAGTCTTTTTAAGGCTATGCAATTAATAGATCATGAATTGCATCCAAGCAAGAAGGTCAGTTTCATTATACCTGCAGGGTCAGGTTGAGATTGCTGATCACAGACTCCATCCACAATACTGGACCGATCTCGATGAAACTTAAACGACGCCATGCTGGAACTGCCCCGAATACAAATCTTAAATCAGATTGTCTGTGGGTTCGTCGGATCCATGACATCCATGAAAGTCTGACGTCAGTCCCATCTGCACGCACTGCATGCATCCATCCATGAGGACCGGGTTGTTTTCCCAATCCCTTTACTGCCTTTCTATTATGTGACCTGTGCGCGCTGTGATTTGTATTGCGTTGCGGCGATGATAAAAAAAAAATACAGTTTTTTACTAAATTATGCCACAATAATGGACCGATTTGGATTAAATTTGGCCGGCAGCATGTCAGAACTTCCCCAAATACATGTTTTATTCATCTTGTCAGTGAGTGCGGCGGATCCACGAGATGCATCGACTACTGACATCAGTTTTTCAATAACAAAAGCAATAGAGCTCCCACCCCTTTGGGGCGGGACCCCTATTAAGAATTCCAGTGCACGGAGAGAAATGCTTTGCTGTACAAAAATACATTTATTTGAAACAATTTGAAAGGAAAAGTCTCTGTACGGTAGAAATATCCAAATAAAGATCCAACAGAATGCTACTGATGACGCATGCAGCCACTTGGTACATCACCACCTCCACCGCTTCCATCTCATCACCTCCATCACCTCCACCTAACCTTTTAGAAACGTTTTATTTTATTTGATTTACTTTTTATTTCCCTCGAGATACATCATGATGTCACTTTAACCATTTAATCAGGATTGCATTTAACGATAATCAAACCAGGGAACACATGAAAGAATAAACCAGTTCAAAGCAGAGATCAAATATGATGAAAGACAGATTTTAATTCCAAATCGAGGTTATTTTGACCTATTTACACCATGTATCTGGAGTGAACTCATACATTTCAGATGCAGCACGTTATTTCACCACAGAGACAGATCATTCCAGGTTCAGGAAGCCATTGGCTCCGCCCGTCCACCCGACTGGCCGGAATTGGTTTCAATTTGCATTTCTGCTTTCCCCAAATCCAGATTAACTTTCAGAACTTTCCAACTGAAGGAGCGCTCATACATTCCTCTGAATCTGGATCTCGGTACATTTGCGTATATACAGAATGAGGAATTTGTCCTGGTGAGGATCGGTGCTTTGTCTGGAATAAAACAAATAGCTAGATTTACTAAAAATATAAAAATAAAACAAAACAACTCAAAATAGCCAAATATACCAAAAAAAATAAAGACAAAAGCAACAAAATAATTAAATAAAAAAAATAAAAATATGCCAACATCCATAAAAATATACAAATATACAAACAATTTGCCAAAATAAAAAAATATATACAGAATACATTTCTATGCACTTTGCATATTCTGTATATATTTGGGTTTTTTTGGTCTTGTTTTTTGTATGTTTGGCTATTTGGAGTTCAAAGAGAAAATAACAGTGAGTAAATAAATAATAGAAATGTAGAAAGGTACCTCAGGCCCTGGCTAATGTCTCCTTTGTTTTCGGTCACTCCTGCTAATCCTATTTGGATAAGAACAATCATAATAACGACGATAAGCAGAACAAAGCTGGAGGAATATCCAAAAAGAGAACAAAAAAAAAAACTAAAATGGGAGGATAATTAAATTATGACCTCGGTAAACAACACTATTTCTGTCCCAATTCTTGTTGACAGCTATGCAGCTTCTGGAAAAGAATAATGCAAACTTGTTCGTATGAAGAACACGAGGACGCCTGGACAAAAATGTACAAAATACAAAACATTTGAAGCCGATACTGAGCTGCATCGCGTACGATTCTCCGAGCCAGTCATGAACATCCGCCGTTCGCGTTCGTCACAATGAGGCCGCTGCACGAGTACCGGTTGCCGTGCTGCAGGGGTCCACAGGTTAAATAAGGGAAACCAACTCTTGTGTTGCAAGATCATAACTGCTCGGCTGCACCAATTCACGACAGCTATACGTAGCGACAAAAGGTTCGACTTTTTTTTTTGAGATTCGGTCCTTGACGAGTCACTCGGTAAAACGAGTTGTTCTATTTTCCGGTGCGTTTTCTTGGTGCGTTTGGTGTCACGCACGGTGAGCGGGGGAGGACTTCCTGAACCGTGAAAGAGAGTCGGGGGAGTGGGTCCGGCCCTGACTTGTGAATGGAATTCCCACAAGAATCGTTTAATTCTGTCACAATTTTTTTATTGGGTGGAATGCACATTGTAAATCAGTCACATTCAATATGAATTATGGCAAACGCCTTGACCTGCTTTTTTGCTCTGGACTTTATTTTAGTCCTCAGCGATTATTTTCAGCGTTTGAGTGGAAGATCCACTCTTTTTCCAGGGCGACTCCAGACATCGTTTGAAAGATGTGCTCGCTACGAACCAATCGTTTGTGAGAGGTGAAACGTGAACGTCTGGCAGAGAAAACAACACTTGCTAAATTCGCTAATCGCTTCCCACCCCCCAAAAAAAAAACCCACTGTCACTGTATCAGGCATTCCATCATTTGAAAGGACAAAAGTAATAAAAGTTGTAATCTCATCGTTTTAATGGTCAACTATGTCTGAGACGCAAATGCATGTAAAAATGTTCAAACGTTTAAAAAAATGTTTTCATACTATTCAATGTAGTGAAATGTCCATGTCTATATATATATATATATATATATATATATATATATAGAGAGAGAGAGAGAGAGAGCGAGAGAGAGAGAGAGAGAGAGAGCGAGAGAATTAACAAGTTAATGTGCTAAATTAACACATATATCTGTAAAAACAGACACGACCATGTACAACACTTACATTGGCGAAGACTAAAACCCAAATAAAAGAAAATAAACTGTAATAAACTAGAATACGTCTATGCAAAAGTCGATTTATCGCCCCCCGGGGATGGATGATTTAAAAAATGACTATTTACAACTCACTCTCTTATTTACAGCAACCTTGAGAAGAGCATGCGCGATTCAAAGACTTTTCTCCAAAAAAAACAAGTTCAAGGTGTCGTCAGCTTAATTAACTTTTCCAAATTCTCATCGATTCCGCGATTAACGTGAAGTTTCAATGGAATATATATATATACATACAGAGAACAGAACGGAGGATAATATGGTACATTTCAATAATATTCCATGTTTTATTCATTTAAAGACTTTAAAGACAGAACGGTCTATTATATAGAGGCAGAAACAATCTCCACATCAACTGTCTGAATAATAATAATAATAATAATAATAATAATAATAATAATAATAATAATAATAATAATAATAATCATTGTTTGTTTTCCCGACATGAAAAAAAAGAAAATAATAGATCTCAAGAAACAAAAATATTCAGTTATTTTTTCCTTTTTTTTTTTGCCAAATAATGTTATTTTTTTCTGGAGCTTATACACAAAACTTCATCTAAGTTTTGCAGTTTAATTACAATGGGTCTGGTTGAATGGATGTTTAAATATATATGTTCATATATATTTATACGCACGCCGCCCTGGACACCCATGCAAACCTGTAGAAATGAGGTCCCTTAGAAAACTATTAACAACCATCGTATTGGAGAGTTACAAAACGGAAAGAGAGAGAGAGAGAGAGAGAGAGGGAGAGGGAGAGAGAGAGAGAGAGAGAGCGATCTTGTCGTTCTGCACATGAACAAACCGTCGTCTAGACACTTGTGCAGTTTGGAATCTCCCTCGTGCTCTCGCAGGCGTTTCCAACTCCCCCTGGACGGAGGATGAAGAAGAGGAGGAGGAGGAAGAAAGAGAGGGAAGAGAGCATGAGGGTAGACGTGGAGCTTTGCTAATCTCTCTTTTCTCCTGTTCTTTATCTTTTTCTTTTCTGATCCCTCCTTCCTCCTCGTGCAGCTGCTGTATGAGGCGTATGGAGGAACGCGGGGAAGGATGAAGATCTACGAGTGCAGCTCATTTTGAAAAAAAAACAAAAAACTACAGACAGTTGGTAAAAAAGTACAGTTGATATGGATCAATAGATAGGCAGTTCTATCTATCTATCTATCTATCTATCTATCTATCTATATATATATATATACAGTAGATATATATATATATATATATATATATATATATATACTGTTTATATACTGTATACCCATGACATATCCAGACCATATCTATAATGTATTACTGTTGGAAGACCAATTTCCAACTTGATAATATTTGAAATATGGGATTTGCGATCCATACATATTCATTCATTTGCATTAAATATTAATTTTGTTGATATTCACACGTGACACAGTCACCTTGATCTGGCAGGTGGCACATGTCCACAGTACAACATGTAATATATGTCATAATACAACTATCTTCTAACTTTAATGGAAGGTATCTCTGTCTGTCTGTCTGTCTGTCCGTCTGTCTGTCCGTCTGTCCGTCCTTCCATTAACTCAACAACCGTTCATCCGATCGACTTCACACTCGGCGGTTGCATCGCTGGGGACCCAAGGACGTGCAGTGTTGAATTTGGTGCAATTTGGACACGCGACACGTGTTATATTTATAACTTTGAATAAACAGCGAACAGCGAGCCAGCAGTGGTGGGGTCACGAATGAGTCACAAAGAGTGTCTTTCCCCCGCGTTTGAATTTTACTGGCACTTTTATCTTCCAACGTGGAAGACAGGACTAAGTCACTGACATTTTGTTAAACTGTGCCATTAAAGTGTCTGAGAAAGTCTTAAATCGTGAACAGGCATGCGGCGGTACATGTGATGGTTGATGAGATACGCCTCCCTGACTGTGATTCACTTTGAAGGTTGGAATCTGAAATAAAATAAAACCCGTTCCACCCCCCTGCAGAAAGATGGCTCCTGCGGGCTCTTCCTCTGATGTACATGATATGCATGATGCTGATATGCCGTCTTTCCTCAAATGTAAACTGGTCGTCAAATAAAAGCCGGGCCTCTAATAAATGCCGGGGGCGTGGTCGACACGGACGAATAAAAGCCTGCCTCACATACAGACCCGGGGGGGGGGGGGGGACCAAGGATACGATAGTATCACGACATGGAGAGTTTTCCATACATAAAGCATTGCTATCAAATTACTTGCGATACATCACTATTATTTAATGTAAAATAAAATTAGATAGAAAACGTCTAATTTTACAGTGCATCTTAGTTTAACGGTCGGGTTGAATCCCAGGTGTCGGTGCTGTTTTGGTCGGTACAGGGTGAGCCTCGGACCGACCGCCCTGTGCAGTGCTTCATCTCCCGGACTGGATTCATATTATTAATACTATTTATATGATCTGTATTATTGTCCTTCTAACAGGGTTTTATCACTTTCCAGCCGAGTGGAGGTGTGAGGTGCCGGGTGGAGGTGTGAGGCGTGCCGGGAGGCTGCTGGCTGTGGCGACGGCTCGGTTCCCAGATCCGTCTGGACGGCTCTTAGAAAGAAACGTATTAATTGAACTTATCGATCAGATAGGATGTGATTGATGGATGAATGGATCCGCAGTGAAGTGCTCTTGGCCCGGGTGGAGGAGCGGGGTTTGGGCGGGTGCGCTAAGCCCCGCTGGGCTCCTGCTCGGACGGGAGGTGTCGGTGGGGCTGATAAACGGCTCAAGGGCTGAAACAAATCAATAAAACTATAATCTAAAGTATATTATATCTTGTTGCATATGGTATGTCCTATGGTTTTAATTTTAAAGGGATCTGGGAAGTGTTGGTATTAACAGCGTCATTCAGTAACAGAGGTTTAACAGGGCAACGGGAGCAGAAAACAAGGAGGCTTCAGCCTAAATCAACAGGGAATATAAGAACCTGCCTCTAAGCCTGGTACCCTCTGCTGTTGAGGTAAATAAAGGCCCTGGTCGCAATTTGAGGAAATACAGTATATGAGATAATGATATATATGATATACATGATTTTGATGATATACATAATATTCATGATATACATGAAAGAGATGATATACATGATACACATTATATATGATATACATGATATACAGTATATGATATACATGATTTAGATTATAAACATGCTATACATGATATACATGATCTACATTATATATATCATATACATGATATATGTGATATACTGTATATACTGTATATTATACATGATATATATGATATGATATACTATACCCAACTTTGGTTTCCAACGCCAGTGAAAGTTAATTAAAACCTTTTTCTGTTGTTTTTTTGAGTATAAAATTGTAGTGGTTAAATGTAAACTGTCATTAAAATGCAAGAATCTTCCTTTTTCTGAAGGCTGCACATCACGGCCTACATAGGGCCAGTTGGGATTGACTCTTTTAGACCTGGGGTCATTTAGTGTATTGCACAATTAAACTGAGTGGCTGACTGTTGTTTCACACTATCCTGTTTATTTTAAATATTTACATACAATTTTTATAATATATTAATAGATGAACAAAAAATATATTTTCCATAATTCTTTTGTTCATGTGCTATATAATCTACATATTAAATAAAATGAATTATTAATCTTTATTGACACAGTATCTAGGTATAATAGGTGATCAAAAAAACCCTGCAAAACTCATTCAATGTAGGAACACCAGAATGAGGAATTGACTTTTTAATGATATTAATCCTTCCACAGGATTTGCCCACGTGTGGTCACGTCAAGTTGAAATAATTTCACAAACTTTTCATCCTGAAATATGTGACCCACCACAGACTTTAGGTTCATTTGGTGGCTTTTGCCTTTTTTCCCCGCAACATTTGAAAGTGAAGAATCAGAGCTTCAAAACAAGGTGTCACATGTGTAAATCAAGCAAATATTTTTAAAGCTATGACTTTTTAATGACACGGGTGTGGCAAACTGTGGTTCTGAGATAATCACCTTCAAAGTTTTCCCCACACTTGGCTTCATTCCGCCCGCTCCCAGAATGTAAATGGTTTGGAGGACCAACAAACCGCATGGCTACTTGAGACTTTATTTAGATAAAGTGAATTTCCTTTTCTTCCAACTTGTACCAGGCGCAGTGCTGTGAGTGTTTTTCCTCCAGAAAGCGCCTTGACGGTGTTCCTGTGTTTTTTATTTTAGATTTAGATTTTATTATTTCCGCTAGTGTCCTAAACACTATAACGGCAACAAAACGGAGAGATGGTTCACGGATCATGGTCACGGTGACTGGGACTGTCTCCACTGGCAACTAGAACCACACGGACGCTGATTTTATTGGACATTTATCGTTTTTTGTCAGTTTCCTACTTGAATGCAACTAAAACGTGTCACACACATTTTCTCCGTTGTTCTTTGTTATTTTGGAAGAACTGGATTCATTTTTTTGTGTGAATGCTCTTTACTTCTAAATCCTGCATTTCTCTAACGGGGACATTTTCAGTCACTCTTTGAGGCCCCGCCCGAGCAAGTACTTGGTGGCAGTCATTGAAACCATGGAAACGGCCGCTGTACACCTCCATATTTCTGATTTTGTGCGACGGGCGCCTCTTTGACATTATTGGATATTTTGGGGTTCCAACTCACTTTTGATCCTGGCGTCCAGCTCCTTCTCCATCAGCTCCTTGGAGGCAGAGAAGTCGCTCATGGTGATTTTGGGCGTGCCATCGCCGGGGCCCACCGAGCCGATCATCTCCTGCTCCTTCTCCTGGTTCACCTCCGCGTAGATGTTGATCCATGGGATTTTTCTGGCGGGGCCAGAGATGGAACAACATTTTGAGCTTTCTGTTTGCCCAACATCACCAACAATTTTCAAAACCAAAATCTCAAACCAGTGACTTTCGTTTCACCTAGGTAGGTCGGTGCTAAAGCTGCTGGACGTCAGGAACATGGACGTTCATGATTTAAATTCACTATTTCCACTTCCAAAATGTCATCTTTTAATTTAAAACACAAAAAAAAAAAAATGTTGTACACATTTAATTCAACTGTGTGTGTGTGTGTGTGTGTGTGTGTGTGTGTGTCCATATATATTAGTTATAAGTTTTCTTTGATCAGAGAAGAAACAAAAAAATGACCAAAAGATAATTATTTTCCAAGTTATGTCTGTGCCAAAGCTACTAGTACATCTAGAATATGGAAGCACTCATCAGCTTAACTGCCTATTTTTTAAATAAACACCACAAAAATGACATATATTACTATAAAACCCCAATATATACATATTGGGGTTTTATAGAAGAAAAGAAACAAAAACATTACAAAATAACCCTGTTTATTTTCCCACGGTACATCTATGCATGAAACCTCAAAATACATGTTGTACGCGTTCAATCCAACAAATTCAATATATATACAATATACTGTATACTGTATACTGTAAGTTATGTTTGTTATTCAACCGTAAGAAACGTATCATCTTTAGACTAATGGAAAATATCCCCATTATCTATAATTAATGGCACCTTTTTCCATTTCCCAGAGACATTTAGAAGAGAACTCTGAGTAGGAATTAATTATTCAGCGAGGAACAGCCACGGCAGCGGTGCGCTCGCACGTTGAAACATTTAGCGCTTTTTCTCACATCTTACGATCACTGATTGGTGCGGGAAGTGACGCTGGATATATGATATGAGAAAATGCAATGAAGCTTTCCGGGTTCCCCACCTCTTGAACTTGTAGATGAGGAAGACGGCGAGGCCGAGGAAGACGACGGAGAGAAGCATCAGCATGGCAGAGCTGCTGTGTCTGGGGCTGGAGTCCACCAGGGGGGCTGGGGGGGAGGAGGGGGTGGAGAGAGATACGGGGGAGCGAGAGAGATGGAAGGAGGAGATAAGAGATGGAGGGAGCGAGAGGAGGGAGGGAGGTACGGAGAGAGAGAGACGGGGGAGGGAGGGTGGGGTGGAGAGAGGCGGAGGGAGAGAGGAATGGAGAGGAGGAGAAGGAGAGAGGTGGGAGGAGGAGGACAGAGATGGAGGGAGAGAGAGGAGGGGGAGAAAGAGGCGGAGGGATGAGGGAGAGAAAGATAGGGGAGGGAGGAGAGAGAGGAGGGGGAGAGAGAGGGGGGGTGGAGGGATAAGAGAGAGATAGAGCGATGGAGGGATGAGGGAGAGAGATGGAGGAGAGGGAGGGATGAGAGAAACAGTGTGAGGGAGGGATGGAGGGAGAGAGAAGTAGGGAGGTAGCGAGGGAGGGAGAAAGGGGAGAGAGGTGGGGGGAGGGGTGGAGAGAGAGAGAGAGAGAGAGAGAGGGAAAGGGAGAGAGGGATAGGGAGGGGAGGGACAGAGAGAGAGAGAGAGAGGGTTAACCACAAAAATCGTCACAAACCATCAAACCTTTCTCTGCTGATGACGTACTAATGGTTGGTGATGCTCGACGCGCAAACGATCCGTTCGTAATGAACAAATCCATGCGTTGGGAGTCTGGAGTCACTCCGGTGGAAGGGTCCCCACATAATGTGGATATTTCTGAAAACACCTTGAAAAAAAATCTCTTTGTCCCCACCAAAATGCAAAAACCATTTGAAACACTCACATGAGCTCGCCAGACCAGCAGGGGGCTATAATTTGTCATTAAACTCGATGTCCAACACCACAGAATGGAAAAAGGAGTTTTGAAAAACTGTATTTTCTCTTAAAATCTTCAAGATCAGATAAATTCGTGAAGCCTTGCAATTTAGATCTTGCAACCCAGGAGCTACTTTCCGTTGTGGACGTCTTTTAAGTGGAATTTAAGACATTTCGACACGGTACAGCGGTTGAAAAACACTGCTCTAGGGTACATTATTAAGTAATGACTGAGGAGGTGTCAGGCTGACGCTGACTTTTAGAAGAGGTTTCAAAGACGGCAACCTCATCCCACCATCACACAAGTTGACCATACGTTAAATTGCTCGAGTGATAATGATCCCTTATCATTATGATCCATATTTCAATATTCTCCCTGGTTTCGCAATGTTTGACAGGGTAAACAAATGCAGCAGAATAACGCGGAAGATTCTCAACACGCAGAGGTTATGTATGTAAACGCTTATGTCAGCCTGGCAACCAGAACGACCAGATCTGCTTCCCCGGGGAAACTGGGCAACCATATTCGTATATCCTGATCAAAACAGTGACTAGTGACCACGTCTTGAAGGTAAAATGACGTTGATGTTTACCTCTGCATCAATTTTCTTGGAACCCCCTGGAAGCCCCCAGAGAACCCCCGGGGGTCTCCGGACCCCAATGTTGAGAATCCCCATGTTGAAGACCCCTACCTACCCTCCCTACCCCGAACACAATTTTATAGCAAGATTTGGCTTTTGTGTTTAAATGTTCCTTTCTATAGATGAACAGAATTCAAAGTGTCCCTATTATTATTATTATCATTATTATTATTATCATTATTATTATTATTATTATTATTATTATTATTATTATTATCATCATCATCATTATTATTATTATTATTATTATTATTCACTTTCGATTTACTTTTGGAACGTAAATTACTCCAAACACGGAGGTCATTCAGAAGGGTTATGAATGTATGTCTTGCTCGTAGAAAGTGTATTACAAACTTGTTTTTGTTTTAAATATAAATGTCTAAAGTTGTGCGAGCGTGAAATTATTGTTTCCAACGCCTTCCAAACAAGATGACAGCGGCATTCAATTAAGCGCGATCTAAATTCATAAAAAAAAACCCGCTGTATTTATTGGAAACAGTACCGAGCAGAAACAGTGCCTATTTAAATTATATTAATAATAAATATAAACAATGAAAAAATATAAACAATAATAATAACAGTAATAATAACCTGCAGGCAGAAATACACAGGGTCCAGTTCAGTGGTGTTGGGTATGTGATAAAGGCTTCCCAGTTTACGTAATGCTGGGATCAGATTACATGAATTCAGCACGATTTTGACCCGATTGTGTCGACGTCTGTCTGTGATGGGAAACGCTGTGGTATTTTTTGACATGACTTCATATAATTAACAACACTTTGGCTGGAATATATAACACTTGCGTGAGAAGTAAATATAATTTAAGATGAAGTCTTACCAATTTATTCAATTTAACATGACATGTAACCAAT
Organism: Zeus faber; assembly: GCF_960531495.2. Classification (NCBI taxonomy): domain Eukaryota; kingdom Metazoa; phylum Chordata; class Actinopteri; order Zeiformes; family Zeidae; genus Zeus; species Zeus faber. Next base: position 6,421,192 of record NC_137191.1, read on the forward strand.
TTAATGGTTATATAATACAATCTTATGTTACTGCCATTATATCTTACGTTATAATGGCAGTAAATCCGGCTTTGACTATTATTGACTTATTATGGAAGGACTAATATGAATTTATGTAATTGCTTTCAAAGATGGGGTTTTTTTTCAACGTTATTCTCTTCCCTGTCGTCACTATTTAACACCGTCTCCCTTTTCAAATCAAGCCCTCTTACGTTCAGCTGCTGGCGGCTGCATGTGGATGAAATGCCTTTAAAACAACCGTCCTCGCCTGCCTGTACACCAGCACTTCTCCTTGTTATAACGCATGGTGTTGCCTGTGGAAATAGAGCTGCACTTTCCACTTTGTGAAAGGCCGTTCAGCGGTGATCCACTGTGTTCTCCTTTCTGCTCGGACAGCTAATAAACTGCTTGAGTTTCGGTAGTTTGTGTCTGATATTGCCTCGTGTGCTGTGTCGCGCCCTGATGCCGCTGTGACGGACAGGTGACCTTTTGGTGCAGTGTCGAGCAATGATGACGGAGCGACGCGGTGACGCGGTGACGACTCTATGTGATTCATTTACGTGTTCCGAGTCCCAGTTTCCTGACGCGTCCGAGTGCAAGAAACACATCATGGACTCCCACAGTTTGCATGTTGTGACTTCCTCGCATCCCGCAAAATGAGGAGGGACGCGACACCGCGTCTAACACCGGGTTAGATGCAGAACAGAATGCGTTCATTTACAAAAAGGGCAAAATACATCAAATGTAAACCGAAAAGCCCCGCCGGCGTCAAGCAGCTGAGGCCATGCACAGACATCTGCACAAGCGCAGTTTGCAACCACTACAGAGCGATGGAGTCCAACACCACGCACCTTGCACCTTGCACCATGCGAATGCGCGTCCAGAGCCACAATTTTCACCTACAGTAGATAACAAATTGGAAGATGTCACAACCACCCTCGCTCCACCACCCGACCGAATGAACACCAACACTCTCTTACTTCCTACGTAAAATTGAATCTTTTTTTAACTAATTCCTGCTCCAAGTGTAGATCGATATGGATGAAAGGGCTGGACCCCTTGTAATAATAATAATTCTAATGAATATAGCCGCAGGCAGCAATACCGTTCTCCAGATTCTGTGCAAAGCAGCACAAGTTACAATTAATTCGGTTTTTACGACCACTCAGAGACGAACCGTGGGTTTATATAGTATTGGTTCTTGGTGTCACAAATTGCCTGTGTTCTCAATGTAACACCAATGTTCTTCAGTTTTCGGCGAGTTTGTAATGGTTGATCAATATCTCCTGATACAAATGTAGATCGGTGTGAATCAAACTCGGACACGTTCTGGTTCCAACGAAAGTTCCGCGATTGTCTTTGTTTTTACGTTGTTAGAATTAGATGTTACTTTTTTTTTCTTTTTCTTTTCTTCTTCTTTTCTTTTATACCTTCTCTTTGTTTTTCATTCCATTTTTCGATTGCATTTGGTAAATTGATCAAGTCTATCAGTTTATCTGTATTTTTCCTTTTTTTTTCTTCTTTTCCGGAGGTTCAGGAATTGATATCACATAATGGTCTTTATACTTTTCATACTATCTAGATGTATTAGACATATGAGCACAATCTTCAGAATTTGGACATTTAACACATGTAACAACTTCATAATGACATTCAGTCATAAGTTTTAAGTAAATTCCTGTCTCTATTTTAAATTGTTGCTTTGATGTACAATATTTTAACCATTTGTAATAAGTATATGTGAATATACAGTATGTACACCTAGTACGTCTGCTGCTGCCTGTATTTCAACTTCAGTAGCCCAACTTCCAACATTTTTCATTTGTGATAATTGTAAATTATTTTCAACAGATAAGTAGTCATGTTTTAAATTATAACTGTACACATTGGAGATTTCTTTTATTTGTTTCACCACCATAAGTCTTATCTTTTTGTGACTTCCTTCATTTTCACTCATTGCAAATGAAAATGCCCTAAAGAAGCAGTTACCATCGGCCACAGTGGATTTTGAATCACAAGGGTGAGTCATTACTATGGCTTTATGTATTCTAAAATTATCATTTGAATGACAGATGTTACATTTCAAGGGGTTATTTTTTTGATATATAGTCATAGGAAGGATTTAAAACGTTGTATTTTCAGACTCATTGAGTATAATTACATCAGTTTAATAAAAATTTGTTAAATCTTTATTGCTGTCAACTATATTTGAAGTATGAACACATTTGTGTTGTAAATATGAATTTGTTCTCAAATCATCATTTGTTTGTTGTGGTTCTTCATGAAACACACTGTATTTAGTTTCAGTAACTTTACTATTGGTATCTATTTCTTAATTGTCTAAAATACTATCGGTTTGGCCAAAAGTGACACTAAATAAGTGAGTTCTTATATTGTCGCACATCTTTGGTAAAGTTGCTGGTACAAGTTGAATTATCACGTGTATCTTTCAATTGTGTGGGTCGGAATCGATGTGTTTTGTATATGTTTTTGCTACTGGATGGTTCATAGAATTGACTTACTCAGTGTTGTCGTTGTGTGTCAATAACATCCGTTTGTAGTGCTGTGATTTCAGATATCGACTGACTTCGACTAAATTGATTATTAGAATTACAGAAATGACTATAGACGGTTACAATGTTGTTGTAGTAAGCTACAGAATTACTGGGTCATACTCATATAGCCCAATTTTGTTCTCTGCATATGATTCAACAGTTGGATACCACGATCCCTGCTTGATAATTGCACATGTACTACCAGAAATAGTTAATAAACATGCATCATTATTATTTAACAGTGATTTCTTAATTCCTCTATCAGTTGGCATAGCTATATTAAACAACACAGAGTCATAGTGAGCTACACCAATGCACCAATAAACGTCATAGCATATCAGCATACGTTACATCATTTGGAATGTTGTATTAAACATAGTTTGTCCTTTTGGCAATTCCGTGTTTGCAATATAATCTCTTCCTGCAATATAGCTATTTGTTCTACCACACTTTTTCATATCCTGGTAAAGAGTTTATTTTAATCAAAACATCATCTAGGTCATTTTCTGCCCATGTACAAACATTCTGGGTATGTTTTTAAGAACTTCTGTTAAACTGATAGCTTCACACTGCTTGTGAAGCGAGTCTCCAAACTGTGAATAATCCTGATGAAATAAGCCCTTTAACACTGACACCTATGGCGAATTAACACTTTACATTAACATTAACTTTATTCATAGATATAATTTCAACATCTGTTTTAAAAGTTTTTTTGCAGTATTTTTCTTTATTATTTTCTTTTTGAATATTGTGACTGACCTTGAGGGCTGCATTTTTGGACAACTGCTTCCAACCAGACAAAACAACAATTTTCTTAGACAATAAGACAATATTGTCTAAGACAATATTGTCTTAGACAATAATTGTCAATTTTGTCTGGTTGGTTTTTCACAAATTTACGCTCCGTATGTTCATTGATTTGGATGAAATGTGAACCATGAGTTGTTTGTGACGTACCAGTTCAAACTAAATGTCAACCATGTTCGTAGTTTCAGCTGTTGTTCTGTTAAGATAGTTTTAGTCCTGTTCCAGATATGTTGATATAGTTTGACATGTCGGTGATCCAATACCACCTGGATACTTGGGGTCAAATGTGGTCGGCTTTTCACTAATTTCTGCTCCGTATGTGGATCTATTTGGATAAAACTTGAACCACGACATGTTTGCGACCTACAGATTTAAACGAGACATCAATCGTGTCCGCAGCTTCTGCCATTGTTCTGTTCCAGATAGTTTTAGCGCCGAAAAATTTTGCTGGACTCCTAAATATAGCTGCAGGCAGCAATACACAGGATCCAATTTAGTTGTGTCAGGTACCTATTACAGTTTTCCAGGTTCTCTGAAATGCAACTCAAGTTACAATTTTCCGAGTTTACACTGAAGGCGGCATCGGCTTCCCGGTCTGTCTTCTCCTGGTTGCTCTTCTCATGGAGCAACCACTACACGGTTTACACAGTGCAACTCTCTGAATACGAATGACCACCCAGAGACAGAAACTGGACTGATAACATTGGTCATGATAAGCTAATCAAGGTACGCCAAAAATTCTTCAACTTCTGGTAAATTTGCAACGGTTTTTCACTAATTCCTGCTCCAAGTGTAAATCCCTGTGGATAAAACTTGCACCACAAGAAGTCTGAAAATCCCCAGTTCTAATAATAATAATAATAATAATAATAATAATAATAATAATAATAATAATAACAATAAAAATAATTATTAAAAAAAATATATATATTATATGTGTATAATATTTAATAAGGTTTTTAAACATTATACTTTATTTTACAGCATTTGTTAAAATATTGTTATTGATTAAATCAAGGCTGCTTTTAAAGCTCTTCTTAAATGCACCTTATTAATATACTTTTATTTATAGATTGTTTTCTTATATGTTGTGTTATATATTCTATTTTAATTACATTTCTGGTTTTACAGTTATTTACCTATCTGCATATTTTATATTTATTACATGCATCTTTACTCTTTCTAGCTTGTATTCTTTTATGCAGCACTATGTCAATTTATTTTAAAAAGTGTTTAACAATAATGATAATAATAATAATAATAATAATAATAATAATAATAATAATAATAATAATAATAATAATAATAATAACAACAATAACAATAATAATAATAATATAAAAGTCTTCATGTGTATCAATGAAACCAACATTTCCCAGTTAACGCAGAGTTAAGAACTGGAGCCCAGTGACGCTGGTGACATTTCTCCAACAGCCCCAGGGCTTTGTGGACCTTTTTTAGGGGGAGGTGAAGTATGAAGAACGACCCCTTGTCGACCCGCAGTCCGGCACACTGCGGCCATTTCCCCCCTTGGAATTGTTTTATTTAATGGAAGCCGCCAAAGTGCAGAACAACTTTTTCTAAACAACTTTTTTTCTGAAATATCATAATACCATTGGTTTCCTTATAATTGCATTTTGGCATAAGCCCTAAGTGTTCTAGTCAAATCAAACTTGTTTTAGCACGCGTAACCACTGGTGTAGTGTAGGGTATATGCAGGTATATGGTGTATACCTACTTATTTTTCAGTCTGTATTGCGTTTTCTAAATCCCCTCTGATGTGCATCATTCTGTAGTGTCCTGCAAGTTGCAAGTTACTGAGAGACAGTCTGAGCACATGTTCCCATGGGCACAGGAAGTGGGGCGCTGAAAGGGCCGCAGCACCCCTCATTTCTGGATGCTCCTTAAGCTTCCTGCTCGCACTTGGAGCGCTGTCTGGAGCAAAATGAGCTTTGCTGTGTGGAGCGCTGTGTCCCACAGTTGGGACAGTTGGCAGTTGTGTTACAGGGCACATGTGCAGTCCGTTCAACCTCTACGTGGAAAGGCACGGGGCTGCACTGCCTTTCTGTCTAAATGTACATTATGAATGGAGACTACGGATAATTTCTTACGTATGTGCTTTGTGGATTAAACAAGCGCGTCCACCTCACTAGACGTCATCACATCAACTCAGAATGTTAGCGCTCGCCGACACGATGGCAGCATTTAGTGTCTTCTAAACTTTGCAAGGCTTTAATTTGAATAAAAAGATCTAGTGCTTTGAGGTGATGGGAGACACTTGGGCTTGTAAATCTTCACCAAATGAAGGGGCAGAAGTTTTCCCTGGGAGTGGAACACCAAGAGGGATTGGCTGCTGTGAGTGACTACACACTGCATTGTTGTGGTAATTATTGGTGCGCCAACACCAAACTAGAGGTTTTCACGGGTCCCAAAATTCTGACCCGATTTCGTTTGAACCCAGGACATTTGTCCTAAGATCAGATTAGAACCAACCATTCAAATATTTATTAATACCTCTACTCTTTTTGCCCTATAAATTACAGAACTAACCTAATACATGTGCGATGGTGATATTCCGTGAACCCCAACCGGGTGCGAGTCCCAGGTCAGGTTCTGGTGATCGAAAGCTGGTTGATCCGGGAAGACCTCTACACCAGAGTACTACTGGTCTTCGGTCAAGTTTGCATTGTTGTGTTTATTATTGGTGCCGACGCAGGCGTTTGACTTCCACTGTGGATGAAGTCTGTGTATTGATGAGGATTGTTTGGATGAATAAAAATGAAGAATTGCGAGCAGTTGGACAATGATGCTACATAACTAAATAAATCTATTATATATATTGTATATGTATTATATATAATTCACATTTTATATTTTATAATTATTATTTTTTGCTGCCTACCCAGACTGAGTGCTCACGGCATGTTAGTGCATTTTGTTGCTGGATGTTGTTTGTAACTTTGGATGGACAGTTTTTCGACTTTAGGAGTTAATATGTAAGTGTGTGTATTGATGCTGCCCTGCACGTGCATGAATATTCGGCAGCACCCCTCAAAGAATACGTTAAGAGGATACCTTTCTGCGTGCATCCTTATAAACACCCACTAAAGAGATTATCTTCACATAAACAGTGGCTAATTATGTAGTTGTCCTACCCTGCAGTCTATGGGTCAGTATTGATTGACTGCTCTTCTGTGGCTAATGTAAATTCCATTATAATTCTTACTCCCTGAAGTCAATCAGCAGAATTTAAACGACAGCTTTGGAATACTACTGGCCAATTTTTGGGTGAACTAAATACGCAATAGTCTTACCTAACCCTAACCTTAACCCTAACCCATGTCACTGTTTATAAGGGTGTTACATGGGTGTTTAGCCTTTGCTGGACAGGCCCCTTAAAAAAATTTTTTTAGGCAAAAATTTGTACAAAACAGTACAGTACAGGAAAAAAAAAAAAAACATTTCTCCAGGCACCACTACACCACGGAGCGTAACGGTAAAGATACAGTAAACTAAACCCCGTGTCAGACGACTCGTTTGGTCACCTTTAATCACAGCGTCTATCTCTCTGTAAACAGACTTGTGAATCCTGAATGGGTTTTTGGGCTCCTCTCTCTTCTCTCAAGGACTAAATAATCAAGGTAATTGCTTGTGTTGTGCTTGGGTGGCTGGGAAAGGCCTGGAACAGATGTTTGGCTCCTGATGGTCGACATGAAAGATTCCACTCAAGGAGTTTCACCCCCCATCATCCCCACGGCACAGAGACTTTAAAATATGTAGATGTATATGTATCCAAAACATCTGAGTGTAGACATATGGTCAGGACAATGATGCGTCAGTAAGTCCATTTTCTGAAAACACCATCCATGTCAGGGGAGGGGCTAGTCAACTATATTGTTTTGGGGGCTAGATTTTTTTGGAATTAAGCAGAACATTTCATGTGTTGAAACAGCATTGTAAAACAGCAATAAAAAAAATAAATGCATCCTTCAAAATATCTTCATTAGTTCCCCCAAGATGTTATAGGATATAAGTTATATATTATTATATAAATACTGCATGTTTGTTTTGTTTTATTACTTTGTATTTACACTGATCAGCCACAACATTAAAACTGCCTGCCTAATATTGTGTAGCTCCCCCCATGCTGCCAAAACAGCTGTGACCCATCGAGGCTTGGACTCCATCGGGTGTCCTGTGGTATCTGGCACCAAGACGTTTGCAGCAGATCAAGTCCTGTAATACCTCTCTCCCACTGCAGCAAAAACCCAGTAACACCCGCTAACAATCTGCATTCATCACCAGTGGGAAAGGAAAAACCCAGGATCTCGATCCCTGGACAAATGACCCGGCAATAGACACGGGTTTTAATCGGCTCCGCCTCCGATCGGCTCTGATGTGAACAGGACACCCGGGGCGACGCGCTCATTTTGGCCCCTCTCGCTGCGCGATCCAAAGCGAGCAAACTCTTCGTCATGTTCCCCAGACGATTCCTGAAGAATTTTTGCAGTGCGTCAGGGCGTATTATCCTGCTGAAAGAGGCCACTGCCATCAGGGAATACGGTTGACATGAAGGGGTGTATTTGCTCTGCAACAATGTTTAAATAGATGGTAGGTGTCAAGGTAACTTCCACACAATTGGCAGGACCAAAGGTTTCCCAGCAGAACACTCCATCGGATTGCCTTCTTCCCATAGCGCATCCTGGTGCCATCTCTTCCCCAGGTAAACAACCCACACGCACACAGCCATCCACATGATGTAAATTAAACATGATTCATCAAACCAGGCCACCTTCTCACCTTGCGCCATAGTCCAGATCTGACGCTCACATACCCATTGTAGATACCTTTAGCGGTGGACAGCGGTCAGCATAGGAACTCTGACCGGTCTGCAGCTACACAGTCCCATAGGCAGCAAGCTGTGATGCACTGTGTGTTCTGACACCTTTCTATCACAGCAGCATTCACTTTTTCACCACTTTGTGCTACAGTAGCTCTTCTGTGGGATCGAACCAGACGGGTTAGACTTCACTCCCCACCTGCATCAATGAGCCTTGGTCGTCCATGACCCTGTCGCCGGTTCACCGGTTGTCCTTCCTTGGACCACTTTTGGTAGGTAGTAACCACTGCATACCAGGAACACCCCACAAGACCTGTGGTTCTGGAGATGCTCTGACCCAGTCGTCCAGCATCACAATGTGCTCCTTGTCAAAGTGGCTCAGATCCTTATGCTGCTTCCAACACATCAACTTCAAGAACTGACTGTTCACTTGCTGCCTAATACATACCACCCCTTGACAGGTGCCATTGGAATGAGATGATCAATGTAATCACTTCACTTGTCAGTGGTGTCAGTGTTCTGGCTGATTGGTGTGTGATATCTACAGGGTGCATTGCTAACCTTCATATGTATTCCAAGGGCCAGGGCCACATTTGGCCCCCGGACTACGCCTGGTCTAGGTTTTCAAAACAGATGACCCATGCTGTATGTTTGTGTTATTGTAAGTGTTTTATAAGTGTTTTATAGGTATTATTGTCAGTGTTTCTTACCCAGTGTTAGCTGTGTGATGTAGACGATCACCCTGATGCCTGGTTTCAGCTCAAACTCCACCAGGTTCTGGTTCAGGGCGCTGACCATGACTTCAGTAGCCTGCAAACAGGCACAACATCCAGTCAAAACATTAAATTACCTGTTGAAGTATTTATCTTTCTTTTCTGTACATACAATAGACAGATAATTCATAATCCATCCATTGTGATGAGATTAGTTCACAATGCAAAAAAAAATCAACAACAAAGCTGTACCCAGAAATTGCATACTACAGTCAACATAATAATATTTGTACTATTGTCCAGTGTACTTGAACATGTCTAGCATACTACATTATCTCTTTTCAGTATTTTCTGGAATTTGTACCATTTTTGTAATGATGAGGAACAAATATGTCTCCAAAGGTAAAAAATGATCAGCAGATAACATGATACCAAGGGTATGATGGGTACTTGAAGGGTACTGCTGGTGCGACAAGCAGTTGTACCCTTAAGGGTACAATGATGTTCTGCGCTTCATTTCTGAGAGTGGTTGTCATTCTGGTACATTCCACACATTATTTGATGCACACTTTAGTTTTGGACATTTTTAAAAAGCACACACGACAGTACTTGTCGTACTAATTAGCGTGCTAGCAATAATGTTTGAGCTCCCTTGCCTGTGTAGTGTTTAGTGTTTGGGGTACCTTTAGGGGTACAATGGCTTGTCAGGCCAGCAGTGCCTACAGTTTTAAAGCTCAAAACTGTGCCAAATTTGTACCAATAATGAAGTTGCCATGCTTGACACGGCACTGAACTCACCAGGGTTTTTTTTTAACTCAATTGGGAAACAGAGGAAAATAAATACTTCTAAAACAAAAACCCACTGTTTTTATTTACAGTATTTTGTTTGGAGAAACGAGGACCTGCATCGGAGAAAGATATCATATATGGGGATTACCCACACAAATTGAGGTGGAGGTAAAATTAAAAAGGATTAAAGGTTTTTGACCAAAAAGGGGGTGATCTGCATCACTTCCTGCTTTCTCTCGACCCCGCGCTCTTTAATCCACGGGGTCAGTCAGAGCATTCGGGGGGGCACTGTGCCCCCCCCGTGCCCATGCCTAGAACCACCGCCACTGAATTTTCCACCTCGGCCAAATGCAGAATGTGATCCTACTACAATTTCTTCATACTATTCGATACCATACCATACTATGGTTTTGGACACCTTAAAAAACGTGTACATAGTGCCGCGTCGTACTGATTGTTATGCTACTAATGTGATTTCTGCTCACCCGCTCTAGCTCCTCCTCCTTCTTCTTTCTGGGCTGCGATTGGTTCTTGTGCGGTAACAGGAAGAACTCTGCGGCGGTGGGAACGCCGGGGAACACGGCCACCAGGAGCTGCTCTTCCGGGAAGTCCGACACCTGAGGACAAATTAGGAATTGGTATGAGGGCACGGTGGTAAAATTTTGGAAATCTCGTCCGGTTCGGAGCTTGATCCAGGGTCCCGTATCAGACGATGCCAAGAGCCGAATCCAAACATATCCCATTATTAAGTAAAATTACTTGAGCGCTCGGCAGATTCATCATCTGTCAGTGTTTATCTTCTAAAGACCACAAATAAATTGTCAAAGACTATTGTTCAGAGGAAGGAATGGATCAGAAAACTACTTTTGAATATTGGTTGATATTTTTTAAGTTTGGGATTCAGAATGTTATTGGAAATGATGTATTTTCTGAAAAATCCGACAACTGAAACAGAATAAGTGTTTACTGTGTTTGGAAACGGATTCCTCAGAGCAGGATCGGAGAGGGGGAGGAGGGCGCCTTCTCTCCCTTCTCTCCCTTCTCTCCCTTCTCTCCGTCTCCGCTCAAAGCTGTTTTCTATTTATTATTGATTATTTGTAATGTTATATTGTTATGCTGTGTAAAAGTGTTCTCTGTATTGCGTGTAAAAAAAACATCATTGTTGTGAATTGATGGTTTCCTTTAACCCTCATCGTGGAAGTGTGTTGTCTGAATCAACTATACCATGAAGATGAGGTAAGACTTTATTAATCCCCTGGGGGAAATTTGGGGGCAAACATTTATTTTTGCCCTTATTTTAGCTGGGGACTACCACTGAACGATCTTTAAATCCCCATGCTTCACAATTAAGCTCGGAAAGAAACAAAATAAGCTGGCAACTTTTTGTAATGTGACATTTTTATCCGTTATTTACCTTTTTTAGACTTTTTAACATATTGTTTTACACCTAAAACTTATTTTCAGATCGAGTGATTGGCATCACAATCCTTCCAATTCATGGAGCATTGGGAGAAAAGCTTCATCGCGTCCGCCAATCACACGGTCGACTCCCATTGATCAAAAGATCAACACACGACTGTTTTACTGAACGGTGGTATGTGTGGATAGTGTCCTGTCCAATCAAATCACTCCACTGGAACTAACCATTGTCTTTAAAATCACTGGTTTTAAAGATTATAGTCTGTGACAACAAGTACACCAAAAAAAATTATGAAGGTGGGGAAGCTGAATTGGTTGAAATGTAACTTAAATAGCTTTTCTTTTTTTTAGCCTTATGTTTGGGTTGTTCAAGATTTCAAGATTCAAGAGGTTTATTCATCACATACATATACATACTTTCATACATATATGCAGTGAAATGTAATGTAATGTAATGTAACATAATTCATCTTTTACAGCTGTTATTACAGCATTGTTTTTATATATTATATATTATATTTTGTATTATATTTTATATATATTTATTCATTTATACGATACTATTTTATTTATTTTTGTACCTATAATATTTAATGGGAATTTAATTGCATCCTAATGAATGCTACAAATAAAGTTCCATTGGTTTATTATCCAAGCAAATACCACAGAAAAAAACAAGGTTTCCAGCAAAAAAACTGCATTACAGAATTGTTGAAGGCCTTATTTATTTATTTTTTTCTGTACAAAAAAAAGCAGCAGAGGAAACATATTTTGTCCATTTCATCTTCTTTCACGAAAGGCTTTTAACTCTTCCAGATAAGTGAGACACACCTTCCCATTTCAAAGCCTGGGATGTGTTTGTATTGTGTTTTATTTTATTTTATTTTGTTGAATGTTTTATCTCTATGCTCTGGACGGACAAGGCAGTGTCTGAACCAAAGTGCATGAATTATCACGCAGAGGAAATCGTTGTTTGAGTGGAAGAGTATGGGACGAGGGAGAGTGAGGGCATGACTCACAATGAGGATGGAGGGGTGGAGGGAGTGGTGGAGGGAGGGATGGAGATTAAGGGGCAGGTAGGAAGGAAAAAAAAGAATCAATATGGTGAAGCATGTTTGTTCTCATTGCAATCAGTCATTAGTTGTCCCGCTGAGTGTATGTTGGATTAAAATGCTGATTGCACCGAGGGATGAAGGGAGGAGAGAGAGAGAGAGAGAGAGAGAGAGAGAGAGAGAGAGAGAGAGAGAGAGAGAGAGGCAGATTTAGAGTGATACGATGACTTATGTCGGACACTTTCTGAATTTAATGTTGGTGTGAAAAGGTAATGATGAAAAAGTGTTTGAGTGTATTTTAGGATAATTTGTGACCAAACTCAGCAAAACCCGCTATATGGCGCATTTCTAAAATCGCCAGGAGCAGCCAAATAAGTTGAAAAAACCTTTCTAGAAGGAAAATTTGAATTTTCCAGATTTGTGCTCCTTTGTGTTTTATTTTTATCTCTCAAAGTATTTTCAAAAGAGAGTTTGATTTATAAATAGTAGAAAAATGTTAAACCGTGGAGTTAAATATTCAAGTTAGATTAAATTGGGAAACGCAGTTCACACACTGAGACGATGAACAGTGCTGAACAACGCCAATCGATCATTTCCTTTAAAGCGACAGTCCAGGTGAAGATCATTCCTCCATATTCCATGTGATGTGAAGTCACAGTGTGAAACCGTTTCGATAGAGTTAAACCTTTAAATCATACTACTTTTACACACACATGGAGACATCATTGTGGAGGGGTCGTATTCCAATGAAGAAGTAATGCATTGTTACAACTGAAGAAGTTGATGACGTCCGTTGAGGTTTGTGATGCAGATTATGAACAAGTAGTAATGCACAAGATTCCCAAGAAAAAAATTAAAGGAGGCCCCAAACAGGCTCTCAGAGTTAAGCTGGGGTAGGGTGGGATTAGCCAACATAATAACTCCAACAACTTTGAGGATATTTGGCGTACGCGCATTAATATATTAAATGACACACCTGATATACAGAAGGCTGATATACAGAATATTATATTATTAATAGACTCTGCATTTTGTTGTGTTGTTGGCACTTTTAAACTCCTGAATAATTCCACTTTTATAGAACATGTATATTATTACTGTTAAATAAGCCTTTTTTAAAAACAAAAGACAGAAAGCCTTTTTAAAAACAAAAGACACAAAAGCCTTTTTAAAAACAATAGACAGAAAGCCTTTTTAAAAACAAAAGATGTGTGTCGATGACGCTGTTCAACATTCCCTTAAAACACAAGAACAATGCCGAGATTGCCCCAATCAGCAGGGTGTAGAGTTGCCAGGCGGTGTTGGTCCTCCAACCATTTGCATTCTGGGAGCTGAATTCTGCCATTCTTGCTGAATTAAGCCAAGTGTGTGGGGAAAACTTTAAAGTTGATTATCTCAGAATCACAGTTTGCCACACCCTTGTCATTAACGAGTCATAGCTTTAAAAATATTTGCTTGATTTTGCACCAGTGAGACATTGTTTTGAAGCTCTGATTCTTCACTTCCAAATGATGTGAAAAAAAAAAGTCAATGTACCTAAAGTCTGCAGTGGGTCACATGTACACTTTAGAGTGTAATTTAGAGGGTACATTTGAATAATATACTGTATTATTGTTCTTCTTTTACTCAAAAAACAAGTTGTTGAGTTTTGAGTATTTATTTTATGGTCAGTAAAAACAGATCGCCCAATTGTGGAGAATTTTTGTGATATTAAAATATATGCCACAATTGATGCTCATATACTGTCCCTATGCTCACAAAGTAACCCAGTACAAGAAGGGAAAGGATGATTCCCATTACACAATAGGTGAGAGGAGGGTCGCCCCATCCTTTGAGTTATTGACCTTGTTACTTTCCAGCTCGTTATTTTCCACTTCCCTTCTTCTTCAGATGTGTGAAGACATAAGACAACATGGTGTTCGCACACCATTCCTTACCACTCTCCGGAAACCCCTTTCTACGCTTAGACACTGATTATCTACTACAACAGGATAGTCATGAGAGTGGAAAGCAGATGGCAGATATACATGTCTTATCTGCCAGAGTCATCTTGCACGTAAATTGTGAACGCGTCTGAAAGCGCTCGGACTATAACTGCTAGTGATTGCAGAAAGAACATGTGACCGGGGGGCGTGGTGACAAGAACAAGTGTACGAACTTTGCTGTGTACTGTTTAGAAAGCGTATCATTTCATCTTTCTCCATTTTTGCAAAATAAAGCATTTCGTCGTGAACAGAGCGAAGGTCTCAGTTTGTTCCTGTTATCAAGGGTTTATCTCACTCACCACGCTGTGGAATTTCAACGACAGTTTCAAGATTTTTTTTCCTCAAGTCAACAAAGAAGGATGTCTAATGTTGTTATAATGTGTATTTTTGGGTTGTTTTTCTTGTTCTTATTTTTATATATGATTTTGGATTATTATTTTATGATATATATATATATATATGATATATATATATGATATATATATGATATATATATATATATATATATATATATATATATATATATATATATATATATACTGTATATTTGTATATAAACTTTGACATAGATTGAGACCTGATCAGAACGTGGGGGAAACAATGTAATAGTCTTTTCCTTTAGTTAATTTTGTTATTGCCTGTGTTTGGGTTGCTGTTTGTTTTTTCAACCATTATTATTTTGATATAAAATGTTGTATTATTTAATTTACATATGTATATATATTATATTTATGTATACATACTTTTATCATTAATTGAATATGTTTTTAATTATTTTTTTATATCTTGTTCCTTGCTCTTATCCATGTTAAGGACATTGCATTCTAGGATCCAAAATATAAATAATTGAATTGGATTCCATCGCTTCATACCAGTTCTGGCATAAGGCTCCAAAAAATGTCATTTCCTTTTCCTTTATGGAAAAAGAAAAGGATGTTATCCACACATGGGGAGACTTTATTTTTTATTATTTTCCACTCAATGTGCTGTGAAAACACCTTCAGAGGATGAAAACCTCCTGCCCGGATGTTATCCTCGTTTATGGTTTGTGAGTTATGACTCGGTTGTGAAACAGGAACATCTGAATGTGGTTCAATTTGAACCACATCTGAAAAAATGACGAATATAAATTAACCGTGACTGTGTTTTGTGACAGTGTGTGAATCCCATTTCAGATTCAGCCTTTCTGCTGCTGCGGTTGCCATCAGTCACTCCACACTTTTCAAAAGATCGTTTCCTGGAATAAACGCATGGAAATAAAAATAAAAAAATCTTAAAACTGACTTGGAAGAGAGTGATGAGGCAACAAGGAGAACGGAACAAAAAAAAAGGTCCCATATTCAAACTCTAACTCAGATTTTCATGAAATTTTCATTTCTAGATTTACCTCAATGCGTTGATGACATGAAACTGTGTTCAATTCAAAATGATTTATTCCTTTGTTTCATTTGATATATGTATTTTCTGTTTTCGTCCACCATATAATCACTATAGTATTATAGTTCTTAATGTCCAATTCATTTTTTTTAATTCAAACGTCCAAATCCTGGTTGGAAATGAACTGTGAGCACAATTAATGAACCATTACGTGTAAAACTGAAATAGAAAGATTATGTTTTCTTTTATTGAATTTACTGTTATTTATTATGTTAATTCGTTCTTATTTCCCTTATAGAGTACTGAGATAGATAACTATATTAACTTGTATTTCAGTGGACTCGTGATTCCCGCAATAAGAAATAAATGGACTAATAAATACATATTTGACTTTTCTATGGAATTATGGGATGTACATGCATAGTGGAAACATCTTGATAATTTACTTTCCAGTAAGTGTCATTATTCAACTCTCATACTGAAGTAGAACTGATTGAATACTATCGTGATTACTGGTCACTGCATTTACAGACAGATGGCCTTGTGTTTTGATTTGATATATGGAACTTTGACTTGTGGTTTGATTGTGTCTCTATGTTACTAGTCACTTATCAATACATTATCAATATACCATCCTGTCTATATTGTGCTAATTTGAAGGACGAGTTAATCAACATTACAAATTATGAAGATGTAATTATGCCTTCAGCAGCAGAAAGAAGAAAATATGCATCTGCCCATCAATTATCGACTGTACCTTTCCATCCATCCATCCATCCGTCCATCTACCTACCTAGCTATATACCTATCGATCATCCATCCACATATAAATTTATCTATCTATCCATCCATCTATCTATCTATCTATCTATCCCAACTATCTATCTATCTATCTATCCATCTATCCATCCAAAATAGGAAGGAGGAGACAGAGTGAGGGAAAGCAATAAAGAGAAGAGAGAGAGAGAGAGAGAGAGAGAGAAAGAGGTGGAAGGAGGTGGGAGCAGGGTCCAGACTGACCTGGAGCAGAGCCTTCTTGATCACCCGGCCCACGTCCTGCCTCCACTCTGGGATGTCTGGGTTCAACTCGTCCAAGTTCGGAGAGAACGACAGAAGGAGCGATTTGAAGAATTCTGCCAAGGAGAGAGGAAAGAAAGAAAGAAAGAAAGAAAGAAAGAAAGAATCAAATCTCTCCCATTAATTCAGTTAAACGGCTTTACACCAAATCCGACACACGGCAACAACAACCTGCTCTGCGGTGCAGAATTACCGTCCGCGTCCGATCGAGGCTCCGGGATGCGTTCGCAATAGAACTGGACTTACAACTAAATTTATAAGTGACATAATATAAAATAATGATGTTATTGACGTTTACGTTGGATGTCCCCATATCCACGATCGATAAATCTCCTTTTATAGGAATGAATTGTGTATTTTGCAAACACTACATATTGGGATTTTTAAACTCTCATTCATGGAATACGGTAAATGTCCAGCTGAACAAAATACCTCCTGTTGTTGAGAAAAACAACAACAAGCTTTTTCCCCTGACATATTGTGACGCGAAACCCAGACCCAGTTCATCCGACCGCCACAAGGGGGATGAATTCACATTGACTTTTGGAAAAAAAGGAAAAGGAAGATGTTCAAAAAACCCACCTTGCACGGCCACGGTCCTGCTGTCCTGCAGGATGGAGTTGGACGACGCCACCTGGACGGTGATGGTGTGCATCCCCTCGCTGGGGAAGGAGTAGGCCAGGCTGCCCTCCAGGGTGATCACCGGCTGGGGAGCAGGGGTTTACACACTTTACAGTCCTTTTGAAGTGACAAAGTTTTTATTTTTTCAAGAACTGTAAGGGCTAACGACAAATCGTTGAAAATATGGTTGTATCTTTACTTTTGCTTTACATAATTTTTCGGTTAATATTCTGATTCTCCTCAGAATTTGATTTTTTGATACAAAGATTTATTGGGTCATTTTTGGGGTGTTTTTCATATATTACCGTTTTTTTTTTATTCATTTTACATTGGCAATTTTTCTGTTATTACTTTATTAATATTATTGGCTATATGAGCTGCTGTAATATCACACATTTCCTTCCAAGGAAGAACTAAGTTCAAACAACAACAACCTACTATCTATCCATCCATCCATCGACCATATATCCAGTGTAACAGTGTAATTACATATGTAGTAAGAGTATAATTACACATAAAGTGTCATTTCAAATGGTGAAACACCAAATTACAGTACATATGGTGTAACAGTCTAATTACACATGGTGTAACAGTGAATTCAACAATGTGTAACAGTGTAATTACACAGAGAGAAAAGTGTAATTCACATGGTGTAACAGTGTATTTGCAACTGGTTTAACAGTGTAATTCCACATGCTGTAACAGTGTAATTACACATGAAGAAACCGTGTATTTACAAATGGTTTAACAGTGTAATTCCACATGGTGTAGCAATGTAATTCCACATGGTGTAACAGTGTATTTATACATGGTGTAACAGTGTAATTCCACAAGGTGTAATAGTGCAATTCCACATGGTGTAACAGTGTATTAACACATGGTGTAGCAGTGTAATTCCACATGGTGTAACAGTGTAATTCCACATGGTGTAACAGTGTAATTCCACATGGTGTAACAGTGTAGTTCCACCTTTACCTCTGTGTTGTTACCGATCCACCAGAAGTACGTGAGTGTTCTGTATTGGCTGGGCCAGACCACGGCCGTGATGTTCACCTCCTTGTTCCTGATGGCCACGTAGGGCGTCACCAGCTGGATGTGCTCCACCGGACCTGAGGAGGAGCACTGCACCTTTAGGGTTCTCACTTAGATACACTTCTTACAGTTAAAAGCAGTGATTCTCAACGTGTGGTCCGGGGACTACCAGGGGGTCCTTGAAGAGGGTCCGTGAGGTCCCCAGCCAAATCAATTTAATTTGATTAATATTTAAATTCACCATTATTTTATTGACAAAACGTCAGTACTATTAGAGAATGTTCAACAATAATTGTTTTGATCCTACTTTCACTATTATCTCCCAAACTGTAGAACTGAAAGATAAGGTAGTTTAAAGTAGTCACATCTGTGTCAGTGTCCTAGAGAACAATCCGGTCAAAGTGACGAATGAAAGAAATTGAGAATCTCAGGTTTAAAGCAATAAACCAGTGACAAATTGAGCTTCAGCCCATTTACTAGTCAGCGCACACATTGTGGGTCTGCCACACATTAGAAACAGCATATAGGGCACATGCATGGCACACATACATCAATGGCCGTTTCTTAAAAAGCGACAGCAAAGAAAAGGTAAAAATAGAAATTTCTACCTAAATAATCTTTCTTACTACCACTTGAATGCATTTATGAATGGAAGGAATTCATATTAATAACCCTGAAAAATAACATTTGGGACAATTCTTTGAAATCAAATCAATTTAATGTGATCAATTCAAATTGAATACGAAATGTTTCTATTTCCTCCTTTCTAGTTCTGCTATGGTTCTGAGGGGATGTCAGTATCTCTGCAGAGCTCCATGGATTTAATATATTTTAATCTGTACAATCCATGGATTAAACTAGTTTCCCAGGTTCTCTGAGACAGCACGATTTTCCGAGTTTACTTGAACGCAGTCTATCGTCTCCTGGTTGCTCGTCTCGCGGAGCAACCACTATGCGGTCTACACAGCGCAACCCTCCTGTCTTTAAAACAACCGTCCATGTTTGCCTGTAAACCAGAACTTCTGATTGTTAGAACTCACTGTGTTGTCTATGGAAATAGAGCTGCGCGCCTAAGTGCGGCCCGACACGGCCGTTTGGTGCCGTGCTGGTGGTGCTGGTTCCTTATTTCATTAATCCGGCAAAGTAAAGTGGGCCACGGATTTAAAATATCAATCCAACAGATCTACTGACATCTACCAGGTAAGAAGCTGTATAAATATACACGTAAATCGATAGTTTGGTAACTTCTAAATACTACAGAGTGACCCAGTCCACGCCGCACACTGTCACACGGTCCAACTGGACATCCTCGATCTGAATCTGTACATTTATATTAAATAATGTGATGACGTCATAAAGCGTCTTGCTGTAAATCTCATCTCGTTGCATTTTGAACGACACGTGTGATTTCTCACTTATCCAAGAGTAGCTGAATATTTCGAGTCAGAGTTTTTTTTTTTTTTGTTTTGTTTTTTACTAATATCTGCTCCGTATGTGGATCGATTGGGATGAAATTTAACCCAGGCAGACAGGAGGGGTCCAGCCTGATGACAGGAGACATTGAAGTACTGCTGGGGGCTCCATGTCCCTCAAACAGAACTAAGTATTTCACGAGAGGAAAGAAAGAAAATGGGAAGTAAAGAAAAAAGAAAGAAAGAAAAAGGAGTGCATGGATTTGTCAGTGTCTGGTGTGTTTGTCGGACAAAAAGCTTCTGTTAACGCTCATCCTCTTTAACTGGAACTAATCTTTATCCCCACTTAGAGGGGGAGAGAGGGCGGGGTGAGAGAGGAAAGGGGGAGTGCGAAAGACAGGGGGAAAGGAGAGAGAGAGGAGAAAAAGAGAGAGGAGAAAGAGAGATGAGAGAGAGCGAGAGAGGGTAAAGGAGAGGGGGAGGGAGAGAAGGAGAGAGAGAGGGATTAAGAGAGAGGGAGGGGAGAGAGGGAGAGAAAGACAAAGAAGGAGAGAGGGAGAGAGAGAAGAGAAAGAGAGGTGGAGGTGGGGAGAAGGAGAGAGAGAGGGAGATGTTTTTCGTCTTTTTTGTGTATTTTAATTATTGTCTATTTCACCATGTCTTTTCATCTCATATTATATTATCTCATCCTCTCCTCTCTTCCTATCTCCTTTCCTCTCATCTCCTCTCCTCTCCTCCTCTTCTCCCCTCTCCTATCCTCTCCTCTTCTCTCCTCCCATCTTCTCTCTTCTCCCCTTCTCTCCTCTCCTCCCATCTCCTCTCCTCATCCATTCTCTCCTCCCGTCTCCTCTCCTCCCGTCTCCAGCCTGTTCTCCCGTACATGTGACGTGCAGGTGGAGTGCCGTGGTGTCGTAGCCCAGCGCGTTCTCAGCCAGCGCCGTCACGCGGAACATCCCGGCGGCCCGGTACACGTGGCGGACCCCGCCATGCGTCCAGCTCAGGTTGGAGTAGGACACCGCCGTGCCGTCCCCGAAGTCCAGCTGGATGTTGGTCCGCAGGGAGTCGCCCTGGAACACGGAGGAACCAAGAGCTTAAGAAACAAGTAAACAAACTAAGAAATACGGGCCGAAGCAAGGAAACACGCAAGATAGAGCCTGAGCACCAGCCGTAGGTCAAGAGGTTTTCATGGTCTGGATTTTTTGGTTTTTGAGTTTTTGCATCTGGCGCGTCAGTGTGTGGGACCTCAGCTGTGGATGTGATTTCCCCGGGTAGTTTAGGAATATAGCAATTTAGGAATCTACATCTGGAGCGTCTCTTCTTCTGGGATCAGCAGCAGTGGTGGTGTTGGTGATGGTGGCAGCTCCAGCTGCCACTGTGACGAGGTCTGCCCTGATGTATCGGGGCAGATCTGCAGACAAAATCTAATGTTTAGTCTTTCTCTCCTTCGTTTCTCACTCCCTCCATCCCCTGCGTTGGCACTGGTGTTTGGGTGGAGAGGTGAGGTGAAGAGAGGTAGATTGGAGGAGCAGTGAGGAGTGGTGGGGTGAGGAAAGTTGGGGAGAGGTGAGAAGAGATGGGGTGAGGTAGGATGAGGTGGGGTGAGGAGAGGTGGGGTGAGGTTGTGTGAGGAGTGGTGAGGAAAGGTGGGGTGAGGTGGGGTTGGGGGGGTGAGGAAAGGTCGGGTGTGGAGAGTTTTGGTGAAATGAGGTGAGGAGAGGTGGGGTGAGGAAATGTGGGGTGAGGAGAGGTGGGGTGAGATGAGGAGAGGTGAGGTGAGGAGAGCAGAGGTGGGGTGAGGAGAAGAGAGTTGGGGTGAGGAGAGGTGGGTTGAGGAGAGTTAGGGTTGGGTGGGGTAAAGAGGGTTGAGGAGAGGTGGGCAGAAGAGAGGTGGGGTGAGGAGACATTGAGTGAGGTGGGGTGGGGAGAGGTAGGTTGAGTAGGGGTGAAGAGAGGTAGGGTGAGGAGAGGTTGGGTGAAGAGGGGTGAGGAGAGGAGGGGTGAAGAGAGGTTGGGTGAGAAGCGGTGAGGAGAGGTGGGGTGAGGAGCGGTGGGGTGAGGAGCGGTGGTGTGAGGTGAGGTGGGGTGAGGGGCGAGGAGATTTGGCGTGAGGAGAGGTGGGGTGAGGTAGATTGACGAGAGGTGGGGTGATGATAGGTGGGATGAAAAGGTGTTGGGTGAGGTGGAGTGGCGTGAAGTGGTGTGGGGTGAGGAGTAGTGGGGTGAGGTGGGGTGAGGTGAGGTGGGGTGAGGTTGTGTGAGGAGGGGTGAGGTGAGGTGGGATGAGGAGAGGTAGGGTGAGGTGGGCTCAGGAGAAGTGGGTTGAGGTTGGATGAGGTGAGGAGAGGTGGGTGAGGTGAGAGGTGGGGTGAGGAAATGTGGGGTGAGGAGCGGTGGGGTGAGATGAGAAGAGGTGGTCTGAGGAGAGGAGAGGTGGGGTGAGGAGAGGAGAGATGGAGTGGGGTGAGAAGAGGTTGGGTGAGGAGAGGAGAGGTGGGGTGAGGAGAGGAGAATTGGGGTGAGGAGAGGTGGGGTGAAGAGGGGTGGGGTGAGGTAGGGTGACGAGGGGTGGGGTGAAGAGGGGTTCGCTGATGGGGGGGAGGGGAGAGGTGGGTGGCGGTGGGGTGAGGAGAGGTTGGGTGGGGTGAGGCAAGATGAGGAGAGGTTGGGTGAGAAGGGGTGAGGAGAGGTGGGGGGAGGAGGGGAGAGGAGAGGTGGGCCGAGGAAGGGTGAGGTGGGTGGTGTTTGTTATTGTTAGCTGCCCACTCTGGGTGATCGCCGTCTACTCTCTCGCTCCACTCGTGTTCCCCGCTGCAGTGCCATTCCCCAATCTCCACCGGGGCCGACTGGAGCAGCGAGCGTCTCAAAGCACCTAAATAAGCGCCCGTTAAAATCCTGGTCCCAGCATTGTCCCAGCCTGGTCCCAACCTGGTGCCAGCCTGGTTCCAGCGTTGTCCCAACCTGGTCCCAGCCTGGACCCAGTCTGATTCCAGCCTGGTCCCAGCCTAGTCCCAACCTGGTCCCAGCCTGGTCCCAGCATTGTCCCAGCCTGGTCCCAGCCTGGACAGTGCCTCTAGTGGACGTTTCCAGAACTACCCCAATTCGAGCCGATGGAGGACGGGCCAAACCACTAACTGAAATTACAACTTCAATGTCTTGGTGAATTGCCATTTCACCGAGTTCCCTTCATGCTCATATCGCTCCCAATATTTAAGCAAGATGGCTGCCATTAGGCGGCCATGTCTTTGATTTCGTTCATTTCGCACTGTCCATTTCTAGACGAGACCAGTACTGACTCTCTCGACCAGTGGTTCTCATACTGGTCGAGCCTCGGGATCCATATTTGTCCAAGACTCAAACGTGATCTCACCTGGAAACAGTGTTTCAAAATAAAAGCCCAGCATCGGACGTTTGGAACACTTGATAAATATGTCAAGAGAACTTTGAAGAAGTGGATGTATACGCCCTATTGTCCACTCACAATGGGCCAGCGACCCAGGTTGGGATCAGGAGCCACCACTTGGGAATCCCTGCTGTTGAGTGTGATACTGACGTTGACAACAGGCGTGAACACATTTTAGACACGGACAGAATTGAAAGTTGTACATTTTGAGTTACTTTCCATTGGTTAAGTTGAAGCACAAATCCAGAAAGATATGAACCAGGTGTTCACTTCTGGATCGGGACTTTTTTTCCCTCAACTTTTGAGTTTTTGAGCATTTTGGGATTTGGTGTCAAAAATTTGATCAGTCATTGTCTGCCTGTGTGGTTTTAACACATGTTTATGGGTTCAAGTAATAGCTGTTCACCTGCTTGAATGACTTTTAGAAATGCATAGACCTAATAATGTCCACTCAGCTTCTCAAAGACAATGGTCCACACATGCAACAGTCGCTCCATATCCCCTTTGGACACAAAAATGCATAAAGGAGCAGCCATGTTCAGCCATTTCACCTGACCTTACACGACTTGTGGGCGTTTTCACAGACGGCGTTTAACCTAAATCTGGACCAAGATAGTCCAATTTAAATTAAAGCAGAGTGCCTTTCTGAGATTTTGCTTAATTTAATTAAGCAACATCTAATTTAATTTGTCCCACACTGAGGTGATGAAGGACTAGTCAGCTCCTTCTGTCTGGTCTCAGAGCTAGTCTTAGTCAAGATAATCCTCAAGGGCCACACCCACTAATCCAAAGATATACCTGCCCGTGGCCAGGTTTATCCAGGTTTAAGCCTTCACTTAGACCTAGATTAGCCCCAATCTTCCTTCTGGAAAACAGATCATTTTAAGCAGCTTCGGCAGTTTCAGTTAGACCAAACCTATGATGTGACAAGTCAAATTTCAGTTTCTATGGTGGTATTTTCCACAGCATTTACTGAAGCAGGAACATTTTACGGGTGGATTTGCGTGTGCAGTTCCTATTCGTTGGGAGCTGGCCTCCAATCCGGCCTCAGGTAGAGTTTTGGGTGGATCTGGGAAGAATTTTATAATGGCTGGTACCGGCCTGAAGGAGCACCACTGAGCTACAGAAACGTTCCACTTTTTAAAAAGCGATTTCATGCCATTCTGCAGTTATTGAGTATTTTGAGCAACGAGGGCAAAATGGAAAAAAGCTAATGAAGGATACATCTGGAATCCGCCGCAATCCATCAGTTTCCGAGTCGTCGGAAATATGACACTGATAGAATCCACCGGCAGTGATCAGCCCCTGTTAGATCTTGATCAATCCCTGTGGATTACATATTACCTCATTGTTTCCCCTTTTTATGTCATCCTCTTTCATTCTTTAATCTGCATGTGCAGCTTCAGGAGTACCTTACCTTCGCCCCCATTAAATATTTAGGGCCACTCGATCTTTCCCCCAAGAAACCCCTGTCTCCCTTTGCCGGGCTTCATGAATATAAATTAAAGAATGAATTCATCTGGAGAATCTTTTGAGAAAGTGGAGGGCCACCGCCCTGAGGATTCTCCTCTCTACCATTGCATCGCTCTGCCCCCCGTTTCCATCAGACAATCCCCCCTTGGAATGAAAGAAATAGGCCCGGGTTCCTCAACTCATCACAAAGTAATATGACAACTACCTCTGGATAGGACCCCGCGGGACGCACAGTTGCTTCCAGTTGTTGGAAAAGGAATGGCCGCCGCCGCCGTTGTTGCAAACGCCCAAGTCCCACGGTTAATACCGATGGAGTGTATTCCATCCCAATCTAATGCGAGTGAGTTCAACGGCGTCAGGGGAGTTCCCGGCCCCGGCTCTTAATCGCTACCGCCGAGCTTCTCGACCGCTAACAGAGTCTACAGCGAGGTTCTGCTTCTGTCTGAGCTCAGAAATTTGCAGCGTAGGTGATCCGAGTCCATTTAACTCTATTGAACTCTGGAAGGAGTTGAGAATGAGATTAACTTTATATATATTTTTTAACCCTGAACGGGCAGACCCTTCCTGTCTCAGTACAGTCGGTAACTCCATTTCCATTGAGAAGATTCGAACTCCTTGCATGTGATACATAAGAGAGCAAATCCACCTTCCAGCATTGCCCTCCTCATCCCAACGCTCATTTCCAGGTTTTAACTGATTTGTGAAGTGATAACAAATAAAGTGTATTATTATTTGTATGATTCGGTTTGGATACCGATGGCGGCTGCAACCCACCTCGTCCAGATGCACCAGGAAGGTGACGTTGGTTCCCAGGTTGGCGGTCAGCTTGTCGTCCTTGGTGGTCAGTGCCAGGCCCTTGGGCGGCCGGATGGGGCACTGCTGCTTCCGGGCGGTGTACAGCTCCTTCACCCCCTTTGTGCAGTTGTTGGACACCACTTTACGATATCTAGGAGGAGATGGAAAAAAGTAAAATCAAAATCAGTGCATTCTAGAAGATAGGATTTTATGGCAGCAGAAACACCGGGTTTATCTTAACAGGTTAGAGAAGGCACACAACTAAGAACAAGGACATGTTCTATTTGTTTCTATTCTCGTCACAGTAACCGTAAAAGTAAGCATACATCATGAAATGGTGACATATCACAGTATATGCAAGTTCAATATTGGAGACTAGAGGTATAAACCTCAGACTTTACCAGAACACAACAGGATTAGAATTCAGTATAACCCTAACCCTATCTTAAGGCAATAATGGGATGTTTGGTGATGAACACAATTTGCCAGGATAGGACAATACTAATACCAAAGACCAGTGTTTCTCAAATGGGGGTACAGTAGGGAGTCCTCAGAGCATTCAAAAAAATGTGTTACTTTTAAAAATATTAGTTGATAATCTACATCTTCGCTTTAGCACATATTTCCAATGCAACCCATTTTTTAATGAGCACATCATCAGTTCTAAGTATCTGCAACGCCCTTTTAACATTCAAGTTAAAAGTTCGTTAAAGTTATCTTTGAGGGGGTACACTACTAAAATAGGTTCGAGAACCACTGACCATTCAATACCTGAGACCAGCTAGAAGAGATGTGATCCATCTGAACAATATCCTTACAACCCTCCTATCAATCATGTCTCACACAAATGTGGTATTCTATGTTCTGCAAAACAATAAAATCAAATTACATTTTTGAATCCAAACAAAACTACACAATAGGATTGCATGTTTTTTTCCTGTATAGTATTAATTTCCCTGAAGGGTTAGGGCATATGCAGCCTGGCTAAATTTAGCTTCCGTAAACACACAATTTAAGTCGCACTTCATGCAAAATAATTATAAATTATTTCAACTAATAATGATAATAAAATAAAATACACCTATATACTGTAGATACATCTAGATAAATACTCACCCGGTACTGTTGAGGTAGTTCTGACCCTGGCTGCAGCTCCTGACCACGGTAGAGGGGTTGAACCAGAAAGCCGGACGGCAGTTCCCATCATCACGCCGCTCATGTCCATAATCACTAGCAGGGGTTAAACAAAGCACACCTTACACTGATAGTACACTGACTGTACAAGACATAGTACACTGATAGTACACCGATCATACACTGATATTACACCACATGGTACACTGAAAGAACACCAACCGTACACTGATACTACACCAGTAGTATACTGATAGTACACAAGTAGCACACCGATAGTGCACCAATCGTACACCGATAGTACACCAATAGTAGCCCGATAGTACATCAGCAGTACAGGAAAGTACACCAGTAGTACACTGATAGTAAACCAGTAGTACACCAATAGTACACAAATTGTACACTGATAGTACACCAGTAGTACACTAATGGTACACCAGTACTACACTGATAGTAGACCAATCGTACACCGATAGCACACCAGTAGTACACTGATAGTACACCAGTAGTAAACCGATAGTACACCAGTAGTACACTGATAGCACACCAACAGTATGCTGATAGGGCACCAGTAATACACTGATAACACACCAGTAGTTCACTGATAGTACACCAGCAGTACACTGATAGTACACCAGTAGTACACTGATAGTACACCAGTAGTACACTGATAGTACACGATCAGTGTCACCATGGGGGAAAAGGAATGAATGTGGCATTTTTCCATTTCCCATCGTATCTGTCCTTATCCTCATAACAGGGAACCAGGGAATCAGGGACTAGAGAACCAGGGACCAAGGACCAGGAACCTGGGACCAGTTTGACCTTGTTTGGTGTTATTACTATCTATTGATTATGGACCCGTTGACAAATGTTCCACATCCGCCAGGGGAGCCTTGTTACCTTTACTTCCACTTTGCCTCAAAGCCTTGTTCTATGATTCGCATTCCACACGGAGAGCTCAGAAACCGGTCCCCCATTTTAAGTAATGGCCACCACATTGATCCATCAATTAATTAGCAAAGGAGCACAAAATACCCAGCTCTAACCAGCCCCTGGCTTGTTCCCGGTCCAGTTTTGAGCTGTGATTAAACCGCTGCATACGGTTAACTGACACGAGTGGGAAAGGTTCATGTGTCAAAAGGTTCCAGTTGGGCTCCGAACAGCCAAGGGCGTTTAAAGGGTAATTTCAAATGGATGCAGCGTCCATCGCAGAATACCAAACAGCAAAACAAACGTCCAAACTCCTTCCAACCCAACTGTTTAGTTTGGGGATAGAGACAGCCTATGAAATGTTAATGGGAAATGCGATTCCTTTCCTCCTGCCTGGAGCCTTGTTAATTAGATGGAGTAAAGACCATTTCGAATACATCAACGGTTATCCACCCAACACCGGAGTGGCACCGCGTTTTTTTTGTTTAACTTTGAATCTAATTTGGGATCCCAGCAGTCCTCTTCTGTAAGGACTTACCAATTCAGATGCCGGAAAACAGAGATTGGAAGAGTTTTAATCCCGGCCCGTTTCCGGAGTGTTGAGTGGAGCGAAGAGAAACTCCTTCGAGTGGCAGGATGGAGCTTAATACGTGTATTTCTGAAGTGGCCGGTCTACACCTTGTTGACGATTGGAAACGTTCACGGAAACTTTGTGTCTGGACAGGATGTTGTAGCTGGTTTTCCCACCGCCTACGGGAAAAGTTAAATTTTACTTAAAGTTTAATTTATCAGTACTGGCTCAGTTAGTGTTAGAGTGATCTATTTTCAAAAAGCTTTTTTTTAGTCCCTGGCAATCGGTGGTCAGCCCCGTCACGTTTTAATCAGCAAGTTATTAGGGGTCCAGCCCCGAAGGGGTGGGAGCCCCATTGGTTTTGTTAATGAAAAACTGACAGACACTCACAGACAAGATTACAGACTCACAGACAAGATTAATAAAACGTGTATTCGGGGCAGTTCCGACATGCCGTCGTCCAAGTTTGATCCAGATTGCTCCATTATTGTGGAATGATTTCGTAAAAAAAACTTTTTTTTTTTTTATCAACACACATGCATGTGCAAATAATGGTGCGCACAGGTCACATGATAGCATTGCAGTCAAGTGAATGGGCAACAGCCGGGTCCTTACCAATACATCTATAACGTGAGAACTTTATAGATGTTGTGGATCTGACAAACCCACAGGCAATCTGATGAGGATGTGTATTCGGGGCAGTTCCAACATTGCGTCGTTTAAGTTTCATCCAAATCAATTCATTGTTGCGGAAGATGGTGAAGTTTGTGATCAACAATTGCAATCTCACCAAGCTGGTGCCGCGCACGGCGTGCATGCGCAAGTTGATGGAGTACACAGATGACATGACGGCACTGCAGTCTAGCGACACAGATATAGTGGCGATCGACTTTAACTAAAGGAATGTAAGATACAAACTCTTAATTATACAAAGTTACTAAGTGACAGGTATAATTATATTAATATTAACCTTTATTATGTTTGAAAAAAATTCAGTTAAAGTATTACCAGAAGACAATTGGATGAAAGCCCAACGTATTAAAAGTCATAAATATATACCATTATGTGGACTGAATGTATAGACATTCCAGAGATATCAATGTATACAAACTACCTGATTTATAATTTGTGGTAACAATAACCATAGGCAATTACATAATACAAGGAACAATTATTTATTGGGTTTGTGAAATTTTGAAATATTTTCACTACACACAATTTATTTCATATATTTCCTCCACAGCAGCCGTTTCTCAACCTTTTCGGACTCGCGGCCCACTTGAAAATCTCAAAAGTGTTGGCGGCACCACATCCGACCAGAAGTTATACGGGTGCCCAACAGTGCGCTCTCAGAGGACGTGTATTTTAACAATCCTATGCATTCTCATACATACTAGTGCAGCAGTGGTGAAACAAAAGAAAAAGAGGTGGGTTAAAAATAACCCTAAATCTGTGGAACTTTGGCGTAACGTTAGCAACGGTATCTAGTAAGCGCCGTCTGAAGGTCGCAGTGTTTTGAATGCAGCCTAACGACTCACGCCCGCGCAGGTGAGACTAACGATAACAGGGGCCCGGGCGAGAGATCGGGCTCAACATTCAGTTCGTCGCTGTCTTTCGTCTCCGATGCCACAAGCGCTCTCCGGCCGGGCGGCGCAGGTCTGCCCGAAGCGCCAAGATGAACTGGCCCACGCCCTCCTCCCGACCCCAGCTCGGCGCTGCCCCCCCCCCCCCCCCCCGACAGAAAGGGGAGCGACTCAAGAAGGAACGCGCGGCAGGCGACGGCCCCTCGGTCCGCTCCCAAACCGCTCCTAACGCGACTGAACTGGACCCCGTGTGTTGCCGCCTGCGGCTATGTTTGCCACTGTTATAGTTCGGGTTCCGCCGCTCAGGTTGCTTCCCGGTTCGGACTCATTCCATGTAACGCTGGCAACCGAGCCCCGCCCCCAGCGGCATGATTGGTCCAAACATACAGGGAATGAAAGAAAGCGAAATGCCCCGTTCACACGCGTTCGTAGTGCCTCACTCCAGTCAGACTTTTGAAAAAAAAATAAAATAAAAAAAAAAAACAAAAAAAATTGTGATTTGTGAGACTACTGTAAATCCAATATTTTGGGGCTGAAAATCATCTGCAGTCATGAATAGATGTAGGAAAAGAGAGAGCGAGGGATATAGAGAGAGAGAGAGGGATCAGGTAGAAATACAACAAACTTCCAGCGACTTGAGTCAAATCCAATTAACAGCGATACTTCCGCCTCCCAGACCATTTAGTCACAGAGCCACGGTGCTTTTACAAGATAAAAGGAATAATACCACCCGCTCCATTATTTGCATACAAATCGAACCTATTCACCGCCCTTCATCGGAATTCTAAACACCGCAGAGACAAGACATTATAGGCAATTTGTATAGAAAATGACGCCCAAAAAAAAGTGACGCTCTTATCTGATGCTCGGGGAAAAATAACTGACAAATTGCAAATTGGCTAAATCGGTGCGACATGAGAATAGTGAATTGTTTTAATCCATGTGAATGAATCGGAATTGGCCCCGGGCACGAACGGTGGAAATTGGGAGAGAACTGACCGTGTTTTACGGTGATAAGCCACAGAACGGAGAAAATGTTGTTCTAAAGTAAGATGGTTAAAATAGATACGTCTTGTAATCCTATAACCCCAGAGAAAAGCCACTGTGGAAACAATGAACACGACACCATGGAATCAATGGGAAAGTTTTATCTCGAATTGAGGTGGAACTTAATGATCATTGATTCAGTGGCTCTCTTTACTGATTGCAACAAACACCAAATTAAAAGAAGTCAAATTCCTTTGAGAGCGTGTCCGGCTTGGTTCTCCATTCAGCTCCATTTTTTCAGCTGCCTTAGGACAAACAAGAAAGGTTGAATTTATGACAAAGATGAATATGTGCCTTTACGCAGGAGGCCGACAAACATCCCCCCCAAAAAATGGGTGATTTAATATTTTATTCGTTTTGACACTTATCTATTCTGGGATGTTTGACTGAGCAGGCCTGCACTATGCCCTGGCAGGCTGTAAAGGAGTTCGTTTAACACAGAAAATGTTTCCAAACGGCCAAAAAAAAGGTTGATTTTGTTCAGCTATTTCCAATTAGTTTTAGGAAAGTTAAATAGATGATAATAATTTTAACAAAATTATTAATGTTTAAGTCAATATTAAAGTTTAGTTAACGATTAAGTTAAAAGGTTAAGTTTTATTTCACTCAGACAGAAAACAGCAGCAGGAATAGAGAAATGGAGGTATAGAGTGATATAGAGATGTAGAGGGAGGGAGAGCAATGTTGTATCTACATGTATGTATCTACATTGCTCTCTAGATATAGATATAGAGTAACGTATATATATATAGTGGATGAGAACGATATAGAGACATGAAGCGATATAGAGAGAGATATGGAGGGATAGAGAGCAATGTAAATATATAGATATAGTGCAATGTAGAGATGTAGTGGATCGAGAGCAATACAGAGATATACAGTGATAGAGAGAAACAGTAGATATAGATATAAATATCAGGCAATAGAGGTAGGGATATAAAGTGATATAGAGAGATAAATAGAGGGATAGAGAGTAATGTTGATATAAATATACAGAAGAGTAATATAAAGGTATTGTGGATCAAGAGCGATATAGAGATATAAATTGATATAGAGAGAGATATAGAGTGATAGAGCAATGCAGATATAAATATAGTGTAATATATAGATATGGATATAGAGTGATGAGAGCGATATAGAGATATAGAGGTAAATCAATATAGAGATATCGGAGGAGAGAGAGAGTGATAGAAATATAAAGTGATATTGAACGAGATATAGGGGGATAGGGAGCAATGTAGAGACGAATAGACAGCAATATAGAGATAGTGATATAGAATGATAGAAACTAACTTTTCCACTGGTAGCACTGGTGCTACCAACCTTCCTCGGTTGGCCGCACCAGCACATGATATGGCCGCACCCTTATTTCTGCCATCGTCCGTCGCGTTTGAGTTTAGACCTCTTGTTGGTTCTCCCTCTCCAGCAGCTCTTGTTTTTTTATATATATATTTTTTTAAATAAACAGCTATAAACCATTTCATCTTTGGAAGACGGCAACAGCCTACTGGATGGTTTCGCGGCAATCAACAATTGGCTGAGTCAATCCGGCAAATTTCCGGCTCAATTCTTGTGCTTTTATTTTTCTCATTTAATAGTCTGCGTCCTCTAGAATTAACCTTGGCAAATGATGAGGATTCCCTGTTTTTAATAATGCGGCAGAAACACCCGAAGGAGGGGGACCACTCCAGCGGTCACACAGTATCATCACAGTTCTACTTTTAGCAGAAGCATTAGTGAGGCTCTTGATGAACTGGAAATAGAGCTGTGCCCACCGCCTGTGCCCAAATATAAAACATGTCTACAATGAGTTTACATTCCTTCTACCCTTTTTATGCTGCGTTCATTTACACTCGGAAAACACGCCCTCCCTTTCAGAAATGTGCAGAAGAACGACCATTTAAATTGCCGGTGTTACAATCTTTTGCCGGCACTAGTCGTTTGCAAAGACAGCAATTGACTTCATTTACTTCATTCGGCTTGCCGGTTGCGTCCAGTTTAAAACTAAAATATTCCTTTGTAGGGGATTTTGCATTCTTCTTCGCAACAAGCGAGGGATAAAAGTGAGAGATTGTCTTGAGAAACAAGTGAATTCTCTCACCATTCAAAGTCCTGCGCTCTGCAGATGCAGGACTCGGCCGACAGCAGTCTGGAGTAGTCCTTTCCCAGCATGCAGTAGTTCCCCGGCCTGCGCTTCATGTAGATCTGCTTCTGCCCCATGATGCACGGCTCCCCCTGGTGGTGGGCAGAGGAACGGCGCCCGTGTGAGTGGGAATAAAAAAAAAACTCTGGGACAAATTAAAAAAAATCCACCCTAACTGTTCTGCCAAGCAAATAGCGTCTCGGTGCTCCGGTGCTATTTGCATGTATTTAAATGAAGTATTATGCATACGTTTGGCGCAAAATTGGCGTCAAAAAATGTCACGTTCATTTCGCGAACACCGGCGCCAAAAAGCGCAGTTAGAGTGAAATTATCACCATCCGAGAAGAAATTGCCGTTATTCACGTTGCCACATGGATAGGCAATCAGACACAAAACAAGGGCAAATTGCACTCAGCTGCAAAACTTTATGGCCGTGTTTGCGCCGTCATATCATTAGCGCAGTATATTGGAACGCTAAGACGGTGCAGATGGCGGGCGAAGTTGATGCATAATTCATGGTGCTATTAGCAGCCACAATCATCTTTTTTTGTGAGTTTGCGGCTGAGAATTTTGTGCGATTGATAAAAACTGCCGCACCTCGTTGTGCAGCCGCCAGGTCTGGTAGTCTTCCTCCGTGCACTTCCTGTTGAAGATGGACTTGTAGTCGATCTTGATAAGCTGCCACTCGGAACGGTGGCTGAAGTGGCCAAAAAACCTGAGGACGCCCCAGAAGTCTGATGAACTCATTTGATTAATTAGAAACACAATTCTAAGAACACACATAATACACATTGTATAATAAGGTTAGGCCTAAGCTTATTTCACAGTTGTATTATTAGATTTTGTTTAAGCTAAAATAAAAAAATAAACATTTGGACGTGCAGAACCTCCCCTTCTTTGTTTTTTCTCTTCCAAGCTTGGCACTCACGTCATGATCTGGTTGTGCGCCCCGGCCTCCACCAGGACTCCGTCCACGAACAGCGGCACCGTGGAGAAGCTGTGCCTGGTCCACTGCTTGCCCTCGTCGAAACTCACCCTGAGAGAGAGTGAGCGAGAGGGAAACCTTTATTCGCACAGAAATAAAAACCAGAGTGGGCATCAACATAATGGAAATAAAACAGACATTAGACGCGACCAGACATTAAAGCCCGCTTCCCACTGAGTCTGTTATCGTATCCGACCGCCGGATGAACTGCGCCTGGGTTTTGCGTCGCAAAATATGTCTGAGAAAATGGGAGAGCTGCTCTTTCCAGAAAGAGTATTTTGCTCAACTAGACAACTAGACAAATTTCCATGAATGAGAGGTTAAAACTCCCTTTATATCAGACGTCTACTTCCGTCCACATGTGGCCCGCGAGGCAATTCAATGTGGCCCTCTATATGTTTATAATGTATTGTTGATTCATTTTAGCACAATGAAGCTTAATTCTTCCAAGCAATCTTAATTCAAGTTTTCAGGATGTTAAATAGAATAAAATAGAATATAACCATGTTTTTTTGATGATGAGGTCTATTTCTAACAGATATATTATTAGGCAATTAACTAAAAAAAAATAAAATTGGTTTCCTTGGTGTTCAACGGTGGGGACTCCTGTTTTAAGCCCTGAGAGGTCAACGCACTGCAACTTGAGAAAACACATGCAAACAGACAAATAACACGCAAATTAAGTAAACATCTCCACCAATATGACAACACATTCACAGCATTTAGAAGACATGTTGCAAATCCAGACATGTCGAACGAACTACATACCAAAACGCTTTGCAAATACGAAAAACACAAACACATTAACAGAAAACACAAACACGTTAACAAAAAACACATTAACAATAACAGAAAACACAAATGCATTAACGGAAAACACAAACACGTTAACAGAAAACACAAACACATTGACAAAAAACACAAACACATTCATGGAAAACACAAACGCATCAACGGATAATACAATCGCATTAACAGAAAACACAAAAGAATTTACAGAAAACACAAACGCATTTACAGAAAACACAAATGCATTTACAGAAAACACAAACACATTTACAGAAAACACAAACGCATCAACAGAAAACACAAACACATTAACAGAAAACACAAAGGCATTAACAGAAAACAAAAACACATTAACAGAAAACACAAAGGCATTAACAGAAAAGACAACCGCATTCACAGGGAACACAATCGGAAAGCCACATTGCGGAAGTGAGCAACACCGGATTGCACTGATTTATCTGCAATATATTATATTAAACTAAATTATTTGTTATTTAAGCCATTTAAGTGTGATAATCCAGAGAAAACAGCTTCTAAAAGATAAAGATAAAGGTACTTTATTAATCCCCAAAGGGCAATTCCAGAATTGCAGCAGCAATAACATACATGACAAAACAGATATAATTTATAAAAACCCAGTTTGTTTTTGAATCGATTACTCTATATATATATATATATATATATTTATATATACACACACATATATATATATATATATATATATATACACATATATACATACTGATACACACACATATACATATGTGTATATCCATATACATATAAAATAACTAAATAAATAAAACATATAAATGATAATTATATAAATAAATACAATTAAATTGAATTTAACTTAGTGAAAGGTAAAGCTTAAAAGTGAAAGTTAAATGTAAAGTAAAAATGTGCCTTGTGCATTGCCATCCAGAGGAGGAGTTTCCTCTGCTGGCACCCAGGGCAGTCGTTGTAGGTGGCTTCTACCGGCTCGGATTAGTGATTTTTTTTTTTTGGTGAAAATACAACTGTCAGCTTTGCCAATTATTCAATATTCGGTTTTGGAGTTTGAGAGAGAAGAGAAGAGAATCCTAGAATTAACCCGACCCCAAAACAAACGCTTGTCTTTTCATTGTCACAGATAAAAGATTTTTTGTATTTATTTTTTTATATTATGGACTATTTCTATTCATCTTCTCTCTCTTTGTTTCTCAAACTATAGCAGCAAAATTGGTTTGGTGTTTTGGGTGGTGGGGCGGTGGGTGTCAGGCTCCACTCCACTGGCTCTAAAACTCATTTTGAAATAGTTTTGAACGGATTTGGTCTCAGTCTGATTAGTCTGAACTGAGGCATGAGGAGGGTGAGCAATTTGGAGGAAAGGAAAAGTGACATGTTAAGGGGGAGGGAGAGAGAGAGCGAGAGACAGATGAAGGGAAGAAATCTTTATTCATACAGCACTACAGAGAGATGGGGGGCGAAGCTTTGGGCTGGTAATTATGAATGGGAGAAAAAAAAAAAAACAACAGAATTTCTAAATTAAATTCAGCCAGAATTTTTAAAGCCAAAATGAAACGACACAATGGAGCCGGCGCCATGTCCCCTCAGAGGTCATTCATTATTCAAGAGCGTAGCTTTCCTGGGACTGAATTTAAGGAACTCGGGGCAATATTTCGATGTAATGTCGAAATTGTGTTGTGGGAGTTTTGGTCATCGCAATATCTCGATATAGTTAAATGTCGCCTTTGAGGAGCGTCACAATGAACTAGTGCAACTTTCTGAAGTTCGCAGACTGTTGTAATCAACACCTCTAGACCTGCTTGGTCACAATATTCACACTGGCTCTCAAATATCTGAGTGGAAAGCACTGGTGATTCGTGGTGAACGACTCGTTCGGAGTGTACGGTCCGAACGAGTCGCTCACCACGAATCACCAGTCGCACGTTTGGGACTCGGTAACTGTGGCCAAGACACGCAGGCCGAACCGAGTCTCCAATCGCGACTCACTGACTCGTCACCGTCTCTGGCAGGAGGTCCTCCCTTGCTCATTTGCCCGTTAACGACAAAGTTGAATCACACAAACGAGGAGTCGGGAAAATTGAACAAATCTTTTTTTTTTTTTTTTTTTACCGAGTCACTCGTCAAGAACCGAATCTGAAAAAAGAGCCAAAATTTTCATGGCTAGTAAATACCTTCTGACTAGTAAATACCTAGTGACTTTCCCATTGGGGATTAAATGTTCTTATGTCATCAAGTGTTATTATCTTTCCTAACAATAACAACAGGGGTCCGATTATTCTCGGTATTCTTCGGGGTTGACAGTGTCTGGAACAGAACAACCGCTGGTACGATGGACACGGTTGAGGTGTCGTTAGAGCCTAGATGCCGCAGACATGTCGTGGTTCAAGGTTCTTCCAAATCGATCCACATGCGGAGCAGAAAATAGTATAAAAAAACAAAAAACAAAAAAAACAAAAAACGATTTGACCGAAGTAGCCAACGTTCCAAAACGAATGGAACGAGATGAGATTTAGAATAAGAGGCTTTGTGACATCATCATCCAATTCTCTACAAATGTGCAGGTTGTGGCGGCGGCCTGCAGTCAGGTCACTGGACTTAGCCGACAGGCCAGTGCTTGTAGTTGCGGCGGCGCACTAGTTCCATAACGCGAACGGATGTTGAGATGAAACTTGACGACTGCCGAGTGTATTTATAGGTATGAACACGCATTCATGATGATTTAACACATCAGAAAAGCAGCAAATTCTCAGATATGAGAACCCGAATCCATCAATATATATTTAATAAATAACTTAAGTCTTGTGCCATTTAATGTGTAAATGGTGGTGGAAAAAAAGGAGAACCAGCCTACATATCATTATTATTTACTTTACCTACCAATGCTCTCTTCCGAATAATCCAGCCACTTAACCATTTATTCATGAAATGAAATCACACCGTTTAGGATCCTCTGGGAATACGCACCAGCATTAATGGTTTATAATGGTAGGGTTACACCGCCGACGACGGGGCTCCTGTGCACCTGGCTGTTATGGACGCATCGGCTCAAAATCGACTGCCTGTTGTGGGTGCGCCAAACATTTCAAACCTCTCTCCATATTTAATATACATTATATAGATAGATGGGGCCGGGTCTACTTCTGTTTCATTAAAATGGTGTAGTTTGTTTACTTAAAAGTGACGTTTTTCATAAAAAAAATATGAACAATGCAGAGTTCCGAGGGTCCATTTTCCAAGGATCAGCGCCATTCACAGTGTATCTTCCCTCCTATTGGCTGTTGGCCGGCTCTCGGCGCTGCTCATTTCCATGAAGTTGAAACCTCATCAAATTTAGATATTATTTATAATTTGTCTGTTTATTTAATGTTTAAATGCACTTTAGAAGTACAAATGTGTACAGTCTGTAACAGACGTTTGTAATTATTAATTGTTCATAGACCTGCCCTGAAGAGTAAGTCCTTCAAGTTGCAAGGTCAAAGTGATCAAATTGGCGTTGGCATTATCTGACTTGTTTCGTGTGTTGAAATAGATTCTACAGCCTGTTCAAATACAGACGTTCATGAAGCACTGACTGCCTGAATCTATCATGGCATCCACACAGTGGTGGCCTGCTGGCAACAAACCTTTCACTGTCTCTGAAAATAGCTGTTTTAGTGTCTAGCCTCGAGTATCCATCCATTATGCTTAGAAGTGGTGGTATCAAGGGCTGGTGTGTTTGTAGTCGTGTCGATGGGGCGGGGGTGGTGGAATATCCGCGGGCTGGTTATGGTGGGCTGGTCTGGGTAAAAAAGTCCAGGGCCAGTTTTTTAGTCCCAGTCCGTCCCTGACCCTGCACCCACCACTGATGAACTGATGCCGAAATGTCATTTTCTATTTTGTAAGTAAATTGGTTATTTATTATTGAATAAATATTGGTTAAACATCAGTCCCTTATCCGTCTCTATCTATCATTGATGATATCTACCTTTGGTTTTATTTGAGGTTCATAACACTACGTTGTACTAAGTAGTCGTTTGCTCATTAGTTTGTGATTCACATGCACTAAAGTTCACCAGAATACAGGAGAAGTCTTTGGAACTAAAATTTTGGGAAATTATTATGTATTACATACATACCAAAGATGACAAAATGGACCCTGTGTATTGCTGCCCGCAGCTAAATTCTTAATATTTATTATTCCATTTCTAATAGATGGAAAACCCCAAAATCTAAGCGAAAAGAGCGCTAAACATTTTTGGGTCAGGGCTAGAATGAACCTACCACAGGTATCTGGTCGGCACGGAGGGCTGTTTGACGGCGACGAGGGCTCCTCCTTTATCCAGAAACCACACGTTGTGCTCCTCCTCAAAAACCTGCACACACACACACACACACACACACACACACACACACACACACAGAAGAAAGCAGGAAACTGAGTCGTCAAATGTGAAAAGAGCCACATCTAATTTCCATCCATCGCCTCCTCTCGCTGCTTGGAAGAGGACGCGTTTGACACTTCAAGAAGCAGCCGGGAGCTTATATTATATATGATATTCATATTCATATTCATATTTATATTTAGGCCGCATCTCTCACCTGTCTCCACGTGTTGCCGGCGTCAGAGGAAATGAACATCCCCACGTTGTTGTAAGACAGTTCGGGTCCAATGTTTCCTGTAAGGACATCAGAAAGGAGGCACGCGACGATATGAATGCAAACAACGCAAGGAACACAAAGACCGCTTCCTCGAAATGGATTGGGAGGAAACAACTCGGAGAAAGGGTTTCCTTTCCGCTCACGGAAAGTAAACGATGCACACAAATGGATGGGAAGTCACAAAAACGTGTTGAA
This sequence comes from Zeus faber, assembly GCF_960531495.2. NCBI lineage: Eukaryota > Metazoa > Chordata > Actinopteri > Zeiformes > Zeidae > Zeus > Zeus faber. The sequence goes on from NC_137191.1 coordinate 6,460,566, forward strand.
CAATGGTTCTGAATGGACACAAAGATGATAAAAGCAGAAAATTGTTAGAGAGCATTATATAGGTAAGTATGGTGGATGGAGATGTAGGATATAACTTGGGAACAGTTTAACAAACGGATACAAAAGCAGCAAAGTGGAACAGGTGAAGAAGGGGCTACTCTGCAAAGAGTGAAATCTATGGGAGTCGGAAATACTAAAAATAAATGCGATCAGTATGTGTGTAAGGTTCGACTCGTTTTGAAATTCCTTTCACTATTATTTCAACCAAGAGTTTGGAGTAAGTAACTTTCTGACGGGGTTGAGAGGAAATAACTTGTTAAGTGTTGAAATTCTTCTCATGTAAAAGGAACACCGGATTCAAATGAAATGGGGGGGATGGGATGGATACATCAGTGAATGTGATAATAATGAAGAAGGAGCTACAGCGTTGAAAATGAAATGACTTTATGAGTCGGAAATATTGAAAATAATGAGACCAGATCCGTATGTGGACGATGTCATTCAGCTTCATGAGGACATACAGTATCTATTCTATATAAATATCTATTCTATATAAATGTATATTATACCTATCTTCTTATAGTTCCAGGAGTAGAAATAAGAAATGTTTTGAAGAGAACTTCCTTACTCTCAAAGTACACCCCCCCCCACACACACACGACTATACACTAAAAACACATATATACATACATACACATATATTATAGAAATGCAATGAGTGTGGTATTTTTAGTGTATGTTTAAAAACATACACTAAAAAATTAGTTTTCTTGTGTCTGAGTTGAATGAATGAATGATCTTTATTGTCATTATACTCGCGTACAATGACATTCTGCGCGCGTGTGTGTGTGTGTGTGTGTGTGTGTGTGTGTGTGTGTGTGTGTGTGTGTGTGTGTGTGTGTGTGTGTGTGTGTACTGTACTGTACTGTACGTGAAATTGACTTTAATTATGTTGTGTTGATCCTTCTGACCTGTGGCGACGATGATGCCCGGCGCTGAGCTCTTGGTGGAGATGGTTCCGGACAAGTAGGGGTTCTCTGACGTCTGCAGTTGAAGATGAAGGGAACAGAACGGCTGCAGGAAGAAAAGACACAATGACCGATCAGTCACAACATTAAAACCACCTGCCTTAAATTGTGTGGGTCCCACTCATGCCACCAAAACAGCTCTGACACACCTAACTATGCACGTTTCAAAGTCACATCCACATGAATGCCAGGACCCAAGGTTTCCCAGCAGAACATTGCCCAGAGCATCACACTGCCTCCGCCTGCTTGCCTTCTTCCCATAGTGCATCCTGGTGCCACCGCTTCCCCAGGTAAACAACCCACACGCACCCGTACATCCACATGATGTAGAGGAGAATATGATTCATCAGACCAGGTCACCTTCTTCCCTTGCTCCATGGTCCAGTTCTGATGCTCACGTGTCTGTTGTAGGTGCTTTCAGGGGTGGACAGGGGTCAGCATGGACACTCTGAGTGCTCCCATACACAGCAAGCTGTGATGCACTGTGTGTTCTGACACCTTTCTATCACAGCAACATTCACTTTTTCACCAATTTCTGCTACAGTAGCTCTGCTGTGGGATCGAACCAGACGGGCCAGACTTCACTCCCCACCTGCATCAATGACCCTGTCGCCTGTTCACTGGTTGTCCTTCCTTGGACCACTTTTGGTAGGTAGTAACCACTGTATACCAGCAACACCCCACAAAACCTGTGGTTTTGGAGATGCTCTGACCCAGTCGTCTAGCTTCACAATTTGGCCCTCGTCAAAGTCGCTCAGATCCTTACTCTAGGCACGCCGCGGTAACCGGTGACACCGGTGTTACACGGTGTTCAGGCATACACACATATTGTTACTTGCCCACCGCCCACACCATCGTTTTTTTTTGGTTTTTTTTAAGAGAAATAAAACCCATTTAGCAAATTTTTGCGTATCAGCGCCGACGCTAATCAAATTAAAAGAAAAACGTAATTTGTTAAATACTAGCGTGTTTTCAATACTTTGTCGGACGTTACAAAACTGGAAGTGAAAGTGTCTGCATCGAGTCGCAGCACAGTCTGTGGACGCCCGTTTCACTTATCACCGGAGGAGAGGAGGGAAAGAAGGCTCCAGAAGACCTGAAATCAGGTCCGGACCGGATCTTTCTCCCTCCATGCGTAGACACAGCCCCCCTTGTACAATGTCCCGTGTGACTGGTGCTTCCAACACATCAACCTCAAGAAGTGACTGTTCACTTGCTGCCGAATATATTCAAAAGTGTGTGTGTATATATACTGTATGTGTGAACATTTGAAAGTAAAGGTGTTAAGGTTTATTACCCTGTTGTGAAGATAGATTCAGGAGCTTTTCTGTCAGATGATTAAGCTCAATATTCTGTGAAGATAATAATGTGATAAGGGAAAATTAAATCTCCCATCCCCACGGAAATCGGTTTGAGTGGAGGCGATGAGCGACTGAAGATGGAAACGGAGTGCAACGACTGGACAATTCTGTCTGATATCAGGCGACATACATTTGGGTCTCTGACGGGCCTACTGACACACAAACTATGAAATAAGACAACCCAGTCAGTTTGTTGTGGGCTGCCTTCAGAAAACATGTGATCGCTCGGCTATGCCTCCCCGTCCTACGTCGAGAGGGGGCTCATCAGAATTACAAGCGCCCCCCATCTGAGTATCTTCACCCACGGCTTGAGAACGACCCTTTGCCAATGTGCGGCGTTTTCTTTCCCGCAAGCATTATGTCGGAGCTAAGAGCTAAGCCTGGGAACTGCTCTGTCACCTGCTGCACGGATCAGCACAAATCTTTCCATCGGGCCCCCAGCCAGAGAGGACAGAAGGGCCGAGTGGATAAAGTTCATTCTCGATGCCGACACCCCAGCTCCAGTTGGCAAAAGGCTGTACTTGTGTGCTACAAAGCGCAAACCGGTCGCAAAAACGTTCCTGAAAGGGGAATTAATACCAACTGTCCGTGACAAATCTGCAGACGAGGGAGATGTAAGTATTTAAAATTTTATTTTAAAGTCTGTGAGATGAACCCCATCTTATCAACACTCTTAAATAACTAAAATGAGCGAATGGTGGTGATGCCCCCAGAGTGTTTCTTGCTGCCCAGTACCGGAGCAGGGCGTGGGGGGCGGCAGCCCTATGCATTTAAAGCTACAGCCACAGAAACAGGCCGTTAAGAACAGCAGGATGTCGAGGCATGTTCCAATGGCCAGAATGTGTAATCTGGGAGTTATTTTCAGCAAAAAACTTCAAAGCCATGTTTTGGGGACCTCAGAGACTGATATTAGCTTGTTGAAAAGGAGTATAATATGGGACCTTTAATATGTCATCATATTTCATTCAAATATCTCACTAAATTTAGCTCCCCCATCAAACGCGACATAACAACGCTCTCACTTTGAAGGCTCTGCCCAAACAACTCTTTCTGGGTCAAATCACCGCGGCGTTTGGATGTGAGCCTGGATCCTCCGATCATATCCAGTTCTGTTCACCGGGTCGTGCAGGCGCCTATTTCGAGTTGAACTCAATTAATAAAATCCGGGGAAGGTGTTTACATGAGAGCTGCAATATTCGGAATATTAGCCCAACCTGACTGTGATCGGCTTATTAGGGTGCATGTAAACGCACTGACCGGCTCATAAAAAGCCAATATTATTATATGATATATATTAGATTCAACTCATTGTATAACACAGTATACAAAAAAAAATATATATATATATATATATATATATATATATAAATATATATACAGTATATACACATATATATCCACATGTGATTGCTTGACATCAGCTATACACTAATTAGAGATGAAGAAAGGCGAGCATGACTTACTCCTAAAAAAAACAAAATCCAACTAGGAGCCAGTTTCATTAGTCTCCCACAGAAGATCACCAGCTGTGACTCTGCTCTTTATCTGTCATTAATACAAAGAGCGACCGCATTTGCATAATATTATCAAGTCAATTCTCCAGGGCAAGTGAGTGTACACAACAGAAGACAATAATGTCAAAAGAGGGAAAAAAAGGGAAAGGAAAGTGTCGGCTCTCATCGTCGGGACTGATCGCTCGGCGGCGAGGACGGGGGCCGAGCGCGGTAATCAGGGGGAATCTGCGGCGGTAATTAAAATGTCACATGGAGGCTCCGTCAGGGTGGAAGCTCCACGTCACCGCTATCACCTCCCGAACAGCGAGCGGTCCGGCCTCTGATGTTCAAACCGGGAGCTTTTTATTCGAACTGTTTTTCTTCTGAAACAGCGAGAGGTGCGTGCAAACGCCTGGAAGGTGGATAATGAGCAGCGGAGATGCCACATCTTCATTAATGCCACAGGAATAAAGGTATATAAGCAAATAGGCATGGAGGCATGCAGGGATATAAGAATGTAGGAATATAAGAATGTAGGAATATAAGAATGTAGGAATATAAGAATGTAGGAATATAAGAATGTAGGAATATAATAATGTAGGAATATAAGAATGTAGGAATATAATGTAGGAATATGTGAATGTAGGAGTATTAGAATGTAGGAATATAATAATGTAGGAATATGTGAATGTAGATATATGTGAATGTAGGAGTATTAGAATGTAGGGATATAAGAATGTAGGAATATAATAATGTAGGAATATAAAAATGTAGGAATATGTGAATGTAGGAGTATTAGAATGTAGGAATATAATAATGTAGGGATATGAGAATGTAGGATTATTAGAATGTAGGAATATAATAATGTAGGAATATGTGAATGTAGGAGTATTAGAATGTAGGAATATGTGAATGTAGGAATATAAGAATGTAGGAAAATAAGAAGGTAGGAGTATTAGAATGTAGGAATATGTAAATGGAGGAATATAATAATGGAGGAATATGTGAATGTAGGAGTATCAGAATGTAGGAATATAACAATGTAGGAGTATGTGAATGTAGGAATATAAGAATGTAGGAGTATGAGCATGTAGGAGTATTAGAATGTAGGAATATAATTATGTAGGAATATAAGAATGTAGATATATGTGAATGTAGGAGTATTAGAATGTAGGGATATAAGAATGTAGGAATATGTGAATGTAGGAGTATAATATTGTAGGAATATAATCATGTAGGAATATAAGAATGTAGGATTGTAGGAATATAAGCATATAGGCATGCAGGCATGTAGGAATATGTGAATGTAGGAATATTATAATGTAGGAATATGTGAATGTAGGAGTATTAGAATGTAGGTATATAAGAATGTAGGAATATAAGCTTATAGGCTTAAGGCATGTAAGCTTACAAGATAGTAGGAATATAACAATGTAGAAAATAAGAACGGAGGAGAAACGTCAGATACTAGGATGGGTCAATGGAGATCTCTCTCATTTACCCCAGATGGATTAATATAGTACAGAAAACATGATAAGTAACTTCATATCACCTCAATTGAAAGTAGTCGATTAGATATTACAAAGAAGACACTGTCACGTTACCAGAAGAACAAAGATTAATCTCTCAAGCTTTCGTTTGAGAAGTTTTGGGAAGTAATTTCCAAACTTCCCTGGTCGAAACAGCAGAACATTTTAATTGATCAAATGCAGACGTTTTGCTCTGTTCTTCTGGCCTCATCAAATGTGAATTGATCTAAAGCAAAGGACAAAAGCATAATTTTAAACAGCCTCAGTGGCGACATATGGCAAACTGTAAGACATGGAAGAGCTATTTATTTATTTTGCTTTATTTGAAAATTTATTTTAGAAAAATGGCAATCTTCGATGTTTTGTGTTTGGGAGGAGGAATATCCACTCAGTATTCACTCATAATATTCAATACTCAATTTCCTCCCAAAAATAATACACGATTGGCATAAAAGCAAGAACAGAAGATCAGAAGATCTATCTGTCTAGCTTTAGTTTGAGGAGTTTGGGAAGTCATTGCAAAACTTCCCCGGTTAAAGAGCGGAACATTTTAATTGACTGAATACAGATGTTTTGGAAAAAACTGCTCTGTTCTTCTGGCCTCATCAAATCCAAATTGATATCAAGCATTTTTTATAAATAATAAAAAAGATACTATATAATAATCAACTTAATTATATATATATACACACACACACACATATATATACATATATATATAATAAAAGGCAATATAGTGTATTTGGGGAAATTCAGGGATTGATACATACAGAGTAAGAGGACATCAAGTCTAAATCTATACATTCAGATTAAAACAAATGTTATTAACAGCTCAGCAAGTAAAAATAAAATAAGCAATGAATCAACAACTCCTAAAACAAAAGCCACACTGTGAACATGGAAGAAGTATGTTTTTGTTGCCTTCTTTGGGATTTTAAATGTCAAACACTACTGACCATCAATACACGCAGTATTTCTCTTTATAATTGAGTACATCTTACCCGAAAGCAGTGCAGCTCCTTCCCGTCCCTCACGGTGGTGGGAGCCTGGAGGAGCCTCCAATCACGGCCCTTATTGTAGGTGATGTAGGTCTTCACCTGGTTGTCCTGCCGCTTGTTGGCGATGAGCACGCCCTTGATGCCCGCCACCTAGAGAACCACAGTGCTATTACAGGCCTGTTACTGTACTTAAGTATCATTTTCAAGTATCCGTAAATTTATATGTATGTGTATTTATGTATATTTGGTTTCAGAGACTTTCAAATTTTACTTCACCGTTTTTCAAATATCTCTATTTTTTACTGAATTACATTTCAAATATTTCTACGTTTTATTCTGCTACTTTTCTGAATTTCCATCCTACTTGATTTACTTTCTTTCCCTGGATTTATTTAGATATACCGCAAAAGTAAGAGGAACCAATCAGATTCTATATATCAGTGAACTGGACGGGTACTTTTACTTAAATTACAAATTTAAGAGCAAGTACGTAAATATTTTCACTTTTCAATAATATAAATATAAATAATAATAATAATAATAATAATAATAATAATATATACATAATTTAATAAAAAAAAAAAAAAAATAAAAGTTGAAAGAAAAAGAAAAAGAAAATTGCAAATCATAAACAAATGGCCGAAAAACATAATATAAAAAAGGCATATATATACAGGATATACTATACTGATGCGATAAAAGACATATTGTACGATAACGTTCTTTAGAAGCACTAAAAAAAAAATGATGCTACCGACAGCTCACTGTAAGTGCTTCCCTCCACAGACCTCCATCCCTTAAAAAACTCCATCTTGCGCCAGTCTCTCAGGCATCACTTTGTCATACTCTATCTCCAAATCAGACCCGGAGAGTGATGGAAGCGAATGAGGATCCAGGGCTGAGGATCCAGGGCTGAGGGTCCCGCTCTACATCAAACGGTCGTCACGGTGATAGGCCCTCCCCCTTCCAGAAGGTGTCTGTCTGTCTGTCTGGTTAAGTGGCACTAATAGGCACCACATTTGACATTGTCATCGAAAGACAGCGTTGGGGACGGACACCGGCTAATGAGGGTATCTCCCTCTATCCCTTCCTCTATCCCTCCATCCCTCCCTCCATCGACCTGATCTGCCAATCACCGCGGTAATTATTTACCGCTTCCACCTAGCTGCCGTGTCCTGGAGTCACGAGCGTAAAAAAACAGGGAGGGAGGGAGGGAGGGAGGGCTATGTCTCCGCCACCACCCAAAGGTTTTTCATTCTATTCACCGCTACCGCCCCTTCCCCTACTATTTTCCTTTTTTTCTTTTCATTCTTCGGGGCAGAGTGGAGGGCATCCTTATTGATCTCCATTGAGAGGGAACGGAGCAGAGATTATTCCCGGTGGGTGTAACACCCAATATTACACTATTGACCAAGAGCTGTCAAGGTGTATCTCCATTCACGACACTCATTGGAACCAGAAAGCCACGCTCAAAAAATTTTAAATTTTGCCTTCAGCTGAAAAAAAGCAGCACGTCAACCATTATAACATTGCCATCGATTGCTACAACAACTCTACCACTGCTGTTACATCTGAGTTGGAGAGCAACTACGCTACTAAGGGACGTACGTGATTTCCTGAGATGAGGAGTTATTGAGTTTTGAATTTGTGTATCCGCTGTTTAGCGGCTCTCTTTCCAAATCCTTGCCACGGACACTGCTTTGGAGCCGCTCCGCACCGAGGGATGATTCCTCTGAGGTGCCGATGATTCAATTCACCCCTCACAGTCAGCCAGGTAGAACTGTTATGGACACGGCGGCCGACCTCAACACCAGAGGTGGATCATTCTAGGTTCAGGAAGAAACAGTCCGGGGGAGTCCTGGTGGCTCAGTAATACATATAAAGTATAAGTCTTGTCATGTTTCATAAGTTGGACCTCTGAGTTGTCCTAGCTGGTAAATCCACATGGTTGACTCAAAATCTCAGAATGGAATTTTCCTTTCTGAAAGGGTTAGACCTACAGGTATGGAGTTTTGGTTGTGGCCTTGCGCAAACCTGTTGCCAGTAAAATCCTTGCTCATCCTGGGGGCCGAAGGCAGGGCTGCCGACCTCATACTGAGATGAGCAGGAACGGTGCCAGGCATAGTGCATGAAATCTAATGCGATTTAATATGAAAAGCAGGAATAGAAATGCCAACCTTGGTTGTCTCTCATACCCTGGGATAGCCCTCCCTTACGGGGTGGACACCCTGGCACCGACACCCTACTAGATGGCTTCTCCAACACTACATCTCACAACATCTGTATTGGAACACGTGAGAAAAAGTCCTTGCGGAACTGGATGACCAAAGAACACCATGTCACCATGTAGGTTAAATGTGTGTACTCCTGATCGCTCTGCCCTGGCATGTGCCCAAGAGTTTGGGACGCGCTACCGGGGGACAATGGAGCGATAGGAACAACGCAGACTCCGGGCCAGTCCTGTGAGGGACCGTGTAGCTCCCCTGGGATTGGGAGTGGTGCTTGGACAGAGTGTTCTCACTTACCAAGTGGATGTGGTCTCGGAACTGGTGTGTGAGCCCCGGTCCATGCTTCCTCCATTGCTTAATTGTTGTGCCATGATGGCTACAATGGCAAATCCTCCATTGAGTCGCCCCCCTCGTGGAATGCGGTTTGAAGGCATGAAGAGAGGATGGCCGGCTGTCAAACAGCTCCACGGACGGACTTATCCACGGCTCTCACTGTGTTCACACTACAAATATCCGAGCTGTGAAAATATACCAGTCTAATGTTTATAAAGGCTGCAATGTTGGCGGTGCTGATGGCCTCTAAACAGGTCGATGAGCTATGTGCTCCGTCCGTCCATCTATAGCCTGTGTAACTGTGGAACTGGGACTTTGAGCTTCATACCAGTACTTCCAGGTGAAGGACTATCACATTAGAAGTTCACACCCCTTGCAATATCCAGACGGAGCGTACACTTCATTATCTGTGTTCTGTGAGAGCCTCAGCCGGGGATGTTGGACCCATCATCCCCTTGCACAAACCACACAGTTAGGAGTGTTTTTGGGAGAAGCACGGTGGGCAAAGCCCGTCGCCAAACAGTGGTGGCCTTTGACTGTACGGGTGTAGGTGTTGTCTGACACACCACTTCCATGCTGTTCCACATTGCACATGCAGAACCCCTTTCAGCACGGCGGCTTGGTTCTTTTTGTTTGTTCACTGAGTTTCACTGGGTGGACCCAATGACCTGGTGGGAGTTCTATTACTGATGATGGATAATCAATGCAGTATTTGGATGTATTCATGGATGACACTCTTGGGCGGAGCGGTGGTTCCTAGTCGCAGCAAATCACCTTAGGTTTTGGATGCATGGAGTTAAAATGTTCTCCCTGAATTTTGTATTTTGCACCTACCTTTTAAGTGCAAATAAAATGTACAAGCAAAATATGCAAAAACTATTATTGTTTGTTATCAAACATAACATAAGACATAACACTCTATATATTTATATGCAGGTATATCTATATCTATTATATCTTATGTATATCTATTGGTGTTTAAATATAGACGTGAATAGAAACACTTATTCACATGATAAATATGTGAATAAGTGTTTACATAAGTTCCCTTGTTTCATAATTAATATAATAACTAATATTGTATTTTTCTTTTTGTGTTATTATTATTATTATTATTATTATTATTATTATTATTATTATAATTAGTGGTAGTAGTAGTAGTAGTAGTAATATGGGGATGGGGATGGTAGCTCAGGCGGTAGAGCTGGTGGTCTAGTGATCTAAAGGTTGCTGGTTGGATCCCAGGCTCCTCCTGCTAGCATGCTGTAGTGTCCTTGAGTAAGACACTTAACCCCTGATTGCTCCTGATGGCTGCGTCCGTCGGTGTTTGAACAATTGTAAGTCGCTTTGGATAAAAGCGTCTGCTAAATGACTAAATGTAAATGTAATAGTAGTAGAAATAGTAGTCGTAGTAGTATAGTAGTAATAGTAGCAGTAGTAGTAGTTATAGTGGTAGTATAGTAGTAACAGTAGTAGTATAGTAGTCAGAGTAGTAGTAGTAGTAGTAGTAGCACAGTGCAATGCAAAAATGAAAAATCAAAACAAATAAAAATCTGCATACTTCCATCAGTGATATAAAAGCTATAATTTGTATTTTTTTAAGTTTTCTCTTTCAAGGGGACAAGGAATGACATCAAGTGAGTTCCTCCTACTTCCTCCTCCAGGCCTGGACAATCGAATTCTACACATAAACGTTGAATACATTCCGCCTCATGAATACCATATTTCAAAAACGTATATTCCAGTCCGCCGTCCATCCATCTGCTTCCTGCTCCATGTGGAGTCCCTCCGCTGAGTGGGCGGTGTGGGGGATGCACTTATCCATGTTCCATCAAAACGCATTACTTCATTGATTTTAAACATCCTTGTCCATGAGTAATGATAATCCAAAACATTTCCCTTTGTCCATGCTATTAATTAATGCCAATGGATTTATTCCACAGCCTTTAGTCAGCAGTATCAGTTCTATAATGCTGCGGGCCACATTGTGCCAAAAATGTTATCAATAAAATTCTAAAAATGTAGTGAAGAAATCTATCAAGACTATCTGGCAGCAACTGTAGGTGTCCCAAGGGGCCAACGATGAGGTAACGCTGCATTATTTTCACGCGCTGCAGATGGGATTCGTAGAGCTTTCCAGCAGCAACAATGCAGTTTGCAGCATCAATCAATCACACAAAGCTGATTGATGCTAATCAAGAGGAAGGAAATTGATTTGTGGGAGTAGCGCTGGGCCCATCAGATAGCACTGAGGGAGTGGAGCCACCTGCCAAATCGTCCCCCATAACCGAAGTTCTGCAGCGATGCAGAGTTTGGTTTGGGCAACAAAAGGCTCGTGATTAAAAGGAGCTGCTGTCATCTAATGCGTCATTTTTTTTTCTTCCTTCATTTGCATGACTGTAGTCGCGCCAAAATTAAACATTCAACTCATTGGGAGATGGAAGAACGGATCGCTCGCGGAAATAGAAATTAACTGTAGGAAGAGGAACCAAATGTTCACTGCCCCCCTGGCTCTCCTGCTCTGAGAGGGATTATAGTAGTTCCCAGGAACATTAGGCCTGCAAAGCGCGCTTTCATAAGCCCCTTTAACACGGCCGCTTCAAGGCGGTGATGTCGCTCCATTTTTCCCGCCGCGTCCAACACGGAAGGGGGGTTGCACTGTTGATCCGCCTCGGAGCCGACAGCGATGTAGTCGCAGAGCCCGAAACGGGGCTGAGACGCCGCTGTGCGTAAATGGCTCGGCGGGCGTGCCGGGACGGGGGCGCAAGTTTTTCGCTGGTCGGTTCGTCGTAGGAAAGATAAATAAATAAAAAACTCCATTCAAAGCTACGCCTTGTCGAAATTAACCTTAAAACCTATTAGAGCTGCAGATATTCCTCTATAATCCCATTCGAGTTTGTCTGCTTTATTATATAATTTCATCGAATACATTCAAATTTGGCTCAAATTTAGAAACACGGGGGGGAAGGGGTGAGCTGTGAGCGAACCCCCCCCGCGCTCACAACCCACAGCTTAATTTATTAAATTAAGTAATTCAAAATCATTTCATCATTTCAAACAATACGTTTATCAAATCGGTGTGACTCTCCTCAACCGCATGTTACACGTCACACTAGAGGCTGACGCTGCTGCGCGCACGTCACGCCTCCAGGGCCTCGGCGTTATGCCGGAAAGCCAGCGACGATCCAAAATCCCAGACCGGGCGCGGCGGCTTTATACTGCCTTTGTTTGGTTTGGAGCGGAAAAGGCAGAGCCAGCATAATGATGGATGTTGTTTACGGCAATATTGCAGGATCTCTGTATAAAAGTGGTTGTAGGGTACGTCTGAAATGGAGCGCTTTCGGTTTGGTTGTGGGAGAACAAATTGGCTGCTTATCCAGTCTAATTGCGGCGTGTTGACAGCTCCTGCTGCACAGGAGAAGGAACGGCACTGGCGATTTCCCCCGCCTCACCCCGTGGCACCAAGACACCGCCCCGCTGCCTTAAACACCTTGACAAATACCGCAGCGAGCGCAAAGCCAAACCCGAGGCTTTGAAATCGCCTCCAGACGGACGCCACGTTTCCTTTTCTGTCTATAGTCTGATGCCCAGCCAGACACACGGAGTGCATCCCCACGTGCAGACGTACACACAATCCTGATGACACACGTTGTACCGTACATGCACAGGTGTACATGAGAACATGTGCTTTACACACACACATCGCGATGCGGAGGACGCCTCCCACACGCGGCACAGGAATACCATGGCTTATTACCGCCTCTGCCAGTGCCACTGTCCAATATCTCCCGCCCGTCAGCAGCGGTGATACCTGCGCGGAGATGAATTATGAAATGGATTCAGCGGCGAGAGAAGAGTGAGGCCCGGCCCGCCACGAGCCCGGAGACGCGTGGACCGGAACCCAATTAAAGATATTTTACGGATTCCCGCGGTGGTGGAGATGATCTGCGGCGCACATGGTTTGACTAGGGAGCGAGCGCGAGGGCTTCTGCTTCACGCGCTCATGAGAAGCCCAACACGCGTGACTATTATTTTCAAAACAATGGCAGGAAAATACAGAAGCCCTGCAGGAGACAGTAAAAAATAAATCTCCATTTTCCATTTGTTTTTTTTGTTGTTTTTTTTACGTTTTCTATCTTCTAATTGAATCTTGAGGTTTATTGAACGGTGCCAATCGTTCAGCTAATTCCCAGGTTTGTTATACATAACTTAACTTTTACCCTTTTAATCTATTTTTATGAGCATCATTTTAATATTATTCCCTATTTTTTTATGTGAGTCACAGTGACACACACTTCCCTCCGGGGAGGAATAAAGAATAAATCTATCCATCTATCCAACCCTCCACCTACTGTATCCAATAATCCATCCATCTGTCTATCTATCTGTCAATCTATCCCTCTCTCTATTTATCTATCTATCCATCTATCTGTTTATCAATCTATATATATCCATCAATCTACCATCTACCCATCTATCTCTAATTATCTATCTATTACTATTACTACTACATGTAATCTATTTAAATCAAATTTATTTTCAGTATTTCTCTGTGTTTACGTTCTGTGCCCCATCCATTAATGTTCAATATCTACATAATTTGATTGGTGGTATTAGCCGCCACCCACCTCGTACAGGTCCAGCATCTGGTTGCCCCCGATGCCCCTGGTGGTCTTGATGCTCTCCATGGCCAGGGTGAAGTAGATGCCCCTGGTGTCGGACAGGTACAGGTTGTAGGTGTCGTTGTGGTTCCACTCCTGCACCGCCGCAAACACCTGCTTCTCGTTGGTGCTCACAATGTGTAAATCCTGGTGGAGAGAGATTAGACTAGACTATTAGATTAGTGGATTTGATCGGATTAATTTTGATTAGATTGGATTGGATCAGATCAGGTTATATTAGATTGGATTCGATTTGATTGGATCAGATTCGATTAGATGGGATTAGATCAACTCAGATCAGATCAGATTATATTACATCAACTCAGATCAGATCAGATCATATTAGATTAAATTAGGTTAGGTTAGATTCGATTGGAACAGATTGGATTAGATCAGATCAGATCAGATTGGATTAGATCAGATTAGATCAGATCAGATTGGATTGGATCAGATCAGATTATATTAGATTAGATTAGATTGGATTTGATTGGATCGGATTAGATTAGATTAGATTAGATTAGATTAGATTAGATTAGATTAGATTAGATTAGATTAGATTAGATTAGATTAGATTAGATTAGATTAGACTGGATTAGATCAGATCAAATCAGATCAGATTCGATTTGATTAGATCAAATCAGATTGGATTGTATTAGATCAGATTGGATTTGATTGGATCGGATTAGAGGCCTTGGAGGTCACAGGTGGGGTCAATGGGGGAATGTGTTGAAAATACCTCCATGAAGCAGTTGGTACAACTCAAAAAAGGTCTCTTGGACAGGTAATTACAGTGTTATCTTAAAAAATAAGTAAATTAAATAATACTAGTTCAAAAGTAAAATATGTAAAATAATACAGATGTTTCAACAGCTTAGATGTTTAGATAAACATAAAAAATTACATTGAAAGAAGAAGGAAAAAAAGTCAGTGTTTCCCGTTCTTACGTTTCCTGTTCTTACTGACCTTAGGTAAGGAGTATTTGGGCAGTTTGATCTGAATGAACGGGTCTCTCTTGTAGGACACGTAGTAGCTGGCTCGGCCTGACGTAGGAACCTGTGATACATAAAAAATAAAATGTATTTTTATAAAATAATACTACTCCCGCCGATCACTCAACATGGCACTGGAGTTTTTATTCACAAATGTATTCTTTTTATTATTATGGCCTACTAAAATGGAAATGGAAAACTGTCAGACACAGATCTGCTATTCTGGCTGGAATTGATGAATATTTACAGCCTTGCAAATTTGCATTGTTCATTTTTTATAAGTTGAATTCTATGTTTTTTTCACATCAAACCTTGCAAAATCTCAGTGCATTTAAATGCACAAGTCATCCAGGGGCTTTTTTTTTTTTTATTTTATAAACTTGTCCAATGAAGCGTGCGGTTCCCAGGGGATGCTGATCCCCTCTCGGGTGTCACCGCTCCACGCGGTGTCCACGTGTTTGGTAAATACCTCATAGGGCAATCGATAGCCTCATTATTCTTCGCAGAGAAAATCTTTAAGTAACTTGACCAACGCTCAGGTCTTGTCTAGAACCGGAGCGTTTTAGGCCCAGTGCAAAGACACTGAGCTGTTGGCCACGAGCACAAACACACAGCCGCTGCCAACAGGGTTTTCTGGTTCAGACGCACTGTTCTGAGACACATGAAGAAAGAGAAACACAAGGACACTGTCTGACAAATTGCAGATGTATTATACACTTCTCCATCAGAATCAGAATTTGTACATTTGGTCAAGTCATTAGCATTAACATGACAAAAATTATATATACAAATAATGTAATATATTATTAGTATATATAAAACAAAAACAGCCAAATATGCAAAAAGAATATCCAAATAAAACACAAAAAATATGCCAAATATAAAAAAAAAAAAAAAAAAAAATATATATATATATATATATATATATATATATATATATATACCGAATATAAATAAAGGGATTCGATGAACCGGATATGTTAAGTTAAAGGCTAGGATCAGGTAAAAGGTATACATATATAAGGTATAAAATATATAATAGTACAAAAATAAGTATAGGTATATATAAGTATACATTTAGATGGATAAATACAAATGTATACAATAATACAGTCCGTGGATATCAACGAATGAGTAAGTATAATTTATATCTATATTATTACTAAAAGATTACCATGCTTGCTTGCAATGTAATTACATAGTTAGAGTAACGGGGGGGATTGGGGGGGGGTCTGACCTCCATAACTAAGACTTGGACCCCCCCCAAAAGAGGTAAAAACAACATGTCATGGGGGGGTGTCGAAACGTTTATATATCCATGCTACCTGTAATCGTGAGCATTACAATATGTCCCATATTCAGGCCTGGAAGAATGTTGCCATACATCCATTGACCCCTCATGTGGACCATACCACCGCGCTGAGCATCGTGCACCGTGCGGACTCGGTCCGCTGCTCGGATCAGAGCCATCCTTTTTCCCAACAAAGCAAATAAAAACAGTGTGTGTTTTTATCGTAGACTTATTTATTTTACTCTGTTTTCTAATTGCATGAAACAAAACAAAAAGCCCCGTGCGTAACCCTGCGTAACGGGGAGTCAGAGTCACTGTTTAACACACCCCCCCCCCGATTGTCATTGTGTATTTTGCACTCTGTGTAATTACAATATTATTACAATTACAGAATATTGTTATATAGAAATATAATCAGTATTAATTATATGATTTTATAGACACGTTTAAATCAGTTTCACAGCTTAAAATACATTTTATCATCCTCGGTACAGAACATTCCATGTACCTACTGCTTTACTGGTGCTCCGCCTGACAGAGGGAATGGAGGCTAGCAATTTGAGCTAAGCTAACAGAATGCACCGGCACCCAATGGAGCACGGAAGCAGAAGTTCGATGCTTGGCCGACCCGAGGCGGTCTGAACTTTAGGGAGAACTGGTACGATCGATTTCCCAGCCTGCGGCGCCATCCGCCTCCATCCCTTTCGCGGGTCTTCGGTCTGTGATGCAACACGTTTAAAGTGTTGCATTGCCGGGATCGTCTGGGAGGTCGGGGTTGAGCGGTCGTGGGTTTCCTTTGACTCTCGTGAGAGGTCAAACATGGGAAACAGGAGAATCCTCTGGGGAGGAGTCTACCGTACATCTGTGTCTTGTACGCTGCCAAGTGCCGGTGCGGGGGCCTGGAGCTGCCTGAAGGTGGTTCAGGAGAGGCAGGTTTCTGAAATCCACTTTGTAGGTCTTCGCTTTGAAATGAAGGTGGTGTTATAAGTCACATAACCGTAACTACTATCACTATTAGGAACGGGCAAAATTGACAAAATGGAATCTCTCCAAACCTTTTGACGAATACCTAGAGAATTTGACAATATTTTGGACATGGCTATCGGTGCTTTCATATCTACAAGACATTTGCACACACAAGAAATATTTGGGAATCATATTAGAACGGCTAGAAAAGTCACTGAAGTTCAGAGAATTTGCAGCCTTTAAGAACGGCATTTATCCATGTCACTATCATTTCATAAATCACATCAGGATATCGACGTCATCGAGTTATATCGCCCAGCCCATCATTGCAACTCCTCTATCTGCGTTCTGTCATTTTGTCCGACAGTATGCTGGTTGTCGTTTAGATATTTTGAGCTCCATCCAGTTCTCCAGGGGGACGCAGAGTCGGGGGTGGGGGGGGCTGCCTTCTGCCTTCCCTGCAGACGTCCCAGGATCTTTTGGGCTGAGGTCGACAGCTCCTCGGGTGTCGCCCGTGACATCCGGTTCTACTCCTTGTTAGTCCCAGGACCCGGCGCCTATGGATCTTCCACGGCTGAGACGTTGCTCACATCACGCATCCACCGTGCCGATGTGCTGTGGTAACGAGGGCTTCTGTGGAGGCTTGGACATCCGCTCCACCCGTCTCTTGAAATCCTATACGGTGCTTGGGAGGGGCCCATCGCGTCTTCCAGGATGTTGGTGGGTTCTTCCATTTTGTCTAATAGGCACAACACCTGTCCTGGTCCTGCTTAGTGGACCTATTGACCGGCCAGATTGACCGCCGACCTATTTCTAACATCTCATCTTCCTCCTCAGTTTCTGTGGATGAGTTTTAGCAGTTTCCTCCAGGGACGCTTATCACTGGTCTTGCATCGGCATAAATTGTGCGAGTCCGGACCGCAGGACTGGCTATATTCTTTGTCACCAGCTAAGGGATTCTGTTGATTTCTATGTGAACTGTGAAGCTTTTGAAGCCGTTTCACACTGTTCTGTGATTAAGGGCTGTATAAATAAACTTGACCAGACTGCTTGACCTCACCTGGAATGCCGTCTGGCTGTTACCACACGCTGAGCTACAGTGCATGTATCTAGACTTTCCACATCTCTGAGGTACATCTCAGAGATGTGGAAAGCTAAGCTGGGGCCACATTACGTGAAAGACAATGAACAGATGTATCTGTGCACATTTAACACATTCTCAGTCTCTTCTGCGCACACACAGGGCTGCTGTCCTTGACGAGCATCGAAAGACGTGAGACAGAGTTTTTTGGTACTCCAGCACTGGCGAGAATGTGTCTTCCCGCGACAGGGAAAATATCTTGCAGTAGCTTTTTTCACACCAAAACAAACATGGATGCCGTTCAGCTCGCCACTGTGGTTGTTTGTGGGGCGACGTCGCAGCGCCGACATTATCCACGAATCAGACCCTCATGAGTCACCACGATTCCACAAGTCGCTGCTTTCCAGTCCATACTCGCCCACTTACTGATTTCTTTGGCTTCGCCAACCTGCAGGCGCACCTTCTCATTGGCTGTTGAAAATTGCCATTGCAATTGGAGGCTTTTGATGCGCACACACAAAAGGATTTTGGAAAGACTAGCGCGATAAAATCCAACATGTTTGATTGAATCGTGACCTGGCCCATTGGGATCGATAGCGACAGTTTCGAGTCTTGCACGCACGCACGCACGCACGCACGCACGCACGCACGCACGCACGCACGCACGCACACACACACACACACACGAACACGACTGCTACGACTCTATAGCTCGAGTACCCCGGGCTACCCTGTACCACCCCAAACTACCCTGTACCACCCCGGGCTTCCCTGTACCACCCCAGGCTACCCCGGACACAAGTCTTAAATCGTTGCCAAATTGGCCTTGAAAATCACGTAATGTGGCCCTAGCTTTAGTTGTAGTCCACCCTTTCTGCCGATCCCACCCTCCTTGACGAAGAGGCCATGCTTGTTGAGCCCAAGCTTCATCTTGATGTCATCAGAGAAGGTGTTGTTGGGGATCTTGTTTCTCATTTTCCTCGGCTGATAAGGTGAGAGGGTCTCACCTCGGAACATGTTTCCAGTTCCCTACCACCGTGTGTGTGACCGGCTGGATTACGATGGAGCCCTCACACCTCAGGATTATCTGCAGCTTGATCTCATGTAGCTCGATTGAATCCCTGGGAGTGTGTCACACTCCCACGGTCCTGATGGAAGGGCACCCAGCCAGGCTGTTGGTTCTGTATAACCTGGCATCAGCAGTTTGGGTGTTATCTATTACAAACCTATCTGTTATCCTCCCACATCCTAGACCCTCCCTGGACTTTATGCTAGTTGCTGTCATCCTGGAACGAAATAACTGAATCACAAACAGTCAAGCCAGATCCCAGAGAGAATGGAGTTGAAAATATATGGATTTTACCCAATTCCCCGGTGTCATGCATCATCCTGCTCTATATCTTAGTGATAAATGACACTATTTCAGAGAAAATATGTCTCATTTATTTTTATGACAGGGGAACATTTTAAATAAAGTGTTTGTTATTGAATACAGGAGTTCTGGAGGTCTTGCAGAATTTATCTTGTGCATTTGTTTTATTATTTTTGTTTATTATTACTGATTTTCATAGTTTCATTGCCATATTTTTTTATTGGTAATTGTTTGGGTTTATTTCATATTTTGTCAACTTGTTAATTTCGAAGTCCATCCATCTATACATTTATCTATGTATCTCTATCTATAGTGTTTCAGGGCCAAATCCAATTTGTTTGAAGAGCATATAGAATAAACTGTATCTGTACCTTCCATCAAATGCAAAAACAGAATCAAGGAAATAAACACAAGAAAAATATAGTAAAGAAGAATAAAACACATTTGGACCAAAGGACGTTTTGGGAGCTGATGAGATTAAATCTTTGCAAGTAGATGTTTGGGACGATTTCAAAGAGCTGCAACACTGCATTCCTGAGGTATTAAAACCGCTTTGACAAGGCCTGGATCGACAGAGTGACAGGGCACAATCACAGCAACAGGAAGCGCTGACACAGAGGTCAGAGGTCGGACTGCGGGCAGCGCCGGCGCTTGAAAATTCAGATAAAAACCGGCGCGGCAGGGAAGCCGCAGCGTCATTAATTCCACTTTTCCCGTTGACTTTTAAATGCATGAATCCTCATTAGCAAAACGTCAAAGTAAATAATGTTCATGGCAGGGGAGAAATTAAAACATAACACCCAAAAATTGCACCGACATTTCTTTATAATTCAGAGCATTACCATTTCAGATTTCTCCCCTCACACAAATGATGATTAATAAGACACGCCAGGCAGCAGCTGGGATGAATATTTTAAAAACACCCCGGCCGCGCACCAAAAACAATGTAGACTTTAAAATATGTGGATTTTACATGTTTTCCCCGCGTCATGCACCACCCATTCTACAGTATATCTATGTGATAAATTGTGTTATTTCACAGACAACGCACGTGTCTCAGTTGCCTTTATGACAGTGGAACATTTACAACATGGAATGCTCAGGCAGCGAAAAAATAGAAAAAAAATGTTTTAAAGGACACGAAGAGCGAAAATAAACATAACCTAAGAAGAAAAAATCGTGAATTATTAAAGACGGCAGCAGCAGTTTTGTTGTACGTGAATTATTAAATGTTTTTTGGAAGAATCTTTTGTAAATGTTCCTGTTTTTTGTCAATTTAGTAAGAGAGTGACGGAGAAAGTGTCCCCATTACGTGCTTCTTTTGTTCCAAAGGCAAACCGATTAAAATAAAATAACCCACGTCTAAATTTAAAACACACTGTTGTGGCGTGCCAACCGTGCCTGGGTTGGCGCCGTCAGTACCGTGGAGCGTGGGCACGCTACGCTGGTGCGCAGTGGGCACCGTCACTATCGTCGAGAGGGAGACAGGTGCGCAAATTGTGCCACGATCGCTCCCTCTTCGAGCCCCCCTCGGGATGGCGCCCTATGGATGCGTCTATCCATCCATCCATCCATCCATCCGTCCGTCCATCCATCTAGCCATCCATTCATCTATCAATCATCCATCCATCTATCCATTCAGCCATCCATTTATCCATATATCCATCCATCCATCCATCCATCCATGTTTTCATCCATCTATCCATCTCTATATCTATCAACCCATCCATCGAACCATCCGCTCCTCCCACCTGGATGAAGGTGTAGTCGTCCTGGACCACCAGGGAGCTGATATCGATGTACCCAGGGAAGGGGTAGTTCCTGTTGGGCTCCGTGCACGTCTGTGCCCTGCACGTCACATACTGAACGTCTGCCACGGGAAGACAACATGGACGCTCAGCGGTACAGAATATCATCTGTCAATGGGTGAATATAGTATATAAATGTCATTTTTTATTAAAAACTCTCTCTCCCTCCCTCCCCGCTCCATCCCTCACTCCCTCGCCCTCTCTCTCACCCCCATCTGACTTACTTCCATCCGTGGTGTGAGCCTCCATGTGGACCAGGTCCAGCTCCTTATCCAGACCTGACACCGACCTGCATCAGGGGGGGTGGAGGAGGAGGAGGAGGTGAAAAGAAAAAAAATATAAAGAAACGCATAAGAGGGGGATTCCTAGAGACACCAGAGGAGGAACGCAAAGGGATCGAAAAAGAAAGAAACAGAAGCAGAGAGGAATGGACGTGAAGTTAGAGGGGGAAGTGGAATGGAGGAGGTATGATGCTCCAGTGTTACCTCGCGATGTACCATCCAACGGTAAAGGGGGGATGGAGAGAAGATTTTCCTCCCCAAAAAAGTATGCTCTCCCCCACATGTCACAAGATGCCAATGACTCACAATAATATGTTAAATATATTAAATAATATATATAATTATAAAATAATATGTATTAAATATAGATTTTAACCAATACATAAATAATGAAAAATAAAACATGTATATATACATTTTGTTATAATAATTATTAATATAAAAAATATTATTTTTCTTTCTATATATACAGTATATATATATATATACATATATATATTACAAAGTATTACAAAATAACTATAATAAATAAAAAATATATATATTTAAAAAAGAAAATAAAAAATAAATTGAAATATATATTAAAAAAAAAAAGACAAACAACTATAAATAATAAAAATAAAAATAAATTAATTAATAAATACATGTAATGCCCTGTTCCCGCACCGGGATGCTGGAGGACCAACAGCCTAAAAAGCGAGCTGCTGCACTCCATATCTGTTGTTCATTCCACCCATCACAAATTACATGGGACGGATCCAGCTTTTCCCATTGCGACGCTGTTCCATTTAGCGGAGGCCGATGAAGCGGTTGTCTGTAGGCAGCCAACGGGAGGAGGGATGGATGGAGGGATGGAGGGATGCCACCCGGGGGATCGGAGTTTAGATGTCCCTGACAGACGCTTCAGAAGCGAAGGAAGGTGGCGAGTCAGCGACAGATTCGGCACATTATTAGGGATTACTGCACGATGCTATGCTAAGTCAGCGAGGAGGAGGAGGAGGAGGAGGAGGAGGAGGAAGAAGAATCCCCGGGAGCCACAGCCAGCCAGAGGGGAGGGGATCTAGGGGCTTACGGGCGCAGTGCCCCGAGCCCCGAGCCCCCGCAGGAAGATAAAAGCGCAATAAGAAGGCCCTGGATCTGGGCCTACGACGCTGATGAGTACACACTATCAGACACGGGAGAGGGAGAGAGGTCCTGCAGGGGCAGAGAGAGAGAGAGAGAGAGGGGGATGGAGAAAGAGGAGTGGGGATGAGAAGTGGCATGGGTGTGAAAGGTGTTATTATTGTTGTTAGTCCGGGCGACATCGGCCAAGCATGTTTTCGTCCACGAGGCGTTTGTTGCGGTAAAGTTTGGTGTACAACCCCGACAGTCTGACAAGATAAAACTAAAATAGCGGGTTACGCTGAAACGCTGAGGGGCATTACTGTAGTCTCGCTGCTTTCACCAGGAGACGAATTTAGTAAATCTCCGTTCCAATCTTTTCACGGCCCCTAGAACGAGCAGAATTCCAAAGAGGAGGTTTTCGGGGTCGGTCGCTGCCGCTCGCTCAACGCCATGGACACGACGCGCTCTACGCTCCGCCTCCACGAGTTCAAAAAGAGAAGAGAAGGAACAAACGGAGGTGGCGGCGGGTGGGGTGCGGGTGGGGTGCGGGTCGGGAGGGCGGGCAGGTGTAGAAGCAAAAGAGGGGATGAGAGATAAGAACGAATCACTCACCAGTAGAACCTGTTGGGCGTGACGTGCTCATGGACAAGCTGCCAATTCCTCCCAAAGTCCATGGAGCTGTAGAGCTGTGGAGGAACATCAGCAGCTCAGTCTCGTCCAGCTCACCGTACGCGATCGCTTCCGTTTCGCCGCGCAATTAGATCCAGAGCCATTCGAGCGTTGAGGGCTTGAAGCGCGAGCGAATAATAGTCGGGTATGCGGTTAAGTCACATGGGGCCATAAAATAGGCTGGAGGCCATTATCGTTGGCAACTGGCCATTTAAGAGAACATATAATTCCTCATATACGTATACGCCATCTCCAACCCCACTTCCTTTTCCAACCACAAATTAGCACGTGGCAAATGGCTGTGAAGCACTTAACGGAAACAATAAAAATGTCTGATGTTGAAAAGGTACAGCTGCTAATGCTTCCCTGTTTAGGACTCAATACAATTCAATACCTGAATAGCGCAACGCTCCAAAGTGGCTCAACGGTAATTTCTCAGCGGCAGAAGGGTTAAAGAATCGGTTGCAGGTACTAAATGGCCAAGCTGCGATAAATAGCCTGGCCAGGATACGCAGGTGTATGTTCAGCAACGGAGCCCGTGGCCTAATTTTCGCTGCACTAATTAGATCGCCTTATGGTCTGGCAAACAATTGATAACGGGCGTACAGTCCCCTTCATTACGCTGATTGATGTTGCAGAAACGGCGTCCTATCTCACGCTGCTTCCTCCCGTTGTTAATTGCTTCCAAGCCAGCGAGGCGGTTGGCCGGGCGGGGCCCTGCGCTATATGCTAATGCCTCGTACTTGTTGCCTTTTATCGCAGCAGATCAGATACTTTGGTCTGATAAAAGGATGCACATTTGTCAACATAGAGCAATTTATCTGTGAACTCCGTGGGCAAAGCAAAACATATTTACGTCAACAAATAGTTTGGTTTTTTTCCTTCAGCAGAAACCGTCTCTTTGAACCAAACTCTCTGTATTTGTGTTTGGCAGCGATCAGTTTCCAAATCATATCGGACGCCCATGGTGATGCTTTCCACATATGGATATCAGACTCGGCCATAAAACCATTCCAATGCAAATACAATCAACTCCGAAAAGTCATGTGTCCATATACAATATTGAATGCAGCATCGACGGTGACGCTGATCAAGACCCGCCTCCATCTGACCATTCATCCATCCATCCATCTGACCATCCATCCATCCAATCATCCATCATCGATCCATCCGACCATTCATCCATCCCACCATCTACCATCCATCTATCGAATCATCCATCCATCCGTCTTGTTCTGTCGGATCCAGCAGGGATGCGGATGGCTGGTGCCCGCTCATATGCTCCTCCAGCATCTCTGATCACTGATCGGTGCCAAGCTCCACTGAATGGAAGGGGCCCCCTGGTGGAGATCTGGCCCCGGAGAGTCCTGCAGTCCCTCTCCACTTTAGACACCACCGGGCGCTCGCTCGCGCTCTCTCTCTCTCTCTCTCTCTCTCTCTCCATTCATCAGCTATGACATGTTAAATTCCAGAACCTCAGAGCTGTCGTAAAACTAAGCTTCATCGTTTCCGGCCCACGGCAATAAATCAAGATGGAGCGCAGCCGGCTGGCGGGTTGGCCGCCACTGGAGGCGCTTTGGGACCAGATTCCCTCTCAGTTTAGCTGCTCTACATCCTGGACATGTCGTCTCTGAATTCAGCTTTGAAGCGGCGATCCATCAGATCGTCTGTGCTGAGTGGATTACACTCCCAATCCCAGAATTCCATTCAAACATGTCCATACATCCAGGTTCACCCCCGTCTTCGCTCTAAGACGTCACTTCCTGTTCTCCAAAGTGCCGTCTTCTGATCCATTGAGTTGTTTCACTTGAGGTGGTGGGGTTACTTTTCAGTTTTTTTTTTCGTTTTTTTTGCAGTGTGTGAATGTTCATCCGTATCGACAGTTCACAGACCACAGCTAGCTACGCTCCTTTAGCAAATTCACAGCGGCTGCCTTTCACTCCTCGCTCGTGCCCGATTGGTGAAATCACAAATACATTGAATGACTGTTTCTTATAAAGCCGCGGCTAGATATATAAGACACTTTTCAACAAAAATATGGTACTAACCAAAGCATTCCATGGATGGCCACTTTGAATATCCTTTTAGGCGTACGACAAAACTGCGGTACGTACCCTTTTTTTTTTTGAAGCGGTTCAGTAAATTATAAATGAGATCCATGAGGATGAAAACCAGAATTGTAGACAATTTTGCATGCAGGCAGCCTCAATGTTCATTTTAAACGACTATTCAGAGTTTCCTGAACTCCATCGGGACAGCCACACTGTCTTTTATAAGTCTGAAGTCGTGCCGTACCCTCCGAGTTGGAGCCAAAGCCATGGCCTCTAGGGGGCGACGTCCCCGAGGAACGCTCGTTTCTGAAGCAAGGCCACCGCCGGGGCTTCATGAGATATTCAGCCCCGCTACGGGGCCCAAAGCGGGAAGAGTAAACAACACTTTTGTTTATGCATTCCCCGTGTAATTGGAAGTCATTAGTGAGAGGTTTAGCGCGAGGACGTCGTCCGGACGCTGCTTGAATACGAGCGCGTTCGTCTGAGGCGACGCTGACAACGTTAAGGCGTCTGTCCAAACAAACTGAACGGACGGACTTTAAGAAGCACATTTATTCTCTGCTCTTGTGGATGAAGGTCTTGGGCATGAAGTTTGAGGTGTTGGTTATAGTCATTTCTGAAGGCGTTTGGGTTCGGTTCACGTTCCCCTTGACAACGCGTGGCGGCTATGTATATATAGTGCAATTTGCATGTGCACCGGGCGTTAATTGGTCTGCATTTTACATCGATTCTTAACTATGATCAGACGTTGTTTCTCAGTTCGTTCGAATCCCCGCTCCAGCAACCTCCCACTAAACACCTTAAAAGTGTCATTTTTGTGTATTTCCTCTCAATGGACACGTAAACATGGTCGTAATCCGATGTTTATATAAAGGCACCGGTTTCATCCTTTTTCAGAATTAAAGTTAATATGCTGTTCTATGACTTTATTGTGTTTACTTTGATTCCCCAGAATTCCTCTACATTTCCTACAGACTATTGTAGAACCGTGTTCACGCCGGGCTTAAAACAAAGTAAACAGGTTCTGTATATTAAAAATATGTAGATATTAATGTTAACATTGGATGTCGCCCTATTCACCATTCAATACACCCCTTTTAGTATTAATTGTGTGTATTACTCTAAAAGTTTGCGTTTGCTGTCCTGGGCAGCATTTAAATGCATTTTATTCGCTTAAAGTAAACCTTAAAATCTTTATCTTTTTTTAACAAGGTTCTAAAGGCTCTCTTGAGTCACAGCGAGTAAGAGTTTCATCGCAGCCTGGCAGTTTGGGCGAGTCTTGCTGGAGTCCATGTTCTGCTGCCACCGCGATCGTTAAAGAACTTTCCGCGGAGCTGCTGGCGATGGGGCTGCCGGAAACGCTGCCTTTCAGCTGGTAAACAGCTGAACATTTATCCCGAGATCGACGATCCCGCATCGCTCCGTCTGTTTGGACCGTGGCGCCCGTTTCCCGCTTGGAGCTCCCTCACGCCGCTTGATTTTGATGGGCCCGAACTTCCCATGGTAAAGGAAAGTGATTTTTTTTCCCCCTTGCCTCTGATACTGGTGCTGAGATTGTATTTGAATTGTCTTAGACGCCAGCTGGTCCCGATTTTATTTCATTCAGTTCCTTCATCCACAGCATTGCTTCGCTGGGTTTGATTTCCTGTTTACGCGCGGCGTCATCATCTGACCCGGGTGGGATTATTACAACACCGACTGGGAATGAAATGTACAACGCCGCTGCTCTTTGCTGTACTGCGTTTGTTAATTTTGCTGGTGGAAGACTCCACGGGACGCTGACAGCTCCCGTGCAGGGCTTTCAAATCCCCGACGCAGCATGCCGGGGGGACGTGCGCATCTGGCTGTGTGACGGGCGTCAAATCGCCGCCCCCGCCGCCGTTCCTCTCCGCTGTCTCCGTGGGCTTGACCCGTCTGATCGGTGCCGTGGCTCTACAAGACAATTTTTAACATTTCTATTAGCTGTCGATATTGCGATTTCGTGGTAGAAGTCAATCCTAGGAAAGAATCCTCCAGTAATGAATTGTTCTGTTGCTGCTGATCTCGGCCCAATCCAGGCCCGGGTTCTGCTGTAAGTTTTGAAGGACCTGCCGATTTTAAATGAAGCACTGGTCTTGGTTTCATCCATTTGAATGAATGCGTTTGATCGATAAAACCGGATATGGTTCCTATGTGGGCACACTCGACTGATGCTGATGTAATTGTTTTATCTGAAACTTGGCCAAGCATATCTGTTCTGAATAAGGACATTAGCATTGATGGTTATAATGTATATAGGACTAATTGACCCGAAAGGGGGCGGAGGTGTTTTTCATCAAAAGTAAGTTTCACGGGATGATTCATGTGCTTTTTTTTTCTAAATCAGGGTTGGGGTTAGGGTTAGGTCTCCAAAACTCTCCATATTACCGTCATTGGTTGCTATAAGACACCTTCAGCTGTCAGTGGAGCTCTACGCTCTTTATCGCAGCTTCTGTGGCAACTGAATTTCAATGAAACTGTCATTATTGGGGATCTAAACTGGAGCCGGCTACAACCAGTATCTGATGATCTTAAAACGTTTTGTAAGCGATGCTCCTCATAAATACACAGCTGCTTCTGTATTTGCAAATGACATTAGTGACCACTGTGTTGTTGTCACAGTTATAAATACAAAAATTCCCCAAACCAAGTCATGCATCATTGTAAAGCGTGACTTGAAACGTTTTCTGGTACGGGTTTTTTATGTGAAGGGTTTTTTCATGATCTGTTTTACTTTGTTAGGGAGAAAATTAACCGTATTGCTGACAATGAAAATGCCTGGAAATTATTTCATGATGGTTTTACTGGAGTTGGAGACACAAAGCGTGCTCCCCTCAGAAAGTACAGAGTAAAAGGCAGAAACAACGCATGGCTCACTTGGGTTTTTTTAAGTTCACGTCACAAGTGCAAGGTGGCCATGGGAAATAACCAGGAGAACAAATCTTGATTCAGACTGGCTGCTTTTCAGGCAACTGTGCAATGCACGCACAGTTGCAATTAGAAAAGCCAAAGCTGACCCTTTCCTCACCGAAACTTCAAACAATGCAAAAAATCCCTTGAAATTCTGGAGCTGGAAACAAAAATGGCATGGAGCTTCCTCCACGCATTGTCGAGGACCCACATAAAATCTCTGATAAGGCCGGAATGCTTGGTTGTTTTAATGAGCATTTCATTGCCTCTGGGTCCTTGTTTGACTCTCTCACCATTACTCATGAGAATTCCCCGAATGTTTGTTCTGACCGTCATGTTACGGTAAGTCAATCCTTTAGTTTTAATCCGGTTACAGTCTCAGGGGTGCATAAAGGGTTAAAAACTCTCAAACCATTAGACACCAGAAAATCGGAAGGCCCTGATAACCGTGGAGACTTAATTTCCAAAGCTAGCAGCTTATTTTATCGCACCACCTGACACCTTGACACATCTTTCTAATCGCTCCCTGGACACAAACTAAATTCCTCTTATATGGAAATCTTCCTTTGTTCTTCCCCTTTGAAAGGGGGTGACCCGACAGTCTTAAACAATTATCGGCCCGGCTCCAAATTGCCTGTCCCGGTTAAGGTTCTGGAATCCCTTGTGAGTGAACAACAGAAAGCGTATTTAACCACTGACAATATCTTATCTGGTTTCGTATTAGGTTTTAGGACAACAACACAGCACAACTACAGTACAGCGGACCTTGAAGTAGTAAAATTGAATCTTAAGACAACAAGCAACTTTGTGCAGCCTTTTTCATTACCATACTTATCTAAGGCTTTTGATACTGTGGATCTTGTAGATTTGAAGAAAAGACTTATCAGTGTAGAACTGTCAGAACAAACCGTCCGCTGGTTCCATAATTATCTATCAGGCAGATCTCAGTGTGTGCAGGCGGAAGGTATTACTTCTAGCTCCCTCCGTGTCTCCAAGGGCAACCCTGGCAATTGTGCTGCTGCCTGTCTTGGCCAGGACGCTCTTGTAAAAGAGATTTTTCATCTTAATGAGACCTTTTTCTTGTCAAATGAAGGTTAAATAAAACAAAAAAAAAAATATTTATTTGTTTGCACCTTGCAAAGACTATATATAAAGACAGTTTCAAACTCCCAGTCAATAAAAATGGTAATTATCCAGTTGAGCAAAATGCTGAATGACCCAGCTCTCCCATTTTCCAGAGATATTTTGAGATGCAAGATCCCGACACATGCACTACACTAGGGGACAGGGTTCTGGCAGTGTGGTTTTTGGACTCTGTGTTAAGTCAGCTTGAGAATCCTGTGTTGTTGTTTTTTGCATTCGAGAATTCAAATGATAAGTTGTGTTTGCCGATTCCCAAATGTGCGCTTTGTGAACAATTCAGAATTGCAAACTGCCGCGTCCAAATTCATCAACCCACCGGAGGGGAATGCAGCCACACAGAGACGGTAAATGCTGCTTTTTATAATAATTTGTGTTATTACACTTCCTCTTGAACTGCAATTTTGGGTGGAGTGGATCTACCAAAATTTCCCAACAGAATACGGTGTCACAGTGACAGCCATAATGGATCGGCTCCTTTGAAAATCAGTTGTCGATAAGAGCCATCAAAATGAAAATGGGGGGTTATTACTTCAATACAAGGATGCAATCAACTAATACAACCTGTCTCATGCTAAAAATGTTTTTTTTTTAATGTGCAAAATTTTAGGTTTAACTTGTGTGTTTTATTCATTTATTTGGGCATCGTGATAGTCACAGACTTTGTATAATTGTATAACTGCAATTTATCCTTGTCTTGTTTGGTATTTCTGTGTCTGAAACAGAGAAAGATGAGGGAAAAAACACAAAGATCATTCCCAGAAGTACAATATTCTCTCTTCTAGTCTACGTTTATTAAATGCATTTTGCTTGTTTGCCATTTTTTATTGTTTGTCACTGTTTGGTGACTTATGAATGTAAAGCACTTTGGGTGACTTCTATTATTATTAATTAATATTCTAAGAAGAAACATTTCAATAATCGTTATTCATAAAAAAATAAAAATAAAATAATAAAATAATAATAATAATAATAATAATAATAATAATAAACAAATAAATACACATTTGAAACCTAAAACTATTTGAAACAAAAGAACGGCAGCTGCTACGAACATGGTTGACATCTTGTTTGAACTGGTATGTCACAAACATCTCGTGGTTGAAGTTTCATCCAAACCAATTCACATATGGAGTAAAGAATAGTGAAAACCGACCAAATTTGACTGATATCACAGACGGGTCCAATGCATTGAAAGCCAAAATGTCCAACCCGGCTAAAAGAACAAAACAATGACAGAAGCTACGAACAAGTTTGAGGTGTCATTTAAGCTGGTATGTCACAAGGATCTCTTGAGAGTCTTGCAAAAACCGAAAAACCAACAGTTTGATGTTGAGTGTATAGTTAACCGCTGGCTCGTGGATTTTTACGTTTTTCGGGCATTGGACGCTTTAAAAAATGCAACTACCCCGACTTCTGCGGGTGCAGAGATTTCTCTCTCGGATAAACTAGGATGACAAACTTGACTACTCATTTGATTCCGATGACCCTGTCACCCCCTTGGAACCAGCCATAGAAGTGCTGGGAAACATAAGGCAGGGCAAAAGTTCATGGATGAGATGGTACAGTATTTTGAAAGCCTCTACCCACACTCTGTACCTTTTCTTCACAAGGCTGCAAAACAACTTATCCAGGAAAGGATTCTTGTGGAAAGGAAAGGAACTTGTGGAACGAGAAGAAATTGGCGCTGAGCCTGAACCTAAAGAGCCACCGTCCAGCTGGTGCGAGGTGACCTGATCAAGAAGAAAAGACTGGAGGCCGCTTACAAGGCTTTGTCTGACAGTTCATGCAAGACGCTGTTTTCTGGGCCAGAGGAAGAAGTGGAAAGAGATCAAACTGAGACAAACAACAAATTGTGCCTGCAGCTATCAGTCAGCTGCTCGCAAGACCTTGACACCGCAAAACCACAGGAGGGCCGTCTCTCCTGCACCGGCAGCTCCACATGAGGCTCCCCGGCGGAGCAGGAACTGGCGGCAGATGCTGTTTCCCCAAGTCACGCAGATCCCCTCACGGAGGCAGCTTCACCGCAGAGGAGGCCACGGTACACTGCGGTCAGCTGGTCGCAGATCCAGACAGCCAGACCCGGGTGCCTCCAGCAGCCAGAGGAAGAGCAGCTCGAAGACGAGAAGGCGGGCGAAGCTGGAGCAGCAGAGCCAGCCGAGTCCCCAGCGGCGTCCAGTGAAGATGAGACCGGCAGCCCGGCAACAGAGAACAAGTTATAATCGCCAGCGACACGTGGAACCCCCCGTTACCGAAGAGCCAGAGGCAGAAGATGCCGAGGACCCACTTGATATCATGGATGTCAGTAAGACGCCTGTGCGGAAGCCCCGGAAACGACCGGCCTCCAGTTCCCGCTCCAGCAACGCAGTGGATGATGAGTGTATTCAAGATTCTTCACTCGACACCCACTCCTGAACTTCGGAAAATGTCCGTCACCTCAGTGTAGTTATACACCACAGAATGACTCTGCTCGGAACAAAAAGGGCCCAGTTAAAAAATGGAAACAACTTTACACTGATGCAAAGGAAACCAAGGAGACCCGCACCGAAGGAGCTGTTCAGCCCCGAAAAAAAAACGAACAAAGAAACTCCGGCACTTCAACGACAGTCCACATAAAGAAGAGGTGGAGTGAAAAAGAGACACAGATGTGAAAAACTGCAGTTGCAAAATTTGGCGGAGGGAAGTGGTCTAAGATGCCGGTTCTACTAATGTCAATTTGAAGGACAGATGGAGGACTATGAACAGTCCAAAAATGGTTTGAAAGAGTGACAGAAGTTAAGTAAATTAGGACTCACTTACACAGATTATTTTGACCGTTACAACTTTTCTTCTCCTAGGAGGAATATCCCTTCACGATTTCAGCCTTTGGTCAAACATTTGATTTTGTTGGACTGTCCTGGATATTTGTAACAGGGGATATAACAGTTTTTCATGATGAAGAAGTTTCTTGTTTTGGTTTTGTCTAACTTTTCACAGGCAATGTTTGTAGCCAACTTGGGGATTTTCTCGCTGATTGCACAAGAAACAACTCTCCTCACTGAACGACCTA
This sequence comes from Zeus faber, assembly GCF_960531495.2. Taxonomy (NCBI): domain Eukaryota; kingdom Metazoa; phylum Chordata; class Actinopteri; order Zeiformes; family Zeidae; genus Zeus; species Zeus faber. The sequence continues at coordinate 6,492,926 of NC_137191.1, forward strand.
CCTGTTTAACCACCGGTCAGGCCAGCTCCCTGACCGGTGGCTTCGTCAGTGGCCAGTGGCTCAGCCGCGCCTCCCCGGCTCCGCGGGGCGAGCGGCTCTGGCGGGGGAAAACTCTCAATCTATGTGTTGATTCCCCGTATGTCTCAGTGTTTAAATATTCTGGACAGGATTCAGAATGTTTGCAGAAGGGCACAAAATGATGTTTTGATCAAAGGAAATAGTCTTTATTATTTTTTAAATGCTGCTGCATTGAGCAAAATTATCAAGAGAAATGTCATAATTACCTAAAACGAATACGCTGGACCCCCTTTACTGCTGCCGGCAGCATTACTAATATTATTTTTATTATTCATTAGAAGGTTTGCTCAGATCACTGTAGGAATGTTTATTTGAAAATATTAATGATCTTGTCTTAGTTCATTTGTACACTAGAACCCGCAGCGGAAGCATTTTTCAGCGGGTTGTTTACATCGAAGCATAAACGTTACAGCCACACATTGAAATTTCAATGTTCAGGCTGCGAGTTATGGAACTGATAACGGCTGCATTCCCCACAATTACCGTACGTCGCTTTTACAACTCCCGATGAAGTCAGCGTAAAGTCACCGTGTAGGCCCGCGTAGCTCTCTAACCCTAACCTGGCAGTGCCGGCTTCCGACGCGGGGAAGAGCGGGAGGGCGGCTGTTTTTAGGACGCTCTTCCCAAACCCTGCTCCGGAGTTTATGAGGCGTGGAAAGTGCACAGTGGCAGGGATCACCCTCGAGGGAGGAGGACTGGGAACGGGCTGGCGCTAATGAACCATCTGGAGTCTTTTAAACTGAGCGGGATCAAGAAAGCGCGGTGATGCTAATGGGCGACTAAGCCACTAAGTATTGTCCAAAAAAAAAAAAAGTCCACTTTTTTTATGACAGAGCTTCCCCTGCCTTTTAAATTCCAGAAGGAAGACCAGCGCCTTCCGCACGGAAAGGGGGAACTTTTAGTCGCGGTGACGAAATGTTTGACTATTCTTTTAAGATTCGGTTCATTCCATTCGTTTGATTCAGTCGGCGTAAGTTGTCGAGGAAGTTCTTACAGGAATTATTTAATTCTGTCACATTATTTATTTTGATGGAATGTGCAAATCGGTCACAATCAATATTAATCATCCCAAATCCCTTGACCTATTTTGGAGCTTTAATTTAGTTCAGTAAATATTTTCAAAGATTCACCCGTTTGCCCGATTGACTCCAGACTCCCGAGTGATTCAATTGATTTGTTCAATACGAATGAATCGTTCGCGAGTTGTGCATGGATAACCGCTGGTAGGCCACAATAACAAGCACATTTCTACATGTTTGTGACATGTTGTTTCTGTGGTTAACAGGTGCTGTCGGATCACTGTGCTATGAGAACTGTGCCGTGGTAGAAAAACGTTTGGGAAGCAGACTAACTCTGTCCTAGATGCAATGTCATACACATACTCTGTTTTGTATCCCAAGCGACACAGATGAAAAAAGACGTAAAGAGCCCTGCATTGTTATTTTAAAGTCTAAATGCAACATTTCTCATGACATTTTCAGCTTTTTAATGTTTTTCTACAGCACTCCCTGTTGCAATACCTTTGATTCCACAACCACCACCAAACATTTTTGACAACCGCATAAAGTGATTTTTTTCAGCACCACTTTAGCCCGCTTCAAACTCCGACTAAGACAGTAGGGCTACTTGGCAACGAGTGAGGCCGCAATTGCAACAGACGACGACATTCTTGCCGAATTGTAAACATCTCGAACGAATGTGCGACGCCTGAAGTTTTAGAAAAAAATAAAACATTCCCGTTCTCTTTGTTGTCACCACGATAGTTTTCTGTCATTTTTTAAGATCTTTCCTCCTTTCAAGCTGCAGTTTGAGTTTGGACGTGCATGGGGGCTCGGTCCATGGCGTCCGTGCGCTTGCAAAACAGTTGACTTCTTAACAGGCCTCTTTGTGATCATAATAGGAGATGGAGGATTCCAACTCACCACAACTGACTGAAATCCATTTATTTCAATGGAGAATCAGCCGCCCTAGCCGCCTACCGTTACCATACTATTAAACCATAAAACCCTATTATTAAACCCTATAAAACCTACAATTAAACCCCATTAACATTACAATCAAACATGACAAACCATATTTTACACTCTACTACTAAACCCTATGAACCATACTAACGTGGCTCCTTGGCACAGTTCGTTGCACTGCTGCCTCAAAGCAAGAAGGTCCTGGGTTTGATTCCCACCTGGGGCGCTCTTGCCACTTCGCTCCGGTGGGTCATCTCCGGATTAGGGGGCTGTCTGTGTGGAGTGTGCATGTTGTTCCCGTGCTCACATGGTGCTTCCTTCATATAATATCAATATCATAAGAACCCCCACTAGAAACATCATCTGACCAGCGATGGGCACTGAAGTTGGTCCCCGGGTCCTGTACGCTGCACGTCACTCCTGGCCTGCACGCCTCTGGAGGAAGGACAAGCCTTGATGGGGAAAAAATCTCACGGCCTTCATTAATTGAGTGTATATTTGTTGTGGTGTGTGCGGTGACAAATAAAAATGAGCTTGTCCAGTTTCTTATTAAACATGACCCCTTACCCCAGACCTTATTATTAAATCAATAAACCATACTTGTCCTGTAAACCCTATTATTAAACCATACAGCATACCATACAGGTTTCTCCTATCACTGCTAAGCAGATGATATTCAATAATACGTCTCTTTTAAACCTCAAACCATAGCTAATATGCCAGTTTTGAATGACTGCCTCGACCATAAGAAAAACTGGATGGCAGATGATTTCTCCCAGCTAAATGCTGAAAAAACAGCAATCCTTATTTAGGCCCCTCCTAGCCTTGTCTCCCAGATTAGGGTTGGCCTTGGGTCTCTTGCCTCGATGGTGGAGTCCTCCATAAGAAATCCAGGTGTCACTATGGACCGGGGTCTGACTCTCGACCAACATGTCAAGTATCTGATTCGCTCTTGCTTTTTCCCGCTGAGCAACATTGCAAAGCTCACGCCCATTGTGTCTCAAGCGGAGATGGAAATGTTAATTCATGCTTTTATATCGTCCCGTCTTGCCTGCTGCAACACTCTTTTCACCTGCCTCAGAAGAAAAAAATCCCTGGATCGTTGACAAGTATAGTCAAAATTGTTGACCAAGTCCTCCAAACGGTCTCATGTGACACAGATTCTGATTGCTCTTCACTGGCTCCCCATCAAATTCAGTGTCTAATTCATGGTCAGGCACCTGCCTTGAGGTTGTGGCTCCTAAACTCTGGAGCTCCCTAACTTTGGACGTAAGATCTGTGGACACTATGAACACCTTTAAAAAGCAGCTCAAAAGCCATTTCTTTAGACTTACCTTTGTGTATTTTTTCTATTTCTACTTATTTCTGTTTGAATTGTGTTTTATGTACAGTATATATGTAAGTTTATGCTTATATTCCTCTGTGAAGCACTTTTTGACATCTCTGCTCTTGAAAGGTGCTATATAAATACAGTTACTTATACGAAACGTAATATTAAACCTTACGATTAAACCCTATCAAGCCTGCTATCAAACCCTAGAAATCATATTATTAAATTCTATAAACCGTACTATTAAACACCATCATCCCCACTGTCAAAACCTATAAAACCTATTATTAAATCCTATAAATCATACAATTACAGTAAACCTTGTAAAATTGTATTAAACCCAATAAACCCCTCTAAAAAAATCGGACTATTAATCCTTAAAACCCCTATTATTAAACCCGATAATATTCCTTTTGATATACATGTACAACGTTTCTTATTTTTTTGTTCAAGAATATATTTTATAAAAAATGGCCGAGAGCTATTTTCTATATCTCTCCATTCATATGAACTCAACACATACTGTATACTGTATACATATACAATTCAGAAAGAAGGCATTTTCATTTTACACAATAAATATTGAATCAAGAGCTTTTGTGGCTTTCATATTGAAAGCTACAAAAGGGCAGAGTAATGTTAAAAATAATAACCGTGTTTGATAGACTGTGAACAGGAACAGCATTGGGTAAAACAACGCTATCAACGGTCTGACTCGCCTAAATTAGACCCATGGTGCTTTTATGTGTTGTTTCGTTTTTTTTACTTATCCCCAGAGTCCTTCGGGGCTAAGTCTAGCATTTCGAGACAACATTGGTTATTTACTAATTGGAGTGTGAAATTATAGGGGAGTCTCTCATTAGAAAATGCCATTGCACAAATAGAGGAAAGGGAGGATCAAAGATTTACAGTTAAAAAGTGCTGCGTTACAAGAAAAGAAAAAAGCCATCTTTGCAATTTATGCCTCTTCCTCCTCCTCCTCCTCCTCCCCTTCCTCCTCATCCTCTTCTTCTTTCTCCTCCTCCTCCTCCTCCTCCTCCTCCTCCCCTACAGCCTCAGTGGTAGCAACCCTATTCCCCAACTCCTTCACTATTCCCTAATGACTGTTACAGACCTCGCAGCCCATAAATCCGAGGCGGGAGGAACCCGAGTGTCTCATCATTATGCAGCCTCCACCCGTCCCCACCCGGAGCTTCCCACCATCAAGGCCTCCAGGACGCCGGCCGCCACTTGCTTAAATCCAATCTCCTCTCACTGAGCTCTTCATCACCTTTCTTTTCTCATTTCCTTTTTTCTTTCTGCCCCACCCCTTCTCCCCCTTTCCTTGTTGCACCCCAATGACGTTCCCAGTGCCATATTGTTGTCCTGCATGTAATGGGAATAAGCTGAATAACCCGTCCGCTTGACTAATGGTGATGGCAGAGTTAAGATGACAGGGGCCATTTCCAGTACGAGGTGAATGGAGTTTTCAGGGGGGTTCTTGCACCTTGAAGACATTGTTGCAGATATTATGAAGTCCCAGTGGAGTCCATCGCAGAACAGGTGTCACCTTGGAACAGAGGACAGCATTGCAGATGACAAAAACAATCCAACAGCTGCTGTTTATATATATATATATATATATATATATATTATTTTTTTCTATCTGCATTAAAGCACATTTTCCCGCTCGTGACCGAAACGGAGTTGGCTGAGATATTTCGAGTTTTGTAAAACTAATAATAACTATAAGGCTTAAGTTCGCAAAAGTTGCCGCTGTGTCTCCCCAGGACACCAAGGTGACCCAGAACAGCGATTGTCAGAACCCGCAGGGTGGCTCTTCGGGAGTCAAATCCAAAACCTGGCCAGAAAAAAATGTACCTTTTGTAAAAAATGGCAGATTATTTTTTTCCTCTATTTAGCCTTTCTTTGACCAGGTTGGTCTCGTTGAGGTTGTCCAGGCCCGGCACAGGAAGCAGCAGAACAATGTTTCTCAATATACAAATGAATACACGGAAGGTAGAATACTGCCATATAAAACAGATATTTCCATCTTGAAAGAAGTGGACATCTCAGAGGTAATACTGCTTCATTACATACACTCTTAACCATCTTTTTTAACTCATTCAAAGGGCCAATCTTCTGCAGTTTTGGAGTTTTGTAACTTGCTCCAAGCTGAAGGGCCAGAGAACCCAACTCTGTCTGCACCTTTGATCAAAAATGCAGTTCTTTGAGTGAATGCCATAGATATTGTATGAACTTTGGACAAAATAGCTGCAAAGCTAAAGTATTGTGGAAGTTGACCTCGGATGGCCTCATAAATAAAAGTGTAAAAATGATCTGAATATGGCTGAGTCGCTCTCAAGTAGATAACACAGGGTGCATACAGTTTGTCCTTCTGAAGTTCCTGAGGCCACATCTGTTGTTCTTAGAATTCTGTTGGAGACTCCAAACCCATCAGGGACAAAAACTGGACGTCATTTGTGACAATTACGGGAGCTCGTACACCAGTGAAGAGCTCATGAACATCAGGGCTACAACGCCTGTGGACTTATCTCCCACTTTCATCACCACATCCGTGGAATTACTGAAGATTCTGGTCAAAGGTGCGCTCACCTTTGTGCGCGCGGTGAAACCCCGGAGGAGAGGCCACCGTGCTGGTGCGCTTGTGCACCTCCGCCGATGCGGACATCGCACACCGTTACCTGGTCACCGTGCATTCACTGGGAAAGAAACTGGACGAACTTCAACTACTGTTGGGGAAGAAAAGAGACTTCTTCATCTTCTGTTTTGTGCTTCACGGAAACGTGGCTGAGCGGAACGATACCAGACTCTGCACTGCAGCTGGCAGGCTTCCAACTCTTCAGAGCAGATCGGGACACAGAACTCTCCGGCGGCAAAACAAAAGGTGGAGGTTTGTGTTTTTACACTAACAGTAGCTGTTGTAATGACGTGACAGTGATCCTACAGCACTGTTCTGGAATCTTTCTTCATTAACTGCAAACCCTTCTATTCTCCCCATGAGTTTGTTTCATTCATCCTGGTCGGTGTTTAGATGCCACCGCAAGATAATGTGCAGGACACACAGCGTATGCTCACCGACCAGATATGGTGTGTGGAACGGACAAACCCGGACTCCCTAGTTATTGTCCTTGGCGACTTTAACAAAGGAAAGCTCAGCCATGAACTTCCCAAATATAGACAGTTTATTAAATGCCCCACCAGAAAAGAGAATACTTTGTACTACTGTTACACCACAGTAAGCAGTGCCTATCATGCCGTCCCCTGAGCTGCACTGGGATACTCTGACCACGTCAGGGTCCACCCGATTCCTGCATACAGGCAGAAATTAAAGCTGTTTAAACCTGTGGTGACGACATCTAGGAAGTGGACCGGTGAGGCTGTGGAGGATCTTTAGGCATGCTTGGACTGCACCGACTGGGACGATTTCAGGACTGCTACCAACAGTCTGGATGAGTACACAGAGGCTGTGACATCAAACATCAGCTTCTGGGAGGAGAGCTGTGTACCATCACGTACCAGGGTGAGTTATAACAACGACAAGCCCTGGTTCACAGCTAAACTCAGACAGCTATGGTTAGAGAAGGAAGAGGTGTTTAGGAGTGGGGACAGGGACATGGTTAAAGTGGCTGAGTACAGGTTTAGCAAAGAGGTGCGAGTTCCCAAACGATTGTACTCAAAGAGACTCCAACACCAGTTTTCAGCCAATGACTCTGGCTCTGTCTGGAAAGGGTTCAGACAAATCACGAACCTCAAACCAAAAGCACCTCACTCCATGAACAACTCACGCCTGGCCAACGACCTGAACAACTTCTACTGTCGCTTTAAAAGACAATGGGACAGTCCTGACACCATCCCCCGTGATACCTTCCACCAGCCCCAGCCTTCCAGCTCCACCTCCCCCACCACAGCAGGAGACTGGTCCTCTTCACAACTACTCATCTTACAGCGCCCCCCTCCTTCCCCACCACAGTGACGACTCTTTTGATCCTGGAGAGCGACGTCAACAGGCTTTTCAAGAGGCACAAGCCCCGACCAGACTCTGTCTCTACATCCATCCTGAAGCACTGTGCTGATCAGCTGTCTCCAGTGTTCACAGACATTTTCAACACCTAACTGGAGACATGCCATGTACCAGCCTGCTTTAAATCCGCCATCATCCCAGTCCCAAAGAAGCCAGGGACCACAGGACTTAATGATTACAGACCCGTCGCCCTGATCTCTGTGGTGATAAAGTCTTTCGAACGCCTTGTGCTTTCCCACCTCAAATCCATCACAGACCCTCTCCCTGCAGTTCGCCTACAGAGCCAACAGGTCTGCAGACGATGCAGTAAATTTGGCCCTCCACTTCATCCTCCAGCACCAGGAACCTACGCAGGGATCCTGTTTATGGATTTCAGCTCCGCCTTTAACACAACCATCCCGGCTCTTCTGCAGGACAAGCTCTCCCAGCTGAGTGTGCCTGACTCCACCTGCAGGTGGATCACAGACTTCCTGTCTGACGGGAAGCAGCACGTGAAGCTGGGAAAACACTTCTCTGACTCACGGACCATCAGCACCGGTTCCCCTCAAGGCTGCGTTCTTTCTCCTCTGCTTTTTTCCCTGTACACACATCAGTTGCACCTCCAGCCACCAGTCTGTCAAGCTCCTGAAATTTGCGAATGATTCCATCCTCGTTGGGCGCATCTCTGGTGGGGATGAGTCTGCCTACAGGTGGGAGCTTGACAATCTTGTGACTTGGTGCAGCCAGAACAAACTGGAGCTCAAGGCTGTGAAGACAGTGGAGATGGTTGTGGATTTCAGGAAGAACACAGCCCCATTCACCCCCATCACCCTGTGTGACTCCCCAGTCGACTCTGTGGAGTCCTGCCGCTTCCTGGGAACCATCCTCTCCCAGGACCTCAAGTGGGAGCTGAACATCATCTCCCTCGTCAAGAAAGCCCAGCAGAGGACATACTTCCTGCGGCAGCTGAGGAAGTTCGACCTGCCAGAGACGATGATGGTGCACTTCTACACCTCCATCACTGAGTCCGTTCTCACCTCCTCCATCACCATCTGGTACGCTGCTGCAGCCACCAAGGACAAGGGCAGACTGCAGCGTGTCATTCGCTCTGCTGAGAAGGTGTTTGGCTGTAATCCGCCATCTCTCCAGGACCTGTGCGCCTCCAGGACCTGTACGCCTCCAGGACCTGTACTCCTCCAGGATCTGTACGCCTCTAGGACCCTGAGGCGTGCAGGTAAGATTGAAGACTCCCACCCCAGACATAAACTGGTTGAAACTCTTTCCTCTGCGGTCCAACAAGGCCAAAACCTCTCGCCACAACAGTTTCTTTCGCCTTAAACTGGATGGCTATGTCAATGCATTCCATTAACGCACATTCCTCTTTCTTCCCGACTTTTATCCATGAACATTGCACATACTGTAACACTTTAGACTGAACATTTGCACATTCCTGCACAACCTGTACAAACAGCCTTATTGCTTATATATTTTACTCATATTTTACTTATTGTTTTACATTTATGTTTCATGTATGCACCGAACACCAGGACAAATTCCTTGTTCGCGTAAACTTACTTGGTAATAAAGACGATTCCGATTCCGATTCTGATTCTGATTGAACTGGAAGTTTAGACGCTTCAAAGACAAGGCCAGTGTCTTGAAGGGCCAGAGCAGTGTTCCCCAAACCCATTCACAACTCAAAGCCGAACGACCCTTCGGACTCTCGTCCATGGTTCAAGGAGTCCTCCCTCGCTCACCGTGCGTCACACCAACTGAACCAAATGAACAAAGAGTTGGGAAACGGAACGACTCTTTTTACCGAGTGACTCGTCGAGAACCGAATCGCAAAAACGAACCTTTCATGACGACAAAAAGTTCTCACGTTCAGTGAGAAACTCAAGCTCGTTCTGATGAACACTGAGCAGCAATTCTGACAACAAATTTAATGAATTAGTGCAGTGCCTTACAATTTTGATCTTGCAACACAAGCACTAGTTTCCATTATTTATGTAGTTAAAATGGAATTTGACACATTTTCACAGCACCACCTGGCAAGCTCTCGCGGAAAGATTATTTCTTTTCTTTTCCGCTTTATGGTTTAGTAAGGATCACAGCGGAACAGGTGCAGGTACATCTGGATAAGGCGGCTGAGTCTGTCAGGGTCTGAGGATCTCTGGGTGGGGGGTGGTGGTGGTGGTGGTTGGGGGGGGCGGTGGTCTTAGCAGTCTGGATAGAAAGCCTTGGCTGGACGTGAAAAAAGGGTCTTGTCAAGGAAGGAAAATCAGCCGGATTATGCGCGCTGTACAGGTTAGGGTTAGGGTTGTGGTTGGAGGAGGCTCGGGGGAGTCGTTAAGCGCTGCTAATCACCATTGGGATGGCGATCATGGAAATAATGTAGCTGCCATTTCGATCCAAAAGTACTGATATACAGTATACACACACCCACTTTCCCACACACTCGGGCATTCACCAAAAGGGAACAATCAAATACCATAATATATTTCGAGACATTGTTTTTTATGTTTCCTAAACCCACAAATTACGTGGATAACGGGGGAAATGTGTTCAGACTTAATCCACCCTAATGATGCAAATGTATGCTGTTAATTATTTTGAGCTGAATCGTATCCTCGCTAAACGTTTTCAGGAATGAAACAGGGACACCAGACTCAAAGTGTTGAGGCAAAGAGCGGAGGGGGCCGCTTTATTCCTCCCTGCCACTTTCTCTCCTTTTGTCATTTGCATTAACTCCCTGGAAAAAAATTAGCATTTTCCTTTTGTAGTGCTTTTAACACAGGTGATATTGCTTTACGGAGTCCTCTTCTGATGAAGCGCTTTTAATTCAAACCTCGTGTGGTGAGAGTCACTTAATCTATATCCCAGAGTGCTTTGCTTTCCCCATCGTTCATCATCATTGTAATCCGCAGATGGCACATTTTGCTGAATGTGGCTTTGCCTTTAAAGCCGATGCTGTATATTCCCCTTATGGTTTTAGTCTCAACAACAGGAGAAATACCCAGTGTGTAAGAGTAGTTTCTAGCTCTACATTTTATAACTATTACTCCTATATTAAGTATCGGTATCGACTGGTATTGGCCAAAACGTCTGGATTGGATATCGGACATAGTATACAGTATGTTGTCATCCCATACCATCGTCTGATGAAAATCCCAACGAAAGGCTTGTTGAGCTTATAGCCTAGCGTTAAGAGAGCTCACGTCATAGTGAGTAGCGGCAATAACATTGAGTGGACGAGACATATCTGCAGTGTGGAATCATTTTAAGACGGAGTGCAAAAGCAACTCTGCGAGATGCAATACATGCAACGTGAGCGTTTGGAGGGGGAGGAGTCATTGGAAATTTCCACATGACAAACATGACAAAGCACACAAGCAGATTTTTGTTATCTGAATGCATTGAAATTAGTTTTGCAAAGTTGCACTTGTAGTGGGCGGCCCCTCATAATTCTCGACTTAATTCCAGACCTGTGGATTAATCATCTCCAACTGGATAAAGCAGATGAAAGCCTGCATTATCACTGTGATCTCATCATCAGATCCTGTCCTGTTTTGTTATCGGCTCCACCCTGGCCAACAGGCAATCAGGTCTGGGAAAGCAATTAACAACTAGACATAAAACCACTCAACTGATCAACAGGAGGTCCATGAACTGAATGATGAACCCTGTTCCCTCCTTCTCCCCCGTCTCCCTCTGATGGCCACACAATAAGGAGTTCAAAGAACAACACTGACCCTGGTGTCTGAGTATTCCTGGAGACAAAAGGACAGCACTCACAACCTTTGCTTTATAACCCTTTGAAAACACGCACACGGGCGCACACACACACACAACCTCCCTCGCGCCGAGGTCATTCCTAGGTGCGAGCTCCATCAAGGCCCGGCCAGGGATCCGCAAAAAATTCCTAAATACTCCCCAATCCCTCTCTGCTTCAAACAAGATTGTATCATCAAGAGTTATTTAGTCACCCTGTAACCAAGCTAATTTTAAGTTACACATGTTTCTACTCAAGTGGACCAAAACCCCACCGTTCTACAACGATGAATAACTGCAATACCCTTGCCAGGATTAAAATGTAATAAAAATTTCTGCCATGGACCGTTGTTCCTATCTGTTTTTTCACATCTTGTGAAAAAATATGTCCCCTGTTTTGTATTCCTATTCAAAATAAGTGTTGTTTTTTAATATCTTTTTCTGGTATTAATGGGACAAATACGAATTTGTTAAGTTGAATAGTTAAAAAAACAATGTTTATCTTGAGTTGAATTTACCATGAATGCTATGTTAAAACATATGAAATGTCTGGATGATTTTCAATCCCCGAGATATGATTTCATTTTGGGACAATCTACATATGATATTTTCAGTCATTGTATTGACGTTGATTGATTGTGCGAAATGTTCCGCGTAAATTACCAACTTAAATAGCTGTATAAAAGTAGGAATATATTTTACTGACAGAGATATGTGATGCGACGCCAAGGGGTGGCTCAAAAAGACGCCATCTTCTCACCAGTTACAAAAATCAGCGGACCCCCCTTTTTCAACGGCTTCTTCTGCCCAGAGCATTTTCAAAGTCCCCTTCCCTCGGATTATTTTGCCTGTTTTCATTTCCACTTTTCATCTTTTTTTTTGGTTTGACCTAAAACCCTCTGGACCTACGCATGCACGCACGACATAGGTCTGCTTCTTTCAACTTTAAAGTTTACTATAAAAACTATATTTAGTCGTTGGTTTCATTTATTGTACCTCCAATCACACACTCCCTCCACCGCTGCCAAATCAGTGACGAGTTTATTTGTCAGTAATCATTTTCTTATTTGGTTTGTTGAACTTGTGATTATTTACATTCTTTTTTTACAGTTTCTTTATGTTACCTTTTTATTGCCAAGTATTCTTAGTTATAAATAAATGTATCATCTTTTTCAAAGGTCATTGTCTTGTGATGTTTAGCTTCAAGTACCTACTGAGGGATCCCTGAATGAGAGTAACTGCAAAATTGAGGTTATGAGATTGATTTATTATGCTTAATGATTGATGATTGATCTTAAAGTAAATCAAATTAGGTCCACTGTTAAAAAGGTGCCCTGATGAGACAATTATTAATTATTAAGTATTAAAGTAGATGTAGTGTGGGGAGGGTGTGGTTTGAGCAGCCACTCCTGACCTGGATCTATTTAATTGGGGACCCAGGATCAGAGTGGCTTCATGCCTGTTGCTCGTTGGCTGGTCTAACGAGCAACAGGTAAAACCCCCATCCCCACACTCACACAGGAGAGAGGAGCCCTGGTCATGGCCTGTGTCCAGCTGCTCCTGGGCTTTTTTACATCAAGCCCCCTCTCCACAAAAAACTTTTGTGTTTTCGACCCCTTCGTCTGTTTCTCCGTCCCTGAAAAAGCCACTTGGTTGGCATGTGGCAGGCGTATCTGCCACAGTAGGTATTAATGCGACACACTTTAAGTGATATTTGAATGTTTGAAAGCTCTACCTAAATAAAAGGAAGCAGCATTATTGTACAAGTCATTTTGTGGGTTTTGTATCTCTTTCCTTGAGGAAATGGAGAACAGTTTAAGCGTGATTTTAGCTGGCTATCATAACTAAATTTTTAGTTAGTTTAGTTAACAGTTTAGGAGTTGTTTGAGGAATAAAATATATAGGGATCGGATTTGGCAGATACTTAAGGATGCGTTATTCGTATCGGATTGGAAATTTAAAAAAAAGTGGCATCGCACCCCCATCCCCAGTTTGAACTCAGATTATATTGTCTGTTGGATTCACGTTGTGCACGAATGGAGCAGCATCTGGAACTTGGCTGAGATGTTTGTGTCACCTTGATCCACGTTGTCTTGGTCTTTTATCTGCCTCGTCGCATTCAAACCTGTCTGCTGTCTCCCTGATACCTGACGAATGTTCACTATTTACATATGTACAGGACATTCTCATTGGTGTGAACCAGAGCAGAGCTGCAGACAATGTGTCCTGGTGTGCCCAGTAAAAGCCAGTGTTAATGAAACGACTGTCTGTGGTAGAGGAGGACTCTCAGATTCAAGGATATAAAGTCTGTGTGTCTTCAGTCTGAAGGCCGAGACGGTACAAGAAACACCTCGGACCGCATCTTTCTGATGCCCCGGGGTCTCTCTCCACGTACATGTGTCAATAGGATGTAATTCCACTTCCCCACGATGAATCTGGGGGAAGAGAGTTGTTCTTCCACACCAGTGAACAAGGTTGCAGAATGGGAGATCTGGTTCTGAGATGGTAACAACAGCATTAGGTTCCAGATCAGATATAACCTCACTTCCGACCTCACCGGTTGGCCTCCACTACAATTGAGATAAATAGCCTTTATTTTGCAGCAAGCTCCATCTGACCCTTTAAGCCGCCTGCGCTTTCTCTGCTTTAATGGCCCAATTTGTCGATCCACATTCTCGGGCCTCAACCCGTATGTCAGTGTTTTTCAACCATTGTAGTGTGCCTTGGCGGCTCAGCAGGTGTGCTGTGAATGAAAAAAAGTAAGTATGGAAAGTAGCAGTTGTAGTGTTGCAAGATCAAAATTGCAAGGCTGCACTAATCTATCCAATTCATCAGTTCCAGACAGAATAACAGCTCTAGCAGAACAAGTTTCACTCTAAAAGTGAGAACAATGAGTAATGATGAAAGGTTCGACTCTTTTTGGAGATTCGGTTCTTGACGAGTCAATGGGTAAAACAAAATTTGATTGTCAGACTCTTGGTGCGTTTGGTTTGGTTGTTGTATCGCACGGTGAGTGAGGGAGGACTTTCTGAACCATGGATGAGAATCAGAAGAGTTTGGATCTGAGTTGTGAAAGGAATTCTCAAGAATCATTTAATTTCATCCAAATCATTTTACCAATATTACCACTATATCCACAAATATTTTGGTGGAATACAAAGAGCAAATCAGTCACATTAAATATTAATTATGCCAAATGCATATTTCTATGTACACACTGTATATATTGTATATGCATATACACACATATATTCATATTTGGACCAGCAATATGTTGATTTGTCTTTTTTTCCTGGAATCACAAATAAATAAAAAGCACGTTTCAGCCACTGTGAAGCCTGAATTGATGGAACTCCCTGAAGTAAATCAATAAAACAAACAAACAACCAAGAGTCTAATCTACACACTTGAAAAGAGCCTTAGTGTGTAAAATGAATTTTCATTATTTTTTAAATTATAATCCATATTTCTGTCGACATAATAAAAAAAGCATATATGAATATACATTTACTTAACCAAAAAAATTAAAAATAAATATATATATTTATATATATAATATATCTCAATATATATTGTATATACACACACACACACACACACACACACACACACACACACACACACTTTTTTCTTTGTTGCTACCTTTTTTCTTCATTTGACCTTAGATTCCTATTTGGACCAGATGGGTGGATGGGAGTCACATGGGCCTTTTAGAACATGTTGTATAATTTAGCTTTCATAAGCAGCTCAAATTAGGGTCAGGGTTTTTATGCTCCTCCACATTGACTGCTGTTAATATTCATCAGAACCATGAATTTAACTGTTATGTTCTTTGTACACAACACCTTGTCCTGTAGGGGAAATATCAGAAATAATTATGTACAAATTAGTACATAGTTGCTTTCAAAACAAACTGCTTTTTGCTTTCATGTTTTCTCCCTCAACCCCTTCCATCAAAATGAACAGAAGCTAATAATTCTGTTTTGGCAGCTTCTTAGTGGCACTAAGTAAACAATTGGAATTAATGTAATCTCTTTCATTTCCATTTAATACTCCGTCATTGGGTTTTCATAATGCAGAGGCACATCATATTACTGACAGGATAAGTGGAGTCGCCGGCCATGAAAAATAACTCGTTGAAAACGAGAAAGCCGGTCCAAGCCAGGTTCCAAAATGTATTTTCTTCTTTATTTTATTTCTCTCTCTCTTGCATTTTGTTTCTGTTCTCCGCCAGCCTGAGAGTGATGCAGCATTTATCCTCCTCGTGCTTAAGTAAATGTCATAATTGTGTGTCTGGAGGGAGCGCCTGTCACCCAAATAAATTAAACCGTAAGATTAGCATCAGTGACCTTTGGGAAAACATTATGCTTTTTTTCCCACTCTTACATGTGTGACTGCGATGAAAGAAAACCGGTCTGATGCTGAACGGTGAGCGAAATGGTCAATGAGTAAATATGCTGATCAAATGATATCGGTTCTTGCAAAACGGCGAAAAAAAATAAAAAATTCAATGCATTGTCCATCATCTCCATTTGTCGCCCTTTTTTTGTCTCCATTTCTTGGTCCCCGCTGTTTAAATCCAGTGTCTGTCTCAATGTCACCCCCTCTGGCCGTCTTATGAAATTACATGAAGCTCAAAAACATTCTCCACACCCTCCAGACATCTTTCTTCTCCTGTTTGGGTGGATGTCTGGTGTTGCTGCTATGCCTCCATCTGCTGTTTTCACAATGAGCATTCTACTCCATCTGTTCTCTCCACCTCTTCGCGCAATGTGCACTTCAACACCTGACTGTATCCATAATTTCACTTTGATTTCAGCACCATTTCACCTGCATTACAAAGCCAGATGCATCATGGGTACGTGCAAAATGCACGTGTTAGAATGGCCAATGCTTTTAGGATCTGAGGCAGAGGAGGGCAGAGGTCGAGACGCCCGTGTGTCGTCCTGGATGCTGTGTTACTGAGGCCTCATTAAGACCTGCCATTAAAATGCTTCTCAGGTGATCAGATCACAAGGAAAACGGCTATTAATACAACCTACATGGAGGCGGCCTCCACCCAAACCCAAACTACATCAGGAGGCAGTCGGGGACGCCATTCACCACATTGTTACTGGACCGCACTCATCATCTGCATGGCCATGTCTTATTTAATCAAACGATTCAGAACAAACACACTGAAAAGATCCCCGTCGCAACCGAGCTACAAATGAGGACACCTCGGGTCGGCCTAAAGGACCTGAACTGGGTCTGAGGCTGCTTGTCTTTTCAACGCAGTGCCACCTTTGGCCATTTTCAACATCCTCATCGAGCCTGCGTTGCCATCAGCCAGGCCCCGCACAAGGTGGATGAGCTCACATCGGGTTCTTAAATGTCTGGACGGTGCGGGTAAATGACACCTATAAACACATACGGCGGAAACCCATCACCAAACCCGTTCACGCCCCTGTTCACCCCTAGTGAAGCTGCTCGCAAAGGTAATTGAGGCTTTTGCACACAAAACTTCAACAAGTCCCTCAGTTGTGGGAAGATCCTCCTTTCCACGGAGAGAGGAGAGCAATCCGTCAGTCTGCCCGCCCTACTACCATTAAAGGTCACCCACATATGCAATCCCATTTTGAGGGTCGTTGATTTTAATGTTCACAAGAAGAGGAGATCTGAGAATAGATATGACCACCCAGCTCACATCCAGCGTGGAGCCGCCAGCCTGTTTTACAATTTGTGCACCCAACCGAGTTTCCCTCACGTCGCTCCCCTCCTTCCATCACTTCCATCCCCGCCCGGATCAAATTTAAGGCGCTGGTGCTCTCCTCCGAGGCCGCCCGCAGAGCCGCTCCTCCCTACCTCCGATCACTGCTCGGGTTCCAGAGCCCTCCGCCCCCGCAGGCCGCCCCGCTCCTCCACCGCTACGTGGTCTCCGGGGACGCTCATCCCAGTCGCGACTTTTTTTTTTTTTTTTTCCCCATCGCGCCCCAACGGCGGGAACGAGCTCCCCCCCCCCCCCCCCCGGGGGCGGCGGAAGGGTTGAATCGCTTCCCATCTTCCGGTCGGAGGCTGAAGACCCATCTCTTCAGACGACACCTGGGCCCTACTGCACGGACCTGTCCGCTCCATGAGCATGTCTTTCAAATTTGCTTTCAAACGTACTTTCCTAACTTCGACCTACTTTCTATCTTAAATATCTCTCACTCATCTCATCTCTAACTCTAGTTGTTCGACTTATTTCTAGTTTTTCTGCCTGTGACTGATATACAGTCACTTTTGACATGGTAATGTAACTTGCATTGAAACGTTACCCCATCCATCCAACCATCGCCATCTGTCCCAACCTTCTGCCTTCAACCTTGGGTCCACAAATGGACAGTACATAACAAATGTTTTCCGGATCACCTACTTACGCTTGCTTTTGCACCATCTGTACTTGGGGGGTAACGCGGGAGTGGCATAGCCTGGGAACCAGACCGTTCTGCAGCTCACGTTTCATTTGCTCCGGCAGATACGTCCCCCCCCCCGCCCTCCCATTCAAACTGATTTCCACTCGACGTCGCCAGGGTCGGGCCAATCACAACCGCTTATCTCATAAGGGCCGGGTTTGATGAGATGACGATGCAGAGGAGCGCCGTTGAGGCACCTCACCAGGACGGCTGCCGCTGATGTGGAACGGTCTGTTGAATCTGCTATCGAAACGGTGTTAAACCAACTGGGCGGTATATTTTCTCCAAAAAGCTTTTGTTTGATAAGAAAGATGCGTTTGCTGTACTTCCCACAGGATTTATTAAAAGTTGAATTACCTGACTCACCCGCTTAGCGCTCTGTCACACGTTTCGTTGCTCTGATTGGTTGTAACTTATCAAGTGCTCTGATTGCTCGTAGGTCTATCCAATGCTCTGATTGGTTGAAGATCTATCCAATGCTCTCATTGCTCGTAGGTCTATCCAATGCTCTGATTGGTTGAAGGTCCATCCAATGCTCTGATTGGTTGAAGGTCTATCCAATTGTGTCCAGAGACGTTTTCTTTTGCTCCCGTTGGTAACGCCCCTTGGAAATTGCAAATAAACTTAGAGGACCCGGACAAATTGCTCTGGCCATGCCAGGCTGGCAGTGGGAAGCTGGATCCACGTGGATCATTTAGGAGGAATCTCCAGGACGAGGTGAACTCTGCACCGTGAGAAGCTCCGTCCTCATTTGACAGAGCGTGGCTGTGTGGGTTCATGTGGCTCTTTCTCCTTTACTTGTTCCGCCGTGGAAACTTTGGTTATTTTCTTCTCCTTCCTCGCTTGCTGGTGTTTACAAGGAGAGTTATGAAGAGGTGGAATCTCAACGCGCCGGTACTTCTGTGGCTTTCCTTCTCTTCCCTGACACGCTGCGCGGAACGCAGCCCGATTGGCAGGAAGTACGCCCTTTAAGGCCGCGTGGCGTCGAGAGCCGTGCTGGGATGTCACAGCAGGAGCCCCGACAGGCATATTTCAGGGATTTTTCGGGGAAGAAAACAAAGATATCTCAGTCACCGGGGGTTGGTTTGCGTGTGGCGTAGCGGAGACAAAGCAATCTGAGCAGCCATGATGAGAGAGATCAGGAGACTGCTCCTGGGAGAAAGTAAAGTTTATGGAAAGTGCACTGGGATGAGGAAGTGAGGGATGAGGAGGAAGATGATGCTGACAATGATGATAATGACAATAATAGTGATTGATGTGAATGATTGTTTTAATAATGATGAATGGATGAAGTAATGATGATAGCAATAGTGATGATGATGATGATGTTCCTCACAATGATGAATAGATTTAAACTGCCATCAACAACAATCCAATTTGCCACCAATAAGAAATGAATGGATACAGGAGGCGATCGCTAAAGGACAAACAGAACTTTGATTAACCCTTGCCATGCTGGTAGATCAAAACTACTTCTTTCTTTTACTTGGCAGTTGTATTACATTGATTATTTTAGGATAGGTACGGTTTATTGTCTATTGCCGAATTATATTTTTCTGTTAATGTTTATCAATTTTTATATTTTGTTTATTTTATTGCATTGGCTGTATTATTGTGTTGGTTAATGATGAATAGTATTCATCTTTTTTTTATCAAATGCATTGTGCTTGTTTGATTTTTGTTTTAATTTGATGCAATTGTATATTTTCTTTTATTGCCCTGTTTTTAATTTATTTTAGTGTTTTAATTATTTTATTATTGTACTTTATATTAAGTGCGTCTTACTTGTTTGCTTTGTTGCTATTAGATTGCCTTCTCATAATGTAAAGCACTTTGGGTGCATTATTAATAATTCTTAGGTTTCTCAAATATATTTATTTGTGACCGTTAGGCTTATTGTATCTTGGCCAAATTGATCATTATTCATTGTTCATTCTTAGGTTTATTTCATTGTTTACGATGAGTTTATTGGATATTGAAGAATGTTTCCCAACTTCTGGTGTCTTATACGTTAGGGTATAGTGACCTTTATTCCAGCTCATTGTTGATTTCTAGGCTTGTTTCATTGTTTTTGGTAATTCTAGGTTTACACTTTTATTCATCAGGAGGTTAATAGCCAATGTTATTTGTTATTGTTTATCTTAGGTTTATGGTGATTTATTTTTTATCCTACATTCCCTATGTGTCTATCTTGGAGTTGATCCTTAGCTTCACTGTTTATTGTCAGTTTTTCTTTTTTCTATTTGTATTCGTATTGTTATTATCATTATTTTGACGTGATCTGCTGTGACACTGCAATTTCCCTCCGGGGATCAATATACGTGGTATCCATCTATTTAACTTTCTTTATCCTCTACCCATCAGTGACCCCGAAACCTCGGCTGTTGCGTTCACATAAGCAACCAGAGATCTAAGAACAAACAACACCTTCCTTCCCCGGAGAAAAACCAAACCAGCTATTTCTAAAAGCTTGAGCACCCCCCCGCTAAAAATAAATAAATAAATAAATAAAATAAATTCCAACAACACAGGCTGTCAAAAACATATTTTCGTTTTCTTTTTTTTTTCTTTTTACTATCGTTTTAAAGCCAAAGCGGTGGAAAGGTCTCCCTCGCTCATGAATAAATGAGGGAAGCAAACAGCAACGCGAGCGCTCTACGCCGCCTGGGCTTTCGTCGGGGAAGATTTTAGACGAGACTCTCTAATGTTCCCGTCAATAGAGCGGCGAGAACGTTCGCCGTGAATGAACAGGGAACAGACTCTCATCGCCTCTGCATCAGGATCGTAACACAAGTCACCACTCTGGCGCTTGCACGTTGGCCTTTACGCTCGCGGAGGCCGAGGGTCCATTATTGCCGGCTTCACGAGCGATTCTCCTCGTTCTCTTCGCTCTGTTCGCTGGGAGCGAACCGTCAACCGTCAAGGATTCTCCAGGGCACGAAAAGGTCATGCAGAGTTCTCCGGGAAAGTCAGCCGGAGTGGAGAAAACAACGAGGGCATTGTATTTTATAAACTTTATTAATCCCTCTGGGTGGAAATAAGCGCTGTGCGTTTGACCTGTACTAGACCACTGCTCCTACGTATCCAGGAGCGGTGGGCGGCCAGGCGGCGGCGCCCGGGAAACAACTCCAGATCGTGACCCGTGGCCTTGCTCAGGGGCATCGGCGGGAGTATCTGACCCCGACGTGCGCGTCTTAGAGCCCGCTTGACACCGAAATCCCGAAAAGGACGAGAACAAGCAGGAAGTCCATTCATTCCTACGGAGAGTCAGATTCGGAGGTGTGATGGGCGGTGATAAGCTCCGCCCCCCCTAGGAGATAAGTCCCGCCTCCCCTGAGGTGCGGTCGGGGCTCCGGGATGCGTTCACATTTTCGAGCCGACGCTACGACCGTCGTGTTTTTTATTGGACCTGGGCTCAAAACTTAATAAGTCACGTATACAGTATATAAAATAACAGCAGTGGAGTTGCATGTCACCTTATCCACCATCAACAAATCCATTTTTGAATCAGTGAACTGTGTTTATTTTTTTCGCACTTTGCAGACACTATATAAAAAGAGTTCTGGAAAATGGCCAATGTCCAGCTGAGCAAACTACTCAGGAAAAACTACTAGTACTGGAAAAAACAAGCTCTCAGATTTTATGTACAGTGTATGTGACAAATAAACCTCTTGAATCTTGAATCCTTCTCTGCCATTTCTATGATGTGAAACCGAGATGCAGTTCATTTGACAGCCACTAGGGGGGGGGGATGATCTGACGGTCGGATGCGTCTTCAGATTCGGTGTGAATCCCACTTTTGGGTGGGTGGTGTGGGGTGGGGGCACCCGGAGGACAGCCACCTGAACACGGGGAGAACATGCAGACTCCACACAGAAAGGCCCCCCCCGACCCAGAACCCCGTTGCTGTGAGGCGGCGGTGCGAAGCACTCAGCCACCAAATGAAACAAAAAGGGAAACGGCGTGAAAGGAAACAAGCGGCAGGAAAACAAAAAGACGAACAAATTTGTTGGAGAACGACTCAAGTCTCGCTAAGCTTTCTTAATGATCTGAAGCAGCGTTTAAGCGCCTCTGATAACAGCACGGAGAGGCGGCAGTCAGATAGACGTTTTAAAAGCAACGAAAAGGAGCTTTTTGATGCTAATCTGTAGAGAGGAGATGTATTTTCCTATTCCAGAGATTTGCATCTCCGCCATTTTTGGTGTGAAGTCCTCAGTTCTGAAGGGAACAAAAATCTTAAGAATAAGGGATCTTTTTTCAAAGCATTTCCAAAATAAGACGTGTGATCTGCGATGGTTTATCACTTGCCTTGACCTCAACTCTCCCCCAACTTTATTTCATGCCACGGTGCTATAACACCATCCTGTGAAACACTGAAACTTCACAAAACATAGAACTATCCTTATTGTTATGGGCTACTAAGAGTTGGTGATGCAGCGGGAGTCTGGAGCCACTCCGACAAAAGAGCAAATCTTCGACTCACAGACCGTAGATAATTACCGTCCAATGAGTCCAATAGAGGAAAAGGTCGAGGCATTTGGCAAAATTTATACTGAGCGGAATTTGAAACATTTTGATCCATGCAAGATAGGATTCCTCTTTTGAGTGTCGTCATGTACGAGACTCAAGTTCGGATCCGCCGAAACGGATGCTGACATGACAGAAGATGCCTTTCGGTTATTGCACGCGATCTGATCATCTCCACCTCTTTTCCGCGGCGTCTCCCAGATGCTTTTATTATTGTATGTTGCCCTGCGTTTCTTTTATTTTTCTTCTCTGAGTTTTCGGGCTCAAGGTATCTGAAACACAATGACGGCAGTACGCACAGACATGGTTGAGGTCTGGTTAGAACCGGGACGTCGTGATTTCATTCGTTTCGGGAGTGGGGCCCTTTGTGACATCATCGAGCAAAGTAATTCAAGTCCAAGCTTCGTCTTTCGGAAGTCATTCCCCTCTGGCCACTTGCGAGTGCGACACCTAGACAGACAACTTGAGCCGGGGCTGCGTTTAAAAGAAACTAGGAAAACTGTAACCCGCGCTGTGCTTTACAAAACACGTCACACGAACAGCCAATGGTACAGAGCAGGGGAACAACCATGTGACACGGACAGCCAATGGTACAGAGCAGAGAAAAAACCATGTGACACGGACAGCCAACGCCAGAACCCTTATTGGGAACCTCGGAACCTCTGAAACCTTTAAAACGTACTCAGCGTGACTAAGCTGGAGCCCTTGTATTGCTGCCTGCAGCTTTATTATTATTACAGCCAAGCAGATGTCTCCTCGAGTCCTCGGCACAACAGTGTTGTTGCCAAGTTGATCCTAAAGGGTTTTTAGCCTAATGGTTTGCATTATTCATTACCAGAACTGGGGGGAATCCAACGTGAAACATAACTAGCAGTCGAAAAGTGAGGCGGCTAACCGGGGAGCGGTTTCTTGGCGCTCCCTAACCCCGCGCAGCCGCACCATTTGGATAGTCAGAAACAAAATAAATGTAAATATTAACAGTCAAACTAACACTAAGGTTTTAGCTGATTTATGTATTTTCCAATTAGTTTTTTTTAAGATATGAAATTATGTTCACTGAATTCCCAATATTTACATAGGCAGTTCAACAGTAAAAAATGAAATAAGTAATAATGTGATGATAATAATAATAATAATAATAATAATAATGATGCATTTAAAATCCCCCAATGCTACTTTTGATTTTTAATTATGTTTTTTAATCTAAAACATGTATATTTGCAAGTGATTTAATAGAGTTAGGGTCAGCCTGTTTTAAATTGCACTTTTGTCTTTATGTATTTTGGTCTGTTTTTAGATTTTGCATTGAATTTCTTTTATGTATTTTAATTATTTAATTGAATATTTAATATTTGTGTGCATAACAGTGCTACTGAGTTTATAGGTGGATTTAAGTGGGAATGCAGGTTCCGGCCGCACCATGCCTAGATGTGGAGGCCTGTTTTAACTTGAACCTTAACCTATTCATCAGTTTTTACCTTTTTATTTCTATGTTTCTATTCTTTGCTTTTATATAATGTATTTATGCCTCAGGTAAGGCACTCTGAACTGTCCTTGTGAATGAAATGTGTTTTAAAAATAAATGTACCTCGACTTATTTTACAGAACAAAGAAATGGACATTTCATAATATTTCATGTTTTATTTTGAGTTGTTTTTTTTGTTTTGACCCACACACCAAATGGTGGAAATCCTAATTATATCATCACACTTTACGGCACTTGACTTTCTCCCCCTGAAGGAGATAAGAAATTGAACTAATTTTTAATTAAGCATACCGATTCCATCTCTTTCACCCTCATTTGACTGAGTCGACTAAGCCCAAACGGCTGTTTACAACAACAGCCCCTGGGATGAAGCCACACACACACACACACACACACACACACACACACACACACACACACACACACACACACACACACACACACACACACACACACACACACACACACACACACACACACACACACACACACACACACACACACACACACACACACACACACACACACACACACACACACACTCTCTCACACTCTCTCTCTCTCTCTAACCCTAGTCACTTTGGGTGTCAAAGTGTCTCTCTTTAGTAAAGGTTGATGTGAATTATATCAGGTCAGTCACACCCCCACCCCCATGTAATATCAGCTGCAGACGTAGAAAAACATCTTGTCCCAGTTTAATATCATTTCATTTAATTGGATCTTCTACGTGGTATGAGGAATAAATAGAATCTCTAAGATGTGGAAAATCTGTGCTAAAAATGTAATAAAAGTGGTATGGTTGTATAGTATTTGACAGTGTGACAAGTGTACACAGTATGTATACAGTATATGTGTATGTGTGGGTATAGAAGAATGGGGAAGTTTTGTTTATACAATATAATTAGGGATTCAACAAGGCAATCTGCAATAAGCCGGAATTTTGCAATAACTTTCCAAAATGTAAAATAAGAGATTTATTATGTAATAACATCCCTATTTTGTAATAACTTAACTTCTCACATAATGTGTATTTTTGTCTTTGTAGGTGTGAGCCGTTACTTTTTCTGAAATACTAAATAAGGGGGAGGCTATATAAATTGTATAAGACAGTAAAACACAAAAAAAAGTTTTAACCCCTGACAATATATAATAACCCACATGTTATGTACATGCATGTACATGCTCCATAGCATAATAACTTTGTTGATAGATACATACTGTATGTTATTTCTACTTGTATCACTCTATTTTTATCAGTATTTTTTCCGAATTTCTGCACAGGGATTAGTCATTCATTATTTAATGTTACAGTATGTACTGTAATATGACATTACAAGATGCACCAAAACTGATTATGTATTTCAACAAACAGAAAGTTATTACAAAATGCAGTGTTACAGGAACATCCATCCCTGGATAATCACTCCAGATTTTCTTTTTTTATATCAATTTTTCTACCTGCAGTGATGGTGTTTTTGTGGCCGCATCTGATGCTGTGAGCGTCGTTCAGCCACTGACACTTTTTTTTTTTTCACCCATTATAGTTTGTTTTAAATTTGAAATGTATTTAAAAATGTTATTAAACATTTTTTACATGTATGTTTATTTATACGTCAAATTTAACTGTATGCAAACAAAGGCAACAAGGGGTCAATTGCGGTGTATTATGGATGTATTCAAATTTTAAATGCATGGGTTTAAATTTTGTTCTGTCTGTAGCACCAACAACGTCTGAGAAAACCTCCCAGTTGAGATGCATTGGTTTACGTTTCTTTCTGTGTAGCAGGAAAAAAAGGTTGGAGGCTGGAGTTGCCAAAAGGGTTTAAAAAAAAAAGCAACATTTGAGCCTCGTAGCAGCAGATTCAAGCAGTTGTACGTATTGATTTGTGTTTGTGCTCGAAAAAAAAACAGGAAAAAAATAAATGTGTTTCTTTCTATTCTACAGGTGTGCAACTCTTTGATACGAGTGTGTGCATGTGTTTTGCAGCATATTCACGTCATCAAATTCAATGTGGTTTCCACGACCCCGCGGCCAGCGCACAGCGACAGCGGATTTTAAACGCTTCTCGGTTTAAAACCTGCGGAGCGGAGAGTTGAGTTCAATTTTTGGAATCAAGGATTCTCAGAATTGACACAGGTTTCATATTCAAAATTAAAAAAAAAACCAAAAAGAAACTTGGCAATAGTTTTTTTTTAGTTGCTGCATGCATTATGATAACGCTCTGCTTATATTTATGTTTCAAGTTTTCATTAAAATAAGCTGAAAAATCACATGTTCACAGCTGAACAGCCACCACGTGATCCAGTCAAAGCTCCTTGAAACAACCTGGCGACGCAAGTTCATCTGTTCCGCACATTTCATACAAAATTCAAAGTGCTTTCAAAAAGCCCCGAAATACATTTATATACAAACCAAGATGAATAAAAGCATATCAATAAAAAGCTGAAAACAGATATAATACAATTATACAGATAGGGAGGGGGAGGGTTAAAGTGCAAATTAAACGGGGCGACACACTATCACATGGACTCGAACCCAACTTGGACCTCAGGAGAATTACTACGACAAGGAATGTGTAAAACTCATATTTTAAATGGTCCAATGATCACTTGGTGGTACAGGCCATTAATCGATCGATACAGCTCCTATATTGCTCCTAACGAAATATTAATTCCATGTACTAAATCTACAAAATACTTTCACACTAAATAAAATAAACCTATAAAAGCTGATGCCCAAAAATTAAAAAAAAATGGATTCGTGAACAATAAAAGAATGATGAACGAATTTTCAATTCATCGAATATTCTGACCCATCTCCGGTTACTACACACCGAGGAGGAACCTGAACCAAACTCTGATTTGAGAGCAGCTTTTTTTTGGTTCTCTCTCCGCGTGTCGCTGCAAATCGTCCTTGAAAACTAAATTAAACTCAACAGCTTTGGCCTTCTCCGCATTTTGTTGTGCAATCAACACAACCCGATCAGACCCAGGAAAACCGTCCCGAGATCCGATTACAACCGACCGTTCAATCCATTAAATACTTTTACCATGAAGGAAAATACGCATCTTTTTTTTTTTTTTTTTTTTTTTCGGTGAAAACTACCTGCACAAAAGTCATTGGCCTAAAATAAAAAAAGCAATACTTGCCATCATGAATGAACGAACAAATCAAACGAATAATCAATTACTCTGAATATTCGGCCCCATCCCTGGTTACTACACGCTGAGGAGGAACCTGAACCAAACTCTGATTCGAGGGCAGTTTTTTTTCGGGTTTATTCTCCTCTTTAAATTAGTGCAAATCTTTTTTTAACTGAATTTAACTCCTGCACTGCCCACGTTTTGGGTTGCGATCAACACACCCCGATCAGACCCAGGAAAACCGCCCCAAGATCCAAATGCAACTGACCAATTAATCAATCAATGAGTTGAGTCATGCCCAAAATGTTTACGTTAAATAAAATATACTTCTGTTTTCAGTAAAAACTACCCCGAAAAAAAGTTGCCGCGGAAAAAAGAGGTAAATGACTCATTAATGAATAACAAATAACCGATTAATCAAATATTCTGACCCATGTCGACTTACGACACACTGAGGAAGAACCTGAACCAGACTCTGATTCGAGGGCAGTTTTTTGGGGTTCAGTGGAAATCTTCCTTTAAAAGGAAACTAAACGCGACCGCTTTGGCCCTGGTACGGCGGCACCGAGCACGCTCCGGCTCGTACGGGCGGGGCAAGGGTTCCGGGGCGCGGTCACCTTCTGGTCGTGGCTGTAGGCGAGGGCCCAGTCCTCCTGCGTGGGGTGGAAGAGGAGGCTGAGGACGAAGAAGCTGAGCCGGTGCTTCTGGTAGCTGGCCCCCTCATCAGAGCTGATGAGAACGCTGCTCTCAAACTCCGGGTCGGTCAGCACCATAATCTGAGAGAGGGAGGGGGAGGGAGAGGGGGAGAGAGAGCGAGAGAGTTCAATTCTCTATGGGAACCAATTAATTCCTCTTGTAACGGGTGTGGTTAGGACCCAATTGCAGCACAAAGACAGGCAGGGATATTCGGTAATGTCTTTTATTTGTAGAGCAGACGGAAGACAAGCAGGGAGCAGGCAGGATACGTCGTCGGGGACAGGCAGGTTCGATAACGAGGAGTGCAGACAGAAGACAGGCGGAGTGGCAGGCAGGATACGTGGTCGGAGCGAGGCAGAGTCGGTAGCAGGGAATCAGTCCGGAGAACGCTGGAGAGTCTGGTGCAAGCATCAAAGACAAACTGGCAATGGGTGACTGGTGAGAGAGGCATATATAGGGGTTAGATTACAGATCTGGAACAGCTGTGTGCGCAGGTGAATGGAGTTGGACTAATGGGACAGGTAAGGAGAGGGAGGGGAAGTAGAAGAAGGCGGAGATCATGACAGAACCCCCCCCCCCCCCCCCCCCCTCAAGCGAACAAAAAAAAAAAAGAAAAAAGAAACACCAAAAAGTCCTTGCAGGGTGGGAGGTGGGGGTCCGGAGGAGGGCTACTACTCGTCGGAGACCCCGTCCATCTCCACGTCCTCCGCTAAATGAGCTAAGTCCTCATCGGAGTAGTTGGAGACCCCGTCCATCTCCTCGTCCTCCGCTAAATGGGCCACGTCCTCATCGGAGAAGGGACCCCCAGGGTCAACATCCTCCGCCTCTGAAACATCGCTGGAGGACACAGACAAGAGAGGTGGTGGGGTCTGCAGTCGGGAGGGTTGACCCAGTCTGGAGGGCTGGTCAGGATGACGCTGATGGAACCTCCTGATGAGGGTGTGATCCAGAATGTGCCTCGCAGGGACCCAGGACCTCTCCTCTGGGCCGTAACCCTCCCAATCCACCAGGTACTGCAGGCCTCTCCCACGCTGGCGGGAACGTAGGAGACGGCGGACAGAGAAGGCAGGACCCCCGTCAATGAAGTGCGGAGGAGGCGCCAACGGGACCAGAGCACTCTCCCGGACTGGCTTGACCTTGGACACGTGGAATGGACGCGCATGGACCTACGGAGCTTGAGCCGCACTGCCACCGGGTTGAGGACCTTCTTGAATGGAGCGATGAACCGAGCTTCTTAGAGTCCACCTTCAGGGGGAGGTCCCGAGTGGAGAGCCAGACCCTCTGGCCCGGCTGGTACTCCGGGGCCTGGGAGCGGCGACGGTTGGCAGCAGAGGCGTTGCGGCCAGCGGCTCGGAGGAGGGCGCCTCGGGCCCGGGTCCAGGTCCTGCGGCAGCGGCGAATGAAGGCCTGGACGGACGGGTAGGAAGCCTCCTTCTCAAGGGCCAGGAACAGAGGCGGTTGGAAGCCATAGGCGCACTGGAAGGGGGAGAGGCCTGTGGCCGAACTGGTCAGGGTGTTGTGGACATATTCCACCCACAAAAGCTGCTCGGACCAGGACGACGGGTGTTGTGATGTCATGCAGCGAAGGCCCATCTCCATCTCCTGGTTCTTCCGCTCTGTTTGGCCGTTGGACTGGGGCTGGTACCCTGAAGCGAGGCTGACGGTGTCCCCCAGGAGCGCACAGAACTCCCTCCAGAAGACAGAGGTGAACTGGGGACCCTGGTCGGATACAACATCAACCAGGATGCCATGGAGGCGGACAACGTGGTACAATAAAAGCTTGGCGGTGCCCTTGGCAGACAGGAGCTTTGGTAGAGGCACGAAGTGAGCCATCTTGCTAAACCGGTCCACCACGGTCAGGATGGTAGTGTTGCCGCTAGACGGTGGCAGACCGGTAACGAAGACATGGCTGGGTCCAGGTTGGTCCTGGGTGGCGGCTCTGACCTTCTCTTCCACTTCCCAGGTGAGTGTGGCAACTAGACAGGAGGACGGTAGAATGGTGTCAGGGTCAGCAGCGTCTTCCTCCTCCTCCTGGAACTGCCGGGACAGGGCGTCATGTTTGATATTGCGTGACCCCGGCTGATAGGAGAGGGAGAAATTGAACCTTGTTAGGAAGAGCGCCCAACGGGCCTGACAGGAGTTCGGTCTCCTGGCGGACTGGATATACTCCAGGTTCTTGTGGTCGGTCCACACCAGGAACGGCAGCTGGGTTCCCTCTAGCCAGTGTCACCACTCCTCCAGGGCCAATTTGACGGCGAGAAGCTCCCTATTCCCGATGTCGTAGTTCCTCTCAGCCAGGGTTAAACGCCTGGAGAAGAAGGCGCAGGGATGAAGCTTCTGGTCGGAGGCGGTTCTTTGGGACCAAACAGCTCCAAGTCCCACGTCGGAGGCGTCCACTTCAACCACGAACTGCTGTTCGGGGTCAGGCAATACCAGAATGGGGGCTGAAGTGAACCGTGCCTTCAGGGCCAGGAAGGCATCGTTGGCGGTGGCGGACCACCGAAACGGCACCTTGGAGGAAGTTAGGGCTGTGAGGGGGGCAGCCACTGTGCTGTAGCCTCGGATGAACCTCCGATAGAAGTTGGCAAAACCGAGGAAGCGCTGGAGTTGTTTGCGGGTGTCCGGGGCGGGCCAGGTGGTGACGGCAGGGACCTTAGTGGAGTCCATCTGGATGGTCCCCCTCCCTATGACGTACCCCAGGAAGGAGACGGATGGGACGTGAAACTCACACTTCTCCGCCTTCACAAAGAGTGAGTTCTCCAGGAGGCGCTGCAGGACCGTCTGGACATGGTGGACGTGCTCAGCTTGGGATCAGGAGAAGATCAGGATGTCGTCAAGGTACACGAAGACAAATTTGTTGAGCATGTCCCTGAGCACATCATTGACCAGGGCCTGGAAGATGGCGGGGGCATTGGTGAGACCAAAGGGCATCACCAGATATTCGTAGTGACCGGAGGGAGTGTTGAACGCCGTCTTCCATTCGTCCCCCTCTCAAACCCGGACCAGATGGTAGGCGTTGCGTAGGTCGAGCTTGGTGAACACCGTGGCCCCCTCCAGGAGCTCGAAGGCTGATGAGATGAGGGGCAGGGGATAGCGGTTCTTGACCGTAATGTCGTTGAGACCGCGATAGTCAATACAGGGGCGAAGCACAAAGAAGAAGCCCGCCCCCGCCGGGGATGAGGAGGGACGGATGATGCCCGCCGCCAGGGCATCATTAATATAGGTGTCCATGGCCTCTCTCTCCGGGGCGGACAGGGAGTACAGGTGGCCTCTGGGGGGGGTGGAGCCAGGCTGGAGGTCGATGGCAATATCGTACGGCCTGTGCGGGGGAGGGGATGTCGCCTTGGCCTTGCTGAAGACCTCCCTGAAGTCGAGGTACTCGGCGGGGACCCCCAACATGTGGGGTGCGGAGCTGTAGCTGTTGGATGGCTGAGGTGCGGCGGCTTGCTTCAGGCAGACCTGATGGCACGCAGGACTCCATCCCAGAATAGCCTCTGTGGTCCAGTCGAGGTGTGGGTTGTGACGCCGGAGCCAGGGGAACCCCAGGAGGAGAGGGTGACGAGGTGAGTGCAGGATGCAGAACTGTATCGTCTCGTGGTGGTTGCCGGCCAGGAGCATGCGGATGGGCACTGTCTGATGGGTGACTGTCCCCAGGAGGCGGCCATCCAGGGCAGTGGCAGGTACCGGAGAAGGCAGGAGAACTCGACCAACACCCAGCTGCTGTGCTAGGTTATCGTCGATGATGTTAACATCGGAACCAGAGTCAATAAGTATGGCGAAGGAATGTGAGTCTTGGGGCAGGAGCAGCCGAGCCTGGCAGAGGGGGCGTAGGTAGGAGGGGGATTTGGAGGTGTGGCTCACCAGGACCTCCTCCCTCACTGGCGAGCCCGGCCCTTTTACCGGACACCCGGGAAATGTAGTGTCCAGCTAGACCGCAGTAGAAGCAAAGGTTCCCCACCCGGTGTCTCTCCTTCTCCTCTGGGGTGAGGCTGGACCGGCCAATCCGCATGGGAGAGGTCTCACTCGTGGGTTGACAGGCCGGAAGAGCTGGCGGCCTGGAGGAACCTGGAAGACGGGTTGCTGGGCGGCACTCCACTTGCCTCTGACGCCTCTCTCACTGGCAGGCCTGGATGTGTCGGTCGATACGGGAAGCAAGCTCAATGATGCCATCGAGAGAGGTGGGCAGGTCGTGGGAAACTAGCTCATCCTTCAAGTACTCTGCTAATCCCATCAGGAACGCATCAATCTGGGCTGCCGGGTTCCGCTCGCTCAGTCAAGCCTGGGTGCGGAAGTCGATCGCGTAATCGACCATGGAGCGGGACCCTTGACTGAGACCCAGGAGACCACCAGCAGCATCGGGACCTCGTGATGTCACCCCGAACACCTTGCGGAGCTCGGCGGGGAAGGCGTGGAAGGAGGAGCAGGCTGGTGTTCGTCGTTCCCACTCGGCCATTACCCACAGCCGTGCGCGGCCCGTCAGGTGATTTACGGTGAACGCCACCCTGGCTTCCTCGGAGGTGAAGGTGTGGGGCTGCAGAGCGAAGAGGATGGAACAGTTCGTAATGAACGGACTACAACCGTCTGCGTCTCCGGCGTGGCGTTCTGGAACCCCCACCCGGGGCTCCAGGGAGTACCCAGGCTGGGCCGGTGCAGGTGGGTCCGGGGAAGCAGGCGGCGGGATGAACTGACCAAGAGCGATGGCGAGCTGCTGGACCTAGACAGCTAGCGCGGCGAGCCCTTGCTCCTGGCTAGCCGCTGCTAGCCGAACGTCCGCTGAGGTGGAGGCTCGGACAGCCTCCTGGTGTTGGAGCTGTGACTCCACCCTTCCCAGGCGTGCAAGCAACTCGGGGTTGTGTGCTGGGTCCATTGTTGGCCAGTTTGTACTGTAACGGGAGTGGTTAGGACCCAATTGCAGCACAAAGATTTGTAGAGCAGACGGAAGACAAGCAGGGAGCAGGCAGGATACGTCGTCGGGGACAGGCAGGTTCGATAACGAGGAGGGCAGACAGAAGACAGGCGGAGTGGCAGGCAGGATACGTAGTCGGAGCGAGGCAGAGTCGGTAGCAGGGAATCAGTCCGGAGAACGCTGGAGAGTCTGGTGCAAGCACAAAGACAAACTGGCAATGGGTGACTGGTGAGAGAGGCATATATAGGGGTTAGATTACAGATCTGGAACAGCTGTGTGCGCAGGTGAATGGAGTTGGACTAATGGGACAGGTAAGGAGAGGGAGGGGAAGTAGAAGAAGGCGGAGATCATGACACCTCTATGGAAACCAGTTCATTCTGCTACGGAAACCAGTTAATTCCCCTATGGAAACCGGTTCATTCCTCTATGGAAAAAAGTTAATTCCTCTATAGAAACCAGTTCATTTCTCTATAGAAACCAGTTAATTTGTCTCTAGAAACCCGTTAATTTCTTTATGGAAACCAGTTCACTCCTCCATGGAAACCAATGCATTCCTCTATGGAAAGCAGTTCATTCCTCTATAGAATCCAGTTTATCCCCTATGGAAAACTGTTAATTCTTCTATGGAAACCAGTTCATTCCTCTGTGAATTGGTTTTGTTAACATGTGAGTCTGATTTGGGAGCCGCCAATCACCTCTATATCCATCCATGTATCTATTTCTCAATGTATCCATCCATACATCATCTATCGATGCATCTCTATGTACATCCATCCATCTGTCCTCTATCCTTCCATCTATCAATCCTCCACTTGTCATCTACTGCATATATCTAGCATCTCTAAATCCATCCATCCATCAATCCATCTCTAAATCCATCCATCCATCAATCCATCTCTAGATCCATCCATCCATCATCTATCCATCCTTTCATATACAGTACAAACATCTATCCATCCATCTATCTATTATTTATCCATACATCCATCCATCCATCCAAGTAACTTTACTCAAAACAAGTAAAACATTTAATGCAGTTTCTCTGTCTGTGTCTAAATGTACTGTTTATATTTCTGTTAAATTACAGTATATTAATCAACTTTATTTTGCATTGCTGTTAATAGCTCTAATTTATTCGTCTTTTGATTTAATTTATTTTAATTCTTGTCATTTTCAATGGAAGCGTTGATTTTGAAAAATGGAAACGGAAAGCACTGCTAAGTAGCATCACACTGCTGCCACTGGATCTCTTCACTTTTTAATTGTTTATATTTCACTTAAATGACTGTTGATTTGGACAAAAAGTGTTTGCTAAATGACTTGGAATGGAATATGAATAATCAATTAAATCCCACTTATTGTTGATTTGAAAAAAAAAATGTAGGTCTTTGTAATTTTTATTTCTTTCAATTCTAGTCAGTTCATTACATAAACTGCATTTTAGGAGTAGATTGTTGAATGTTTTTGATCGGGTTTAGGAGCGCTTTTCAGAGTAAAAGGGTTTGTCCGCCTGTAAAATGTCCGCCTCTTAAATGTCAAATTTACTGCCTCAATGTGGAATCGATGAAGCCATTCATCTTACTTAAATCAATATTCAGTAAGTCTTTCTACAGAATGTCTCCAACAGCTATGATTCTATTGCTGCTTTAGAATTAAGGTCCAATATTAGTTTTCATCTTATACAATAACACGATGCTGAGCATCAGATTCCATGACAACACCATGTGCTGCATACGACTCTAATCCCACATATCCAAAAATGGATACATAGCACGGAAATATTGTATATTATTGACACAAACAATACAACTAAGTAAGGTGGGATTTTTACAAAAAACGTAAACATTAAATATAAATAATATCAAATAATGTATGAAGACAAATATTTTCTGTTACGAAAAAAACAAAGAAAAATTACTATTATTCTGTCAAAATGGAAATATGTAATTGGCTATAAAATAAATTAAACAATACAGACAAATAAAATAAATCAAAATGCTGATCAATTCAATCATAATCATTTATCAGTTTCTGGCAATACAGAATAGAAATAATAATGTCTGTATATTTGTATTTTTTTTAATGTAAAAAAAATATAATTATTTTTTTTTTCAGAATGTTACACTTCTTGTGCTAGTTGTCTGGAGGGAAACGCACCCAATCCTCACCACAACAAATTCCTTTATACTGTATGAAGAAGTATTTGGCAGATTAAACTCATTCTGACTCTGACTGGAACCAACAACCGTGTCCCTTTGAACATTTTGAAGTTCAGTCCTTATTCCTTAATTAATTATGAATGAATAAAATAATAATAATAATAATATTATTATTATTATTATTATTATTATTATTATTATTATTATTATTAGTAGTAGTAGTAGTAGTAGTAGTAGTAGTAGTAGTAGTAGTAGTAGTTGTAGTAGTATTATTATGAATAATGGATGAAACACTGCTCAGTTCTCCTGAAGGTGTCCTTGTGTGACTCAAATCACATTTCGTCTTTTAAAAAAACGTATCAAGTATGTAGAGAGTGCGTGTCATAGAGTAAAGCTTGCTTCACAGTGAACACGGTATTCATTTCAACTGAGAGAATAATAATAATAATAATAATAATAATAATAATAATAATAATAATAATAATTACAACAACAACAACAACAATCACAACAATAACAAATAGCTAAAGCATATAATAAAATATATCAAAAAAATATAAATATTAATAATATAATATATTATATTATTATATAATATATATTATATATTAAATATATTACATTTTTATTATTTAATATATTAAATTATATAAATGTAATTTCCAATTTGGCCAATTGCTCACACATTGTATCCACAATCTGCTGCCACAGCCTGAGAGTAACTCAATGATATCCAGAGGTGTAGAACCCTCATGGATCCATCGTCACATCACCCTCCATCAGCCAGAGCCAAAACATCCTCTACATCCAAAATCCAAAGTCCAGACTCCACCAGGTCCAGGACCAGGACCAGGACCAGGACCAAGCCTCCTGCAGCTCAATCGAGCCAAATGAGAGAAAAACAAGCCAATCAGTGGACAAGGGCCTGGACCCGGAACACAAACATAGATCCCAAAATAGGACAAGTGGAGGGCCAGCACCCATATTCACAAACTATATACAGCTCTGCTTTGGATGGGGAACATCCTAGGTTGTCCTGTCTGACAAATTGCTCCACAGCCAACACCATGCATGGTTCTCCCTGGTCTATTCAGGATTTATGGTCCAAAGTATCAGGTCTAATAATTAAAATCCACTGTGAGGCGCAGCTTCATTTGCTTCTCCATAGAAGTAAAAAATATCACCTTTTAAGCAGGATGCTCCGGCATACGTGAATATGTAATACCATCGATAGCATGATGGCCCTCAGGTTTCATAACATGACTTGTATAAGGTTTTTCACTGTGACATACAATTCCCTAAGCGATGTTCAAATGCAGGGATTCTTAAACCTTTTCTGACATCAAGGACCCTCGGTTTCATACACAGAAGATGTTGATTGTGAGGGATGATTGAGTGTCTCTGCTCTAGATGCGGGGATACGAGTGGAACTAGGATCCAAACAGTCATTAGTGTACATTCTCTGGAGGCGCAGACGTCTTTCAATTCAGTCATGGTGACGTTTATCGCTTAATTATTTTAATGGGGACCCCCTGGGACCTTCCAAAGGACCCCTGGGGGCCCCCGGGGGTTCACGCTGAGAACCACTTCCATGAAGTCAATTTTTGAAGGATGTTTGGAGGTTTCGAAGTCTGACTTCCAAACTCTTTCCTGATGTGTGTGATACGTACGCCGTTCTCCGTTCTTTCCGTTTTCTTGCCGTTGTACTATTCTCTCCAGTGACTGATGCAAAGCCTCATGCTGATGATGTCATAGCGACTCGATGAAGCAGATTCCAACACTCTGAGTCATTCGTGAGTCTCACCTTCCTCTTGTTGGTTGGACAGACGTACAGGTAGCTCAGCACCGTCTTGGACCCCACCTTGTCGTTCATCCTCTCGTATGTGGATCCGTAGTCTGTGGATCTGCACCAAGACACAAGCAGAAACGAAAACACTCCAGTCAGAAAGGCAACGGGGACAATAGGGGCCTTTGAAAAAGAAGCAGAATTTGAGACGAAGCTCTTTAGTGTGAGAAATGGAGTCATGTTCTGCACTGTGTTTGGCCCCGGTCTGCCGATGCTGGAACAAGAGGAGGTGAACCAACCACATACAAAATGACTCATTCCAGATTGTCAAAAGCGGCAGCAGTGTAAATAATTCATCATTCCACAATGAATTCTTTGAAATAATATATGACAAGTGGAAAAAAAAAATGTTCGTGTTCCCAAAAGCCTTGGGTTTAAATAATTTAACACTAGGAATGAGCCTGTTAGCTGGGCTGTGCTCGCTGGAATCTTCTGGTGGATCCATCATCCAACACAAGCTACAAATAAACCTTGAAGTGGAATATTACAGAGTTCTACAACATCACAGTCCGTGCTTCATTTGTAAATTAGGAGGAGCCGGAACGCAGAGAGGCTGCCGAATCCGGCGGGTCGGGGGGAGAAAGAATGCGACGGGATCAAGCAGATAGAAGTTTACAAAATGCACAGGGAGAACATTTCAATTGGAAATTATAAATATAAATAAATATTTATAATATATTATAAATATTATAATATTTTATTTGTGTGGCTAGAAGAGGGCTCTCGATTGCCACGCCCCGTTCCTCCAAATAAAACAACTAAAAAAAGTGTGGGGGCGGGGGCACAGAGGAACGGGGGAGATTATTTTCTGCGCGTAACGCATGGAGAGGGGGGGAGAGTGACGGAGAAAGTGTCCCCGTTGCGCACGGCTTCGTTGCACAGCCACATGTTTCGTTCCGTGACGAGACGTGAAATGAAAACACACTGTTCTGCTCGCGCATCGTCACGCACCGTCGGAGAGGGAGACGGGTGCCAACCCGACAAAGGTCTGAATGGGGTAAAGCCCTTAAAAAAGAATAATCTTAAATCACACTTTTTTGATTTGTTCTGTTTGGAGAAACGGGGTTTGGGAGCTCGCAGCACGAGCCACAGCTCCGCAGCTTGTGTGCCTATTTGCACCTATTTGACCCAATCAAATAGGGCCGGTCCTGATCCGGGAGGTCCCAGAACATGTTCCAGCAGGATCGGGCACAGATTAAGCCCCGGGCACAATGACATTTTAAAAGACGGAGAAGGTAGAATCTATAGTTATAAAGCACCAAAACAAAGCCGAAGCAGATGGACGAAACGAGTTGGGCGGAACGAGTCGGACAATACGAATCGGACACAGCGAGTCGGACAGAACGAGTTGTACACAATGCGTTGGACAACAAGTCAGACAGAAAGTTTCGGAGAGACTGAGTCAGACAGACATCTCCAGAGCCTTTCACAGCTCGTCCAAAATATCCATCCAGTCGGCAGGAAGGACGCTGCCGTCTTAATTAACATGCGTGCTACATGCTAACAAGGCCCTCGCCATCCATTCACCAAATCACGCTGCTCTCCCTCCATTCATTCATTCTCCTTATCTCACTCCGCCCAGACTCCAGTCTACCTGGAGTAAATCAGTGCAAGTCCATCGATTTCCAAAAAGCCACACTGAATAAAATATTAAAAAATTAAATTACAAAAACAGTAATAAAATAACGAAAATATCACTGCGACCGGACGTTACGTCGGCTCAAGTGTTTTTTATTGGAGCCGGTCTTAAAACGAGGTAGATAAGTCACGTTTTTTAAAATCAGGACGTTTTAACGCTATGGTTATGTGCCACCATATTAACTATCATTAAATCCTTTTTTATAAGTACA
This sequence comes from Zeus faber, assembly GCF_960531495.2. NCBI lineage: Eukaryota > Metazoa > Chordata > Actinopteri > Zeiformes > Zeidae > Zeus > Zeus faber. The sequence continues at coordinate 6,531,120 of NC_137191.1, forward strand.
TTTTTAAAATGTACTACGCGCTGTTGACTGGAATGAAAAACAAGCTCTCCCATTTCCTCCGACTTGTTTTGCGATGCGGAACCCGGACGCGGTTCATCTGGCGGCCACCAGGGGGAGGATCCGACTGCCGGATGCGATCAGGCGTCAGGCTTCACTCTGCAGCTTCACCTCCTTTTACGGGGATGGGATTTTTCACAACCAGGAGCTAAATTTGGGGGGGGTATAAATAAATAAGAAAGATATTGAATGGGTTCCCTTGCCGACGCTGCCATATTTTTGTATCAAGAACTTCCAGAAGGAATCACACTCACTAAAAACTCTGGCTTCCTGACTCCTGTGAAATGAAATTGCTGGAGCGGCCAAAGATCATTGTGAAAAGATATTGTGCAGAAAGCAAATTGAACCTGATTCCCCCAAGCCCAAAATCCACGAATCACGACACATGGAGCTTTTTTTCCAAGGCGTTTCACATTTAATGACTAGGTTCTAACAGGCTCACCCGCCTCCCACATCCCAAATTAACCACTGTTCACAATACACTGGATTGCACCACATGGTCCGTGCTCATTGTTTAATACTAAATACTCACTAACTTTTTCTGGGTCCATCACGTTCCAAACACAGCCTTGAAAAAAAGAGCCCGAATTAGCCCCAAATAGGTCCTATATAAGAGGGAAAAGCCACTGCTGTGTAGAAACGTGAACAGGAAGTTCATTTCAAGGGGGAAATAAAAGAGGATTGGGATCGAGAGTCGTTCTGCAGAGATGACCAGGATGAAGCGTCCACGCCCCAAGAATCCAGACGCCTGACAAGTTTCCATGACGTTGGGAGTGTGAGAAGGAAGGAAGGAAGGGAGGATGGATGGAAGAAGGAAGGAAGGAAGAAAGGATGGTAGGAATGGAGGAAGGATGGGAGGAAGGAAGGAAGGAAGGAAGGATGGAACGAAGGAAGGAAGGAAGGAAGGAAGGATAAAAGGAAGAAAGGAGGAATTAATGAAGGGAGGAAAGAAGGAAGGAAGGAAGGAAGGAAGGAAGGAAGGATGGAAGGACGGAAGGAAGGGACGACGGAAGGGGGAAGGAAGGATGGAAGGAAAGAAGGAGGAAAAGACAGTAGGAATGGAGGAAGGATGGGAGGAAGAAAGGAAGGAATGAATGAAGGGAGGAAAGAAGGAAGGAAGGATAGAAGGAAGGAAGGAAGG
>NC_137191.1:6537317-6644817 GCF_960531495.2 Zeus faber
GGCGGCCTTGTACCATGGTGGCATAGCAGCACGGTGGCATAGCAGCATGGTGGCATGGTGGCATGGTGGCCTCGTAGTATGGTGCATTGGTGGCCTCGTTGCTACGATTCTCCTTCCTATTCTTCTTATTTACCTTCTCCTCCTCCTCCTCCTCATCATTCTTCCCCTTGTTCTCTTTTTTCTTCGCCTCCTCCTGCTTCGTCTTCTTCACCTCCTTACGCTTTTTTATTTCTCCTCTCCCTATTAATCTTCTTATCACCACTCTCCTCAATAATCCTCTCCCTCTTCCTATCCTTCAATCATTCTCCCTCGCTCTCCATCTCCCTTTTCCTCCACCCTCGTCCGCTCCTTCTCTGTCTTCTCCTCCTCCTCCTCTTCAACACAACTTACTTAAATCACGGTCGGGGGGGGGGGGGGGGGTCTTGTGTGTGAGCGACATGATCTCCTCCTCCTTCGCCGAGGAACAGCCTCCAAATCCACCAAATCCACCAAATCCACCAAATCCCTGCAGCCCGGGAGCAAGTAGAAAGACAGGTTTTGTCAGAAAGCGCTGAGGAGGGTGGAGGTGGGAAGCCGTAGGAGCCCGGAGCCGCTCTTCATCAGCCTTGTCAGAATGACAAACCCTTGATTCATAACCGCCGCATCTGCGTTTGATTCATGTCCGTCGTGCTTTGGCGTTGCACGCTAAATCACTCCCTCCTCGGCTGTCGGCGCCGAAATCGCTCACCGGGGATGAATGGCACACAAGTGCAATTGTTTAGCAGCACGCCGGCTGTTTCCCCGACTGATACTTACCTCGGTGGGGGGAAGAAAATAAACAAAATAAAAGCGGGCGGACGATGATAAAAGCCAGGAATAAGAGTTTAGAAGCCTCCCCGCCATTTGCACCAGAGTCTTTAGTTTGACGGCCTCTCGCCGCCGCCCCGCCGGCAGGGGATTCCTGCTTCGTTGCCGCCTGCAAAGCGACGGTAAACGGCGACACAAAGGCAGAGGAGGGAGGTGATCCCCCGGAAGGAGGGCGGGAGCCGCTCCTCACCGACGCCGCCGCGTCTCCGTCTGTTGCTTTTAATCGCTCGGCAAGCTCCTCGCGGAGGCGTGGGCCACGCACCCGGACGCCAGCTACAGGGTGGAGTGAGCGGGCGGAGAGAACAGCGCCGACAACCCACTTTTGTTTGTTCTCCGCTTTCCGGGGAGAGCCGGGGAGGTTACTCCGCCCGATCGTCTGCATTGGACGTGTGTCTTTGTTTTCTGAGTGGGGTTTTTTGTTTTTTGTTTTTTTTTTGGGGGGGGTTGCATGGCGTGCTTCCCATTCAGAAGCTACAACGGGATCAGCTCTGGTGGCACGAGCTGTCCGCCTGTCACAGCGTCGGCAGCCAACCATCTCCGCCCGTCATCTTAGCGCTTTTGGAGCCTGTGGCCTCCGTGTTGACCGTGTGGGGGTGGTGGGTGGGGGGCGGTGTTGGTGGTGGTGGCTGGGAAGGCGGGGCGGAGGGTTGTTTGGCAAAAACAAAACATGCACCAGAGGCCGAGGTCCAGCACCGAGCTGCGGGAGACGGCAGCTGTCAGTCCAGATAAACAACAGCAGCAGAGTCAGCGCTCTGAGCAAACACACAACATGGATAGAGAGAGAGAGAGAGAGAGATGGACACGATAGAGAGAGAGATGGACACGATGGATGGATGGAGGGATGGATGTATACAGTAGATGGATGGATAGCGAGATAGGGAGGGATGGAGAGATGGATAGATGGATACAGAAGATAGATAGATAGATACAGTAGCTAGGTAGATAGATAGATAGATAGATAGATAGATAGATAGATAGATAGATAGATAGATAGATAGATAGATAGATAGATAGATAGATAGATAGATAGATAGAGGGCCTGTGAGCTTGGAAGATAGATAGATAGGGACATAGCCATAGAGAGAACGATAGAAACATACAAAGATAGAGCGATATATAAACTGATAGATAGAACGACAGATAGATAATTAGAATGGTAGATAGAGACAGATACAGAGATAGATAACCAATCAGAATGGAGTATTCCACAGAGACAGACAGTAAACCTGTGGTTTCCCATCGTGGCAGAAGCTGGGACGCGCTGCATGAATCTACATGACGCGTACAGAGTGTAAACTGTGAGAGGGTGGAAAGAGAATTGTTTTAACAATACATCATATATACAGTATTAAGTATATACAGACACAGTGTTTAACATCCCCCCGTGGAGCCAGAGGGAGAAAGGAGGTGTCACAACATACAGAGCTGAACGCCGTCCCAGTGCCAGCGAGGCGGCCCCCAGCCCCGAAATGAAGACACCCACACGGTGCCGGGCTCTCCTTTGTGATGCTCGAGTCGGCCTTCGAGATGTGAGGCGAGCGGGATCATGGAGCCGTGATCGGGAGTCATTCTATTTCTCCGTAACGAGGTCGATTGGGCGTTGTTGACCCGGGCGCGGCTGGATTCCTCCCCTAATGAAGCTGCTGCCGCTGCCGAGTTCCCGGGGTTTCCACCCAGGCAGAGCCAGGGGTCGCCCTGGACGTCCTGCTGCTTCTATAGGAGGAGCTTGACCCCTGACCTCCCATCACTGTCCGAGCCCGGAGGAGCCCTCCTTTCATCAGAAATATACGCTTCCCATCCATCTATCTATCTGTCTATCAGTACATCTATCTATCCATATATCTATCCATCCATCCATTCATCTATCTATCTATCCATCCATTATCCATCTATCTATACAATGACCCCCAAAATTAACTGGAGGATGGAACGTGAAAGTACTGAATAATAAACCTAATAATTGCCTCACAGTAAACAATACAATTCTCACAATATTTTTTGATATTTTAAAGGTCTCTATGAATAAAGATGAATTTGAATTGAATATACAAGGGATAAGCAATAATAATAATAATAATAATGTAATGAATCAATATTATTATTAGTATAACTAATTATTAATAATTAATATTAATGAATAAGTACTACTACTGATAATAAAAATATTATAATAATTATATATTTTAAGAATATGTATGTTTTTATTATCACAGATTTAATACATAAAAAAAATTTGAATAAATATTAATACATGTTTTAGTGTCACGCTGAGAATGAAATGAGACTTCACCGTGTTTTTTGTGTTTTTTCTGCACCAACACCAACACAGGGGCCATTGAACCCCCACCGCCTGGTGGATGAAGCAACTTCATTAAATCCACCATTTGCTGTTGTGACAGAAAGTAAATGAGAATGTGCTTTAGGAAACGGGGGGAAAACCCCAAGGGTGTGTAATTAAAGAAGGTAGGAATTTGAATATGGCAGGAAAGGGGCAAAACAAATGACCCTCTCACTAATCGCGGTTTCATTATTATGTACTTTCTTCTTTGCACAGACTACCGGACAATCTCAGAAATTACCACGAAAGAGATCCCTGCATTCATCTCATTTACAGTTACGTCTCTCCCAGCGTCAAACACAAACATGTGAAAATGGAATGTGTGCAGTGTTACTGTTTTACATGATTTCTAAGCGACAGGGTGCAGATTGCACCGCTGATTAAAGCGACGCCCGGAACGTTGAAACAACGGGGATTCCCTGTGACGGCCTTCCCGGGCGGCGGAGGATCAGACTCACCTCCCAGCAGGAAAACACAGTATTTTACATAAAGAGAGACCTTCGCAGAGGGAGTCGCGCTCCTCTCTTTGTTTGGATGCAAAGTGAGGTCCATCCAGGCACACACTAAACCAGCTACGCAAAACTAAAATCAAAAACATTACATACAATAATTCAACTTTTTCTACTCCAAGTGTTGTATGTGGAATGCACTCGTTTTTTGATTTATGCTTTTCAATGAAATTCAAATATGAAACTACAAGGCGAAGGAGGGTCTTTAATCATTGAACTGTGTGTGAAAAGATCCGTCAACATCACATTTTGGAGCGTGACGCGAGTAGCAGCAATGGCACTGGAGCCACGGCCACGAAAGAAGCTCCACGACTCACGCTATCGATTTTCTGATGTTTTGATCAAAATCCTCGCTGCATAAAATAAAGAACTTATGTGCAGCATACAAATACAGTGACCTGCAAGCCTGTAAATTTTTGCACAAAAGGATTTTGTATTCCCCAACAAGCCGACAGATTTAATGCTCCGTACAAATCCGCTGCGGTGTCTCCTTTCGTATTTTTTGAACCCTCATCTTGGCTCGATGGCCCTTGCCTAATGCCCAACATTATCTGTCAGTGGGGTTGTCAGCTAACCCCCAGGAAACAAAGTGACATGTTTAAATTGCTAAATATGCACTAAAATAAACTTTAATTGCAAACATAAGAACTATAAAATGTGGAGATGTATATCTTATATTATAATCTTTTAAGCCCTAAAGTATTAAGCCAAAATGTATATTTAAGTTTTTTAAGGCAACAGATATAGTAGGCAAAGATCTTGCCAAATCCTAAATACCAGCCCCATTATGATGTGATTAATGACAGACATAGGATATTAAATCTTTTCATTTATAAAAAAACACCACATTTGAATAGAACAGTATAGGATAAGGTGAAATAAAGTGAGTCACTAAAACAAGCGAAACAAAGCTAAATCAAAGCTGCAAGCAGCGGCGACCGGGTCCTCGATCTGCAAGTGTCGGAGGGACCGGAAAAATCGCCGAGGAGGAGTTTACGAGAGTACGGAGCATAAAAATGACCAAAAAGTCACAAAGTCACAGGGCTCTTTTTGAACATCAAATTCAACGCTTTGCCACGACCACACCATGTGACAAAAACTCAATCTTTTAACATTTTTTTAATCTTGAAGGACTCTTATAGAGACTCGTCAAGTTTGATGTTCGCCAAAGAACAAAGCATGAAAGGTTTGACACCCTATTGACGACCTCAAAAGGCCAATAGATCATCAATAGGTTTGACATCCCACTGACAACCTCAATAGGCCAATAGTTTTTCAAAAAGTCTGACACCCTACTGATAACCTGAACAGGCCAATAGGTCATAAAAAAGTTTTTGACACCCCATTGACAACCTCAAAAGGCCAATAGGTCGTACATGGCTTTGACATCCCATTGACAACCTCAAGAGGGCAATAGGTCGCCAATAGGTTTGACACTCCATTGACGACGCCCCATTGACGACCTACGTCAATAAGGTTTTTAGCATCATTCAGACCACAGATGTATAAACATCCCAGTAAACACCTCATCCTCTTCAAAACCCCAAGTCTCCCCCTATCCACACCAGGCTAGTTCCAGAAGTGCATTCTGTCGCTGCGTGTCCTCGGAAATCAAACACATTAGACCGTTCAGGCAGTTTTACTCTCAGCACCTCATTACAGCGTTACGAAACGCCAACCTGCCAGGTCGCGCATCGTCAGCCCGCTCCGTCCGAACCGCGCTGGCTTGTGCTGCCGTCGCCGATTCTCTTTGTTGCGAGAGCGGAGATGCACGAGGCCCGGATGCGATTCCTCCTTTGGATTCGGATGAAGGTCATTCATCTCCATCGCTACAATTCAAACTCGGGTGATTTCTTCTGAGACGACAGGAGACAGAGTCTACTTCCAGAATGTGGCGTGTGTTTACTCTGGGTGATTCAAACAGATTTGTATGCCCGGGCCGTTTCTAATTCATCCCACAGCTGTCACCATCTTCATCACTCAATTGTTTCGTCAGTGATCCGATGCGTGGAGTGGATTTCACCGCGCTGATCATCGTGTCAATACATAGAAAGGAGCAGCCATTCGACTGTTTGGCAGAGCGGAGCGGAGGTAGAGAAGACAACGAGTTACGCCTGCCAAAAACTTTGGTGGGGGGGGGTGCCATGGCAGGGGAAAGATTGTTGCAATTATGCTCAAAGAGGAATTTTAATTTGAAAACAAACGCTTGTGGGGCTTTCTTGGTTTCAATGATTCCGGTTCCAAAATTCCAGTTCCAGAAATTGAAAGTGCTGCAATGTTGTTGTACCAGTCAGGAATTGATCCGGTTGATTACACTCCTCACTCACCGCGACCTCTGGGTTGATGCTAATCAACACATCCATATTGTTGATTCAAAAGACACAAATAAAAACACTGTACTGTAACCGCTATAAATGCCACAAAAATCAGCAGTAGAAAAAGTAGTGGAAAGCCAAAGTTGAGAAAAAGTAGAGATATCTTACTAAAAAACTCTGGTAGATGTGAAAGTCACTCAATAAAATACTACTTGCGTCTTAAAGTAGCTCATATTAAAGGATCAAAGTAATTATATGGTATGTTTTAATCTACAATAAAAACAGACTGTTTTCATCTGTTTTTATTTTGTTTGCGGATATCGTTCTGATTGGGCAGCAGAGCAAAATCGCTTCTGAACTTTTGATTGGGTGGGCAAGACGCATGTTTAACTTTTAAAGGTACTTGAGTATCAAAAGTATGGTATTAAAGGTTATTTAGCATCGAAAGTAATAATATGGTATCAAAGGTACTTAAGTATCAAATGTTATTATATGGTATTAAAGGTAATTAAGTATCAAAAGTAATGATAGGGTATTAAAGGTACTTAAGTGACAAAAGTAATGATATGTATATATATATATATATATATATATATATATATATATATAGGGAGATCCTTTTGACTCTCTCTCTCCGAAAAAACAACCTTCTTATGATCCTCTCACTGTATTATCACAACAGAAACCACCACAGCAACAGAAATAGCAGCAGGAGCCACAGAAACAACAACAACAACAACAACACCAGCAGCAACAACAGCGAAATCAAAGCAGGAGCAACAACAGCAACACACATGCAAAGACCTCACTGGAACCGGAACCGGACCCGGAAGTGGTAGCTCTCACCGGAACTGGAAATGAATGAATGAATTTTACGTCTCCAAAGCTGGGACACGGCAGGGCCGGAGACGATGAACGCTCCAACTGTAGAAGACTGTCAATAAGCTTCTTAAAGTCTTTTTTAAAGTGTCTCCGATTGTTTGTTCCCGAGATCGTTGGTTCCGACGTGGATGAGAACAGGGGAGGTTTTGATCCAGCAGCTGTGGGATTCTGGAGTCTATATCCAGGACGAGAGCATCCGGGTAGCAGATGGTTTTAGCCGCAGGCAGGGTGATGTGTCGAACCACGGAGGAGCCGACAATGAGCGTGGACGGAGGTCCGGCAGCAGAGGAGTTCCGAGGGACAGCAGCAGCCGAGCCAGGAGAGCACCGTCCCCCCGGAGGCTGCGCAGGCAGGCGGTCCAAGTCCTGATTTTATTCTGGTTGCCGATATTTACATATTTTTCAGAAATGCATAAGAGGCACCCCATTTGGTAAGATGCACATGAGAAAACATTTGTTGCAAACATGTTTGCCTCCATCAGTAGTGACAGTTGCACGCAGCTCCAAATCCTAGCAATCCCACAATCTGCCGACAAAAAAACTCCCCCAAAAAACAACCCACTCAACACAAGAAGCGGTCTCACAAGATGCAGGTTGTGGGATTCCACAGGCGGTGGTCGCCCGGCCCTCCGCTGGAAGACGATGGAATCGTCTCCCTCTTCTGTTGTGTCTCCCAACATGTCCACAGTATTATAATGCCATTGAAGACATAATGCTGGTGTAAATGTGGTGCAAAGGACCAAGAATATCCTGTGCTTTCTGCTTTAAGCTATGGCTATGCATGCAACCCATGTCCAATTTAATGTTCCATGCGTTTCTGAAACCTCTTCTTAAGGCTCCGTGCGAGAAACGCCAGTGTTTGCGTTGTAAAATTGACTGACCCTGGGATCAGCAACAGCTCAGAAGCTCCAGCGGTTCCTCTGGCAATCACAGGTTCGACTCCCCAGCTCCTCAAGACAAAAAGAGGGTGCGGCGTCTTGCCGCCGCGCCCCTAACCGCTCCCGACAAGCTATTTGGCTTTGCGTGTGTGCGAGGGTGTCTGTGTGTGGGTGTGTGTGTGTCTCTGTTTGTGAATTGCAGGTTGCGCTGGCTGGAAAAGCCCAATATAAATGCCGTCCATTCACATTATTTGAGAAAAGGATTGTTTATGCATGAAGTTCCATTTGCATGGTAACGAGAGTTGCTGGTAAAAGTCAAAGAATTCAAGCCACAATTTATTTATAAAAATAAATTGGGTATTTTGATTAATTTGTTAACACTAGGGTTTCGCTTCCAAAACGTATTAAACTTCGACCTCTTAGGTTACTTGGGGTGGCCTCTTCCGGACAAAATACTTTTCCCCATCTTTCTTATATTTCGGCCTGTTTTTAAAAGCGAAAATGTAAGGTTTTAAAAGGTGCTTCTTCCACTTTTGAGGATGTACTAGTAGTGTATGAACACATCTTTTAATACCGCAGGTCTTTGGGGCAGAAGTGGTGCAAAAAATAAATCAAGTTTTGGCGTCGGTTTCATATTTTACGGCTTTTGGCTTGCCACTGTGCAAAGAAGCCAGTTCTTCCTTACACTCCCTCTCTCTAAATTTATTGAGTGAGGGATCTATTATTATCTTTGGATAATTTTCTATAATTTACCTTAATAATTGTTGTTTTCTTGTATTTCATTTTGGTAATATTTTCGAAATGTTCAATCAATTATATATGTTTGATAATTGTATTATGGCTTCAAACACTGACATAATGTAGTTCAAATCCCCTTAATTTTTGCAATTGAGCAACAGTTTTTATATGTCTTGAGGTATATTTATTTCTTCCATACAAAATCAATAAGGATGGAAAGCTCTTACCACGGTCTTTAAACTGTGAATATTTAAGCCGAAACAGCATTAAAATATTAAATATATGTAAATATATACAGTGGGGCAAAAAAGTATTTAGTCAGCCACCAATTGTGCAGGTTCTCCCACTTAAAAAGATGAGAGAGGCCTGTAATTTTCATCATAGGTACACTTCGACTATGAGAGACAGAATGGGGGGAAAGAATGAATTTAATGAATTTTAATGAATTAATTGGTAAATTCCTCGGTAAAATAAGTATTTGGTCACCTACAAACAAGCAAGATTTCTGGCTTTCACAGACCTGTAACTTTTTCTTTAAGAGGCTCCTCTGTCCTCCACTCATTACCTGTATTAATGGCACCTGTTTGAACTCGTTATCAGTCTAAAAGACACCTGTCCACAACCTCAAACAGTCACACTCCAAACTCCACTATGGCCAAGACCAAAGAGCTGTCAAAGGACACCAGAAACAAAACTGTAGACCTGCACCAGGCTGGGAAGGCTGAATCTGCAATAGGTAAGCAGCTTGTTGTGAAGAAATCAACTGTGGGAGCAATTATTAGAAAATGGAAGACATACAAGACCACTGATAATCTCCCTCGATCTGGGGCTCCCCGCAAGATCTCACACCGTGGGGTCAAAATGATCACAAGAACGGTGAGCAAACATCCCAGAACCACACGGGGGGACCTAGTGAATGACCTGCAGAGGGCTGGGACCAAAGTAACAAAGGCTACCATCAGTAACACACTACGCCGCCAGGGACTCAAAGAAGTGTCCCCCTGCTTAAGCCAGTACATGTCCAGGCCCGTCTGAAGTTTGCTAGAGAGCATTTGGATGATCCAGAAGAGGATTGGGAGAATGTCATGTGGTCAGATGAAACAAAAAAACTCATCTTGTCGTGTTTAAAGGAGAAAGAAAGCTGGGTTGCATCCAAAGAACACCCCACCTACTGTGAAGCATGGGGGTGGAAACATCATGCTTTGGGCCTGTTTTTCTGCAAAGGGACCAGGACGACTGATCCGTGTAAAGGAAAGAATGAATGGGGCCATGTATCGTGGGATTTTGAGTGAAACCCTCCTTCCTTCAGCAAGGGCATTGAAGATGAAACGTGGCTGGGTCTTTCAGCATGACAATGATCCCAAACACACCGCCCGAAGGAGTGGCTTCGTAAGAAGCATTTCAAGGTCCTGGAGTGGCCTAGCCAGTCTCCAGATCTCAACCCCATAGAAAATCTTTGGAGGGAATTGAAAGTCTGTGTTGCCCAGCAACAGCCCTAAAACATCATTGCTCTAGAGGAGATCTGCATGGAGAAGTGGGCCAAAATACCAGCAACAGTGTGTGAAAACCTAGTGAAGACTTACAGAAAACGTTTGACCTCTGTCATTGCAAACAAAGGGTATATAACAAAGTATTGAGATGAACTTTTGTTATTGACCAAATACTTATTTTCCACCATAATTTGCAAATAAATTCTTTAAAAATCAGACAATGTGATTTTCTGGATTTTTTTTTCTCATTTTGTCTCTCATAGTTGAGGTTTACCTATGATGAAAATAACAGGCCTCTCTCATCTTTTTAAGTGGGAGAACTTGCACAATTGGTGGCTGACTAAATACAGCCAAATTGTGTGATACAGTATTTCCTGTGTATTTACGACCGATCTAAAAGAGAACTGGACACGGAAAGGCGAGTTTACCACGAGAACATTGAAAAGTAATTGACTCACTGTATCTTACTATAAAAGGCCACAAAAACTTTGAGTCATTCCACATACCTGACACATCCCGTTATGATTACTATCAGGGAATCCCATCAGAACATGAATAAAGACAGAGACGATCATCACCACCTCTGCTTCATGTTCCGTATCCTCCACCTTCAGGGTAACTACGTCATCCCCGACTCCCTTCAGGGAGCGCCAGGAGACGCTGCGGCCGTCACCTTTTGAGGGAATTTGCAAAAGGACTCTTTTGAGAGTCCAATTGCAAAAGGTCAAAGCCATCATGGAGTCTCTCTCTCCTTCTCCATCTCCCTCTCCCTCCACCCCTCTCCACCTCTATCTCTCCGAGCCACTGACCTGTGAAACGTGGCGCTCAGCAAAATGATGTAATTTGGGAGGATGTGGGCGCTCACCTCCACGTGACCCCGCCCCCCGACGCGATGAGACGAGGAATGAAGCGAGCGGTTGCACTCTCTCCTGCCTTTGTTTCCGCCCTCTCTTGATTGTCTCCGTCCCTCGCTCCTGCTCGCCCTTTGAACCGAGGCGGGGGAATCCCCGTCTGTCTTTCTGTCTGTGCTCCGGCTGTGTTTCCCTGACACCGACGCGCGCACACGCACACGCACATAGACACGCACGCACGCACGGACGCGCGCACGCCACCAAAATGTGAGGGTATCGACAAAATAGATTTTCTTTTGAAGTTTGTGACATGAAGGAGCAGTGGTGGCGGCGGGTCCCTCTGTTAGTGATAATAAGAAGAAGAAGAAGAAGAAGAAGAACAACCATTATTAATTGTATTTAATAATAATAATAATACCATATATTTAAAAATGCTTTTTATTAATACAGTGGTACCTCGACTTACCACTGCGTCTACTTAGGACTGATCCCAGATACCAGCAGAGATAGTCGCCAGAATTTGTATCGACTTGCGACCGACTGCTCCAAGATACGAGCGTGGAAATTTGTAGTTGGTGCGTCGGTGGCCAGTCAGCAGTCAGTCAGCAGTCAGTCAGCAGTCAGTCAGCAGTCAGTCAGCGGTCAGTCAGCGGTCAGTCAGCGGTCAGTCAACGGCCAGTCAGCGGTCAGTCAGCAGTCAGTCAGCAGTCAGGTAGCAGTCAGTCAGCGGCCAGTCAGCGGTTAGTCAGCGGTCAGTTAGCGGTCAGTCAGCGGTCAGTCAGCGGTCAGTCAGCGGTCAGTCAGATGTCAGTCAGCAGTCAGTCAGCAGTCAGTCAGTCAGCGGTCAGTCAGCGGTCAGTCAGCAGTCAGTCAGTCAGCGGTCAGTCAGTGGTCAGTCAGATGTCAGTCAGCAGTCAGTCAGTCAGCGGTCAGTCAGCGGTCAGTCAGCAGTCAGTCAGTCAGCGGTCAGTCAGCAGTCAGTCAGCAGTCAGTCAGCAGTCAGTCAGTCAGCGGTCAGTCAACATACGACCGTTCTTATGGAACCAATTACAGCCGTGAGTCAAGGTACCAGTGTACAATATGTTTTTATTAGCATTATTTATAGTTATTATAAATAATAGGTATTGTTATTATTATTATTATTATTAGTAGTAGTAGTAGTAGTAGTAGTAGTAGTAGTAGTAGTAATAGTAGTTGTAGTCATAGTAGTATAAATAATAAATGTAATTTTTATCAATAATAATACAAATAACAACAACCACAACAATGATTATACCAATTATTACTATTCATAGTAATATTATAGACAAATAAAAGTAAAATTACTGCTACTTCTATAACTCTTATTATAATAATAATTACTGTTGTTATTATTATCATCATTATTGTTGTTAATATTATAAATAAAAACAAAAATGAACCCCATGTTTTATAAACATCTATCTATTTCTTAATAAAGTTTCATCTATATATTCCATCTTTATAATATCGGTGCTGTTCAAATATTGGATACTTGATTGGACATATCTTTAAAGTATATATTATAAAGCATATATTATATTATATATCTCATCATATATCTCATCATCATATATATTATATGATATATATATAATATTGTGCTTTCTGGGGATCATGGAAATCGCTTTGCATAGAAAAATGAAGTATTGCAGAACAAAAAGGGAAAGCAAAGAGGCAAATCAATCTATGATTGAAAACCCGATGGCGGCAGATGAGGGGGCATGGCTAAGCCACGGTCTGCAGGTGATGGTGCTGGCTCCTCCCTGCCACGGTGCAGCAGTACCGGGTCTGCCTGATCAGATCTTTAGCGCTGATTGGGATCGTGTGGTGCAGGAGACGTGTCCCCACGGGCCAGATCACGAGGTACACTGACACGGACTCTGATTATTCCAAAATTGATTAATGTTCACGTTTTGGTCAGCGAGCCTTTTGTTTATCAGTTTGAATAAATACCCTGCCGTGTCGGCACCTCACTGCCCGAAACTCTCCACACCAATGAACAGAACTTCAGTCGCCCAAATAATCTTTTTTTCCCCCAAAAATACACACTAAAAAATTAATTGAATATTCTCCATAGCAGAAAAAGTCTTAAAAAAACATAAATCACCCAGCGCCAATTGTCTTCATGCGAATTCATGAGCATTTCATAATCACCGTCATTTGTGGTGACGCTAATCTCACTCAATTATCCGCACAATGACAATCTCTCCAACACCAAACAGCGTAATGAGGGCAATCAAGGCCTTAATAGGGGGATAAAAACAGGATGAAATGGGGCTTTTCTTTCTTTTCGTGAGATGGAGCTAATCCACTCGATGCGAGACCAATTAGATCAAAACAATTAGACTCAAACTTGCGATGATAGGATGTGGAGATTTTGTCGTACTGAAGCACGAGGAACGGAGGAAGCGGCTGAGTGAACATGCTTGATGACGATTAGAGGAGAGAGAGAGTGAGTTTAATTCCAAAAACACCCATTGGGTCACTGGGTAAAAGATTGGTAAAAAGCTAGTGGTGTTCGCTCCCTCTTTCGTAAACAAACTCACAGCAGCTTGATCGGAAACACACGGCCTGGTGGAGCTGTCGCCCAAAAGACCGTCATGTGACCTATTACACTGATGTTATGATGTTAAATTACAGATTCAATTTGCTCATTTTGCTGGCTGTGTAAAAGTGTTTCTGTTCCATAATCACAATAAAAATACTAAATATAGCTGCAGGCAGCAATTCATGGGGTCCAGTTTAGTCGTGTTGGCTGCGTTTTTTCAGTAAGTTAAGTTTCCATGAAATATGAAAAACGTTGTTATTTTTGTGAGTAATAACCATTGCACGGCTTCTTTTTTTCAGACGCCTCACTGGATATTGAACGCATCACTCAGTCGCACATTTCAGTGGTTTTGCAGTGGATGCGGTGACAAATTTTTAAAGATTACTTTTTATTCTATTCATTAATCCGGCAAAGTAATGTGGACCAGAGATTTAAAAAATTTAAGAAGCTATATAAATATATGCCTGTATGTGAATCGATAGTTTGGTGACCCAGTCCACGCCGCACACTGGACATGGTCCAACTGGACATCGGAATCTGTACTTTATTTGTATAGTACCTTTCATACACAAAAAGTAAATTAGTAAGTAAATCTAATTATATATACAGTATATATACAGTATATATATATATATATATATATACACTGTATATAGAGAGATTGAATCCAAAAATGCAAACAGGCTAAATACAACACATGAAATAATCAAATCAAGCAAAAATATTTATATTTTTATTAATATTAAAAATATTATTGTGGCACAGCATTGCACTGCTGCCTCACAGCAAGAAGGTCCTGGGTTCGATCCCGCCTGGGGCGCTGTTGGCACCGTGCTCCGGGCGGGTTATCTCCCAAATAGGAGCCTTTCTGTGTTGAGTTTGCGTGTTCTCCCCGTGCTCACATGGGGTTTCCTCCACCTGACGTCAGTAAGGACCCCTGGTTGCCCCCCTGGAGGGAGGACAAGCCAGGATGGGTCAAATGCAGAGGCCTCATTTCACCAGCACCATCCAAAAGCATGTGCATGTGTGTGTATGCATGTGTTGTTGTGTGGTGTGTTGCGTGACAATTAAGGCTTCTTCTTCCAATCAAAATCATGCAAATAAATTAAACAAAGTTGCCTGATGAGAACAATCCATTTAAAAGGTTAAAGTGCAGTCCAATTAAAAGGTGGGCTGAAAGGATGCATTTTTAGCATATGCTTGAAAACACTCACAGAACCATAATATCTCATACTCTTTCGTAATGTGTTCCATAATTTAGGAGCATAGTTTAAAAAAAGTTCAATTTCCAAACTTCCTTGAAGTGAGATATTTTACTTCCAACAGATCCGCAGTAGAAGATCTGGGGGCTCTTGACAAAAACAGAACTGGTATCGACATTTAACTGTGCATACCAGCCATTCCCAACCTTAAGAATAGCGCGCCCCAATTTAAATCTGAAAAACGTGTGTGGCCCAAACCTTTAATCACAACTCTGATCAGCACACGAGACTAAGGCGAACCATTTTCATATAAATGTATTTTATTTTATAAACAGAACAATTCTATGTGAATGTGGGCAAAGCAGTGCAAATTAATAATCCATCCACATACACGCAACAGTTAAATCCACAAACAAATATGGATAACAAATAAGAAAATAGGTCAGATAAATGAAGAATTACGTGTAATTTAAATGCCATGGCTTTGTTTTATTAGTTCTGATGACTTTTTTCATGTAAATATTATATCATAAATTGTTTATGGTAATTTCAAACTAAATTACAGAATTGAAAATTAAAAATGTTTTATTTGTTGGAAATGAAATGTCACGGCCCACCTGCAGTACCTCCACGGCCCACCAGGGGACCGCGGGCCACACTTTGGGAAACACTGATGTAGAATAAATGCACATTTACTACTTTGGGTGCAATTTGCGAAAGCAGATGCCAGGCTACTACGCCCTGAACTCATTGTTTCGCAGTTTGAGTTGTTTTGCTGTCCGACCTTCGTTCCATCCCTCTCTCCCTTTCCCGCCGTGGAGATTTCACGTCTTTTTATGAAAATTATTCAGAGTGACTGACTGATCTGCCGCCGCCGCTGAAGGTCAGGACGTCCATTAAAACTGACAGTCTGATGGGGCGAGTCTTTGAGGTGCTGCCACTGTCTTGACCTTTTTGGTGAAAAGTCAGCGCTGGATTTGCCATTTGGGACGTCTTCCCGTGCGGCGATAAACATTCCCTCTGACTCCGCCTCCGCCGCCCCCACCCCGTCGTCTCAGTTGGGGAGATGGCCGACGGACGAGTCACGGACCGGAGATGACGCAGGGCGACACGTTTCCCTCAGCGCTGGATGTGCGAAAACGTCAATTTCCGTTCGTCTCCCTTTCCTCGCCCCCATTTACCTTACGCCACCCTCTCCTTTCTTAAAAAAGAGGAGCTCTGAGGTCCATCCATGTTCTACGCTCACGCCCTCACGTAGTGTTGGGGAATCTTTCGTTGCACATTTCCAGGGGTTCAGCCTTTCCTCCAAACTGGACCCAGCGCCATCCCATCCCATCAGGAGTTCAATGCAGGTAATGGGGTACAAAATCTGCATTTCCAGTGCTGTTCCATTAGCTTACCAGTTTATTTTAGGAGCAATTCTAATTGTCGGACCACGTCGGAATCCACAATATACCAGACGCAATTCGGATCCGGGTCGTTCTCCACTCGGGCCTGCATCGTTTTTTGGTCTTCAAGGGATCAACGGGGTTTGGGATCGAATTTTGGGACTTTGGGACGTTGAAGACCTCCACCCTGGGGGTCTACCTGCACCACAGCTTTTAGCTTCCTATCTAATACTGCCTCATGAGACAGACAGCTAGACCGACAGATGGACGGACGGACAGACGGACAGACAGACAGACAGACAGACAGACAGACAGACAGATAGATAGATAGATAGATAGATAGACAGATAGATAGATAGATAGATAGAGAGACAGATAGATAGATAGATAGATAGATAGACAGACAGTAGCATTAAAAGTGTATATATGCTTTTCCCCCTCCTTCTCCGCTTCCCTTCCTGAGGATTTCAGCTGTGTATTGGGACGGCTGTGATCAGGGGGAAGCTCCAAGTGTCTTTCTGTCGTCTTCAACTCCGTTCCAAAGCTCTCTCTCTGGCTTCAGGGCACAAATTACACGTGTTTTTTTTCCGAATGTCAAAACTGCGAGTTATGACTACGCCGCGAGTTATCACTGACAGACTGCAGCTCGCAGCCGGGTGGCGTCACAAAGGAGCCCAAATGACTTTGTGTCTCTGAAGAAGGTAGAGAGATGTGGGCCAGAAGATTATAGCCTCAAATAAAAGTTTCTCTGGTTGACTTTTTCTTTGTGTCGCTATATTGACGTAAGTCACGGCGTGTGAAGAATAAAAATAAATCACGAGTGTCATTTTTCTTTCATACCACTTTATGACTTTATTTATTGACAGGCTTTTTACAACGTGAGGTATTTGGCGGCTGCTGCTGCCGCCGGAGATAAGTTTAGGGCTGCCAGAGCAGAAAGAATTGGAAAATGGGACTTAATAACATACTTTAGAACGGGCTTCAATCAATTTCACTGTTTATTGCAACGTGGCTCCACTATTAATGGCCGCGTTGTAAACCAAATAAGTAAAAATGATGAGAATGAGGAGAGAGGGGAGCTGGGAACAAACAGTAGTAGGCGTTTGTAGAATAAAGGCCAAGCCAAAATATCCCTGAATAGCAGTAAAACAGTTGAAGAATTCCTAAAAATTAAAAAACCTTAAAGCCGTCAATATTTCTTGATCATCTTGGGGGTATGGGGGGGCGGCAGATTTCTATCCAACGTCTGAATTGACGATTACGTAAAGAACTTTGATTCACAGTATGTTGGAAAATCCATTCGTTTCGGTATTTTTCCAAAGCTGCTCGGAAAAAGAGCCAAACACTCCTCCAAATCACTCAAACTGTCCCGGAACCAGTGAAGCGGGGCTCGGTCAGTTCTCCAGGCTTTAATGTCCGTCCTATAAAAAAGTTATCTGCTGCTTATTGAAATTCCCAAACTTTTAACACTCTTTTATTGAGCGAAAGTGTTGAAGCGTCTTCGAGCCGCTCTCTTTAGTGCATCACATTCTGCATCATATTTTAACCTGGATTTTACTACAATATGGCCGTTCAGGCGCTGCCTCTGCCTGGGAGTTGGTAAGTCCAGTGAACGAAATAACCCCCTGTCCAAGATGGCAACCCTCCCGCCCGTTGAGACCGGCTGCTTCCTGAGCGTCTGGTGGACCTTCTGAAAAAAGCGTTGGCCCCTGCCCTTGCTTTTTGGGCTTTTTAACTTTCAAAAAGTTCAACGGCAACACAAAGCAACGACACAACCTGTTTTCAGAAAGCTCACATGGCGCCGACCTCTTTATGATCAGCCGACCAATCATGACGGAGACAGGGGAGATGGCTGATGGTGGTCGGAACCGTAGACGGATGCTGAGTCTGCGGGCCCTTGGGTGTGAGAACGCCAGAGGGCCCGCGCCGACCACCACCTGCCAAAAGACAGAGCCACCCTGGGTGCTTTTAAGCTGAGGCGTCAGACCTTGCTGTAGTGGCGACCCAGACGTACAGAAGGCCGAAGGACCTTGGGCAGCCGTAACAACCAGAGAGATAAATGACCCCCCTTCATGAACAGAGGTAATTCTGGACACTTTCTGGACCGCAGGAAGGAAAAACAACAATCCACTGCTATTCTGTCAGTAAATGAGCCCCTGGGGGCCCTCCAGGAGCCGCCAGGAGCTGCCAGGAGCAGCCAGGAGCAGCCAGGCGGCAGTTGCCTGTTTGGCTTGTCCATTCAATTTGTCAATTTTCCTGAGGGCTCCCATGGATGGACATTCGGGTTCCTGGGCCCGGGCCCCTGGTTTTGGAATCCATCCTCGGTCGCAACCACAACAACAAAGATGGTGAATAACGATAAATTGCCGCTGAAAGATTGGTTTTCATAGTGAGTGAATACACGGTCTGAAACTGTCACTAATGTCCTGATTGTAATGACATCATGTAGTGCAATGTGTACAGAGCTTTACGACATTGAAACAGCGAGCTCACCAACTCTCAAGTCTGTTGTTATGGATGATGTATCAGCTTTTGTTCCAGCATAACCAGCACAAAAAAAAAGGGTTCCAGCCTCGGGGGCGGAGCTATAATACGGGAGGCGGAGTTTCCAGTGATGGGGACGGAGCTTCCGCTGTTGTGGGCGCCGGGGCGGAGCTTTTCCCACTCAGAAGAGCTCGTTGTGAACGTGCCTCGAGTCTCTGCTCCCAAATCCCGTTCTCCTCACCACCCCACGGAGTGCGTCTGGAGTCAGCAGCCGTCTCCAAACAGAGCGGCTTCATGGAAAAAAATCACCCTCGCACACCTGTCATACCTTGCATACATGGCGTGCCCATCCTATACCGCAACGCACCAAAATACTTGGTGTTTTTAGTGGAGTACATTTAAACAATATACCGTATAATACTGAAAATTTTCATATCGTCTTTTTTCGTTTTTTTCCCCACCATTTTTGAATCTAGTATCAAAACATTTATATTTTAATAAATAATCCGCCCGCTTCAAATTGCGCTTTGACCTCTCATCTGTGATTTTAATATCATTTTATCTTTTTTTTTTCAGCTTTTTATTTCTGTGCTTTTATAATTCTGCTTTGTTTTTTACCTTGTGTAAAGCACTTGGAATTGCCCTGGCACTGCACAAACAAACATGTATTGCTCTGCTTTATTACTCATAAATGAAAATTGGTGTAATTACCATGCTGTATTTTAATTTGTTCACAGTTACCATAACACATGGATTAAATAACATTTTTGAATAGCAAAGAGCTGGAAAATAATGGTTTACACATGAACCAGTTTTGATAAAATGGTTGGAGGTGGTTTAGGCTTCACACCAAATCCGAAATCGCGTCTGACAGTAGGACCCCTAGTGGCCGTCGGATGAACTGCGCTTGTGTTTTGTATCGCAAAATATGTCCGAAGAAATACACAAAATACACTCACATCAAAAGAGCTGCATTGCAAGTGGAGATGGTGACATCACTATTATTAGTTATTATTTAATTAACTTGCTCATTTACTTAGTTTAAAGCCCAGTTCCAATAAGACACTTGACTGTCGCAACTTCCGGTTGTAGCCTCGGCTCCGAAACGTGTCGCACGCGTTGAAAGCTGTGAACGAATCCCGCAGCCTCCATCCGATGCCCAAACTCCACACCGCATCTCGTGGCAGCTCTGTGCGTGCGGGATCCCAATCTCCATAGGAACGAATGCACTTGTTTGCTTTGTTTATGTGGTTTGTCGGATTCGGTGTGAAGCAAGCTTTGGACACAAAAGGCAAGGCCGGTTTGAAAAAACATCTATCATGTATCGTCAATTATCATGTATTTATCTTCCCTCGTCCTCCTCATTGAAAGAAAAACATGCACGGCGCCATCCGTGCCGCGTCTCAGCAAGACGGAGCGGAAGGAGTTTGACAAGGCTTTTTGAACAATCTCCCCTTTTTATTTTGGAACAAAGATTAATTTACCACCCGACGTAGGCACATGACTAGTGAGCGCTGGGGGCGGCTGGCTTGCCAGGGTGTTCATTAGATATACATCACCGACATTTCCTCGCGGTTGCGAGTCATTTTTACCAGCGGCCTTCTTTTGTTTTTCTCTACGGTGGGTTGCCGTGGTTACAGTAAACAGATGCCGACTCACCTCCACAAGGTGCTCTCGGTGACGCTGCCGATGTGGAAGTCGTAGAGTTTGGTCAGAATCAGGATCACCTGCAAGGACAGGAAAAACTGACGTCACAATAAAGGCAATGGAAGGAAATGGTGTGCCGGGACGTGAAGGCCATTCCATCACTTTAAATATGATTACAACAAATGTACCTTTATATTAAAATAAATAATAAGTGAGATACATTCCTGGACAAATAAATGAGAAAAATGTGATTCTGTGGTGTTGACAGGTTTCCGTTGAGACTTTTTCAGCTCATATGCAAACCCATTTTGCGCACCGGGGCAACCAGACGGCACAAGACGTTTGACGGAGTCGATGGCGTTCAAAACCTGGTTTTCCCGGGAGCGACCGTTAGTCACTGTGCATTGTGCCAGCGTATCCCACAATGCATTGTGTCGCCATCAACATGCTTAAATGAAGCGTGTTGTGGTACTGTATGACTGAGCAGACGCCGTCGTTCTAACTGACGTACTTAATTATTATGGGAGACAGACTGACAGACAGACAGACAAATTGACGGATGACAGGGAGATAGACAGACAGATAGACAGGTAGATATTTACTGTTGACTATACACAATCAAACCGGACAATATACGCCGAATTTAATAATAAACAAAATATAACCTAGAAGTGACCCAAAAAAAGCCACCAAGTTCCACCATGTTCATGTTGTTCATCCTCATTTCTCCCAATTTTCATTTGTCGAGGAGGTGAAAAGAAAAAGGCCTCCATGTTTTGGCTTCAAAACGGCTTCATGTTAGTGAATGAGGTCACACTGTCCGTTGAACACACACACACACACACACACACACACACACACACACACACACACACAGTGGGAGTTCCACTGAATTTTGGATCAAAGGCGGAGCGAGGGAGTGAGCTGCTTTTTTCCTTTTTTTTTCGCGAGGTTATGAGGCGTCATCTTTGAAGTTATTTTTAATTATGAAGCGAAGATCATTTAAAAAGAAACATTTCTACATGGAGGGGGTCCTTCTGAAGCATGTTCTAGAGCGTGTTCTGGAGCGTGTTCCCTGCCGCGGGCCAGGGCGACCAAATGTTCCACCGACGTGAAGCTGCAAGTCCAAGTGGCTGAGCTGAGGAGGTTCACACGCGGATATTTAATTTAGTCCTTATGTATATACATGTGCTGTATACCTAACTATATATAGATAAACTGTATCTATATACATCGATCGCCCTTCCAGCGTTGCCAACTTGGCGACTTTCTCGCCAGATTTAGCCACTGTTCGGACCCTTGGGTCTGAGAACGCCAGAGGGCCCGCCCTGACCACCAACCCCCACCTGCCAAAAGACAGAGCCAGCTCGGGTGCTTTTAGGACGGACTGAGAGCTGAGGCATCTTAACCCTACTGCAGTGACAGCCAGGTGTACAGCAGTGTACAGAAGGTCGACTGACCTTGGGCAGCCACAACAACCAGAAAGATAAATGTCCCCCCGTCATGAACAGAGGTAATTCTGGACACTTTCTGGACCGCAGGAAGGAAAAGCAACAACCCACTGCTATTCTGTCAGTAAATGAGCCCCTGGGGGCCGCCAGGAGCCGCGAGGAGCTGCCAGGCAGTAGTTGCCTTTTTCGCTTGTCCATATAATTTGGCAATTTTCTTGAGGGTTCCCATGAATGGACCTTTGGGTTCCCTGGGCCACCGTCGCAACCACAACAACAAAGATGGTGAATGATGATCAAATGACGCTGAATGGTTGGTTTTCATAGTGAGTGAATATACGGTTTAATACTGTGACTAATGTTCCGATTATAATGTCCTTTGGACAACCGTGTCTACTAAATGACATCATGTAATGTAATGTATACGGAGCGACATTGGCGACTTTCTAGCTAGATTTAACAATTTTTCAGACCCTCTGAGTGACTTCATTTCTAAAACGGAGCTGGCGACAAATTACGGACTTCTTCAGACCATCAGGGAAAAGGCGAGAAATAAATTCAAATATATTATATTATTCGTCATTCCCCTGCATCATGCTGCTCGGAGCAATCACAGTCCACAGTTCTTCTCCCAACGGCGTCGGGGTCTCTCTCCCTCTTCTCTTGCTCCATGTGCAGGCAGTCAGTAGCTGTGGGCTGTGGTCAGGAGGCTGCACAGCAGGGGGTGAGTAGATGTGGGGTGTGGTCAGGGAGCTGCAGGTGTGGGGTGTGGTCAGAAGGCTGCACAGCAGGGGGTCAGTAGGTGTGGGGTGTGGTCAGAAGGCTGCACAGCAGGGGGTCAGTAGGTGTGGGGTGCGGTCAGAAGGCTGCACAGCAGGGGGTCAGTAGGTGTGGGGTGTGGTCAGAAGGCTGCACAGCAGGGGGTCAGGCAGAAAGGAGATGCGCTGCACTGAGCTCTATTCAAATGAATGTGCGATGACGTCATCAGTATGCAAATGAGCACATGATGTCATCTGGTGCACTCCTCCCTTCTCTCCACCCTCCATCTCCTCCTTTCCACTCCTGTCTTCTCGCCTCCCCTCCACTTCCCTCTTCTCTCCTCCCGTCAACTCCTCCCTCCCCTCCTCCCCTCCTCTCCACTTTTCTACTCCTTCCTTCCATGCCTCTTCCACTCCTCCCTCCAGTCCTTCCTTCCCTCCTCCCTTCACTCATCCCTTCTCTCCTCCCTTCCTCTCCTCCTTTCCACTCCTCTGTCCACTCCTCCCTTCCACTACTTTTCATAGGAAAATAGTTGGCAGCACTGCTCCCTTCCAAGCCTCTCTTCTACTCCTCCCTTTACTCCTCCCTTCTCTCCTCCTTTTGACTCCTTCCTTCTACCCCTCCCTCCTCACACACACACACGCACACGCGCACACACACACACACACACACACACACACACACACACACACCAACACAGGTTTGTGCTGCTGTAACACCTGAATTTCCCTCCAGGGATAAATTAATTATTACCTTCTCTTGTACTGTATTGTATCTGTAATGTACTTTATGTTTCTACTGTACGCCACTTGCATGCGTAAAGCTGCAACACTGCAGCTGGAACTGACTGTAGACTTAGTATTGGGCTCACTGCTATTAACTGTAGAGAATATATAGATGTTGCACATGTGTTATTTCTTATCTCGCTTTCCTCTGGATGCGTCTCCACTGCACTGTTTGCTGCTGCTCTGCATCCCCCTCTAGGGATTGGTAAAGTCCTATCTTATCTCACACATATACAGCACAGTGCACATCTCACTCCTATTACAGCCAGCCAGGACAGTCCCCAGACAGATCCTTCCAACCTTTAAACGGTCCACGTGAGATCCGACTTCCTGGAAACCGTTTTGAAGAATGCTGCTTCGGACAGGAAGCTCTTCCCGCGCTTCTTTGTTTTGCAGAAAACATAGAATTTCACGGAGCGGTCCGCCGCCCCCCCCGAACCTCGGTGGCTAAAATATCAAATACGGAGGAAAAGATCAACTATGCGCTGAGTGCCGGCGGAGGCGGGCGTAGGGGAAGCCCCCCCTAAGCCGTTTTTGCAGCGGTGGGAAGGTGACCTCAAATAAACGGCAACGACGACGCCTTCTCCATCCAAACAGGTGGAATATCTGCCAGAGGGTCAAGATTTTACATGTTAAACCCACCTGAGCGGAGGGCTTTTGTTTTTGTTTTTTTTGTTTTTCTTTTCTACCTTACAAAGTTATTATTATTGTCTCATATCTCCTGGTTAATTCTTGGCTCGTGTATCGTGGCGTTTCTTTGTGCTTATTGTTGATTTCTGGGTTTATTTTGCAGCCATATCTTATTGTGTACTGTGAGTTTTATGGTACAGTATATTTCACCTTTTTTCCCTGCTTTTTTTTTTTTTCCTATCGCTTTTTTATATTTATATATTCATATTTTTATTCTATAGTCCCTGAATATTAATGTCTGTCGTTTTGATGTTGAGCTGCCAGGACGTTTCAATTTCCCTCCGGTGATGAATACAATATCTATCTATATTATTGTTTTTGTTAATACCAGATTGACACTTAATGTCTGTTGGTAGATTATTGTAATAGGCAATTTCATTAGTTTTTATTGTAGATCTTGTTTTTATTTTTACATGTTTGTCTTGTTTATTTCATTTTTTTTTTGATTTGTATTCTTATTATGTTATTATAATTTTCTATTTTGATGTGATCTGCTGTGACACTGCAATTTCCCTCCGGGGATGAATAAAGTATTGAAAACACACGGCGGGACAAAAACAACCAAAACTACAGAACAGAAATAACCAAATATAAAAAAATATATATGATATAATATATACAATTTATAAAGTACAGTTATCCCACCAAAAAAAAGGACAAAGGGACAGATTAAGATTAAATAAAGTATCTACCCTCAATTAAAAATATTACAATATCTATACACTGATCAGCCACAACATTCAAACCACCAGTAAAAAAACACTAATATTGTGTAGTTCTCTGGATTCTGGCACCAGGACGTTAGCCGCAGATACTTTAAGTCCCGGAAGTTGGAGGTGGGGCCACCATGGATCGAGCTTGTTGTTCCAGCACATCCCACAGATGCTCCATCGGACCCTAACCCCACCCATCCACATGATGTAAAAGAAAACTTGCTTCATCAGACCAGGCCACCTTCTTCCATTGCTGCATGTTCCAGTTCTGACGCTCACGTGTCTGTTGTAGGTGCTTTCAGGGGTGGACAGGGGTCAGCATGGACACTCTGAGCGCTCCCATACACAGCAAGCTGTGATGCACTGTGTGTTCTGACACCTTTCTATCACAGCAGCTCAACGGTATTCAATATTCAGTTTGATAAAGAACTATTGTTATTTGGTATTTTAACAGTGACCTTTCATCTTACAAGAATCTTATGTTTTAATTCTAATGAGAACATTTTCTAATTAAATATGATATATATATATATATTTCCAAATTACCCAGAATTGCATTATGGATGTACTTTATGTATTTAATGCATGGACAATGAATGGAAATGTAATGAACGTTTATCTTATCCATCTTGATAGTCTGCCCTCCCCACCTGTTGACTCGCAAAAGATTCGTTCGTCGTGAATGATTTCTTCATATTGAGCGATTCGGTCGATGTGAACACGTCTGTTAAATGGCTCACTCATAAATGGAGTCACTTCAGTCAATTAAGAACTGAAAATAATGACATCCACAAAAATTAATGACTTTTGTGACTCTCGCTCAGCGGGAAAAGCTCCCTCGCTCACCGCGCTTAATACCAACTGAACTAATCAACGAAATGAGGAGAAAATTTAACCTTTTTTTTTGTTAACCGAGGGACCAATTTATGTAAAAAAATATGGATTAAAGATCAAATGTGGAATTTGACAAATCTGTACAAAACTTAGCTGGGAAAGGCTGTTTTTTTTCGCCACCGTACAAGTGGAAATAACTCCATGTTGTCTTGAGTCATTCATTCTCATAGACGATATTGAACATATTTTTAATTATTTTAACTTCATATTTCACTTGACATGTGATTGCTTCAACTACTGTGTCTGAGTAGTTTGAGCTCAGATTCTGTAATGTGTGGCTTGTATTGTGTTGTATTCTTTATTTACAGTATGTTATCTGCCAAGAAGAGTCGAAGAGTCAAATTTAATTAATATTTTATTTTACTGAGTAAGTCGTGAAGAGCCAGATCTAAAAAAAAGGAGCCAAACTTGTCATAACTAATCCCAGTACATGTGAGGCGGCTGCAATTTAATGTGCAGGCGCTAAATAACAAATACACCTCTCACACACAGGATAAAAAAAATATGGAAATGATGCAGAAATTTGGCCTTGAATGCATCCTTCCGTCCATTTATCCCCTAAACTCCTGTGTGTGTGTGTGTGCGTGTGTGCGTGTGTGCGTGTGTGCGTGTGTGTGTGTGTGTGTGTGTGTGTGTGTGTGTGTCCCACTCGTTCATAAACTGAAGGTTAAAGCTCCGTTCCCCATAGAGCCACAACGCCTCGCAGATGGAGAGGCCATTACTTGATGAAAAGCGGTGAATTAATGGATCGCTAGCTCACATGGGGTTTTGGGTTTTCGTCTATTTTCGACCGGGCGCAAGATGTGAACCTCCTGGGGTTCTAACCAGGTCCTTGAGGTGCTCGAAGTGCCTGAATTTCATACTCTGAAATATAAGTACTGCGATACCTTGGAAATTTCCACTTTTGTAATAAAGCGCTTGAAAAAGTCCTTGAAAAAAAACTTGATCATTAAAAAGCTGTGACAAAGACTTATTGACTGTGACTACATGGAAACGTATTCACTTAATGAGGGGCAGCTAGTTCTGTGAGAGAACTCGACGGTGCCCTGAGCTCCCACACCCTTTTGGGCCTGCCCATTTAAGCAGCCAGCCCTTCCTGCCCCACCTGCTTTTGGGCGTTCCCTCCACCTCCCCTGCATCCACCTGTTGGGCTCAGCCCTTCTATCCAACGGGGGAATTCAAGCTCATCACTCTTATATTTCTAGCTTATTAAGCATGCCGGTATTTATTGTACCTCGCCGGGAGTGATGAGCAGTAGAGCCCAGTTCCCAAACTCAAATGAAACTAGATAAATTAAGATATTTTTAAATTAAATGTAAGAGTTGTCAGAATTGAATTTATGACTAAAAATAATACAAAAAATATAAACTGTATAACTACGACTTGTACTTTTATTCTAAATGATAATAATAATACATTTAGCCCCAGGAAGCTATACACAGGGTCCAGTTTAGTCAGTTTCCCGGATTTAGTGCAAATTAGCACAAGTTATAATTTTTCAATTTTTGCGACCACTCGGAGATGAACCGTGGATTTATATAGCATTGGTTCATGATGTCACAAAGTGATTGTGTTCTCAAATTTATCGTGAAAATTATCGAGATTGTTTTATCACCCAGCCCTAGCATGAAGTATGTCTTCCAGATAGTTTTAGCCGGGTTGGACATCCTTCGGCGTGAAACGCACGGGCTCATCTCTGTAATATCAATCTAAATTTGGTCGGTTTTTCGCTACTATCTGCTCGGTATGTTGACTGATTCAGATGAAACTTCAACCACGACAACTCTGTCAGCCTGGTTGAAATTCCCCAAACTCAGTGGTCACACTCTATCTCCAAACAAATTCATGTCAATCTGGCACAACCCAGATTTTCTGGCTAAAAACAGGCCAATAATCTTTAGGTCTTGGAAAAGACAAGGAATTACTCATCTGGAACACATTTTTGAAAACATTTCTCCTATACCCTTCGCAACCTTAACCCAAAGGCGTCCTTCAATTACAGCAGTCTCTAAAAGTTAAAATGAAATTGACGAACAACATCCTGCAACCACCTCAAATGATTGAACATCTCACTCATATCGGTCACTTGAAAAATCCCTTTTCCAGAATAACAAACTTTTTATTAAAAATAGATGACACTTTATCTTAATGACAATGTAATGGGAAAGAGACCTTGCTGTTCCCACCGATATCAACCTGTGGAAGCTTATTTGCAATAGCACCTTTTCTATGACCCGCAACTCCCAAATGCAAGTCATCCAATATAAGATCTTGCACAGAGCTCATATCACGGAACACAAAATGTTCAAAATGGGTTTTGTCGATGAAGGCATTTGCGCTCACTGTTCCCTCGATACCAGAGATGACTACTTTCGTGCCATCTGGCTCTGCCCACCTATCCTAGCATTCTGGACCAACATCACCAAGAAGCTATCAACCCTTCTGGGTCGCAGCCCTCCAGTCTCCCCGTCTATATGTCTTCTCGGAGACCTCTCCTCACTCGACATCACTTAAACACCACCAACCCATTTTGATCGCCTTAACAATTGCAAGAAAAGAGAAAGATAATCTCACCACATCCCAATGGTTGCAGTTATTAATAGATAACTTCTCAATGGAAAAACTAACAGGGAGGGAGGAGGGGGGGTGCTCCTGGGGAGTTTGGGGCGGTGGGTGTGGGTCGCTGGTTCGGGTCTCGGCCCCGTGGTTGGCGGGTCGGCGCGCCGCTGGGGTCGGGCTGTGGGTGGGGGGGCCGTCTGTCCGCATGCTTGGCGACCGAGGGCTGACCAGGGCCCCGATGGGGGCGCGGAGCTGCCCGGCATGGCTGAGGCGCATGGCGGACCGCTCTGCGCCCGATCGCTGTAGGTTGGCTGCCACCGGGTACGGGAGGTGGACGTGCCAGGTCACGGTCGGGTCCGGGGGGAGGGGGTCCACGTGGTTGCTTGGTCCCCGGCCTGCTGCACCCCTGGATTGATGCGGTCGTGATTACGCCTATCTCTCCCAGTGCCAAAACTCATCCTCAGCATACACAATAGGCCGAGGGCTTGCGAGATGAGCGGGGTGCGAGCTATGTTGGTGGGGACGCGGCGGGCAGCTGCCATCTTGCCTGTCACGCTCCTGCCCAAGCGTGCTTCTTGTCCGTCCCGAAATTTTAATCCCACTCATATTTGCATATAACACATACACTGGCACACCACACCTATTCCGGAGGGGGGGGGTTCAAGGGCATCGAGGTGCTGAGCACACTCTGCTACGTGTATGGGCACTTGGCCCTCACAGCGGGTGGGGCATCTGGTCGGCTGCGGTGGGGCGGGCCTCCCCCTTGCGCGGGGCATGGGTGGGCATGGGGGACCTGCCGGCTCACCCGCAGGGCGGCTAGGGCGGCTCGGGCGGCTCGGGCGGCTCGGGCAAGGGGTCGGTCTGTCGCCGTGTTGCCGGGATCCGGGCCCGCAGTCCGTGCCTTGCGCATGCGGCCCGGGTTCTGTGCCTGTGGCTGTGTCTTGTGCCTGCACCTGGGGATTGGTTGTATGTGTGCGGCCCTGTGGTGCGGGGTCTCCTCGTGCTCACTGGGACTGGGTCATGCTCATCGGGGCTGGGCGTTGGGGTTGCTCCACGGCCCTCTGGCTTCTCTGTGTGTTGTATGCCCAACATGCAGGTTAAAAAAATACAAATAAAATAAATAAATTAATTAATTAAAATAAAGAAAATTAAACTTCAACCACGAGATGTTTGTGACAGTATGGTTCAAACAGGATGTAAACCATGTTTGTGTGTTATGCCGAAGTTGGTGTTACAGACAGATTTAGGCATGCAGAGAATTCCCGCCGTTTCAACAATCACAATAGCCCTACGGGCTGGACCCCTCATTTTATTAATACATGGAATAAAAAAAATACATATATATATATATTTTTTGATTGTTATGCAGTTTACTTTGCTTTTTCCCTGTTTGTGGCTGCTCTCTGGATGTTGTTTTTAGATGTGCAGCTGGATCAATGCTGTGCGACCAGGTGAGGGAAAGGTCAGCGGAGGAAGGCATCGACCACACTCTTTATCAGGAAACACGTTGATTCAAATACAGCGCTGACCTTTAGCAGCACGTTCAAATAAACATTGGACCGGACAAGAGAACGGGGAGAAAGCACAAATCTACCGACACAAAGCGGTTTTTGTGGAAAGATAAGAAAATGATGATAAACATACTCAACTGAAAAGCTCAAGCCTTCAATTCTAATCTTTCTTTTTGGCGGGCTACCGGGTTGTGCTGACAAATTTGTTGTGGTATGAATACCAGTATGACATCGACTTTGATGCAAATAAAAATGTAAATATCTATGATTTAAAGAGTTGAATACAAATAATATGTATATTTTTACATGGAAGGGAAAGCGGAGGTGGAACAGTAAATAGCATGTGGCGTCTCATCGGGTCCCTTTGCTTCCTAATGCACCGTGCACTGGGGGCTGTCCGTGGTGCTGAAAACACATATTTGGGGAAACTCATGCCTTTCTCATGTTTTACTTCAATATACAATGGCACAATGAGCTTAGTGCCATACATCAAATGGTGCTGTTTGCCATCAGATTTTGTTCAACTGAAAAACAAATCTATCTATTTTACACCTCAGACTAGTGTTAAATCTCCTGCGAGTTAACTCGCTCCACTGCAGTGTATGAGTGTGAATGTCCTTTTTCCCAATAAAACCACACACACATCTCCTCTGATTACAGGGAAATAGGAGACGTCAAGACAAGAATTACTTAGTCTGTCATTTTCTACTTTACATTATTATATATCAGTCCCATTTCCCCTGAAGTCTCTCCCACCCTCCCCCTCTCCCTCTCCTCTGGTAATTTTCCTCCGCTCCGGTGTCAGTGGGAGATGGAAAGAAAGGAAAAGAGAAGGAAAAGAAAGAGTCAACTTTTAGGGAAATAAAAGTGGCGCAGTGACACGTTGTGGACACAGCACGACGGCTGATTAACACCGGGCTCCGTCTGAAAAGAATAATTAGTTTTCCCACAATAGGACGCCTCACTGTCTGGGGCTGGGAAGGAGGGAAGAGGCTGAGAGAGACAG
Organism: Zeus faber; assembly: GCF_960531495.2. Lineage (NCBI taxonomy): Eukaryota > Metazoa > Chordata > Actinopteri > Zeiformes > Zeidae > Zeus > Zeus faber. The sequence goes on from NC_137191.1 coordinate 6,567,819, forward strand.
AGAGATTTGAACAATAGCACTGCGGTATAGATGCTACAAGATAGCGGGAGGGGCATTATAGATAGACAGACAGACAGATAGACAGACAGATAGATCAATCGATAGACAGACCAGCCAAAAAATATAAAATAAGCGAAAAATAAGCAATACAAATGTAGATATGTTTTATTTTTTTGTCGCGGCGCACAGCATCCCTCGCTCTCTGCATGGGGGCGGGGGGTCCGTGTCATCAATCAGCCGGCCGTTCAATCCATCACGTGATGATTGATCGGCCTGGGGGAGAGTTGTGCTGATGTCTCAGACGCTGCTTACATTAACGTATGCCGGGTTACCAGGCGGTGGTGGACCACGCCACCCTGCCGCAACATCCATTAGCACTCTGGCATGACAGATCAGCCCGTTCAGGGAATCCGTCAGGATTTGACGGCTTTTCCTTTTGATGTTTTCAATTTCCGGTTGTTTACTTATTTATTTATTTGTTTTACTTCACACAAATGCAGCCTCACATTATCACATGCCAATATAAATCGAAATAATTATAAAAATTATGGGTTTTGGTAAAAGCAATTTGTCTGATGATGTTGAGCGGCACATTACTTTCAGAATTGACAACCGCTTGGCACAAATGCTGCAGCCAATGAATAAAGTTGTAAATCATGCAGAAGGCCAACACAAAACAAATTAAGAGGGCAGGATTTTCTGGTGCATATTTTTCTTTTAAAATTAAATGGAAAATAAATTGGTTTTCTTGTTGAAAAAATAACGCTTGTTACAGTCAAATAATTTAAACAACAATCAAGAACTGAGCGAAAAAATATAAATCACATGTTAATTGGAGGTTGATAAATATCACATTCTTTCAATGGTCTAGTTAATGGCTGTGTTGCCAAGACAGGATACATCTCGTCATACACTAAAATACCAGAAAAAAAAACGGGTTCACCGGAGTGGAAAGGAACAATCGCCGTCCAGGAAGCGTCTCTGTCCGTTTTGGGTGAAAACTGGAGCATCAGAACACTGCAGAGCCTCAGAAAGTCGGAGCTGTCAGAGCGCTGGAGCACCCGCTCCATGGAGGGACGGGTGGGAAAAAGCCCGGATCCACAGCCCGGCGAGGCAGACTGGGAGGAACCAGCCTCCCATCCTCCCTTCCCATCATGCATCAGCGGTGGCGGACATCACTCTGTGCCAACACCAAACCGGTCGGTGCCATGTGTCGCGTGACGGGATTCATCCCGACGTGTCCTCAGACTGACCCGGGAGGAGGGGAAGCTTCCAGAGACACCTGGTGTATGGAATATATTAATTTATATTATATAGATCAGTGTCACACTAAGTGTGCCGTGAGAGATTTAGCCACTTTGAAGATCCCACTTAGAAATTAATACAAATGGAAAGTAGCATTTTAAGGGTATGCAGAAATAAAGAGTCGTAAAAAGAGTAAAAAGAGTCGTTTGATTTTCTGACTCTTGCTTCGTTTGGTTCAGCTGGTGTGACGCGCGGTGCGCGAACCGTGAGCCACGGCTAGAAGAGACGGCTGCAATTTGCGTTTAGCGAATGGAATTCCCGCAAGAATCATGTTGGCGCGATGCAAAGAGTAAATCAGTGGCTTCCAATATGAATCATGGCAGGCGCCTCAGACTTTTTTCTTGCCTTGGAATTGAATTTAGTCCTGGGTAACTATTTTCAGATTACGAGTCGAAGAGCCACTCTCTCGTGGGGGTGACCCCAGACTCCTGAGTCATTTAACGAATGAACCGTTTCGGAGTCTTGCATTACTTACGGCACAGTTCTACGCGTGTGTGACGACAAAGGGACAAACAGAGGTCAGCATAACACAACAAATAGTCCTCGAGAAGCTTTCAAGGCTGCACATTGAATGGAATTCAAACCACTCACCATCAGCAATGGGATCAACTGATCAGTTCTAAAATGCGTTCAAATATGAGGTGTCTTGGAATGTGTGGCGTCCCAAGACAGCCCCATCGTATAAGATAATTACTAAGAGACGGTGCCAGGGGTCCCGAGAGAGAGCACATCACCGGGGGTCCCGGTGATCAGGGAGGTGAAAAGTGACCTGTGACCTATGTAGGGGAACCAAATGGTCAACGTTGTCTTTGTAGGGAAACCAGATGGTCAACGTTGTCTTTGGGCAAGCATAAAAGACTCGCCTGAGTTTCATTCGACAGAGAATCCACCCGGTTGGTTCTCTCCTAGACGTCCGTGGCAAGTCTGGTCTGACGCTGTTCTTTTGTAATAAATCTATTATTTTACTCAAGTCAGCGTCAACGGTCACTCCTTCTTCATCAACACATCAAATTCATCAAGAAACTTTAATGGCAATTCGTAGAGATAGACAGACAGAAATATGCGTAAGTGCAAATGACTCACCTAATGCAATCCACATAAAAAAAAATAAAAATTATGAAAGTGCTGAAAATTATGAAAATCAGACCAAAGAATGAAATAAATTCAAATTTCATTGAAATAATACATATTTTAAATAAAGCACAGGAAACCCTTCTGACAACCAAGAAATTGCTGTAACTCGCGTAAAACCGAAATAAAAATTAAACTCCAATAACGGACAGAACGACACACACACACACACACACACACACACGCACGCGCGCACACACACACACACACACACACACACACACCCAAGCACACACACACGGGGAGAAACAGTGTGTCTGGAGTGCGGTGAAGTGGGATGACTCGCCTCAGGTCGGGTTTTCCCCTCAAGGCAAAAAACCTTCACGTCACGAGCCAAACACTGTTACGCAACGGCGGCGGGGGAGGCGGGGTGGACTTCCTGTCCGGTTCGGAGGGGTCAGATGGGGACCGTCAGAGATCATGTGATCACCACCCCTCGAGGCGGTTTCGGTGACACAGATTGAGAGCAAATCCCACCAACTGAAGTCACCCCTTCTCAGTCATGGTCGACACTAGTCTTGGTCAGGGCAGGACGGGGACAAAAAATTGACTTTTTTTTTTTTTTTTTTTTGGGGGGGGTGGGGGTCACAGAGTGATTGATTAAGTCTCCCCGTTAAAAATCACTCCGATCGCTCTGCCGAGCTGCAGAGTTCTGAGCCACGGCATCCGACACTAGAAACAGAGGACGGAGGGGTGGGGCCTTGCAAGACGTGATCGGTCCAGCCCATTGTCAGCATGTAAAATAAACCAATGGGCTTCTGCACCTGCTTTATTATTATTTTTTAAATTATATTGGCCACAAGCTGCACCGGCCCACCGGGAAGATGCCCGGTATGCCAGATTGCCAGTCCAGGCCTGTTCTTGGTTTAAAAACTCTGATTTCCAGAAGGATTAATGTGGCCTCCAGGTCGACCTTGAGGATTATCTGGACCAAGACCAGACAGAAGGAGCTGCCTGTCCTTCATCACCTCAGTCTAGGACTTTCCATTCTGGATCTAATTCATCCTAAATGAGCATTTTTAATTTCTGGATTCATTTAAGCAGGATTATTTTAGTCCGAGATTAAACCTCGTCTGCGAGACCGCCCCTCATCATTTTGGAGCCCCAGGCGAGATCTGTAAAAAGCGCATCATTCAGAAGGGCCCTGCAGTCGTCAAATCATGAGAGACATGAGTCCGAGCACATGTTCCCATAGGCTGCAGCACCCCTCATTTCTGGATGCTCCTTGAGCTTCCTGCTCGCACTTGGAGCGCTGTCTGGAGCAAAATGCGCTGCGCTGTGCGGAGCGCTGGGCGTGTCCCACAGTTGTGTCACAGGGCACATGTGCACGTGCGAAAGGCACGGGGCTGCACCGCCTTTCTGTGTAAATGTACATTATGAATGGAGACTACGGATCGTTTCTTACGTATGTGCTTTGTGGATTGAACAAGCGCGTCAACGTCACTAGACGTCATCACATCAAGTCGGAACGTTGAGCACTCGATGGCAGCATTTTGCGTCTTCTAAACTTTGCTTTGGCTTTAACGTGAATAAAGGTTGTCGTGCGTCTAAGCGATGGGAGACACCCGGGCTTGTAAATCTCCACCAAACGAAGGGGCAGAAGGTTTTTCCACCGAGTGAAACACCAAGAAGGACCGGCTGCCGTGGGTGACTACATACTATCTGAAACCAGACTAGACGTTTTCACAGGTCCCAAAATTCTGATTTACTTGATCCCATCTGGAACGGGGAAATTTGCCCGGAGATCAGATCCGATTAGAACCAACCGTTAAAATGTGTATTCAAACCCAGACCCGTATTTGCCGAGATATTACAGAATCAACCGGGTGGTCGGGTGTTGGTCGACCCAGGAAGACCTCTACACCGTACTACTACTGGTCTTATTATTATTTGTGCAGACACCAGCGTTCAAAAATGTTATTTTTCTAATAAAGCATAAAAAATAATATCTGGGGCGCCCAACATCTTTTATACCTTGTATTCTAAAAATATATATAAAAAAAAATTCTTCCATCATTTTATTTTCTTGCATTTTCATTTGCTCTTTTGACTTTGTGCCCCCGCGAATGATTGGCGCCTGCGGCGACCGCCTCTGTGTAGGACTGGCCCAGGTTAGTGTGATATGGCCGTTTCATAACGTAATGTTGCCTGCAGGTGCATTGGTACATCTGCATGTTGTATCGTTAACTGTCAGCGTGCAAATAAAACATCTACTCATGCGACACGACATTTCCAAATGATTTAATTAATTTAATGGTTTTATTTGGGTCATGACTCGAATTGTTGTCAATTTACGACCAACTGTGACCGTAATTCCTATGTGACTTGGATGGTGTACATACAATTGAGTGCGCTCCAACTGATTATTATTTTAATACATGTACGGGTACATGTTATCGCCCCACCCAACATGCCAAGGCCGCGCAGTCTACTGAGGCCGGGCCTTAGCAAAGCATCCCTTCTGGTTTTTGTCCAAATGGCAGATGGCCAATCTGTCACTGCATGCATACATCCATGTACTGTATATACACGCTGAAGTGTTTCATTCCATGGGGCCTCGGGTGTTTTTTTGGTTTTCAATCAAAAACTTGATTCGTGGGATTTTATTAAAAAATAAGTATAATAAAGTGTAAAGTAAAAGTATAAAGTGTATATGCATTTGTGAACCAAAGCTCATTCCATCACACGGTGGAATACATTTCTGTATGTTTTTGCATATTTGGATATTTTAGTTTTTATAATTTACTATTGTTGTATTTTTGTATTTTTTTTATATAAATATCTATTAATTAAAATGTTGTTTTTATGCTAATTTTCTGCAGAGCAAGGCATAAGCCCTGACCACGACAAATTCCTCACATATGAAAATGTACTTTGCCTAATGAACAGGTTGGGGTTCTCGGATTCTGTCAATACAAATAAATATTTCTCTCATTCCATCTCCTGATTCAAAGGGAAAAATAAATCCGATAATGATAATTAAGGTTCAAAAAACTCCTCTTACGCAGTGAACTCCAAGTAAAAATGCTTCGTTTTCAGAGCACAGTTGCAGCGTTTTCTTGTTTATTTAGTTTTTGCTTCAGTCTTCTTCTTCTTCTTCTTTTTTTTTAACGAATGACACCAGTTCAGCCCCCGACGGGGGACGCATTGGGTGTAAGGCAAAGATTTGAGGCAGCAGCCTACGTTTTCACCATCTCCACAGCGTGTTTTTATCAACCACTTAGAGGGATGAAAGGTCAGCGCCTTTAAGGCAGGGAGATAAAAGCCAGATTAGAACACTTCACGCTTTCATTCTGACCACGACTTTTCCACTTAGCCATTCAATTGGCCATGCTAATGAGGGGGAGATTGGAGTCAATGCTTCCTTTCAACTGTCTGTCTCAAATCACAGATAGTGCACATTAAAAACAACTGTCCAAACAAGTAACATCAAATATTAAAAGACGGCTTGATTTGACCTGTGAGTCGTACACCGGGCTAGAGGCGATATATCGGCATATGAGACGAGACGTCATCCGGGATGTTGGTCATATCATAATATTGCAATATAGCCAAATGTTGTCTTAAGGTTGCATTACAGTAAAATAAATAGATTTTGTGAACTTCATAGACTGATGCAGCTGTTCCAATCAATGCTATTCATAACCTGTTTGTTTAAAATATCCATATTACGAATGATCATTTATTGAATATGTCCTGCGTGTTAATATCTTGAAAGCACCAAAAGTCATCCTTAAAAATACCATCAAATATTGAGCTATTTGTCAAAAAGTATCATGATATTTGATTTGTCGGTATTGTCCAGGCTTGGACTCAGCCCTGGACCACACCAGAAGTGACGCGTCAGCGTCGGGAAAATGTCGCGAAAAGCAATACAGATACGCAGCCGTGTTAATCAATATGGAAGGCCACACCCAGCAGAAGCGCCATCGTCGTGAAAGTGAGGCGCCGCGGGGCTCCTGAACCATCGACGTCCATTCAAAAGATGTATTCAGTGAAAATATTTTATGACAAAGCCTGGTATGCATCAACCGCATGTTCAGTCGCTGATGTGCAGTCCTGACAGTTAAATTCAACCTCATTTATGGAAAAAAAATATTATCATTCAGCAAGAAAACAAATACCATGCCCACGAATAGGCTTTAGATTTTACTTTATACTTTGCAAGGAGTTTTATACAATTTGTTGGTCTGGCATACCCTACCTGTCGGCAACACGGAAGCAGGAGCTGCTGGGGGTCCACTATGTGTGGGTCAACACCTTGAACTCTTTGTCATGTTCCTCAAACCATTCCTGAACAGTGTTTTCAGTGTGGCAGGGCGCATTATCCTGCTGAAAGAGGCCGCTGCCATCAGGGAATACCGTCACCAGGAAGGGGTATACTTGGTCTGCAACAATGTTTAGGAAGGTGGTACGTGTCGAGTGACATCCACACGAATGCAAGGACCCAAGGTTTCCCAGCAGAACATTGCCCGGAGCATTACACTGCCTCTGCCTTCCGCTTGCCTTCTTCCCATAGTGCATCTTTGTGCCTTCTCTCCACATGATGTAAAAGAAAACGTGATTCACCAGACCAGTGCACCAGACGTCAGCATGGACACTCTGACTGGTCTGCGGCTACGCAGCCCCATATGCAGCAAGCTGTGATGCACTGTGTGTTCTGACACCTTTCTATCATAGCAGCATTCACTTTTCCAGCAATCTGTGCTACAGTAGCTCTTCTGTTGAATCGGACCAGACGAGCTAGACTTCACTCCCCACGTGCATCAATGACCCTGTCGCCGGTTCACCGGTTGTCCTTCCTTGGACCACTTTTGGTAGGTAGTATCAACTGCATACCAGGAACACCCCACAAGACCTGTGGTTTTGGAGATGCTCTGACCCAGTCGTCCAGCATCACAATGTGCTCCTTGTCAAAGTGGCTCAGATCCTTATGCTGCTTCCAACACATCAACTTCAACAACCTACTGTTCACTTGCTGCCTAATACATAGCACCCCTTGACAGGTGCCATTGGAACCAGATGATCAATGTTATTCACTTCACCTGTCAGTGTTTTTAATGTTGTGGCTGATCTGTTTATATTCAAATATAATATGTAATAAAATAATGAATAACAATAGTAAACTATTAGCAGGTTGAAAATCATTAGTATGTGGTGATATGATGCAGATGTTGTGCATATACAATGAATTTAAGATTCCGCATGCAGAACAATCATGCGGACGCAGATCTTTCTGCCTAGAGCGAAAGATCCGCTCCACGTCCACGAGCCGTCTGCCCGCCCACCAAGGGCACGGAGCCCATTTTTAAAGATGTATCTTAAAAACATGCCACTACATCTACATAATTGTATTCTAATTGATTGTTGCAAAGTTGAAATAAAATGAAAGTGAAAAAAAAAAACAGACAGAAGATACCATCAAATTATAGATATTAAGGTTTTCGGCAAAATTTTGATATTTGATTTTGTCAGTATAACCCAGCCGTACTTGTATAAAGTTAAATTAATCTCCCATAAAACCTGAACTGCAGTTTAGCCTTCAAAGTGACAGCAGTAATTATCTGCTCTTGTACAATGACAGAGATGATTTTATTTTTCAAGAGTTAAGAGTTAAGAATAACAGTTTATTATTATCATTACTATAAACGATAAAGATAATTATTTGGGGTCCATCCGGTGGGGATGGAACGCCTATTGTTATTGTTTGGATTTTTATAGTTTTCGTTCTCCTTGGCACTTTCTAGCTAAAAGTGTCTGGAACAGGACAACCGCTGCAGCTATGGACACGTGGTGTCTCGTGGTTCAAGTTTCATCCAAATCGATCCACATACGGTAAGGTAATGGACGAAAAACCCGACCAAATTTGACTGGAATTATCTGAGCTTTCCTGCATTACCGACGCGCCAGCGTTGGAAAACTACCGGTCCGGTGGAGCGAGATGAGCTTGTAGAGTAAGACGCTTTGTGACATCATCCTCCAGTTCGCTGAATACGTATGTGGTTCGGAATGTCCATTCGCTTCGTTTGAGGTGCGTGGTGTAGAGTGTGTTGCTCTGGAGTGGTTAGAGGTTACAAACTAGGTGTGTCTGTGTGTGTTTATGTACCCTGCTACTTGGGATGACGTCGGCCCGGCTGTTCGATTGATATTTTATCTCTTTGGACTTTTTGAAAAAGGCATTTTGTTCGGCTCTAACCCCGTGTTAGATGTGCCGCTGTGTTTCTCCTTACTCCGCGCGATTCGAGGAAGCGGTAAGATACAAAATCTGCAGGGCCATGGTGAGTTTCAGTTTCATATTTTCTGAACCAATCGGAAAAATTGTATCCCGAAAATTGAAAATACTCACGTAAAAACATCAAACATTTTCCGATTTCATGAGACCATAAACAATCGGGGAACTTGGACACGAAAAAGCATCAATCCACAGAAAGTCCTCACCAAGTCGAGTCCACCCGACTGTGGGAATGATTGATGCGTTCATCTGCTCGGAACGCGTCGGAAAACTAGTACCCGGAAAATTGTAAATACTCACACAAAGAAACCATAAACTCTTTTCGGATTTCATGGAACCGTTCCTCATCGGAAATCGAATCCACAGAAAGGCGTGACCACTAAAATCAGGTTACTAGGTAATTGTTGCCCCATACGGCATCGACCTGTCAAACTTCTGTAAATACATCATTATTACCACACATGACACCGAACTTCAACTTTCCGTCATTGTGGCTGCAGCTGTATTTTCACAGACTGACTCTCACTGAGTTATAACAATGACAAGCTTTGGTTTAGAGGCAAACACACGGTTGTTTCAAAGAAGCTCCATATACTGTACATGCAGCTTCCTACACACAAAACGTAGCGGGCTCCAGGTGAAAAGGCAGAAGGCATTAAATAGTGACAAGTCCTTCGATAACAAGTCAAAATCCAAATGAATGCAATTGTGCAATAAATGTTTGAATTACATTACAGGCACGTCATCTATTTAACTGATTTCTTCAATCGTGGATTGTTAGCACAAAAAGTGCAATAAAGTACAAATTGAAAGTGACATTTATTTATTGTGTTTGGGTGTTTGTGATTATTATATAATACGTGTTGTCATTTGTTTGTTTTTTTTCCTTTTTTGGAATTACTTAGGTTACCATTTTTAATAATACACAATTATTACATGTGGTGTGGATCTTTTTAAATACTGTGATATTTTGTTTCATTGTTTTGTCCACATGTTTTGGACAGCTGTTTAACAAAACAATTATCTAATTATCTAATCTATCTAATTATCAAGAACATGTAATAGGCATGATGTAAAAATGATTGACTTTTGTCACAGAATTGACTGATTATGTCACACTCCACAGGAAAAAGACAACTATTATGGCCAGACAATTAAAATATTGTCCCATTCAAAAAATTGAGGTCAGAATCAGGATGCCTTTGTGTAGTTTGATGCTGGATTACTGAAAATCTGCAGAATGTAATACGTACCTAACACGGCTTAAATGGACCCTGTGTATTGTTGCTTGCGGCTATATTTATAATAATAATAATAATAATAATAATAATAATAATAATAATAATAATAATAATAATAATAATAATTATTATTATTATTATTATTATTATTATTATTATTATTATTATTATTTGATTTTTCATTTTAGTATTATTGTATGAAAATAGAACCATTTATTTCATTTTTTTCCATTTAAATTTCTGTATAAAGTGACACAAGCAATACAAGCCAGAAGTTTAAGTTAGCTAATATATGTCATTTGTTTCGTAAGACATACAATTAAATTAAATCCATCTCGGCATGTAACTAACGTCCAGTAAATCCTCGAAAAAGACAATGCTCTCTGTGTTGCACGCTCAACTTCCCTCTGTGGGACCATCAACCACTTTGTTGCTGTAAGTGCGGAAAGTCGGGAAAAGGATTTTTCCCATCGAGCAGAGAATTAGGACCATTAGGCCTCATTAAGAGGCTCGGTCCAGGCCTCTGTGTGGACCATTTGTTAAATTCCGTATTCTGGGGGTGATAGCAGAGGCTTAGAGTGATCATTACAATGAGCACCGCATTTATTCTATCTGTCGGCCTCTGAGGCTCCACAGGGGCCGCCCGTGAATCTCTAATTTCCTAAACCACTGAGATGAGGAGATTTTGAGAACAAAAAAAAAAAGTGGCCGTCAAAGATCCTCACGCTGCCCTTGTTGTTATTGCATCAGGGGGAAGAATGCGATGGCACCAGGGGGAGGAGGGACAAAGGGACCGGGAAAAGAACATCCATTTGATCCAATTTTTTATTTTTTTTTTGTTCCCCCCTTTTTTCAAATTGATCAGCATCACACCGAAGCCCCGCTCGATGCAAAACAAGACGTATGGCTTTTTAATGTGAGGCCATTTTTATTCATGACGGCAAACACGCCAAGATAGTGTTCTTTCACGGGCGGTGCCTGACACCTCCCTGCATGCCCCTAGTTTCCACAGGCTCAAAGCACTTATTCTGAATGAGAATAAAGCACACTGCATAAAATTCTACTTGGTTTTAGTCTCCTAGCGTTCACCGTGTCTCTGTTGCCCTTGTGATGGCAATGAAGGAACTTCGGGAAAGCACTGAAATTAAAGTGTCAAGTGGATACCTCAGTGAAGAAAGGAAATGACTCGGTGAGTAACGTATCATCAACATTTATCTGGTATGCATCAGCTCACACAAGACATCTGATGTCCCTCAACCCGCCGTAATTCACCTGCTCACCATCCATGCCATCTCAGCGTTACTGTCCGTACAAATTCCACCCATTAGAGAGCGAGAGGTCTCCTCTTTCTTTCCGATGACTTCCATTTTTGTCCGGGGTCTTCTGGAGCCTCTCGTGGGCATCAGCTGAACTGCAGTTTAAAGCACCTCCGAATTGCCTTCAACACTCAACACTTCAATAAGTGCCCTCGCTAAAAAACTGCCCAAGAGGTGTTCGGTGATCAGCCGAGATTCTGACCAAAAAGGGGTGACGTCAGGCTGTCGTGGAGAGGGAGGTGAATCTCTATGGAAACCCTTTCATTCGATCAGTTCAAGTAGCATTTAAGTCTGGAAATTGAGAGGTACGACTCGTCAGACGTCATTCTGGCGGCGTCGCAAACGCGTCCTTTTTCTTTTTTTCCCCTGAGATAAAAGTTCCCATGCGCGCCCTGCAGTACCGACAACTGATGTAACGTCCTCACAAAGCCGCCATTAACTCCACCCCCCGCTGTCTTATTCCTCATCCTGCCCATCACCCTGCCCTCCGTCTCCATTACCCGCATTCATTTATCTCATGTATTCTCCAACTTCACGGCTTTCATTGACTTTACGGACCCTCGCAGGACCCAGATGAGTCTTACCATTCCTACCGCTGACATCTCCTCTCAATTACTGCTGGCACCAGAGTTGTCAGAGTCTGAAGGTCTGGCCAATTAAAGGGTGAAGTTGAGGTTTCAATCTCACTGGCAGGCTTCGCGGTTGAGTTTAGAAGCGCGGGCCAGTTCATTGCTCGGTGTAATGTTGATTGTGAAGAGTTAATTACGATTAGAAGTTTCCTAGTTTTCGGAATAGGCCAACCCATCATGCGTGATAAATTTTCCTTGATTTCCAGGTGTCACATTGGGTTTTTTTTCGACGCGCACACGTATAGAAGCTGTTCCCATGGGGGGGGGGGGGCTGAACGTTGGGTACAGCGGTGATGCAATATGTAAGAGGGACAGCTGAGATCTGCGGGAAAACACAGCCGGATCAACAATCATAGAATGTTCTCTCGAGTAAGGGCTTTTTTACATCAGCTACCGACGCAATTTTTCTTTTCCTGTGTGGTGCACATACATAACGACAAATTTGGAAGTGTGTTCGTGTTCACTGTCTTATAGGCTCTTGAAGATCAATTGAATTCATGTTGGAGACACTTTTGTGATCCTGTCATACATGCAAGTATTTTAAACCCTGAACTGTTTTGCCATTAATCCCTGAATTTGGGTGAAGCCACCAAGTATTGCTTGAGCAGCTATGAATACATTTATATCTGCTGCAAATGAAGCGTGAAGCGCAATAATTGGGTTGAAAGAGTTGCGCCTAATCATTTTTGAACATTTTACAAGTTGAAGTGAAAACCGAGGCTTTGGGTTGATGTGTTATTTATGTTATTAATAGGCCCTCCTCTTCCCCTGTTCCTCCTACCGATCACCGCTTGAAGTACGTCACTGGATTGTAATTATGTCACGACCTGAACGGGGTAATGGAGTCACCCGGTCCATCCCTGTTGATTTCCCACCAGGCCACCGGCACCATCGCGGCTGATTGCGCTCCTGAGGGGGAATCTCATGTAAGACAGGGATGCAGCAGCTTCATTTTCTTGCACAGACTATGCGGGGGCCCCTCAGGGGCTTGTCAATGCCCAACAGTGTTCTATAGCAGCTTCAGATGGTCGAGACAGATGACGCCCGATCTCCAGCAGTCGCAGCGTGGGGACCACTCTTCATGTCCAACTCAACGCAGGAATTGTTTCAGACCTCTTTCAGAACTTGGTTACCGAGCCCTACGATCTGACCCGGGCTATTATTTGACACATCTACCTTGATGCTCTGGGAGGGTCCCCGCCTACTTTCACTGAACCCAGAAAGTCAGACATTCCTAAATTGGCCGATTTCAAGCCCTGGGCGGAGAGGGACTAGGATTGCGTGCTCAGGGGCGGCGACAGTTACAGACGCCTCAGAAAGGGCTTTCGGGATAATTCAAGGGATCTGGAACGCTAAATGGAGGGGATCTGATGGCGATCTCGTATAGATGGAAGCGGTATGGAATACTGTATCAGTATGGTTAAGCGCTTCCCGCCTGTCAAGAGAAACAGGTATTCCTTTGGAGAGTGGGGTCTTCCATCAGCTATCATGGCGGCATGGCAAGATCAGAGTCACGGCTTGTAAAGGAGGTTCATCTTCCGGCGTTTGCCAAGGTGGAAGGCGACCGTATGTACAGGGCCATCTGGACCACGTAAAACCCCTTTAGTAATGCTCTGGGAAGGCTCAGCTGGAGCGCTTTGCTTTTCATGAGAACGCTCGTCATCCCACTGTGGTATTTTCTGTTGGGACCAAGATGGACATGAAAGACGTCGCACGCCTGAGGGGAGCAGGAGTCGCCGGTGAACCCCAACCCCTCTGTGTCCTCCGGTCAGATGGGACGTTACTTTACATACAACCTTCAGCCAGAACGAGGAGAAGTAGCAGAGACGAGACCCGTTCCGGCGAGGATGTCCAACAAGGTGGCGTGTTGACCTTCACTAGTAGAACTGACGTTATCTTTGCATGCGTTTGATTTGAAGCACCAGGACATCTGGCGGCTGTTCTTAAACACGCCGCTTTACACCACATCCACTCACGACTCGACTAAAATCATCATCAGCATCATATTATTAACGTTTTAAAAGTTTCCCAGGGGATCCTCTTGTTTTGTTTTTGGGAAAAACGATTTCCCAAATAAGTTGTTGATACAATGAACACACACACACACACACACACACACGCACACACACACGCACACGCACACACACACACACACACACACACACACACACACACACACACACACACACACACACCAGACACACACACACACACACACACACACACGGGCTGCCCTTTGGGAAATGACAAACACTTTTCCGAGCACAAAAATAGTTTCCCTCATGTGCGTCGCTCCTTTGCCTTGAACATCTGAAGAAGGCAATGGAAAAAAAAATAAAAACCTCCCTCGTGTTGAAATCTAGTAAATACGGGTGGAGGTTCGTGTTAAGGTGAAAACAAACAGAACGGTCGATATTAAAAAGTGCCGCAAATCCCACACGTCTCGCCCCGACAGAACGGACACAGAACGCTGCGTGTCCGTGGCGCTCGCGAAACTGAGAATCTTGTTCGTTGAAGAAATCAATTAAACGGAGGCACTGGAGCGAGGAGGGGAAGGAACACACTTACAGCTCTCAAAATATATTTGTTCTTCTCGTCATTAACTGGAACGCGGCCGCAATCTCCCGCAAACCAATGATGCGTTTGCGCTTTCATTACAGATACTCATCGCTGCGCTCGGATTAACTCGACAACGGGGCAGCATATTTTAACATTTGTAATAGAATCTGACCAGTCTGGTTAAATAGGATGTAATGGGGACTATTTTGGGGAATGTCTTTTTCTTTATAATTGTGATTAACTGAAAACGAGGTTACAATATGTGATTTGTGCACATACTGTAGACCACTGGCTGAATGTGGACCCATTCACTCATATTTGAACGGCCTTTGAACTCATCCTCAGGCCTAACCACACCCCCTTTAAGTGCATTGCAGCAGTGCATTGCTCTGCTGCCTCGCAGCAAGAAGGTCCTAGGTTCGATTCCCGCCTGGGGGGCGCTGTTGGCACCGTGCGCTGGCGTGTAATCTCCCAATGAGGGGCCTTTCTGTGGGGAGTTTGCATGTTCTCCCTGTGCTCACATGGGGTTTCCTCCATCTAACATCAGTAAGGACCCCCACCAAAAAACTTGCGCACATCATCGCCTGACCAGCGATGGAAGTTTGGTACCAGGTCCCCGGGTGCGTCATCGAATGCTGCCCACTGCTTCTGGCTGCCCCCCCAGAGGAAGGACAAGCCAGGATGGGTCAAATGCAGAGGCCACATGTCACCAGCACCATCCAAAGCATGTGCGTGTGTGTTGTAGTGTGGCATGTCGTGTGATCAGTAAAGATTCTTCTTCATCTTCTTGACAGAGATAATGTTAAGTGAACTTTGTTAAAATTACATGTAAGCCTTGAGAGAAAAAAGATGTTCAACATGTATTTTAAATTCCTAGTTTGTCTCGTCCTCCATCCACATTCATTTGTACGTGTTGCAAATGTCGGGCGGAGCTAAAAGTTGTTTCTCAACCGGCCACTAGAGGGACTAGAGATATCGTGGCCTCAACTTTCGTAGGCAGCCTTACGCGTGTGAAATATAGAGAGCATTAAAGTCATTTAATTTTGTTACTAAATGTATATATTTCAGGATGAGACTGCATATTTCAAACCTATTCAACTAAATGTATCATTAAAAAACATATTGAATATCAATAAATCAGTGTCAAGTGACCACCTATGCATGTCAAGTGACCCCACATTGGGTCGTGACTCAAGGGTGGAGAAAGTCTGCTGTAGTTCAAGGTACTGAATCTGTCAGTATGGCCTCTATACACAATCCAAATGTCCTAATATATTGTACGGACTAGATTAATCTCTTTAATCAAAATAAAGAGTTTAATCATCTACTGAGTCATAACTTGAAGTGGACTTGACTGGTGGACTGGTGAATCTTTTCGCCACAGAAGTGTTTGGTTTTTCTGAAGTAGCCTCTCTCGCAGATGGCCACCCTTGATGTATTGGAATATGACAAAGCCTGCAGATTGCATTGCATTGTTCTGAATCTCGAACCGCGGAGTTGGAGATTATATCCATAACATCTTCTGTGGGCTTTTTGTGGTTCATCCGCCAATCGCACCTCAATGTCCAATCTGGACCAGAGCATCCCGATAGGTTCGGGTGCAAAGCAGCGATATTCTGCATTTTCATCCGTGACACAGAGTTAAAGCAGCCACCGCCTCCCAGGTTACTTTTGAATATGCTGGGAAAGTGAAAACTGGGGCATCCAACTACCTGCATTATATCATAAAAAGCATTCCCCACAAGGTTTTAAAAGAAAAAATATATAAAAACAGGCTCATGCCATTAAAATGCTCTCCACTTCTGTCATAGCAAGGTGGGCAAATTTCCCACAATCCATTACAATTAAATGAATGAAATGGCTGCTTGCCCATTATGGAAGCCATCGGGAAAATGGCTTCCACGGTTCACTTATATATTATATAAAGCCATCTTATCTTTCAGTTACATAAATTTATTTGCATTGGGGGAACAAAATAAATAAAACACTTTTATGTTGCATTGAGTGGACTGAAGAAAATGACGTGAAACCACGGGGCGCTTATGTAACGTACCCTATATTTAAGATGCCAAATGTAATGCCAATGCTATTGAGTGTATGACTGTGATTATCAAATTCCACCAGTGTGTGAAGTTGTTTTGGCTTTATACCGAAAACATGTTACCACAACATGCTCAATTCCTATCATTATGAATAATAATAATAATAATAATAATAATAATAATAATAATAATAATAATAATAATAACAATATTAATAATAATAATAATAAATATAGGCAGCAATACACAGGGTCCAGTTTAGTCGTGTTGGGTGCATTTTATAGTTTCCTGGGTTCTCTGAAACGCAGCACAATTTTCCGACTTTACTTGAACACAGCATGGGTTCCCCAGTCTGTCGTCTCCTGGTTGCTCGTCTCGCGGAGCAACCATTACGTCTACACGGCACAACTCTCCTGTCTTTAAAACAACCATCCATGTTTGCCTGCAAACCACAACTTCTCACTGTTCGAACCCACGTGTGGTCTGTGGAAATAGAGCCTCTCAGTGACGGGAGGCCGTTTGGTGCCATGTCGGGCACGTCATTTATTTGTTTGAGTTTTTTCCTTGCATTACATTTTCAGTAAGTTACGTTTGCATGAAATACAAAAAAACGTTGTGGTATTTCTATGCGTAATTTCCATTGCCCGGCTTTGATTTTTTTCGATGCCTCGCTGGATTTCTAACGCATCATTCAGTCGCACATTTCAGTGTTTGATTTTATTTTATTTTTTTTCCATTAATCCGGAAAAGTGACGTGGACCACAGATTTAAAATATCAATCAAACAGATCTACTGACATCTACCAGGTAAGAAGCTATATAAATATACACGTACATTGATACTTCAAAAGTATCAAAAGTTTGGTAACTTCTAAATACTGACCAGTCCACGCCGCACACTGTCACACGGTCCAACTGGACATTCTCGATCTGAATCTGTACATTTATATTAAATAATGTGATGACGTCATAAAGCGTCTTGCTGTAAATCTCATCTCGTTCATTTAATAACGGGACATGTGACATGTCTCTTTTTTAAATGAACGAGATGAATATCTGCTCCGTATGTGGATTTAGATGAAATTCAAACCACCATACCCTTGTTACATATCTGTTTGAACGACACCTTAAACTTGTTTGTAGGTTCTGCCGAAGTATGTGTTCCAGATAGTTTTACTCGGGTTGGTTTTGCTAATATCTGCTCGTACGTGGATCGATTAGGATGAACGCTCAACCACAAGCTCTTTGTGACAGCGCGGTTTACACAATATGTCAACTGTGTTCTTGTGTTATGCCGAAGTTCATGTTCCAGATAGTTTTAGGCTTCAAAATTCTGAGAATTTATTTTCTGAAAAATAACAATAAAGGGCTGCCAAACAACAACGATAGTTATTAGGTTTAACAATTGTTATTAACAATAACAATAATATTATTAATAATAACAACAATAATAATGACATAGAAAACAGCTTTTGCGATACTCACTGAAGCAGCCATTATACATTTAAGTGTGAAAGCTTCTCAACCAACATATTTTGGGTCTTGACCCACGAGTGGGTTGCCAAAGGTTTTAATCGGAAGGAAATCAAATTACAGAATTACTGATTTAGTATTCTAAACTCATTCTTGAGATTCCACACTAAACCTTTAAGATCCCGAGGAAGCCCACGCCAGCCTAGGATACTTTAAACTCCCTCCGAATGACATCATTTGGCATATATTATCCATCAACATAAATGTAAAATACATAAATACTGTCTTCAATGACACGTCATTACCCAAGCTTATTATTTATCAAACTGTCTTTGTTAGATTTTTCTATTCAAGCTACAATATCAGCGTTCAATGACTAAATGGCTCTAAGATATGTTCAGAAATATGCCTTTTGCACAGATTTACTCTGCTCACAGTTTATAGATGAGACCTATTGGGAAATGGGGTGCCATGGTTTGTCATCTATTTATTTATTTTTAAATGGGACGCTAGAAGGAGAAACAGAAATTCCGAACCTTTTTCAAATCAAGGACCCCTTTTTGACCCGTATTTAGAGCACAGATCTCATTTGATAATGGTTTAAGATTTAAGTCTCTGGGACCCCGATCTGAGCAGATTTTGATTGTCTGATTGTCTGTCTAGTTGGGGAGAGAACAGTGAAACCAGGGGCAAGACAGTCATAGCCGCACATTCTGTAATGGTGCCAACGTCTTAGAATAACAGTAAAGTTTAAACTGTTATTTATTTTGCTGGGGACCACACATTGGGAAACACTGCTCCGAGATTGCAGGTGAATACTGAGCAAGCGGTCTAATCACACATTCACCAAAGGAATACATTTTCATCCTTCTTCTTTCTAAATGCCACGATCCAGTGCATTCCAAAAACACAACCTTTAAGTCTTATTCTTTATTTGTTCTCTTCTTCTTTTATCTTTTCCTTTTTTTTAACTTTCATTTCTGCTGCAGTTGCTGTCGCTTGATCTTTGAGAGGAGTGTGTCAGCCGCTGACCTTTCCCACGCAGCCTCCAGTCACCTTTTCCACTTCCACTTGGCATGTCAGACACACACACACACACAGACACACACACAGACAATCACACACACACACACACACGCACACACACACACAGGCACACACGCACACGCACACACACACACACACACACACACACACACACACACACACAAGTTCATTCTGGATCCAAAAGGCACTTCACTACATTTACTCACTCACAAAACTGAACCGACAACACATTTCTATGGCTGTGATTCAAACCCTTGTGTTTTGATATGTTTTGCTTTCCGACGCTGAAATTTGCGACCCCAACACCAGAGCCGCCGCTGAATGCGTCACCACAGTTGTTCATTTGTCGGCGGCCGTGTAAGTTACTCACAGCTGTTACTCGAGTCAGAGCCACAAATACGCACTAAATGACTGACTCTGGTGAAAGTACCATGTTGACGTTTCCACTACAGTAGAAATAGATACTTAAAGGATTAAAAGTACTGTGACAGTTCCGCCTGCCGCCCACCACCCGAGTGACGTTTTCAGGGCCCTCCGTCAAAGAGACAGAGACAATGGGGTTGAAAACACAGTTTTATTGTAATGAGCGAGCAAGGTGGAACTAGGTGGAACTAGGTGGAACTAGGTGGAGCAGAAGGACGTGTCATGACGAGGGCTCCTCTCCTGTGTGTGTGTGGGGGGGGGGGGGTAGTGGTTTTAGCTGTTGCTGGTTGATTACTCTAACTAGCAACTGGCGGACAGCCACCCTGATCCTGGGCCCAATCACCTAGACCCGAGACAGGTGTGGCTGCTCAAACCACACCACCCCCACACCACAAGTACATATGCCTACACCAGTTCCAACAATAAAGACTCATTTGGACTCGACCAATGAGGACTGGTTCAGAACGTGTACCTCATGTATATTCATATCTTGTCCACAAAATCAATCCTCTCCCTGCTGGTCGTCTGGACTCCCTCGTCTCCTTTTTTCTAGTGGCTCAGTAAAGTCATTTATTTTGGAATCTGCAACTTATTAAAAACACTGTAGTTGCTGTGTTATTCTCCTGCCGTGATTATTAAAAAATAATGTCGGTAAAGGAGTTAATGTCAACTTTTTCCACTAAAACCACACAGTGAAACAGTGTCAACCCCTCTTAAATATGGTTATTATTTGGGGTGATATTATTCTATTATATTTTGTTTAACATTTATTTTATATGTATGTATTTTATTTTCAAAATTTACAATTGCTATTCGGATTTTGAATTTTGTTTTTGACCAAAATGACCTGCCTTTGTGCGTCTCTCTGGGAGATGCACATCATGCACATCAAGTGTCAAAGGGGCAGGTGCCTGCTCCACCCCTCCTCTAGGTATGAAAATAATGCAAAGTGTGGTGCAAACAGGGCACCCGCATCACCCACAATGTAATCCCTTAAAGGGACAGGCCCCACTTCTTATAACTGCATGAAACACAATCGGATCAAATTTAAAAAGAAACCAAAAGCATCAAGCAAGCAATTCCACTCTGATTGGGACGAGGCTAATGGGTGAGAAAGCCACCGTAGAGTCCCGTAGAGACTCTCTCTCTGTTTCAGACGGTCAAAGATGACCCCTACACACACACACACACACACACACACACTGAGGATCAATCATTGGATTGGATTGATGGCCCTGGAGGTTCTTGTACTGACTAAGACGACGGCAAATATATGGGGAGTTTTTGAGAAATGATGCCGGTGGTTCCCACTCCATCACAAACCTTGGTTCACTTTGTCAATCTGGAGAGAGTGGAGGACCACGCCCCCATCGCCATGACCCTGCGACTATGCATCACGGGACAAACAAAGCCATGGCAAAAGCATTCTGACGGGTCCGTGTCTCAATGACAAAATAGATATACTTTTAGAAATTGATATAATTGGCCCCCGTGAGGATTTCTGTGTTCTCCGTCATTTCTCTCTTTTTTTGGCATCGTTCCCTCCAGTGTCCCGATCAGAGCGGGATGGACGGACATTAGAGCAAAACGAGTAAACAAGATGGAGATCGATGGATGCACAGATGGGAGAGAGAGAGCGAGAGCGAGATGGAGAGAGAATGAGAGAAAGGGGGCAGCGTGGTGTTTGGTCAGGAGTCGCAGTGACACAAAGAGGAGAAGTTTTTTCCCATTCCTTCATTCCTTCCTTCCTTCCTTCCTTCCTTCCCGGTTGTTTCCAGACATCCTCTCGCTCTGCCGGCCATCCATCACATTTCACTCTGGGCCAGACAGCTGTCCACCGCCCGAGCATATTCACAGTTCAACAGTCCGTCAAATTGCAGCACAACGGTCGCTCAACATTCAGTCGAGCTGGAGTGTGGGATGGAGGGGGGTTCAAGAAGAAGAAGAAGAAGAAGAAGAAGAAGAAGAAGAAGAAGAAGAGTTTAATATTTGATGAAATATCGTCTTTGTTTCTCATCTCCGGGGCTGTGTTAAGAGTCATTAAAGCCTCTCTGTAGAATTCGATTAAAAGTAAAGAAGAATATACAAATATGAGAGACACTACTTGGGGGAGAATTATGGAACTGCAGTTATGGAAGTGCTTTTCATCAAAGTAAAGTACAAAGTAATGTACTTAAATACGTTTTTCAAGTGTCTATCTTTACTTAAGTATACCAATCAGCCACAAGATTAAAACCACCTGCCGAATATTGTGTAGCCCCCTGTCGTTCTGCCAAAACAGCTCTGACCAGTGGAGCCATGGACTCCACAAGACCTCTGAAGGTGTCCTGTGGTATCTGGCACCAAGACGTTGGCAGCAGATCCTTTAAGTCCTGGAAGTTCTGAGGTGGGGCAGCTTGTTTTTCCAGCACATCCCACAGATGCTCCATCAGATTGAGATCTGGGGAATTTGGAGGCCAAGTCATGACCTTGAACTCTTTGTCA
Organism: Zeus faber; assembly: GCF_960531495.2. NCBI lineage: Eukaryota > Metazoa > Chordata > Actinopteri > Zeiformes > Zeidae > Zeus > Zeus faber. The sequence goes on from NC_137191.1 coordinate 6,589,700, forward strand.
TGTTCCTCAAACAGTGTTTTCAGTGTGGCAGGGCGCATTATCCTACTGAAAGAGGCCGCTGCCATCAGGGAATACCGTCACCAGGAAGGGGTGTACTTGGTCTGCAACAATGTTTAGGAAGGTGGTACGTGTCGAGTCACATCCACATGAATGCCAGGACCCAAGGTTTCCCAGCAGAACATCTCCCAGAGCATCACACTGCCTCCGCCTGCTTGCCTTCTTCCCATAGTGCATCCTGGTTCCATCTCTTTACAGCAGACCAGTCTGCAGCTACACAGTCCCATACGCAGCAAGCTGTGATGCACTGTGTGTTCTGACACCTTTCTATCACAGCAACATTCACTTTTTCAGCAGTTTGTGCTACAGTAGCTCTTCTGTGGGATCGAACCAGACAAGCTAGACTTCACGCCCCACGTGCATTAATGAGCCCATGGGCGCCCATGACCCCGTCGCCGGTTCACCGGTTGTCCTTCCTTGGACCACTTTTGGTAGGTAGTAACCACTGCATACCAGGAACACCCCACAAGACCTGTGGTTTTGGAGATGCTCTGACCCAGTCGTTCAGCATCACAATGTGCTCCATGTCAAAGTGGCTCAGATCCTTATGCTACTTCCAACACATCAACTTCAAGAACTGACTGTTCACTTGCTGCCTAATACATACCACCCCTTGACAGGTGCCATTTGAATCAATGGCACCTGTCAAGGGTACCATTGATGGATCAATGGATCAGTGTCATACCCTTCACCCGTCAGTGGTTTTAATGTTGTGGCTGATCTGTGTGTGGGCCGTTTCGGAGAATTGAAGTTTTTAATCCACTAAGTTTCAAAGCAAATAGCCATACTTTTTACTCATTAACGTTTTACTCATTTACTCGCTAAATTTCTAACACAGTTGCATTTTTTTTAATATACTGTATATATATATATATATATATTTATTTTTTACTTATTATTATTATTATTATTATTATTATTATTATTATTTTAAATCAGGATTCAATCCTCATAGGCCACATAGCCAAACATATGTGGACAGTTTGGCTATTTCATCCACATTCATGAATAACAGGCATATAAAATCCATCACCCAGCCAGCAGCCTCCTTAGACAAACACCTGCAGCAGAATGGGTCATACTGAAGAATGAATTTCAAAGTGGCGCTGTCATAGCCATGCCACCTTTCCCATAATTCCGTTCATCAAATGTTTGGTCTGCTAGCCCTGCCCCGGTCAACCGTGAGTTCCATAAGAGGAAATGCCTCGGAACAGCTCAACCATGACGCGGTACGCCACACCAGCTCACAGAACAGGGCCGCCCTGCCTTCGGTCTCAACGCCTCTACCCTCCTTCCTGACGGGAATGAGGTTGGAAGCCACGTCAACGTTCTGGAAGCAATGTCGGCGCAAGGACTGCTTGTCGTGAGCTTCATGAACTTGGGTTCTACGCCGAGCATCTGCACACAAGCCTGAGATCACTGAGCGCGATAGCAAGTATCAGCTGGAGTGGGGTAAAGCACCCGGCACCATTTCACTCTGGATCGGTGGAGACACGTTCTCTGGAGTGACGGTTCACGCTTCACCACCTGGAAGTCTGATGGACCAATCTTGGTTTTGGCAGATGCCAGGAAAATGCTACCTGCCCAAACGCGAAGATTGTGTGATTAGTGCTAACTGTAGAGCTAACTGCTGGCCGATCCCTGCAGCTCTGTTCCAAAGTCTGGTTGAAAGCCTTCCCAGAAGAGTGGAGGCTGTTATGGCAGCAAATGGGGGGACCACCTCCATACTAATGCTCATGATTTTGAAATTAAATGTCTAACAAGCACATATGGGTGTTGTGTCCGGGGTCAATATAGTCTTGGCCATGTAGTGTACATAAATATCAGGGACTGGGTCGATATTTCTCGTCAGGGATCCATCAGCACCACATCCACGTAAATTGCTATGGCCTCGTGCTATACTGATTTACTGTAAATATTAATAAGGATCTGCATGGGCACCATCTGCAGATACGTGCTTTTTCACCTTATGTCATATTATAGACTCTTATATACTTAAATCAGGAAACTGGATACGACAAGTACATTTACTTTTAATACTTAAGTACATTTCAGATCAATTATTGTGGTACTTTCACATCCACTCGGGTCATTGTGTCAGTGTATTTGTACATTTACTTACTTAGAATTACTTAAAAAGTTCTCAATACTTCTACCGCCACTTTTTTTTTTTTTTTTCGTTTTACATTCTCATTCTGCAGAACTTCAGTTCATCAACATGGTGTCATGTTATCTCCCGAAAATGATTGTAGAAAAGTAGATTCTCAACTCTCCAGGTTTGTCCTCCGTGCTCAACATCCAAACCAAACACAAAAGCCAAAGACCTGTGGCAGCTCCAATGTCAGTCTCCGTTTCCTCCTAAAGAGCCCGTTTACGGCGTTGGTCGGTGAAGCCTCGCCCCTTCCATTTAGTGTGCTACAAAATGGGGCTGATCGGCCCCAACAGGAGTGTCATGTGGAGCCGGATAATGGCCCCGTGGGAGCCTGGGCCAGATTGAAGTAAAGTGTCTCCATTGTTGGTGTCGAAAAAAAAAAATTGGATTGTTTAGAGGAGGAGGAGGTCGGCCGGTTCACTGATACACATTTTAGCACTCCAAATTAATTGTTTTGTCTCGGGGTCTAAAGTAAAATGGAACTGGAGCGACAGAGCGACGCAGAGCGGCTCAAACACTTCGACTTAGGCCTCGTTCACACGTTGACGGATCTTTTTGAAAACATAGTATTTTCGCTGCCTTTTGGCCCCGTCCACATGAAAATGGCGTTTTAGGAACTGGAAATGATGTAGGTGTAGTAGCAGTACTAGTACAGCAGTCGTACTAGTTCTTAGTTATGGTGTAGTAGCATTACTAGTAGAGCAGTAGCACTACTGGTGGTAGTTTTGGGAGCAGTAGTAGACTTTATAAGTTATGGTGTAGTAGAAATACTAGTACAACAGTAGTAGTAGTTATCAGTTATGGTGTAGTAGGAGTACTAGTTGAGCATTAGTACTTGTTATGAGTTATGGTGTAGTAGCAGTTCCAGTACAGCAGTAGTAGTAGTTATCAGTTATGCTGTAGTAGCAGTACTAGTACAGCAGCAGTAGTAGTAGTAGTTATAAGTTATGGTGTAGTAGCAGTACTAGTACAGCAGTAGTGGTAGTTATGGTGTAGTAGCAGTACTAGTACAGCTGTAGTACTAGCAATCAGTTATGGTGTAGTAGCAGTACTAGTACAGCAGTAGTACTAGTGGTGTAGCAGGAGTCATTATTTGAACCTGATTCCTTTTTGCACAAGGCTTTTTGTCCATTGTGGTGAATGTCATTTCCTCCGATTGGCGACCTGCAGAGACGTCTTCAAAAGGTCATCAAAAACCTTTCTGGATGCCAGTAAACATCACCCAGTGAGCGGCTGCTTTCTGGTGAATGAGGCTTTGTTCTCTGCTGGACGCATCGCTCCGTCGTGCAGATTGCTTTGTTAACCCATTCAGCAACAGCAAAAGTGCATTTTATTTAACACATGGTGGAGGTGGCGACCGGCCATCTGCTGCAAACTGCTGCACACTTGAAGCCTGTCCTTACTACAGCCTTCTAACAGCCTTTATACACCTTTAATAATACAGCTTTCTAACAGCCTTTACACACCTTAAGTATGATAGCTTTCTAACAGACTTTACACACCTTTAGAATTACACTCTTTATACACCTTTAGTATTACAGCTTTCTAACAACCTTTATACACCTTTAGTATTACACCCTTTATACACCTTTAGTATTACCGCTTTTTAACAACCTTAATACACCTTTAGTATTACAGCCTTCTTACAGCCTTTCTACACCTTTAATAATATAGTCTTTTAAAAGCCTTTATACACCTTAGGAATTATAGCCTTCTAACAGCCTTTACACACCTTAACTATGACAGCTTTCTAACAGCCTTTACACACCTTTAGAGTTACACCCTTTATAGACCTTTAATATTACAGCCTTCTTACAGCCTTTCTACACATTTTGTATTACGGCCTTTTAACAGCCTTTATAAATCTTTAGTATTACAGCCTTCTAACAGCCTTTATACACCTTTCATATATTACAGCCCTAATACATGTTTCATATTACAGCCTTCTCACAGCCTTGATACACATTTAGTGCTACACCCTTCTTACAGCCTCTATATACCTTTTTTATTACAGCCTTCTAACAGCCTTTATACACCATTAGTATAACTGTACAGCCTTCTAACAGCCATTATACACCTTTAGTATGACAGCTTTCTAACAGCCTTAATACGCCTTTCATATATTACAGACTTGATACACATTTTGTATTACAGCCTTCTTATAGCCATTATACAAGTATGACAGCCTTTTAACAGCCTTTATACACCTTTCATATATTACAGACTCAATACATCTTTCGTATTACAGCCTTCTTATAGCCTTAATACAGTGTTATAATAAGTCATACAACACCCTAAATACAACATCCTCATTACAGAATTACAGTCATAATATAGCCTAATTACAGTCAAAATAAAGAGCAACACTCTTAATACAGGCTTGATGTCAGTCTTACAGCCTTTTGCCTTCTGAACAAGATCATCACAGCCTGATCACAACCTTATTAAATCATTCTCACTGCCTTTATCACAGCCATAATACTGCCTTATCACGGTCTTCTTGCAGCCCTCTTACAGCATTCTAAACAATGTCAGCCTCATCACAGCCTCCTCAATGCCTTAATACATGCATAATATAACCTTAACACGGCCTTCCTACGGCCTTTTTACAGCCTTAACCCAGCATCATTACACCCTTATTTCTCAATTATCACAGCCTTGTCACAACTACACCACAGCCTCATTACAGCGTAAACACAGAAGCCTTAATACAGCAGCCTTATTACAACCTGATCACTGCCTTCCTACAGCCTTAACGGACCCATCGCAGCCTTTACGCAGCCTCGTCACCGCCTTATTATATCCTCATTACACCCTTATTACTCCATTATCACAACCGTGTCACAACCCCATCACAGCCTCCTGCTCTGCTGTTACACAGAATTTTGATCAACCTGCGGTTAGACTCGTCACTCGGTGCATTTGGCTTTTTCTTCCACTGTGCGCGAGAGCGACTACTCCAGAGATGAACACGCCCAATGAATGTAGAGTTAAATTTCAAAACGGTGAACTTCATATGAAACATGACACACATGATAACAGGGTGAGGGTTTTTTTTTTTTTTTTTTTTTTTTAAGGTGATGAGTGAACCTGTGGAGCTTTTCCCTCCTCATCCCTTCAAAGAAGTTCACTTTCACAACGAGGAAAACTGTCCAACCTTTTACTTTCGGAAAATGAGACACCACTTGTCATGCGAAAAGGGACGATGCCTGGAGACAGTGTTTGGGACAATGAATAAAGATTAAATTTGAAACATCAGGCGCAGTTAATTTACTCGAAAATGCCGATTTGTTTCTCAGAAGAGACCCGAAATACTGACACCGAATTTATTGTTGGTCCGCCCAATAAATGAGTCGGACCAACAATAAATTCCCATAATTTCAGATTAAATGGAAACATTTCCACGTATTAACCCAAATAACCGCGGTGAACCTTCTGAAGCAGGAGTAAGTAAGTTACTTGACTTTGTTTTCTAACAGTTGCAACCAAATTAAATACATCACTCGTGGAAAATCGCCATGGGCGCCGGAATAGGGGGGACACTACGCCGGGAATTACGGTAATAGAACGTTGGCATATTGTTTGCGTTGCTCGCTCATCATCATACATCATACATCATCATCCCGGTGCCTCGTTCCTAACACACATATTGTATTAATAAAGACAATGTGTTTTTATTTGACATGTATTTTATTGTGTTTCGTGTCCTTGTTAAAAGGTTCACCCCAATCCTCGCACCCCCAATACTTGGTACAATCCGGCGCCGGGGATAATCACACAAGTACGACACCTAAACGCTGCCGAAAAAAAAGAAAAAAAAAGGGGGAAAATGTAATTTCATCCAGTGTTTTGTGAGAGTCATGGCTGTTCATTCTCTCTAATGTTTTATTAATGCTGCTTTTTCTGCCCGGGGGGGAATGTTTTCTTTTCCAGCGCCAGTTTCACTTTAAGAAATCAATCATTGCATTCACTAATGGAAAATCATCATCTACGCACACATACACACACACACACACACACACACACACACACACACACACACACACACACACACACACACACACACACACACACACACACACACACGCACACACGCACACACGCACACACGCACACACCCATCGGGTTTTGAACTACTGACCTATAAATACCCATAGAGACGCATCCTGTCCTTAGAAACCCTGTTGTGTGAGGCGAAGCCATGTGTGTGTTCGGCTGTAACTGTTCACTGGCTGTCCTCGTGGGAACAGTTCACTGCCACGCACTGCATTCTGAGATACGTTGCGGGATGTTAACCCTATCAGCCCCATGAGAGCAGGAGAACAGCCCGGATGATGACGACTCCACCGATAAAAAAACCCATGAGGGTTGTTACCGTCCAATGCTTTTTCCACCTTCCTGTCACTAGACTTTAGAGTGGGAATCCATCAGATTATCTGCATTGGGTGGATTATACTCCAAAACCCAGAATTCCATTTGAAACTTTTTGGGGGCTTTCTTTGCTCAAAGACGGCCGTTCACTTTTCCGTAAAGTTTTCCTTATTCTGATCGATCGATTTGTTCAGATCCCTGAAGATGGGGAGGATATATTTTGCTGTTCTTTGTTGTGATTGTTCACCCAGATCCACAGTTGACTGACCAGAGCTCGCTGTGCTGCGATGTCAAATTCACAGCGCCTGCCATTCAGTTCTGGACGTGAATGGGAGCCCAATCTCTGTATTCTTGATGGGAAAGGCGGCAGACCACGCCACCAACAATGCTAGCGGCATAAAGAGGAATTACTGCTCAATATGCAGTAGCTGCCATTCAACTTATCCTACAAAGTTCCAACTCAAAATTGTCCAAAATATGGTACACTTATGGGATTTTTTTTTTAACAAAATATTCTAGATGTTTTTGGGTTTTTTTGGCTCTTCATAATTTTGTTGGTTTGCCAGCACAGGGGCAGGCAGCGAGTCGGGGGGTTTTCAAAGAGGCCGCTCGAAAATGGTTCAGTTGCCATGGAGCCCACACAGACCGCTTGGGTGGATATATATATATACATATATATACGTATATATATATATATATATATATATATATATATATATATATATATATATATATATATATATATATATATATATATATACATATATATATATATATATATATATATATATATATATCCCCAAAGCAGTCTGTGTGGGCTCCATGGCAACTGAACCATTTTCGAGCGGCCTCTTTGAAAACCCCCCGACTCGCTGCCTGCCCCTGTGCTGGCAAACCAACAAAATTATGAAGAGCCAAAAAAAAAAAAAACACCTTGCGGCGGAGGCTTCCCTGGACGGCTCTGCTCTCCTCAGCCCAAAGATTCAGGTACACTCTAATGCTAACCTTGACCGCTGCTGCCCCGTCTGGCGACTGATGGAAGGATGAGGAAGTGCAGAGGAGGAAGAGGAGGAGGAGGTCACAAACTGCCCTGCTACTACTAAATAGATAACTCAACTCCATCCCACCACTTACATGGCCCGCGGTGCGGGTCAACATAACCACACACGCGCACACACACACACACACACACACACACACACACACACACACACACACACACACACACACACACACACACACACACACACACACACACACCACACCTCTTCACGCTGTTTATTTCCGTCCTTCTCCGCCTGTAGTTTGACACAATCCATCATCGTCCGCTTTCCTGGTTCACTTAGTTCTCGTGGCGGAGGTTTTCCGTCTCCCCCGTGCTTTCTAACCCTAACCCTCCTGTTATTAATATATGAAACACCAAGAAACACCTGGTGGGTCGGGCCCTCCCGAAAAAAATCAAGTAAAAAAAAAAAAGGGGGAAATGGGAACAGATTTATCTGTTAATTTCCCCCTCTTGAATTGATCTCCTGTTTCTTGCCCTGATTTCAGATGGTAGCACCAACGTCCTGACCCTGACGATATTTGACTGAATGAAACAACACTCACCAGGAGGTGAACATGTAACCCAATTAATTTGAATGTATTTTAACGTAATCCACTGACAAAAATGTGTCCGTCAAAAAATGTGTCGGCTAGTTGGCTGGTTGAACAGGAGCCACTTCATCTTCTCAAATGGACAATACCCGAAAAATGTCATCTTAAAGCTGTGTGAAAACAGTGGACTGACTGACACCGGCATCATGGTCTTTTAACCCAATGAGCGCATAAAATATGAATTGCTGTACATTTAAGTTTTATTACTGAAAGCCGTAGTCATAGTTTGTATTACATGAGAATAAAGCGTATTCTGTGTGGATGATCCTTTGTGTATGTTGTTGCAAACGCACAAGAAGGAGATGAATGTTTCCTTCATTATGTGCTCTTACCCCCGGATAAACACGGATTAGGCACTCTTCCATTTGTCACCCATTGTGTTGTATTCGCTTCTAATGGCAACGGATTATTATCCACTTTGAACTGTCTTCCTCTTATTTATCTGAAGAAAAAAATATATAGACAAATTGCAAACACTGAATACCCGAGGCTGATCAGCATCTAAGCACGGCTTAATGAATTACCTAGGGCGCGACGAATGTTTTTGGATTGACATTAGCAACGACTGAAGACCAAAGTGGAAGCAGTTTCACTTCCATTACCCTTCCAACTCTCTGGTGAAAGATGCATTTGTATTGAAGAGAGAAGAAGTTTGGAGCAGCAGCTGTTTGGGAGATTTATAGTAATTTACTATACTGTCAGGGAAGGTTTTGAGGGAAATGCACATTTGTAATACTGTAATTGTACATTCATTGATATACAAAAAACTATGAATAAAAAGTGAGTTGTCCTTTTTTCGTTCATTTTATGGCACTAGAGGCATAGAATAAAACTCATTATTTTACGTCTATCTATGGCAGAAGAGCCTTTGATTGGATTTGAATTAAAACATCCACCTTGACAAAACATTTAGGTTGACAGTTAATTTGCCTCAAGTCCACTGACGTAAATACACCCGATTCTTATTTTATATATGATGACATTTACTAACATTTACATAACATGATTAATATGGGATTAAAATCCCCCTTTAAATTTGGAGGGTTGATAGTGGAGTCCAGAGATTATACAAAATTACATGAAATGTATCACCATGTATCACCTGTATCAAATGTATCAAATGTATTGACATCTATCACCATGTATCACATGTATCAACATATATCACCATGTATCACATGTATTGACATATATCACCATGTATTACATGTATCAATGTATCGACATGTATCAACATGTATTACATGTATCACATGTGTCACATGTATCACATGTATTGGCGTCTATCGCCATGTATCAACATTTATTACATGTATCACCATGTATCACATGTATCAACGTCTATCACAATGTATCACCATGTATCATATGTATCAACATCTATCACCATGTATCACATGCATCAACATGTGTCACCATGTATCACCATGTATCACGTGTGTCAACATCTATCACCATATATCACATGTATCACATGTATCGACATCCATCACAATGTATCGACATCTATCACCATGTATCAGTCTATCAACATGCATCACCATGTATCACATGTATCACAATGTATCGAAATCTATCACCATGTATCACATGTATCAAAATGTACCGACATCTATCCCCATGTATCAGTCTATCAACATGTATCAATATGTATCGACATCTATAACCATGTGTCACCATCTATCAACATGTATCAACATGTATCGACATCTTTCACCGTGTATCAACATCTATCACTATGTATTAACATGTACTGTATCACATGTACGTACACATCTATCATCATGTATCACATGTATCACTCTGTATCAACATCTATCACATGAATCGACATCTATCTCCATGCATGAACATCTGTAACATGTATCAACTTCTATTCCCATGTATCAAATGTATCGACATCTATCACCATGTATCACATGTATCAACGTCTATCACAATGTATCCACATGTATTACATATATCACATGTGTCAACATCTATCACATGAATCGACTATCTAATCGAATCTACTAATCGATCTATCTCCATGCATGAACATCTGTAACATGTATCAACATCTATCACCATGTGTCAACATCTATCACCATGTATCACAGTTTATCAACATGTATCACCATGTATCGACATCTATAACCATGTGTCACCATCTATCACCATGTATCGACATCTATCACCATGTATCGACATCTATCACCATGTATGCCACGTATCTATCAACGAATCGATATCTATAACCATGTGTCACCATCTATCAACATCTATCATCATGTATCACATGTATCAACGTCTATCACAATGTATCCACATGTATTACATGTATCACCGTGTATCACATGTGTCACAATGTATCAACATCTATCACCATGTATGCCACGTATCGATCAACGTATCGGCATCTATAACCATGTGTCACCATCTTTCAACATCTATCACCATTTATCACATGTATCAAAAGTATCAACGACTATTACAATGTATCAACATGTATTACATGTATCACCATGTATCACATGTGTCAACATCTATCACCATGTATCCACATCTAACACCATGTATCACCATGGATCGACATCTATCACCATGTATCACCATTTTTCAACCTGTATCACCATGTATCGACGCCTCTAACCATGTATCTACATCTTTCACATGTATTGACATCTATTACCATTTTTCACCATGTTTTACCATCTACCACTTTTATCAAAGACAAACACCGATAATCAATAATGAAAACTCCTGTTGTTGCTTCGCCACACTGAATCATCAGCTGGGTGGTTTGGTCGCCGTCCAATTTCAAAGTGTTACCTGTGCCATGGATTGCAGCGGCGGTAATCAATACACAGTGAAGGGTTCCTCACACACGCACACACACACACACAGACACACACACACACACACACACACACACACACACACACACACACACACACACACATAAAATGTATTATTTTTTTTGTTAGAGATGCCGACTTGTTGTTGTAAAGTCAAATGAAGGACAAAGCGTCTTGGTGTGCGGTGCGGCTCGTTACAGGAGAGGCCCCTCAGCCGTCAAACACCTGCTCTCCAGACAGGCAGCAAGTCGGACGCCCCGAGGAACAACCAGGAAACATCCGAGGAAACCACATCAAGAGGAGGGGGAAAAAGCACCACTTTATAATGAGAAGAGCTACTTTCCACCAGCGGCGTGGAGGCTCAACCACTTTGCACGGATATTTAAAGCTTCTTTTCAGGAAAAAAAAAAATGCTTTCATGGTTTTTTATTTATGTTTCTTCGAAAAATGGGAAATGATGGATGCCATTACCTTCTACGCAGCGACAGCACCTACTGAACCATTGAATGACATAACACGCATTTTTATCCACCAATGTTTTTAAGATTGAATAGATAGAGAGAGATAGATAGGCATACAATGAGATTGAAGAAATAACACGTAATGTGTTATGTATAACCCTGTGTGCATATAATGTACACATCCATCCATCTAAAGATGAAGTGGCACTATGCTAGTGACCCCAATATGGGCAAATGACGGTTAAGGCGGCTTTATACTGAATCGGGCAAATAACAACAAGTCTATTCCTTCTTATGGAGAGTTCGGTTCCACATGCAAAGCGCTGTGAGGCTCTGTGATAAGCCACGCCCCATCAGAGATAACCCACGTCCCCTCTATGGCGCGGAGCTTCTGCGTCCCCTCGAGGCTCGGGATGTGTTCACATTTTTCAGGTCATGTGACCAGTTTCGAGCACTGCTGCAAGTTTTTTTTTTTTTTTTTTTTATTGGAACTGCACTTCAAAGTAAGTAAATAAGTCACGGATATAAAATAATGGCGCTAGTAACGTTGACATCTGGTGTCCCCACATCCACTAACAATAAATCTATTTTTATGTCCTTGAATTGTGAGTATTTATTTTATTTTTCCATTTTGGCAAACGCTTTATTATGGAATTTATTCACACTTCACATTATGGAATAATGGAATTTATTCACACTTCATTTTTCATTCATGGAAAATGGTAAACAGGTTCGGGGGGATTATCCAAGTGTCGGATGCGAGGACGGATTCGGTGTGAAGCGAGCTTTCGTCTACAGCGAGTAAGCAAGCGGAAAGTAAGCACAGTCAGGTTTTTGTTTTTGTTTTTGTTGTCATCGGTTTGTGTTTGTCCAACATGCGTCCAACTCAGCTGGGAGCTCATTAGCCGTGTGTGGTGAGCGACGGGGTTTTGCTTCACTGAGCGATAATTGTGATTTGTCACTCAGGCTTCTGTCGTGTCCCGCGAGGCCGCCGAGGAGACGCGCCTCTCCACATCGCCACGGCCGCTTAGTCAAACACACTGTTCCTACTCTCGTCGGGGGCTGAGGGAAAGTTAACGTTTAAAAGCCGAAAAGCTCGACTCTGCCGGGCGCCGCAAATTTGCATTCTTTTGTCGTGAAGCCCCACTGTACTGTCACACAATCAGCACAGAATAAGTTCAGTGATGTTTGACAACCTGCATGCTAATCAAATCCCACAGATGATTAGGGGATTAATAGGACCTTATGTATGGAAACAATTTGAAGTTGAATACAGTCAAAATGAATGTCATTAAATGCTGATTATTTTCGCATAAAGTGTGACAGACACATTCCCTTCGATGCCATGGACATGTTCAGGCCGGAAGAGCTGGGTTTGGAATTCAAGGCGCAGCCCATTTGGACGAAGTCTGACTCGGCTGAAATGATCCACGATGTTTGGGGTGGTCCGTCCCCCATTTGGCATCGCCATGGCAACCCACAAGAGGAGAGGATTTTTTTGTCTTCATCATTTATATTTAACATCAGCAAGAGTTATTAACAGCATCGAGGATGGATAGAAAGAGAGATTGAGAGATACGGGGCGTGGCTAGAGAGAGGGAGAGAGATTGAGAGAGTAGTCAGAAAGACGGAAGAGGGGCGGAAGGAGGCAGGAGCTCTAGAGAGAGAGAGAGAGATGATAGAGAGGGAGAGAGATAGAGATAAATGGGGGATAGAGGGGGAGAGTAGGATAGACAGAAGGCTAACTTTGTGCTCCAGCCTCTCCCTTGGGACATTCCACCTTTAAATGACATTACTGCTCCGTGGCGAGGAGGTGGGAGAGGAGGTGGAGGAGGAGGAGGAGGAGGAGGAACAGTGGGAGGAGGACAGGGAAGAGGAGCAGTATCAGGCTTTTTTTCAGAGCAGTAAATGATCTTCTCACTTGGCGGCTTCCCCTTGTTTCTCGAGCAGCAAACTCGCTCTTAATCTCCTCTCGGAATGAGACGATAAACAATGGGAAATTCTCCAGACGTCGACTCCTCCGTCCTGAAGTTAAAGGTTGCCGCTGGCCTTGGGCGAAGCCGTTAGAGCTTCATGCTCCAACAATCTGGCAACCACTCCTGTTTGGGAACCGTCATGCCCGGGTGAGAGGGGTTATGCATCTGGTAGGATGGACGTATTTTATTTTTTTTTTTTCGAACGTCCCCCCCAGTTCCTGGTGTACAGAGAGGATTAAGGGTGAGAGCAATGCACTCCCTTTCTCCTGTAGCTTAATGGCTGCCTTCGAGATAACATTCCCCCACTGACTTGATTTTCCATTCAACCGCTGCAAAATTAAATTTAGCTTGAATGTCAGTGTGGCAAGGAGAAATCCATCCCCTGTTGATGTCACAGAGCCGGGATCCTAAGCGAACCTGGCACAGATGTATTACACTTCCCCGAAATATCATTCACAAATGCTTTACCGGACTAGGAAGGTACCTTATCTTCGGGGGGGGGGGGGGGGGGCAACAAACCTAAAGGTTTTTTGTGTTATGAATCTCTAAGGAGATTAAACCCGCCTACATTTCCCATAAGCAGCCGTGTTCAACAAGGTTCTCGCTTTTCACTGAAAAAGCAATCTTCACAAGCCCAGACAACACTTGCCGGACCCGGTCTTCAGGGGTCTAACCCAAACCGGGCTACCCGAGGCCCGGGGTCCGGTCTGTACGGATTTGGGTGCAGGTTTTGTGTCATCATGGTCCCGGGTCTGACTGTCATTATGTGCGATAACCCAGAGGATCCAAGAGGAGGCGACGTCGGTGCCGATCACCAGAGGGACGGACAGGAAGGGGACCCCTGTGGAATATTACTAGGCTACATCCGCAATGAATAGCCAATCGGATTACAAGGAGACAGAACACAAACATTACGTGCAGGGGAGATATTGGAAGTCTAGGGAAACAAAATTTTAGGTGCAAGTTGAATTATCAAATCTGTTGGGATACCCGACTTGGAATTGGATCTCCCTCCTCTCGGAAGTGCATCGGGTCAGTCCTGGAATATCTAAATCCGGGTATTTGTCAACTCAGAAACCCTTCTGTGCATCCCAAGCAAAGGACGTTTATGTGCATTTGTAGCGGCACCCTGGGGGGGCAGCCCTACTATTGAGGGATCGTGTGGTCAGAGCACCAGAGAAGTGGTGGTGCTGATGGTAAAACGACTGGAGGTCATACGCAGAGGTTGGAGGGCAAAAATCAACTAATTTATTAACAAAGTGAATTTGTCCAAAAACAACATTATGAAACAACAACATTTGTCAAAGTTGCCCTTTAAGTTTCTTCTGCAACAATAACAAAACAGAAACAGCCTCGCAGTTGGCCGTACACACAACCGTCTCGCTCTTCTACAAGCAGAATCAGCTTCTTAAATGCACTGCTGGCCGCCGCCCTTCATTGGAACGATCCATTCTTGAAGGAGCGTAGGGTGAAGCCAAGTAGACTAAATTATTTTTCAATCGCATATAATCATTCAAATGCAAAATAAATGAATAAAGTAAAAAAAAAAAAATAATATATATATATATATATATATATATATATATATATATATATATATATATATATATTTAAGTCAGTTATTATGTTTGAGCACAACCAATGAAATAACTAAATAGTAAATCCATGAATCTGAAAACTATAAATGGTGACCTAATGCCAGGTGTACTCCTTTGCACCAATTACCAGGCACAGGTAAGACGTGGTTATTGTATGGTTTGGTTTGGTTTGATGGTTATATAAGGCCTGTTTAAGGAAAATTTGTATGCAAGTGTGTTCCAAGTAACTTATAAAGTAACAAGAAAATAGTATTGTGTGCTCATTTGATTATTGGGGAATAGGTCAAGAGGAAAGGTATGGAGAACCTTTTCACAGTATCTCACCCAAGCATGTTACATCTCTTAGCATCACCGAGACCGTTTTAAATATATTTACTCTTATCGGTATTTTGAAAAATACTTGTAATCAGCCCGACTCAGATCCAGGTCTCTCTCCTCTCGGACATGCATCGCGTCAGTTCTGTAATATCTCCGTCCAGGCATGTATTGTTCATTCTTTTCCAAATCATCTGCTCCGACTGGGGTCCGGGGCCAAATTTCCCCGGCTCCCACCGGGCTCGGTCTGAATTTTGGGGCAGTGTGAACAACCTCAAGCGTCTCGCTCCGCTCCTCGCCCCTCTGGAGCCTCCTGCGGAGGATCTCTCCCCTCATTAACCTCAGTGCTCAGGCGTCCCCCGGGGCACCAACGTCGGGCTCCTATCTGTTGTTGCGCCCCCACCTCCCCTTCACAGCCTGACCGGATGTGTCCTATTGCCGCTGTGCAGCCGACACTTCTGAACCTCCGTTGCACATTTCTTCCCCCCTCTCAGCTGCCTCTGTCCTCTGATAAAAGGCTTCTATCATGCTGGTTGCAGACTCCCCCTGCGCTCCTCTGCCAAACACCTGAGGGTGTCCTCTAACTCTGCACTGTCCTCGCACATTAAATCAAATGTATGCCCTCTGTGAGGCGGCGTTGCCTTATGCCCTACTTTATCATGTTTGAAGTGGGGGATCTCATGCCGACGCGCTGGATATCACCGAGCGCTTCGTACTCTTCCCGAGCGCTAAATGGCAGAGCAGCGAGAGCGCCACTCAAGGCCTCTCACCAATAAACAGGTTTTTTAAAGAGGAAAGGTGTTCACAATTGGGCTTTTTGTTATTCACGATTCATGACCCAGTGACGGAACGTTATATTCTAGTAATCCAAGTGTTTTGGTTTCTTTCTTTCGCGCCTTGTCCTCGTGCGGCTGTTAACGTGACCAAACACAACGCGGTGAATATTTCCGCTCTAATTCATAACTTATGTTGTTTACCTTTCCTCCTCAAATCCAAATCAGATAATGTGGAGGTATGAACCCAATCAGTACGGTAAACTAGACGTTAGCCTACAGTGCCAAAACATTAACTTTCACTCATTATTGATAATTAGTTTCTGCTGATCTCTTCGGGGGAATTAAAAATTTGGGCCGGAGTAAAATAAATTGCAGAATAGAAATATGTGTGTGAAATGACTGATGACCCATAAAATTACGATTTATACAACAGTAAGTTCAGGTCAGTGTTTTGATTGGATAAGCGGCATCCTGCTAGAAAACTATACAACAGGTACAACAGTATATCTAGTTGTGAAAGACTTTTTACTTTTACGCCATTACATTTTCAAGAAAATATATACAATACTCTCCTACATTTCTAACAAATTATATATTCGTCTTAATTAAGCCCAACATAATTTATGTTTATGTACATCAAACTCAGGGGCTGCATCATCAGAATGGTACATATCCTCGGAAATAATTGACACCAGATAAAATATTTTGAGTAGATTCTACAGTCTATATTAAAAAGATTTATATTCATATACTATATATATTACAACGGTGACGCCTGGGATCAAAAAACTGCCCCGGCATTTGTGACAGAGGCCCATTTGTTCAAACCCAATACCAACTCACCCAAATGTTAACGTGAAAAGCTTGAGATAGCAATTTACCAGATAAAAACTAGTGTTGACTATCCTGAGGGAAACTTGAGGAATCAGTTACTAGATGGTCCGTTTTGCACGTCAGCAGCGGCGCAGGTTTGCTTGGAACATTGGGGGACACACGTCAAGTTTTAGTAGGTCGCCCCCAGGAAATTTTGATCGTCCAACATTTCATTTCCTGCATTCTGGTGAATTTTTTTGCACCAATTTGTGTCTTTTCTGCATCGATTTATGGTGGAAATGTCTTTCATGTAAAGGAAGGATTCTTCCATTTTTTTATTGGGGGTGATGGGGGGACAGGGTGAATGCACATGTTCTAAATGTTGAGGGGGATGGATCCCCCCCCTGAAGTCTACGCCAATGCACGTCAGGACCGCTACCGGCCTCCAGAGTTTCCTCTGGTGTTGGGCTCCCACAGAAGAGCTACTGTAGCACAAAGTGGTAAAAAAGTGAATGTTGCTGTGATAGAAAGGTGTCAGAACACACAGTGCATCACAGCTTGCTGCGTATGGGAGCGCTCAGAGTGTCCATGTTGACCCCTGTCCACCCCTGAAAGCACCTACAATGGACACGTGAGCATCAGATCTGGACCATGGAGCAATGGAAGAAGGTGACCTGGTCTGATGAATCATATTCTCCTCTACATCATGTGGATGGACAGGTGCGTGTGGGTTGTTTACCTGGGGAAGAGATGGCACCAGGATGCACTATGGGAAGGAGGCAAGCAGGCGGAGGCAGTGTGATGCTCTGGGCAATGTTCTGCTGGGAAACTTTGGGTCCTGGCATTCATGTGGATGTTACTTGACACGTACCACCTTCCTAAACATTGTTGCAGACCGAGTACACCCCTTCCCGGTGACGGTATTTCCTGATGGCAGCGGCCTCTTTCAGTAGGATAATGCGCCCTGCCACACTGAAAACACTGTTCAGGAATGGTTTGAGGAACATGACAAAGAGTTCAAGGTCATGACTTGGCCTCCAAATTCCCCAGATCTCAATCTGATGGAGCATCTGTGGGATGTGCTGGAAAAACAAGCTGGATCCATGGGGGCCCCACCTCAGAACTTCCAGCACTTAAAGGATCTGCTGCCAACGTCTTGGTGCCAGACACCACAGGACACCTTCAGAGGTCTGGTGGAGTCCATGCCTCCACGGGTCAGAGCTGTTTTGTCGGGACAAGGGGGGCTACACAATATCAGGCAGGTGGTTTTAACGTTGTGGCTGATCAGTGTGTGTGTATATAGATAGAACACTTGGTGATGCGGTGAAAGCCGTTGATGCGGACAATGTGGACGATGCTCACAGAGCAGACAGTGGATAGGAGGAAACAAACAGTGAGTAAAGAGGAAACAGATGACGCTGCCAGCTCACTGTGACCATGACATTTCCACACTCGCTGCCCACAGACATGATTCTATTTTTGTAGTGTGACTGTAGATGAGTGTATTTGCACACAGGAGAACACATATTGAATATGAATGTGGGAGAAAGAGGTAGCGCTTCCCAATATTAAGGGAGTATGAGTAATTAAATCTCTTCTACATACAGACTTTACTTAATCATATATGCAATATTGCAGCAATGGCACATACCGCAATTTATGTATCTTAGGCTTGGGAAAAAAAACAAAAACGCAGGGGCTTTAGCATACAGCAGCAGAATCACAGCCGGGGGTACAGGCTTAATGAAGCAGAAACTCCAGAACTATCGTTTTGTGTCACATTTTAATAAAGCGACTAAACATTGCCTCGGGGCCGACTATGAGTAGATCAGTAATGAATCCATTACATTCACACAAAACGAGCCTTTCATGTCACACTGAGAAGTCTGCCGCCAACAAGCTGTATCAGAAGAGGCTGCCCCCCCCCCCCCCCACCCCCAAAAAAACCCCGCTCTACTTTGAAACAAGCTTCTATTTTTAAGATAAAGACAATGGTTGACTTTTCTTTTTCCCCTTTGAAAACTTAAAAGGCAAATTTGGGGAACGAGTGTGAACCGAACACGCACCAAACAACCAACTCATACAAACAAGCTGCTGTTTTCCTCAGAGGTCCTGTGTTTGTGTGTTTTCTGCAGACTGGTGTCATTGGAACGCACAATGTCTCCAGCCCTTTTGCTGTAAACCTCCCCGCCTTTCCATCTTCCTTCTTTGCTTTTTTGGAGATGGTTGTTTTCGTCATTATCCCCCCACCCCGTTAAAAGGCCTCGGTGCGGCTCAGCGTCCTCGGGAGGGGGGCCCCCAGACGCCCACCCACAGAGCCTCTCGGCATCCGGGCGGTAACGAGAGAAGCCGGAGACCTGAACAAGATCCTCCGGCTCTGAGTGCCTTCGCTGGCGCCGGCTCCTTCTCGTCACCCGCTTCCCCGCTTCTTCCTCCTCCTTTATTCTCCTCCGCCACAACGCCCACGCGGCATTCCTCGCCACGGCGGCATGGAACCGTCGAATACACATTTGGGCTGGAGTTTGTTTTTTTGTCCGCCGTAGCCCTGCCTTGAAAAGCTACCAGGAACACCCCACCCTACCCCAGATCCCACTCCTGTTCCCGTCTTTCTGAGGACGATTCTGTCGCATGGTTCACCAGATTTAACTGGTATTCATATTCAGTTTATTAAAAAAAAAAAAAAAAAAAAAAAGCTCGTCCCCTTCAGTGGTTTGCAAAACAACCGCTTTGCTTGTTAGTGGGTTTAACCCCATGGGCAAGGATACACCAAAATACTTTGAATTTACTTTAAAAAGACTTTGAAAAGACAGAATCACACACTGAAAGACTTTCTTCCACGCCATGGCCTTGAGAAGCCATTAGGAACACCCCACCAGATCCCTCGCCTATTCTTGTCTTTCTCATGATTATTCTGCCCCATGTTTCGCCACGACAAGGGCTGGTATTCATATCCTGTCGGGTTAGAAAAAGATTGGCCCCCGCAGTGGTTTGCAAGCGCTGCGGATGGATTTAACTCCTTGCGGCAGGGATTCACAAAGATTTTGAAAGGACGGCGTCACACACTTCCTTCCACCCCATGGCCTTGCCTTGGAAAGCCCACTACGAGCACCCCAGCAGATATCTGATCCCTCTCCTATTCATGTCTTTCTCCTGATTATTCTGCCCCATGGTTCACCACAACAAGGACTGGTATTCATATCCTGCTGGATTAGAAAAAACAGACATCCACCAACCCTGCAGTGGTTTGCAACCAACCAAATGAAGGTTGATGTTGATATTAATGCCAACGGATTTAACCCCTTATGGCAGGGATGTACTAAAAGACAGTGTCACACTCTTTCTTCCATCCCATGGTCTGGCCTTGAAAAGCCGCTGCGAACACCCTAGCAGATTCCAGATTGTTCTTGTCTTTCTGATTTTATTGGGGATCACTCATCTTGTGCTGCTAGAACTCACTATGATTCCCCTGAGAGCTTGAAAATCTGCTTGGGATTTGACAATCCTATCCTAAGTCCTTCCTTGTACACTCGGCACGACACTGAAATGTGGGAAAACAACGCAAAATATTTCATCACAGGATGAGTTTGATCGTGCTTCCTCGTGGAAGCGATACACCAAAACACTTTCAAAAGACAGCGTTAAAGAATCCCCCCCCCACGCCCCTCCCCCGCCCCGGATTTAGCAGGGATGGTGATCACAGGGGCCACAAATCTTTGGATCCTACCACACATTATGAGAGCCGGGATTGAAGAAAATATCAAACCACTGATATTCTCACTGATCACAAGACTCTCTGACCATCTCCAATCAAATGACTGCCAGTGGCGGGAGCGCGATCTTAGCAACCCTCAAGCCAAGAGGAGCTTCTTTATGATCTCGAAACTTATGGCTCGGACTCCAGAAGCCTGGTCCTTTGGTGTGTGCCGAGTTTGATTCTGCCTTCTCCAAATGACGGAGCAATGTGCACGACTCTGGTGCATCTGCGCGTTGAAATCAGTTCTTCGAGAAGTCCAGCACCACGCCGCCAATAACAACCTGAACCGAGATCTGAGACCCTAAATCTGAAATACCATCTGCTTGAGGTAAGGAGACAACATGGACTTAACACGGACCAAACACGGTAAGATCAAACTACTTTTAGCTCACTAACTTGGAATCCCTTTTTTTTAAGGCTGCGTGAACCTCCCCCTGCAAAGAAAACAATCGATGCTTCAACCGGAATGACATGGGGTCCGATGGCACGCTAAAACGTGCAAACTTCTCCAAAATGACTTGTTGAGGCCACCGTACTTTTCACCGGCCGCGTTCCGATCGCGTCCGAGCCGTGTTTGCTCTCTCCCCGAGGAGACCCGGGATCTAATTACGTTCAGCGCCACGCCCGCAAAGCGGCGTCCGGACATTTCTCTCGCTGTCACATTACGGGGGCTTTCGGGGATTACATTTCTTTCCTGGAGGAAAACACAGATGGCACATTGGAATTGATGTGTTTACAGCTAAATGGGCCGTGAAAGCTCTGGCCTGACCCCTCGCAAAAAAAAAAAGTGGACATCCTCAGTGGAGGTAGCCGCACATCACCTTTGGAAGAAAGAAGACAGAAAAAAATACAACAACCAACTTTTTCCCTCCATTTATCTCTCTCTCTCTCTCTCTCTCTCTCTCTCTCTCTCTCTCTCTCTCTCTCTCTCTCTCTCTCTCTCTCTCTCTCTCTTTCTGTAGCTTCCAAAAATTACTGCGAGGGTTTAGTTAAAGGTCAGTCAGGGATTGAATTCAAAAGCTCGCCATGCGTCGGTCCCATCAGTGAGTCACTTTGAGCCAATAACCCACGCGAGAGCCGGGCATCGGGCCTTTTTAAAATAGCCGGTTATTATCCCTAGCGGTTATTTTGATCGCACGGGGACACGTTTCGAGACAGGAGGAATGTTTACGCGAAGGAGGAATGCTCCCAAGGCTGCAGCAAATATTTCCCTTTGGAACGGAATCCATCATAAAGGCTTAGTGGTGCGTGGTGACGGCAACCGAAATACTCCCTCGTACCGTACGAGGGCGATTTGTCCCAATGTTACGGAATAGGAATATGGAATAGGTTTTCATATACATAGTGTGTGTGTGTGTGTGTGTGTGTGTGTGTGTGTGTGTGTGTGTGTGTGTGTACACACACACACACACACACACACACACACACACACACACACACACACACACACACACACACACACACTCCAATCTGTTAGACTTCATATATATATATATATATATATATATATATATATATATATATATATATATATATATATATATGAAACGTTTGGCTCTTTTCGAGTGACTCTGTAAAAGGATTTTTTGGGATTTTTCTCTGATTGATTTGACTCTTGGATCATTTGACTCAGTCGATGTAACGAGTCAGAAGAGTCGGTTTGTTCGGCTCCGAGACGTGCATGGAATTCTCACAAGAACCATTTAATTCTGTCAAAGTGATTTATTTTGGCGGAACGCAACGAGTTGCAGCGGCAGTTACCGAGTCACGAACGAAGGACTCATTTCTCGGGGTGACTTCATTCACAGGATTCGTCCACGCGGAACGGGGCGTTTGCGGGTCCGGCCTCGCTGCACACCTGCAGCGGGCGTCGTCACGTGGCTGTTCCGTTTATAAACCTTCACAACGAGCAACATCTGAACGCGGTCCAATCTGTTAGACTGAAGTAGAGGTAGGAATCTGAGACTCCTCGCACTTCCTTTCACACACACCCACCCACCCACCTGCCCGCGGTGGAAAGCAACTGAGCACTTTCACTGGAGTACTATCGTACTTGGTACTCGTCGTTTTCCATTTGAAGTAACTTGATACTTCTATCGTCAAAATGTCAAAGAAAATACACAACAGTTTTTACCTGCATCTGCTAGTACTGTATTTTCGTGCAAGCAACCAATTCAGAGAGATTCATTTTATTTTTTTACTTCTGACATTTCGGTCAATTTATTACAAACTATTTGAACTGTATTACTCGAGTATAATGTTTAATGTGAGAGTTTTTTTTCAACCAAAGTGCTGTTTCCTGGCACATTTATAGTTTAATTAGAGTACTTATTGCAACCCTGTTAACCTCTTTTATTTTCATTATTGGAAGCTAACGATGCATTGTATTTGGAAGCAAAATGAATCAGAATGCAGCGGCTTCCTTCGCATATTTCATGTTTCCCACTCCTTTTTTTTCCTCCGCAACGCTCGGGAGTTATTTCACCGAAAGCCAAAAGTGCAATTTCACAGGAAGCAGGAACATTGAAAGATAGAGACAGATCTTCCTTAATGACTTGTAATAAGGACTCTAATGACAGGGCCGGCACAAGCCATTTAGCCGCGCTGGGCAAACTGTCGGGGAGGGGGTGTCCAGAGTGACGGAGAAAGCGTCCCCATCACGCTTGTTTGTTTGGTTACATAGGAAACAGAGTAAAATAAAATAACCTACATCTAAAATAAAAAACACACTGTTCCGGCGAGACGATCACTCCTGGGTCGGAAGTGTCGGAGCGCAGGCGCCTGATGGCCGGCACGCTGTAGGCACCGTCAGTACCGTCGGAGCAGAACCAGCAGGGCCCCGGTGGCTCCACCAGATAAGCACGTGTACAATGTAGGCAAAAAGCCAGGCAGGCAGGCGTGGGCATGAATCGAGCCTGTGGTCATTTGCTGCCTGTCTCTCCCTCTCTCTACAGCCCATTTCCTGTCTCTCTCTCTCTCTCTCTCTCTCTACAATTAAAAACTTAACATTGTGATGATCACTCACTGATGTTTTTTCAAAATGGCGCCCTAGGCAAGAACCCAAGGGGTACTGCAGGGGGTACTCCAACAATGGAAAAAAAAAAGTGTTAAAGAATATTGGTTATAGATGAAGTTAAAAATAAACACACACATACAACACACTGACAGTATATCATTTGTTAATTTATTTTATTTTTTTTCTCCCAATGGCCAGTGAAGGCAGTACTCAACTGAAAAAAAAGATCTTAGAGGGGTAAACTACCTTAAAAAAAGTTGGAGAACCACTGCCATATAGGAAGCACCGCCCCGGCACACAGAGCACGTTCCCTCTGGTCAGTTTGAAACTCATTTCTACCCTACTTGGCAATTACACACATTAGGCTGGACTCTCTCTCCCCCTTTCCCTCCTTCCTCCCATCCTTCCTTGTAGGTTTTTTATATTTGTTCCTATTCCTCCTTTTGTCTCTCTCCTTGTTTTTTGCAATTCATTGGGTTTTGTTAAAGCGGACCTATTATGCTCCTTTTCACCAAGTTAAAATACAGTATGGTCTCAAAGGTCTCCAAAACATGGTTTTACATTTTTCTGCTGAAAAAACCACTCCCGTTATGCATTCCATCCATTTAGACAATTGTTCTACCCTGTCTGAAAACAGGCTGTTTCAGTGGGAGGAGCCACCCTCCCGAGGCCCCTAGCTCTGTGAGCCAATGGGGTTTGAGCACAAGTTCCAGGTTCTTGTACTCTGTAACTTTCGCTGATTTCACCTCATCAGTCCACTAAAATCTGTTTCCGAACAAATTTGAGGCGAGTAACAAGCAATCCAGTGGCTGAATCTTCACTCATATTATAAATCTACACGGCCTTAATTTAAGGTTTGTTCCGACTTTCACCGCGCTGTCTGGAGCGGCTTAGGGGTCGAGGAGCACTGCGGGACACAGTTGGGTTTGGGGCATTTGTTTCATGAAATAATGAAAACTTGGGAAAATAAACGTAAAATATATACATCTACGGTTTTGTCTGGAGACACGCGTGAGCGGAGCCTACAGTACAGTCAACCTACCGTGAACACAGACAAAAAGAAAGACACAGCACAATTATTTTTAATTATTATTAATAATATTTCCCCCGTCTTCAGTTTTGTCACGGACAGTTGGTATTAATTTATTTTTTATTTTTCAAAGATTTGTGCTGGTCCGTGCGGCCAACAGAGCACTACGCATGCCTAGCTCTTAACTTGGATGCTGACGAGTCCGGTCACGCTCTGGTGGAGACTCAGATGAGGGCGGTTCTAATTCAAATTTGTCTCAGTGCTACATAATACTGAGACACAAAGCTGAGCGAATCCTTTTAGAATGTCTTCCCAATTAGAATGCTCACAAGAAAACTAAATTTCACAATTTGTGTGTTAGTAGACCCATCAGAGACCCAAATGTATGTGCACAAGCACTGAAAAAGTGAGTTTTACATAATAGGTCCCCTTTCACATTGGAAAGCAAATTGGAAACAAAAAGATATATATATATATATATATATATATATATATATATATATATATATATAAACTAAAGATGAAACTGAAAACAAAAAAAAGTGGAACGCAGTGAAAAAAAAATTACATATATGTAAATATATTTATATAAATACAATTAAAAACATAAATATATTCATATTTTGATCATTTATAAATATATTTATAGTTGATTAATATATATATATATCAATAAATTAATGACGATTACCTCTGTACGTACACATTCACACAGATTATGTGTAGTAAGGATAACCTAATATTGAGACAGAATTTTTTTTAATGTTGCAGTTAAAAGTGAAATGCATTTGTAAAAAAAATGCGAACATTGCTGTAAAAAATGTGAATACAGATATGTGAAGATAAAAGCTGAGATTCTGCATGTGGTGAAATTCAAATCAAACAACAGTGCCGACTGCATCCCGTCGCATCAGCACCACCTTTATATCCTAACATAGAGATGGGCTGTTGTTTTTTGAAGAAGAGTTTGTTCTTCCTTCACCTCAATACTTTTTTAAATATTATTTTCCATTCTTTAATATCAGATACGCTGCCTTAAAGGTCATCGATCGCTTTTCAAATCCCCACAAATGTTTTCACGGAGCTTTTAAAAAAGCCCATTTGATCAAGAAAATCACATCCTGTATTTACTCTCACTGCACAAAGCTTTTGTTTTTTATTTCTGCCTCTATATTAACCGCGTATGATTCTAGATTTGGTCACCGAACGCCACCAAATACTTTGTTTCAACACAATTGCATAAAAAAAGAACATAACAGTCTGAAAACAAATAAAATAAAAATAAACGATTAAGTTAAAATACAGAACAGCTATATATTAAATGTATAAGAATATATAAGATCTATCGAATAAACAACGTTTTATTTGAGATTTCCCTCGCCTCTCGGCCTCCGGATCGTTGTTGTCGTAGGTTTCACCACTGCCATACACTTATCTGCTGCTGTTCCGCCCATCTTTTTAATACCGAGGAGTTAACCTCACTATATTATGTCGCCTGCCAAAACATCCTGGACACTGTTGCGTCCTTTAAGATCATGCGTTCCAAACCTACACCTGACCCGTGGTTGAATGACACCACTCGTGCTGCCAGATGACAGCGCAGGAGAGCTGAACGCAAGTGGGGAAAAGACAAAAAGAAGGCGCAGGTATCCCTTGACATTTTAAAGGACGCCTGGTGCAGATATCAGAAAATTGTCGAACCTTTTTCTGATATTATTTTATTGATTGTCACAAACTTGATCACACCGGTCTTCTTTTCAGTACGACAAGGCGGGCGAGTCAGCTTGTCCCAGAGAGGTTGACCCCCCTCGCCTTTTAAGCAGATTCGCGAGACTTTTGGACCAAACATCCAAACAATTTTGAACGGCGCTCTCGCTTCAGGCGTTGTACCAGCAAACGTTTAGCATGCAGTAGTGCAACCATTGATCAAAAAAAAAAGAATAAATAAATACATCCAATCTAGACACTCCAGTCTTCTCCTCTTTAAGACCAATTTCTAAATTCATTAAAAAAGACTTGGAGAAATTTGTACTCATACAATTGCAATCTGTTTTTAGACTTAGGCCGACATGGCGTTCTTGAGGTGTTCCAGTCTGGTTAAAGAGCCGTTCACAGCACCGACTCTGCACCTTTAAAAGTTTTTTTTTAAATCTTTTATTGGCTACTGATTACTGGATTCGCCAGTCTTGAGGTGCGGTCACACCACCGGCACACATGTGCTGCAGTGCATTTCAAAAGCAGCTCGTCCTCATCCGGCTGCAGGGAAGGGAAGCTACGTTCGGTTACAAGCTCACGGCTTCACGGTGACGAGTGAAGTTGAGCAGATTTCAACATTATGCAAATGCTCAACGCTGAGTGCCGGGCGACAGAAAACAGGAGGGAAGATACGCCATCAATGGCGCTAAGCCTTGGAAAACGGACGCCCGGACCACTGCGTATTGTTCATGATGAGGCTGGTTTTAAATGAAAAACGCCCTTTAAAGTATCAATAAAATAAGAAACACGCCATTTTATGTTTCTCCGATAAGGACAATTGTTTATTTTAAGGCACGGATGGGAAGACTGGTTAAAAATTAATAGACACGGCGCTGTCTATCTCCAAAATTTTACGTGTATTACATATGGAAAGGGAGAAAGGTATTAAATGTTCGGAGTGCACACAACAGCCAGTCGATTTTGAGTCGACACGCCCACGAAAACCAGGGGCACAGAGACCTGGAGAGCTGCTGGGATTCACGCCGCAGCCCTGTCGCCAGCGCTGGGACCCTGCAGTAGCTTTATGCTTGAAGATCTCACAGCTGCATTCCACACAGTAGACCATGGTATCCTCACCTCTCGCCTGGAGTATTGTGTGGTTATTAAAAGGTACTGCTCTGGGGTGGTTTAGGTCTTAATTGTGAGGTTTTTCCTTGTGGAGTCCCTCAGGGTTCTATTCTTGGGCGGATGCTTTCCCCCCCGCTTTATATGCTCTCCATTCTTAGAAAAGAATGGCATCTGAAACTGAAAGGCCTTTGAAACTGAAAGATGCAAAGTCTTTAAAACCATTGTGGGACTCTCTCAAGGACATCAAAGCCTTGGATGATCTTAAATTGTTTGGGGGTTAAGTGTCGTGGTCAAATCTAGATTTTTTCCAACTGAGGTTCTTGTCTCAAGTTTTTTTTTTTTTTTGAATGGCTTATACGTGCTTTTCTCTCAACCCGACTTGACTTCTGTAGTGAACCTTCATGTTGGTTAGCCAGGCCTTCCGCTCCTGTTTGCAGTTGTCCGGAATGCAGCAGCTCATCTTATTATTTTTTTTTTGCATTTTCATGCTTTATTGGACGGTGACAGCGACAGCATGGAGGGACAGGAAAGGCGGGGGAGAGAGAGAGGGGATGGCATGCAGCGAATGGCCTTGTGCCGGAATTTAGCTTTGAAAATGGTGCGCTCTATCAGTATGAGCCACTGGGGCGCCCATCAGCTTGTCTTTTAACAGGGAACCCCTTAGGATTGATTTGAATATTTTATTGTTTGCTTACAAATGATTCAACGTGCGAGCTCCAACCTCTCACCTTTTACAACCTCAACCTCAGTACTTTGGACAACGGTTGTTTTCAAATGAACTTTATGAATACATTTGGATTGGATTAAAAATATTATTTTCCATCCTTTAATATCGGAAATGATGCCTTAAAGATCATCGACCGCTTTACAAATCCACACAAATGTATTTATAGAGCTTTTAAAAAAATCCCTTTTGATCAAGAATAAAATCACATCCTGTATTTACCCTCTCTGCACAAAGCTTTTGTTTTTTATTTCTGCCTCGGAGGTATTAACAAGGGGGCTTATTTTTTCTTGTAAAAACTTGCAGTGTAATGAAACTGGACACAGGACAGAGTTATTTCGGCAGTTCTGGATGATTGAACGATGAATAAAGATTTGCACTGCAGCTTGAGAAGTTGAACTCCTCTTGCAGATTAACTCTGTCCTATATGCAATGACACAAATACTCTGTGCTGTATGCCCAGCATGCTGACAGCACAGGTTAAATTTTTTTTTAATGAATAGAAACCGACCGTTTGTTTGGATGTCATTTATGCCACTTGAACTACACTCCCCTCCCTGCAGGACATAAACACCAGGAGGTGTAGTAGCAGAGCACGCAGGATCATGAAGGATCCTCACCACCCCAACAAAGGACTGTTCCAGCTGCTGCGGTCGGGCAAGCGCCTCCGCAGTCACACAGTGAGAACAGAGAGACTGAGACGGAGTTTCTTCCCGCAAGCCATAAGAACTGTCAATGCTGACCTCACCAGGGATCCGAACAAAATGCGCTGAGACAGTAGCCCAGGCCCCACTGCCATACTGTACTGTATGTAGTATACTGTACTGCATACTGTATCACTGTTCTGTGGTACTGCATACTGTACTGTATGTAGCATACTGTACTGCATACTGTATCACTGTTCTGTGGTACTGCATACTGTACTGTATGTAGTATACTGTACTGCATACTGTATCACTGTTCTGTGGTACTGCATACTGTGCTGTATTGCTGTTGTGTTCAGTGTTACCGTGTTGCCGTGTGGTACTGTTGTATACAGTGCTGTATATCTCCATACTCACTTTATTCACATGCACTTTACGACACAAACCTGTATATACAAATAGCCTCTCTCATATACCTAACTCCATTCCCTTCTATTCTGTACCCCCACTCTGTATTACCTTTTTGAGTCTTGTTTTATTTTTATTTTATTAATATTATTCTTCTTTATTAATATTATTATTATTACTATTCACCAACTGCATTTCGTTTTAGGAATCAGTTCGTTTCAGTTAGGTTGCTAGGTAGGAATTAGGTTTGGCTATTATTTTTGGTTTAGTAACTATTGTGCATAATCTCTGGGTGCGTTGCAAAGACATTTCACTGCATACTGTATATGTACCAACGTATGAATATGTATGTGACAAATAAACCTCTTGAATCTTGAATCTATATAGCCTTATACAAAACTTAATTCATGTGAAGAAAGTCAGATTTTGATTCAAAGATTTCTATTTTTCAGTTTATTTATTCATATGTTTATAAAATACATCATTATTTAGACAGTTTTCTGTTGATTTACAAAGTGCCATAACATTATTGCTATGGCTTAATAATCATGATAAATAATGGTATATTGACTAAAATTGACAAATTATTGTGATCATCATTCAAGCCAAACTCATGCAGCCCTACTTCAGAATTATAACCACCGTTAGTTGCGGTGTAGGAAACCCACCCACAGCCTCAAACACCACCCGATCAGAGAATTACACTGTAACCAGGCCGGAAAAATCTGCAGTCACAAAACACAACAGAACAGAGAGCCAAAACGCACCATTGAACTTTAGCAAAGGGCCGATTACCCTCGACCCCATGTATTGTTCCATACATCTATGTTTTTTATTATGAATTATTATTATTATTATTATTATTATTATTATTATTATTATTATTATTAATCATTTTTATTATTATTTTATTTTTAGTAGTTCTACTAATAATCACTACTACAACTCCAAATAATAACTGAATATAGCTGCAAGCAGTAATTTAGGGCTGCTAAAGTGGGTCCCTCTCCTGCAAGCCTTGACCTTGCTGAAGAAGTGAGATCAAAAGGTGAAACTGTAGCACCTATAGTACCTTTCGGGGCAGTCTAAATACAATGTGATTTGAACAAAATTCGAAATGGCGAAACATCTAAATGGCATAAAATTTGATTAGCCGGAAAGGTAATGTGCGACTTTGGCCTGAAGATGGCCTTAGATCTATGGCCCAAGTTGACAAATTTTAGATTTAGACTATTGGGATCAATATCCATGAATGTCAAAAATTGCGATAAGAAAAAAGAGAAAAAAACCCAGCTAATAATAAAACTAACAGAAACAAAAGGGTGCAAGACTCCTTCCGTACCTGTAGCCATAATAACAATAACAATAATAATAATAATAATAATAATAATAATAATAATAATAACTCTAAAATATGAAATAAGTATTAATCATTTTTGTAGGATTGGTATTCTCCAGCTAGGGGATAAAGAAGAACAATAGTGGAAGTTCTCAACAAGGACATGTGCCAGCGGTTTGAGGCATAGCATGCTGGCTCGTATGGCACGGTAAATGACCCGTGTAATGGTGAAAACAGCCAAGAGAGCGAGACAGAGACCCCGACATTCAGGAAGCGAGGTAAAGATGGAGTCTTCTCTCTCTCCATCCCTCTCTCCTTCTCAACCCCTCCTGCCCGATGAATTCCCTTTCTTTTTTTCAAATCATAATTGATCAATTTCAATGGCAAAAGCCAGGAGCCTCCAGGGGCTGAAATTATGAGGGGACAGGGGTGAGCCACCCCTTCCTGGGAAAAATGGTAATATATATTATAGTAAAGTAATAAAGTATAAAGTAATATATCATTGTAAACATAACTATATAATTGTAAATAATTGCGACTCTGCACCCCGATTGCTCCCTTATTTTATTGTACTCTGTTTCCTTATGTGACGAAACAAGCACCAGGAGTGACGCCCCCCCCCCACTTCTCAAACAAAAGTTACACCCTTTGGAGTCTCCACCGCCACAGATAACAGTAAATGCTGCGGTTCTCATCATCGTGTTCTACTCAGTATATAAACCTTGGATTTGATGTAATTGGGACATTTTCTGAAGGTTAACAGGCAGCAAGTCCAAGAGCCGGCGAGGATTAGTGTCTTCACCTGGATGCTGAGCCCAATGTGCTCAGCCATCAGTACAGTGGCTCTTCACACCACTGCCCCGAGCAGTCGGGTCCATTTTTAGGAATTGATTTCTTTTATTTATTTTTTATTTCAGGCCAACGAGAAGAAAAAGGTTTCACTCGGCTGATGAAATAATGATTTCAATGTCCTTGATATGTCGCACAGGAGTCCAGACAGATCCCAAATCCCAGACCACGCTAGGGTGACCACATTTTCAAACACCCAAACTGGGCCCCTTAAGTGTACTGCACGACCAGCATGGGGAGAGCGGGGGGAGAAATAGTGACTGAGGGAGCGTCCCCATTATGCAAAGTGCTTTTTTTGTTTTGTTTAACATAGTAACAGAGAGGTACAGGGACGGGCAGCAGAGTCGCCTACAGTAGAGGAGGCGCCCTCTCTACACCCACACACAGATGCATACTCCTGATGAAAGCACACAATTCACAGCCAGTGAGTGGGAGTGTTGATGACGACGCCCACTTCTCCGGTGGGATCTTCATGAACACTCTTTTTCTGCTTGCCTGTATACAGAATATAATATACACCGATCAGCCACAACATTAAAACCACTAAAATTGTGTAGGTTCCCCACGTGCCCCCAAAACAGCTCTGACCTGTGGATGCATGG
Organism: Zeus faber; assembly: GCF_960531495.2. Classification (NCBI taxonomy): domain Eukaryota; kingdom Metazoa; phylum Chordata; class Actinopteri; order Zeiformes; family Zeidae; genus Zeus; species Zeus faber. Next base: position 6,621,901 of record NC_137191.1, read on the forward strand.
ACTCCACGAGACCTCTGAAGGTGTCCTGTGGTATCTGGCACCAAGACGTGAGCAGAAGATCCTTTAAGTCCTGGAAGGTACGAGGTGTGGCCCCCATGGATCAGGCTTGTCTTTCCAGCATATCCCACAGATGCTCAATTGGACCATAACCCCGGCCATCCACGTGATGTAGAAGAAAACATGTTTTCATCAGACCAGGCCACCTTCTTCCATTGCTCCATGGTCCATTTCTCACACTCATATGCCCATTGTAGGTGCTTTCAGTGGTGGACAGGCGTCAACATGGGCACTCTGACCGGGCTGTGGCGACACAGCCCCATACGCAGCAAGCTGCGATGCACTTTTGGTAGGTACAAACCACTACATACCGGGAACACCCCACAAGACCTGCCGTTTTGGAGCTGCTCTGACCCATCACAATTTGGCCCTTGAAAAAATGGCTCAGATCCTTACGCTTGCCAATTTTTCCTGCTTCCAACACATCAACTTCAAGAACTGACTATTCACTTGCTGCCGAGAGGATCAATGTTATACACTTCCCCTGTCAGTGGTTTTAATGATGTGGCTGATTGGTATATGTGAGCGCTGAAAACAAGGGTACTGTTATTATTATTATTATTATTATTATTATTATTATTATTATTATTATTATATACATTTTGCTGAAAACCGGGAAAGTTTGGTCGTCAAAGTTGAAAACCGGAACATTTTAGTATAGACATCTGTCGGGACACGGACACACAGCTCCAAACTGGGATAGTCCCGGACTAACAAGGACTTCTGGTCATCGTAGACCATGCCCAAACCAGTGGTTCCAGCCGTGTTTTTGCCACTGCACACTTGTTACAATCAAAAATTTTAAATGACTCGGAAGTCTCACAAAAGAGTGAATCTTCGACTCTAACTGAAAATAATGAACTCTCGTTCACCGTTCGGGAAGTCCTGCCTCACTTATCGGGCATTACACTAACTGAATGAATTGAAAAAAGAGTCAAAAAACCGAATTACTCTTTTCAGTGAGTGACCTATCAATAACCGAATCTCAGAGTCAAACATTTCATTACTACAAATAGCTTTTACTTTCAGACTGAAAGACGAGCTCATTTCCATTATTTATGTGTTTTAAGTGGAATTTTAAACATTTTCAGCCCTCATGGAACACTAGTGTACCACAAAGCAGAAAAACACTGATCTAAACATCTACCGAGGACTGGACAACGTGTCTTTTTCCCACAATGCCTAGCCTAACAATTCTTCTCGTTTGATTCCCTTTATGGAGTTTGCGGGGAGCTGTCCAAGGTCATCTGGCGACCACAGATAAACAAAACAAAACCAAACAATTTAAAGCCAGTGGTCAGAGTCAGAGTTGTTCTCTATCCACTAAAAGCCTCCTAACAAGATCAGGGCATGACTCATCCACAATGGGAGACAAACTAAAAAATCTCAGCATCTTATCTTTGAGTCTTATCTCACCGTCTTATCTAAGAGTCTTGAGTCTTATTTGTGCGTCTTATCTCAGAGTCTTATCTCAGCGCAGGGATGGACTGAGACAAAAAAATGGCCCTGGACTTTTTTTTACCCAGACAAGCCCACTGCAACCAGCCCCAGGACACTCCACCACCCTCAACCCATTGACGCGCATACAAACACTAGACTTATAAGCATAATGCATGGACACTCTACGCTACTGTCACACTAAAACAGAGCTATTTTAAGAGCAAGTGAAAGGTTTGTTGCCAGCAGGCCACCACTGTGTGGATACCATGATAGATTCAGCCAGTTAATGTTTCATTAATGTCTATATTTGAACAGGCTGTATAATCTCAACACAGAAAATCAGTCAGATAATGCCTGTTGCAGTTCCGCCTGCCACAGGACACCCAAGTGGAATTTTCAGGGCCCTCCGACACAGAGGCACAGGCGATGGCGTTTAAAACACAGCAGCTTTATTGCAGACAGTGGGCATGGTGGAACAAGCCCCGAGCAGATGGAAAACATGTCATGACAAGGGCTACTCTCTTGCGTGTGGGGAGATGGGGGTTATACCTGTTGCTTATTGATAACTCTAACAAGCAACAGGCGTGCAGCCACCCTTATCCTGAGCCTGATAACCCAGCTCCAAGACAGGTGTGGCTGCTTTAATCACACCACCCCCACACCACAATGCCATTGCCAATTTGATCACTTTAACCTTTAAACTTGAAGGACTTACTCTTCAGGGCAGGTCTATAAACAAATAATTACAAACATAGGGTACTTGCTGTACTTCTTAAGTGCAGTTAAGCAATAAATATTTCAATGAACGAACACCAGCTTGTATATATTTGTACAAGTGGTAGAGTATTGCTGGTCCATAAATGACAAATAATATAAAATTGATATATAATAGACGCTTGAAGGCGGCATGTAGCATTTCCAAAAGGCCTTAAATGCAGCGGTGCTACCTTGGAAAAAATAACCTTGCAACTTGGAAAAAAAAATGCTGTTGCGCATCCCTTACAGTGTAAAATGCCACTCTTATCTCTTATACCCCTTTCCCACTGTAACAAACACCACCCTGTAACATCCGCAAACATCTGGCATTTGTCATTAATGGGAAAGGTAACCCCGAAGTTCAAGACGTTGCCGCGCTAGACAGGAATATCCGTGTATCATTCGATCATTTCATATCCGATTCAGAATCCAAAATCAAAAGATAATGACTTGTTTCCCCACAAGGGGGACCATGAAATGTTTGAGTGTGGGGAATGCTCCGGGGGCCACCACAGTGGAGAACCCCCCGCTCCCCGACATCTCCGAGTCACTCAAGCACCGCCAGCAAGCCGATGTCCGTACCGGAGGAGAGTCTCTGCTCCCTGCCGCTGAAGGACCGGTGGGCGGTCTATGCTGCTTCCACTGCAGAGTTGAGCTGCTCACAAACGATCCGATTCATTCGAACGGCTCCTTTGAAAGGAACTGAGTCTTGCTGGGTGTGAGATGTTTTATCTCCCAGGTTTTACAATTTTATGTTGTTTGTTTAAGTTGAACACCAGACAGAATAAAAAAAAAAAGAGTGGCCCGGGTGTACCCGCAAGTTTTGGTGCGAAAACGGAATTACAAACCATTAATATTGATGTATATTCCCAGGACAATGTGGATCCTAAAGTGTGCGATTTAATTTCATGAATGGATAGTTACGTGGCTGGATTATTTGGAAGAGACAAACAAACACATCGCTTATCTTCATGCAAGTTGTAGCATCAGCTTGAACTGACGTTTTTTTATTTTTATTTTCATATTCTTTTTTATCCACTTTGAGCGACTTGGTCATGAATCCACCTGTTCACGTGTTCCCCGTTGTTTGCTGGGATTTGACAGGGGGGGATGAGAAATGCGCATCGTCCGCCACTTTGATAATGGGGGCAGGTGCATAATCACTGTGGGCCGGCAACGCAGATCTCTCGGATCTCTCGCGCTCTCGTTTTTGTATATTGGGCCGCTCAGGCGCCCCATAGAGCGACCGGGATTTGTCCTGGTGCTCCCGATGGCCAGGCCGACTATGTCTCGCCATCTCAGCTCAGTTTCTCATCTCAGCGTTCATCTCAGCTCAGAGTCTCAGCTCAGAGTCTCAGCTCAGAGTCTCAGTTCAGAGCCTTATCTCAATGACCAATTAATGGCGGTGGCTTGAGCAGAGAACTAAAACTCGAACACTTCTGACAAAGTGCGGCGAGGTAGAGAGCATCGGTTTACGTCTTCTGGAAGGCGAGGGCGTGCGAGGGGGAGATGCCAAAACAGATTCTCGTCGGAGGAAAGCAACGCTCCGGAGATTTATGTTTTGGAGGAAGCACACGAGTGGAAGAGCAAGGGATGAAAAGAGAAGAGGAGGAGAGGATGTCGGCTTAACCTGACAAGGTTGTTTCATTTAACATTACAGCACGGAGTTAATAATGGATGAGCTGGAAGTGTGTGTTTAATACGACTCCATGTGTTCATGTAGAAAGGTCAAGATGGAAAATATGACCAAAACATATATTTTTGTTAGATAATATAGGAAATAACCTTCATCTCTTTACGTGCAACGTGCAACTCAAATTATTAAGGCAGTTGGAAAGACAAGACATCTCACAATTATTATTATTATTATTATGATTATTATTAAATTAAAAAGAATAATAAGTATGCAAATTTGATATTAATTATCAATACTACAAAATAATAATAGTATAATAACAAAACAACTATCATAACAAACCAGGGGTCGGGAACCTTTTTGGCTGGGCGAGCCATTAAAGCCAAATATTTCAAAATGTATTTCCTTGTGCGCCATATAATATTTCATAAAATTGAATGCAACTTAATGCGTGCATTTTTAAGTGAGGCATACATTTTTAACATAACACATTGCTGAGTACTTAAAAAAGCGCTATATATTATAAATTTCTCTTTATTCTTCTTAATAATATTGTTGTTGTACTGTAGCTAACCAATAATAAATGAAATACTTTTCACCATTTACGCGACTTGTGGCGCTGCATGGTTTTGCCGGTGGCCTTGTCGTCTGCTTCCTACGTAGTGAGGTTGAGCTTCATGCTGCGTTGAGGCTTCCATCAGGTCAACGTGAGCGTAGCTTGCTCTTCACGTTTCTCAGACGCCACAAAGACCGCTCACATGCGTATGTAGAGCAAAACGTGCTCAATACGGCAAAACTCACACGCTGCATTGTGTGCTATGTGACGGGAAGCTCCTTCCAAGTTTTAAGTATCAGCGGGTCTTCAGGTTCAAGTTCCAGTTCAAGAGATTATTTGTCACATCCATATTGAAGTTTTTTCCATTTCTGTCCACTTGTGTTCAGCTGATCGCTCCGACTGGAGGCAGGGAGTTTTCTTAATGTTTGTCTGTCTTACAGAGGGGATGGGCGCACGGACTCGTAAGCAGCCCAGCAGTGGAACGCCATTACTCCTGCGCCCAAGAGGATCATTATTATCAACAATTATTATAATAATCCTCAGTGATATATATAATTGTTTCCTGCGTGCCGCATATTGAAATGAACAATAAAACTCTCGCCATCTTGGCACCACGGTGTGAAAGACTCCGTCTCCCTCCCTAAAGCCTCACCTGTGTCCGAGACTCCCACAAGTGGCACCTGAGCAGAGAGCCGGGAGGGGCAGGGCGCCGAGTGGAAGGCCCCCGGAGTCTTTCTGCGGTCCGCAGCCGGTGCTTGACTCCGCCCCTTTGTCCGCCACATTTAAATTTTGAATTTTATTTTCAAAATTGTGATTTCTCTTACCTGTTCTGCTTTAAAATGACACAGAATGATTATTTATAACTTGTTTCTGTCCACTTGTGTTCAGCTGATAATAATAATGAACTACTCCAACATATATACCTGCATATATAACCCATAGCATGTCCTCCATCCACCACCCGCCTCTCAGCGTGCAGAGGCCTGCCTCCAACTGTACAGGGACTATTTGGGGGTTTTATATCTGGTGTTTAATGAGCCTAGGTTCCTTTGCAGCTATCTAATGAGACTTATGAAATATTTACATTCACGCAGTCCTCCGCACCGAGCAGGCCATGACAATCAGATAGGGTTTGAAATTCGAACTGCAGCAGAGTCCTCTCCTTTTCTTCATCCCTCCTTGAAAAGAAAAGGGGGAAGAGCTTGGGCCAGAGCCCCGTGGCCCCACAAAGTCTGGGAGGGTCCATTATTCCTGCTTGCATTTCAATGAGCTGTCAGCGCTGCAGAGGGAGCCCGAAAAGGACCCCTAAATCCCAGAGGGAAACCTGGAAGACCAATGAGCGACGCATCGCCTGCTGCCAACATCACATTTCCAGAGAGAATGAAGTGAAGACTAGATACTTTGAGTAAAAAAATTAAGTAAATTTAATTTTGGTGGGGTTTTTATTGAATTTTTTATTGTATTTTATATGTATTTATTATTCTTATTATTGTTATGTTTTAATCATATTTAAGTTATTTTTTATTGTTATTATTATCATCCCTTAGTGTACCGGCTGGCTTAGAGTCCCAAAATCCAAAAGGGTCTGGGTCCTGCCATGTCTAAAATTGTATTGTTTGTCTGTTTTTAATTTGCACCTAAACTTATTACTGTATGTCTGATTTGATCATGTATTTTTTCATTTTTTAGCCTTTTATTTTCATGGATTTACTCTGCTTTAATACAATGTATTTAATGTCTTACTGTATATAAAGTACTTTGAATTGCCTGTGTATGGAATGTGTATTCTAAATACACCTTTCCTTGTGTCATCCTCTTCTTTGTGGTAATTTGTTGAAGAAGTTACCTCACACCAGCCTGTGACATAATGATCTCTTCCTAATAAAAGGTGTCGGTGAACAGTCTATCAGTGAGACTGTGTGACTCTCCTGAAGTCTTACATGGATTTATCACACCATCCACGCAATGGATTTTCTGACAATTTTTGGCGACGCGGATGGGATCTCCAGCTTAACTTTGCCGGACCTCTTTTGTGTTCAGGTGGTGTGAACGCCTTTTCCTATTCAGGAGAAAGAGAGGTACAGCTGTAGTGGACCGAACACCTTTGCCATCGAGGAGAAAGAGAGTTCAACCGACTGAGCCGCCTGGACATGACAGCCCGGTGGAGCCAATGCAATACAAGATAAAACAAGATCCCAAATGAATTAAGGTGAGAACATACTGAGACTTACACACATCAAAGACTCTAGGAAACATGTTTAAAAAAGTTTGCAAAAATCCACCCACGCCAGGGGAAGCTGGTGCGGTGATGAAACGTGGAGGGAAAAAGCTTACCATCCCTCAGGTCGATGGGCCGCCACTCACGCGCCATCTGAGTAGGAAGGATCGTGAAGCCGGGTGCAACGAAAAGAAATGTGTCGGGGAAAAGGATCCATCACAGAAAAGAAAATCGAACGTATTTTAATTGAATAAATAACAAAAGCGGACAATTTTTTTTAAATTATTATTTTAAAAATCATTTTATTTTACTGGTGGTCTAGTTTTCGGGCTTTTTTTCATAGGCAGTTTCATGAGGTTTTGGATAGTGAGGGGTAAGGACTGGGTTGAACAGCCTACTGTTGGCTTTTGTTCTGTCTTTTTGTAAATTTTTGCCGGGCACTCCGATAGGGTTTTATTTGTGTGAAATATATTTATCTTATTAGTAGTAATACGTTTTAATTAATTTTGAGTGATCTTATTGACGTCTCGGGCGCGTTGCTCGGAGCGTGTCATCCAAACTGCACTCGGGTGAGTGCATGGACAAAACAGAAGTGTGGAAGTGTGTGTGTCGAAAATAGTACACACATTTTAAGTTAATATTATAATTAGAATGAATTTATAAGGTTTGAAATTGTGGGGCAATAACTACAACTCTCATTATATCCATCATTCTAATAGTGTACACTTGGAAGGCCAGGAAAACAAAACAAAATCTGGTTTAATGAACACACCGCTGCTTCCATCCTTAAACCCGATAATTACTGAAACGCAAAATGGATGAAACGAGCGACTTTTGGGTTCAGGCTATGAACATCCGCCAGCGTCCTGATGCAACCGTGGGATTGGTGTCATCGAAGCCCCCGGAAACTAGAAACCAAAGGAATTTAAACATGAGCCGTCGCTCTTTATTCTCTCATAAATGGGTTTTATCGCTTTAGATACATTAGATGTGTAGCAATTAAAGCCTATAAAATAGCCACTTAACTAAAAATGTCAAACATGTTGAACTATGACCAAGTAAAAGTGATGCACGACTCGCCAAACTATTCGTTCATATAGCGAACAAATCGTACAAAATGACTCTGGAGTCGCTCCATCAAAAGAGTCAGCGAGCGAGTCCACACATAAACTAAACAGCGAGGATTATATTCCATTCCAAGGAAAGACAGTTCAATGCATTTGGCAGCATTGCTATTGTAAGTCAATCATTTACAGTTTGCATTCCACCAAAACAAACAAGTTTGACAGAATTAAATGACTTGTGAGAATTCCATTCACAACTTGGAGCCAAACCGACTCTTCCGACTCCGGTTGACGGTTCAGGAAGTCCTCCCTCGCTCGCCGTGCGTGACACCGACTGAACCAAACAAACCCAGAGTCTGAGAACGTAACGACTCGTCAAGAACCGAAATCTCAAGAAAAAGAGTCAAACTTTTCAGTCGTCACCTTCAGAGTGAAAGCTCTGCTGGAGTTGCTGTTCTGTCTGGAACTGATGAATTTGTGCAGGCTTGCAATTTTGATCTTGCAACACAACAGGTATTTTCCATGCTTATTGTTTGTTTTTTTTTCAAGTGGAATTTAAACCTGATATACAAAAAACAAAAACAAAAAAGAAATATTGTGGCACACTTTCCTGTTCATTATGCCAAAGTACATGCAGGTGCACGGCTCATTTGGTGGACACATTAATGGGTATTTCAAATAGACGAATGGGCTACTTCTAGAAAATGGAAAATGGGTCATTATTAAAAAAATATATATATATCCCTGATGATCATTCAGTGGAATACAATTTTGGGTGCGGCGGGGGGCGGGGGGGGGGGGGGGGGGGACCCTGGAGAGTCATTATGCGCATACGGTAGTTAAGTCTTGTGCGTAATTACACCGCAATGTATGATGGGAAAAAATAATCGAAATCCCGTGTGGGGACTGAGGGCGATGGAAGGTCAGATGGTGTTTGAACACAGATCAGCCCCTGTTGTTTTTTGTCAAATTTTTAGGCTTACAGTGTATTTCATGTTGGGTTTATTTTACATTACCGATATTTTTTATACGTCATCTTTAGGTTCATCTTTCTGGTTCACAGTTCGGTTTATTTCACTGGTAATTGTATATGACCTCAATTTTCCTGTTTAGTTTTTGGGTAATTTTATTTAAAAATTTGTTTACAGTGTTTTTCAGTGGGTTTTTGTTGGTTATTTTGTTGTTTATTAGGTTTAGTATACATTTCCATTGTTTCCATGTATTGCCATTTTCTTTATCTATATTTTTCATTCCATTGCTTTATTATTTTTGCCTATTTTTGATGTGAGCTGCTGTGACACAGCAATTTCCCTACGGGATGAATAAAGTATCCATCTGTCTAATATATTCATTGATTTACACTACAGTATGTATTAGATCCATGAATAATTATTTTCTATTTTGAATATTCCATATTATTTCCACATCTGTGATCAACAAGTGGAGGCCTCCAGTCCTCCCCCGTCCCTACTTCACGGGATTCTTCCGTTCTTTTATCTACAGCTGTGTCTCTTTTGGCGGCTGGAGGATCCAAGATGGCTCCCGCTCAGAATGCAGTCCCTCGCTGCCAGTCTGAAGGCTCCGTGCGCCAGCTTTGTCTTGCGTTCTGGCCAGGAATGCTAATTGGGACCATTTAACGACTGTTTCCGTTCTGGATTTCCTCATTTCAGCCGCGGGGTTTTTGTCCGGGGGGAGATTTGGAGTGTAAGGCCACGTCCACTCGTAAAGTATATGGATATTTCAGACACGTATGTGGAAGACCCTTTTTTTTGGAAAATCTCTCCAGCCGCACAACAACGCAAAAATGACTTAAAAAAACGCTGACATAAGCACTCCGGGCCAGCAGGGGGCGATAATACGTCATAAAACTTGATGTCAAACACCACAGGCGAACACGAGGAGCGTGCGGCGCGTCGAGCTTCTTCGTAATATTCAGACGACACTGTACGGACGCCGTTCCTGAAGCTGGAGAGACTTTTAACCCCCTGGGGGAGACACCAAGAACAAGCACGTCGGCGTTTGAAAACCTCCACCCTGGAAGGCGTTTTCGAAAGCTTTATTCCCGGTTCCAAAAACGGCGTGGTGGTGTGGACGGGAGGCCAAGACGCAGAGAAAATACTGCGTTTGATAAAACATCCATATACAGCACATGTGGATGGGGCCTCAGTGTTCAGATCTACAGCGTGTTGGTTCCCCCATGGAGAACATGCGTTACCAGTGTCCAAACATGCTGTACACATACAGAACAGAATGGAGACTTATGGGTGGTGCACGCTGCGTCCCGGTGCAGCTTTCCCGGCAATGAATAAAGACAAAGTGACAAATCTTTATAATTTGCTTGCAGCGTCAAGCCGAGCGCATCGCCTTCCATCTGCTCTGAGATGGATGTCTGATAATGTGCAATAGATCAAATGATTAAAAACAAACAAACCAAGGATTTATGCTCGGCTAGGCATACACTAAAGCGAGCACGGGGAAAGTCAGACACAAATTAGAGACAGAAATACACACATTGAGCCTCACAAAGAGCCCGGGCAGAGTGGGACCTGGGCCCCGGTGGCGGAGGAGGACCACAGGCGGCGGAGGAGGAGCCCGGGCGGCGGACGGGGAGCTTGGGCGGCGCACACAGCGAGGAACCAACACTCTCTGCTGGGTCTCTGGTTCAATTAATGAAGTGATGACATGATGTGTTTACTGAGGACTCATTAGGATTCTGGGATGGAAAAGACGCAGACAGTCTCCGGGGAGCTTTCATTATGTTTGCCCTGCATAACAATGGCTATATATATATATATATATATATATATATATATATACATACACACACACACACACACACACACACACACACACTTTCAAATTATGTGAAAAAAAAAGTCAAAAGGTACCAAATGTACCTAAAAATCCACCGTGGGTCACACACACACACACACACACACACACACACACACACACACACACACACTACAGTTGAAGCCCATGAGTCTTAGCGCTACAAAAGCTACCAGAGCCCTCCAGTTTGTGGTTTTTAATTAAAATCAAAAATTTGATAAATAAATAAAAATTTACTTTTAGCATCAGGGGGTCGTTGTGCGGATTGGAATGTTTAGAGAATAATTATATCAAAAAATACGCTCAAGCAGCAGCATACCATACTCTTAAAGAGGGACATTCTACGGCCATTGTTTGGAGGGAACAATACGCTGAATGACAAAATATAAAAAAACGATTTCATGGCTGGGATTGGACTTTTCCCTCATAATGTGCTGACTCCGAGCGGAATTACCAGAGTTATTAAAATATGGTCACAATGAAGATCGATGTTTAACCGAAAGCGCTTGTTGAAGTAAGCCGAACAATACGAGGGGAGAGAAGAAAATAATTGAAGGGTGTGGCGTACATGCACGGGCGGTTTGATTCCTCGCACGTGCAGAAAGCTTTGGATCCCGCCCCCCCGGGCCCCGACCTGGAGCTGATGAGCTGCCATTGTTAGGCTTTGTCGTCAGTTCATCTCGTGAATTAGTCCAATGATGACACGTGTACACACAGATCGCCCGCCTCTATATATTTATTCCCGGTCGCCCAAAAAAATTTAAAATAATAAATAACAATAATAAAAGAGGAGCCAAAGCGCCGCACAAAGCCGAATATCGCTTCGGGAAGGTCACGCTACGCTGTCTCCTCCAGTCCCGAGTGAACCTCTGCTGCCATTTCGACGGCTGCAATTCAACCAAGTCACAGCAAACAGACCCCAACACTATCGGCGTTGCAGGATTTTAGTTTCAAATACTGTGCGCACTGCCAAATTCTGCATGGGAAAGATAAAACCTCCAGTCAAGCTCCGCGGACACGGTCTCTTTGTCAACCGTATCCGTGCAATCTCACCCCCCCCCCCAAGATAAGTCAGTAACGTAAACAGTGTAAAGCGTTTATCTGGATCTTCCCGGCTACACTCCCATCCGGTAAAACCAGTCGGTAAAATGATCAGCCGACGCATGAAACCTCTGGCGGGGACACACTCAAAGGCTTTCGGGACGGATCTGAAGAGTTTCCCTCCAGCTCAGTCGTGCACACACTGTAGGATTGTAGCAGGGCCGTGATCACACACACACGCACGCACACGCACGCACACACACGACAGGGCCAAAGACTTTCGACTCGAGATAATACCGAACCAATCGGATATTCTCACAAGAGCAGGAGTCTGGACAGATCATAAGACTTTGACTCTAAACTCTAAACGACCTCCGGTGATGTGAGCGCACTTTTAACAACCCTTAAAACAGGAGGGGTTCCATGTGATCACCATCTTTGAAGAATTTCTCTGGGACTCTGAAAATTCCCAGCGTCGGTCCTTTGGTGTAAACTAGGCATGACAAAAGTTGAGTTATAATAAGCTTGTTAAAAATTTGGTGAACTTGTAATCATGCAAAAGCGGCTCTTCTTTCGCGCACCTTGCAATTAAAATGTGTTCGTTACGCCAAGCGACGAAGAACCTTCGCCACCACAAAAGGCGGCGTCCCGTCACCTCCTGACAGGGGGTCCCTCCCACTGCAGTTGGTTACAGGCGAAGGCACAGCACCGGTGTTAAGAGTGGATGTGTGCCCGAACAAATAGACTCCAGCTTAGCTTTGAGCACGAGGTGGGGGGGGGACACATAGCTTGAACAACATCCCCAACTCTCAGCTCTAGAACGCAGGAGAAGGCAGCTGCAGCCTCGTGCAACTCCCATTAGACTCCACCTTTTTATTTTTTTTTCATGGTTCTTTTTTTTGCTATGTTTTAATATTGCCTTCTATGTAAACAGGCTTGTTTTTTTGTCTTAACATTCGGCTGAGTTGAAAGGAAAAGGAGAACGACGGCGCCTTGTTTACGGTGAAAATGCAATTAAGTGCATTTTGATGAAGATTTAGTATTCATGTTTTCAATAATCAGATCATAGTATCGCTTTAACTGAAATGCAATGCTTTTTTTTTTTTTTTATAGAAAATCTTTCTTTCGGGTCAAAATGTTGTCAATTTAAGTGTGATTAATCAGGATTTTAACTGTTTTAATCGTTTGACAGCCCTAGTTAAAAGATAAATTCACAGAAACACAAAAAAACCACAACGACAAAAAAGATAAATCACAAACTCTTGCCATAATTGTTTTTTATTTGAGGTGAGCTGAGCTCTTTATCGTCTGCTTTGCTATGCACTGTATTGATTGGTCAAATATGAAGTGAAACAGCAATACCTGTGTTTTCCTCACCAAGTCGTTGTCCCCCCGTTAGCATCCCAAACTTGTACAAATCCATCAGGTTTCATCACCGAGGGCAGCTTTTGCTGTGCGGCCAAAAATGCTTGATTTTCCGGTGGCTTTTGTCAAAAGTTGGGAGGCGACATTCAAAGTTTCGTGTCTTGGTTTGCGGCAAAATTGTGGGAATCGGCAAAAATGACAAAGGGGAAGAAGTGCCGCCGGTGGAGACAGTCACGGTGGTTGTGCGGCGTGGGGGGTTGTGCGTCGGCGACGCAGACCAACCACCGACGGACCGACGCCCCTGAAAGACGACGGCATCGGAGACGCCGTTCCGGGCACCGTCCGCGGTGGAAACCGTCCACTTATTAATCTATAGCGGAAGTCACCCCCCCCCCCCCCCGTAACGCACAGACTAAAAATTTAAAGACCGTGACCTGGCTGATTTGCCTAATTTGCTGCTCACGATGCGAGTCGATGCGTAGGAATACATCACCGAGATAATTCTGAATGAAGGCACCGCCTCTAACCAAGGAAGTGGTTGTTTGGGTTCCCCTGGGGCCCCGGGTGCCTGTTCCACGGCCTGATGTTTCTAAATTCAGATATTAGTGGATGGGGTGGGGGTGGGGGTGGTGGTGGGGGTGGGATTGCGACACAGAGCTACATGGCTGCAGCTGATTCGGCCGCGTTGGTTGCAAAATGAAAATTCATCCCTCACAAATCTCGCTTTCGCACGCCGCCCACAAATGGATAAACCAGCGTGAATCCTTAAACAGATTGGGGGGAAAAGACCGGAATAATAATTTGATGATAAAAAAAAAAAAAAACAGCTCTGTCGGAATATATGCGCTCAGCGGCGAGCACAAAATCCTTTTGTTTCATAGAGAAAGAAAACAGACGATGGAATAAATCACAAAATCTTGAAATTTGAGGTGAATGAATGGCGAACAGATTTTTACCAGGGCTGTTTAGTCGGGCACTGAGGGCCACCTCCTGAGCCCCGGTCCCGGCCCTGGAGGGGCTCCGTCCAGGTGCTGGGGAGGGTTACTGGCCAGTTCTGCTGGGGGCCATGGCAGGAAAATAAATAAATAAATAAAAATACCGAAATAGGTCATGGAGGGAGACGCGGCAAATTGAAAGTGACACGAAAAAAGAAAAAAAAAAAGGAAGAAGAATCCTCCATATAGAGCAGAGCATTGACAAAGCAGGACATAGTGAGAGAGTGTAATGAACTGAGGTGGTATACAGTGTCTGAAGTTGCATTTGGGTTTTTGGCATATTTGTATTTCATACCCACTCTAGCAGCTATGCTGTCACTTGGTCCCAGGTATGACCTTTGAACTTCACTAATCCCGTGCATGAAATCCCTTCTTGTAGGCTACTGTACATGTTCCGTGAGTCTTTCTATATTTGGCAGTTTTTGATGTGACTATTTTCTTCGTTCATTTGGACTTTTTCTTTGTATATCGGGATATTATTGTTTGTTTGACAATTTTTGTATTTTATTTGGCTATTTCGTATATTTGGCGTTTTTTATTTGGCTATTTTTGCATTATTCTATTTTATTTGTACATTAGGGTATTGTTTTTGTTTGTCTATTTTCTGTCGATATTTGGCCACTTCTTTGTTTGTTCGTTCTGTTTGTTTGTTTTTTGGCCGTTAAGCTCTTAATACCCGTTGCCAGTACAGCAATGCACCAATCATCACCGTGACAAATTCCTCGCATGTGAAAATGTACTTCAAACAGCCTCCAACGTATATCAGAATATCAGTTCAACATAATACTAGTTCGTCCTCCCTGGGAATTACAGGTTTTCATCAAGCCAGTTAATATGGGCCTGCGATCGTGGATCTTGGTCATTATGTGAGTCACTGGGATGAGAAATGAGACATCAATTTATTGTTCTTATCCAGTAATGTTTGGTGGTAGAAGTAAGATGATCCCCCCCCCCCCTCACAAAACCAAGCCTCATTGTGAGGCTTGGTTTACACTGAGCAAAAAATGGTTTTATTTCTTCCTTTCAAGGCAAGAGGCTTTTGCAAAACAAAAATTAAATATATACAGTATATATATATATATATATACATACATATTTTTGGATCAAAAACAAATTCACTGCTAGTAGCTTTTTTTTTTTCCTTCATGAATGAACTTGCCTGATTTATCCCAAACAGCTATTTTTGATGAATACCATGATATTGATCATACTGTATGTACTGTATATACAGTATACAAATATGACCAGTGCTTAATTTGTAAATCAGGAGGTGCCGGAAGACAGAGAGGTGGGCCGGGGCAGGGGGGGCAGGGGGGGCAGGGCAGGGCGGGGCGGGGCGGGGCGGGGCGGGGGGAGAAAAAAAATCACAGAAGGTAGGCCTGGAATGCACGGGGTGGGGGGCGCCATTACGAAAAAATGCCTGAATTTTGATTTTGTGTATGCGTTTGTGTATTTGAAGAAAGTCATGAATAAAATGCCTCTGAACAAAAGTTCAGAAAGTCGGTATCAGAGGTCGACGGAGACCGACCCCTAAACCCAAAGTTCAACTGCGAATAATTACATGGAAGACAGTAATTATCCGCGCCTTTTAAATCCAGGTGACGGGGCTGTTGGGAGTCTTTTTAGGCGGCAGCCCTCGCAGGTTAATTGATTTTGATACTGTGCCAAATATCTAAGCAAACTTAAAAGGTCAATCAATGAAATGTCATCCCAGAACAGACCTCCTTCTGGAGCCCGGAGTGCTTTAGAGGAGCGAGGGAGGGAGGCACGAGGAAGAGGAAGGTCTGGATGGAGATAGTGTGAGAGCTAATGAAGGTCTGGGGTCGGGGGTCGGCTCGACGGCGTGGCTCCTTAACACATCTCGGCGGCCGAATCGCCCGGAAAGAATGTCGCCAGACGCCGTCACTTTGTTCGCGGGGACGTGAAACCGCGAGAAAGGTCCCAGAGTGTACGAGGGAAAAGGGTAATAGGCAGAGATGCTGGGGGGTGGAGGCTAAGGAGCTGGTTGACGTGGAGGTGTTTGGGATTATCTTACCATCATCCAGGGCGATGGTGACGGCAGCCAACGCAACGTGTGGACGGGTCAGTGTCCTTCAAGTTCTGCCGGGTTTGTGGCCCAGCGGTTGGGGAGCTCAGGTGAAACGTCCTTCAGGGCGACAAACATCCAAAAGATGCCAGTTTTATATATATTTAATATTCCAAGGAAATGGACCAAAACAAGTCACAAATGGAGCTGTAGGGAAAGCTCAGACGGGGAGAGTACCTCTGAGGACTTCTCATCATGGTCACCAATCATTCGAGATTTTAATGACCTGCAGTTCCTTCGCTCAACCAACCAGGCTCTGCCACACCCTCAGAGATCCAATCCTGCTGCTGCCTGCAAGGATTTGGACTGTCGCTGCTTCCCTGTTCAGGTGCTGTGTTGTTGAATTTCCACCTCTACCAGTTTCACGTCTCATATTCTCCAGTATCTGGTCCCATCTTCACCAGCGCCAGGTCCCATGTCCATCCGTATCAGATCCAATCTCCAACCCATCTCCACCACTGTCTGGTCCCACCTCAGTGAGGATCAGGTCCTATTTGGATCATCTCCACCAGTATCAGGTTCCATACTCTCCAGTTTCGGGTCCCATCTCCACCAGTATCAGGTCCCATCTCTACCAGTATCAGTTTCCATACTCTCCAGTTTCGGGTCCCATCTCCACCAGTATCAGGTTCCATATTCTCCAGTATATGTTCCCATCTCTACAAGTATCAGGTTCCATATTCTCCAGTATCGGGTCCCATCTTCACCAGTATCAGGTCCCATCTCCATCAGTATCATTGTCCCATTTCCACCAGTATCAGGCCCCATCTCCACCAGCATCAGGTCCCATATTCTCCAGTATTGGGTCCCATCTCAATCAGACTCCGGTCCCATCTCCGCCAGCGTCAGGTCCCATTTCAACCACTATCAGCTCCCATCTCCACCAGTATCAGGTTCTATATTCTCCAGTATATGTTCCCATCTCCACTAGCGTCAGGTCCCATCTCCACCAGCATTAGGTTGCATCTCCACCAGCATCAGGTCCCATCTCCATCAGCGTCAGATTCCATCTCCACCAGCATCATCTCCCATATTCTCCAGTATCAAGTCCCATCTCCGCCAACGTCAGGTCCTATCTCCACCGGCATCAGGTCCCATCTCCATCAGCGTCAGGTCCCATCTCCACCAGCATTAGATTCAATATTCTCAAGTGTCAGATCCCATCTCCACCAACATCAGGTCCTGGATACTCCACTATCACATCCCATCTCCACAAAAATCAGGTCCCATATTCTCCGGTATCTGAGCCCATCTCCACCAATGTCAGGTCCCATCTACACCAGCATCAGGTCTCAAATTATCCAGTGTCAGGTATCTTCTCCACCAACATCAGGTCCCATATTCTCCAGCATCCAGCATTATGGATAATTGTAAAACATACATTTTCTCAATAAAAAAAACCAAGCTTTTATTGATTATTTTTTATGTTATTTAATCAGATGTTATTTTCATTCCATCTACTCTCTCCTGATTGAAGTGAAACACAGTTCCAGTTTTCCTAATCTGCCACACTCACGCGCCTGCCCTACCAAACTGTTAAAAGTCAAGCCCCGCCTCTCAAAACCACCAGCCAGCCAATATCAGAAGGCGAAGGAGGACCACGCTAGAAAGACCATAGAACGTTAACGGCAGAAGTTGTGAGACACAGAGGGTGAGGCGGGGGATAAATGATCCTGATCGCGGGGGGAGACGGTTCGAGGAGTTGAGGAATCGCAGAGTTTTGCAGATTAATTGCCCAGACAGTTCAAAACTACGCGGCCGCCCCCCTGCTGAGCGCTGCGGGCCTCCGCCCCTGCCGGCCTCCACCCGCTCCTCCTCATCACAGCCAGCCAAGGAGAGAGTAAGTCGTGTAATGAAGGCTCTGTGTCGCTGCTCTGCGTGCTGCACGGAATTTAGTTTGAGGTCATTATTTTTTTGGTTCCTTTGAGATTGTAACTCCATGGAATTCTGTCACAGTGAATACATTTTTATCATCACTGTTAAAAGACGATACTGTCTTTAAGTTGGATAAGTACATTCATGGGAATTATAATAAATAAAAATTGTATTTCTGCCAGCACAAATCTGATATATACAGAATATATATTTTCTCGATAAAATATATATATTTTTAATCAATGCAATATAATTTAATATATATACTACATAATAATATATATATATAGAATATAATTTATTTATAGTATATATTATATATATATATCTATATTCTTTTTAAATTTGAACTTAACTTGACTTGTTTAACATTTCACAATTCCTCACTTTGAGTTGTATGCATCATAAATATATTATATGATGTATACAAGGTTTTTTGGTCAACAAGAGTTTTCTTTGATCAACTCAATACTTTTACTTCAAACTGCAAAACTGAGCTTGCAGGGTTTTGTGATGAAATATTCGGGAGACAAAAAGGAAGCTGGCTTTTAAGAGAATCTTATGATAAAATACACCTTCTAGATCCCCATGTTTCCTGGCTCCTGTAGAGATTCTAACTTTCTCGTTAAATAGGGGAAAAAAAAAAAAAAAAGAATAAGAAAAAATGAATAAAAAGAAACTTTCCACTGAATGGTGAAAGCTTTTCAAAAAACCTTGGACGTCCGACAACTGTGATTAATGTATAGTGTGTCAGGAAAAGTCAAAACTCCAAGACAGAAAGGCAACTTATTATTTTGAAGTTAAGGTGCCTGAGTAATTCTTGCAGCATCGCATCTCTTATTCTATTGATCTTTGTTATTGTGTTATTTGTGTTGTGTGCGGCGAAGGGAACCTCAAATCTGTTAATGACCCTTATCGCCATGACAACCCCCGGATTCGGCTGATCTTTTCTATGATGATAATACAGAAATAGAACAGAAAATTGGAATTAAATGCGCATCAATTACTGTGTAATTACAATCCTGTGGTTGAGGCGGAGGATCGGCGATCAGGCTGTAGGCGGGGTGTCTTGTTTCCCACAGCAGTGTTTTTTTTTTTTCTTATCCCAGAGGATGGTTCTCAGATTCACTTATCCATCACTGTCATCGTTCCCTGGTCCCCATCACGGACGACCCCCCCCCACCTAATCAGGACCACCGCCCGACCAATTGACTCCCATCAGGACGGAGGTTCGGTTCAATCACCGCCGCCCGAAAAAAAAAATGGCTCCGAGCGCCCGGTGTCACGGCCTCCATCAGTCGTCCGTCTGACCGCAACGATCCGTCTGCTGCTCCAGCTCTTCCTTCGGCAACGAGTAAAAGCCAGTAAAAGGACTTTATGAGAAGCAGCCACTCAGTGTGTTTGTGTTGGTACGTGCTCCTCTCGATGTTGTTTTACATTGTTGGTGGCGGGGTCCGCCACACATTTGTTTATCGCAATGATTTGTACTACAATTACACTGGAAAAAATGACATTACTTTATGTCATTAAGCTTTTGTCGAAAGCGACTGGAATAATATTTAAAAATACGTTTTAAAATGTGTCAAATCTAGATTTCCCAGCTTTTTGCAATTAAAAATGTTGAGGTTAAGATTAATTTCAAGGTGAGAAGCCTATATATATATACATATATATACAGTACATCGTTTTTAAATAATTGAGCTTGTCGATCCAATGACTTGAATGAAGTCATTTTTTCTTTTTTGGTGCTAAATCATCAACTTAAATTTCATGATGGCGACTGCTGCTGAGGTTTTGCAAATCCATGTTGGACTTCATGGACGTCCGACAGGTCATTTTCAACCTGATCCCCGTGCAGAGGGAAGACCTTATCCGCAGATGCTCGGAAACCATCTTCAATGATTTTAAAGAATTATTCTTAAAAATCCTCTTCCTTTTGGAGCAGCGTGGTGACTAGTGTGCCCAGGAGCGCCAGATATTCAGCCTTATCAGCGTTTTTTTTTGTCCAATATGATCCAAGAGGCTGTTTCTTCAAGGTCGTTGGACGCGCTAATAGATGCATTACCCTGATGATTCCTGTGTTATTGGACAGAAGGAGAGAGAGAGAGAGAGAGAGAGAGAGAGAGAGAGAGACTGAAGACATCTTAGGGATCTGTCAGTCCATCTGGGAAGGGACTGAGCGGGCGGCCATCTTTCTAGCACCCATTTCTTTATTCGGGGTGAAACATATGCTGCGTCTCTGGGGCATCCTTAAGGATGTTTAATTGTTATGTATACACACACACACACACACACACACACACACACACACACACACACACACACACACACACACACACACACACACACACTGAGAGAACGCCTTGTGTTCTATCCATCTCTCTTGTTTCCCACAAGTTACACATCACGTCATGGAAATATTTTAACAATTTGTCTTCATTGTGTTGTTTTTTGTTTTGTTTTGTTTTTGTCCCCGATACAAAATATTTTGTTGTTTTCATATTTGAGGACATAAAAGTAAGTGGAATGCAAATGGTAATTTACTGGCATCAATCAATATCTCCTCCCTGTGGAAAAACGTCCAAAATGAGTCCTAAGCATAAAGATATTGGCCAAAAAAGCCTTATACAATATAGACAGAGAGATAAGGGTGATAAAGATAGAGACATATAGATAAAGAGAAATAGAGATATATAGATAAAGAGAGATAGAGATATATTGATAAAGATAGATAGAGATATATAGATAAAGAGAGATAGAGATATATAGATAAAGATAGATAGAGATATATAGATAAAGAGAGATAGCGATATATTGATAAAGATAGATAGAGATATATAGATAAAGAGAGATAGAGATATATAGATAAAGAGAGATAGAGATATATAGATAAAGATAGATAGAGATATATAGATAAAGAGAGATAGAGATATATTGATAAAGATAGATAGAGATATATAGATAAAGAGAGATAGAGATATATAGATAAAGAGAGATAAGTAGAGATAAGGTGTTTTCAGACCTCAGGGGCAGTCTATTGATTACATTTTTGATATCTCGATTTTTTTACTCTATTACATTTCTAATATCTCTACGTTTTACTCTAACATTTCCAATATCTCTATTTTTTGCTCTACTACATTTCTAATAGCTTAACTTTTTACTCTATCACATTTTAATATCTCAATTTTTACTCCACTACATTTCTAATACCTCTACTTTTTGCTCTATTAGATTTCTTATATCTCAATTTTTTACTCTACTACATTTTTAGTCGTACAAGCAGTAGAAGTCATAGTACTTTATACCCTATAAAGTAGTATTTTATACTATATCATATAGGGTAGTACTTTAGATAATAGACTCTGTTATATCAGAGCACTGAATAGCACAAGTACTTTCACTTTAAATCATTTGAGTACATTTAAGAGCAAGTATCTCAACACTTTTCCTCAAGTGGAGCCGTCAACATGGTACTGGAGTCACAAACAAGCGCTGCCACCACGGACAGGAAGAACCCACAGGCTGCACTACACACACACACACACACACACACACACACACACACACACACACACACACACACACACACACACACACAAGTGTGGAGTGGGCACTATTTTTTTGGAAAATGAAATCCCCCCCAAATCGTGTCGCTGGAAGCCTGAGGACCTGATACGACTCAAATTCTGAATCCACCCACACTACACGTTACTGTGGATGGAACACACACACACACACAAACACACACACACAGAATACACACACACTTACATCAGACACATATACACACACATACATACACACACACACACACACACACACACACACAGAATACCAACACAGTTACATCAGACACACATGCACACACGGTAGAGACACACACACACAAACACACACACACACATACACAGAATACACACACACTTACATTAGACACACATGCACACACTTATGGTAGAGACACACACACACACACACACACACACACAGAATACACACACACATCAGACACACACGCACACACTTATGGTAGAGACACACACACACACACATACAGTAGACATAGACACACACACATAAAGAGAGCCATGCTATGCCTCTGTGAAGGGCTACCTACACAATATTTAGCAGGTGGTTTTAATGTTGTAGCTGATCGGTGATAAATATACTATATATATATATATATATATATATATACAGTATATATATATATATATATACAGTATATATATATACATAGTAAAGACTCTCTTGGGCTGGGATGGACCTGATGATGGCGCAATGGAGACGCTGTGGACAGACATCATGGCCGCCACCGCCGCCACAGTCGTCACCTCATCACACGCGCTTCCTCATTCGTCCAATCAGGCTCAAGCGTCAGAGGTTGAGGGAATACCGCCCGTCCCTCCGTGCGTCCATGCCTCCGTCCGTCCATGCCTCCATCCGTCCATGCCTCCATCCGTCCATGCCTCCATCCGTCCATGCCTCCGTCCGTCCATGCCTCCTCTCCCTCTCTCTCTCTCTCCCTCTCTCTCTTTTGTCCCCTCCTCTGTGGAGTGAAAGGACTTTTCCTTTATTTTTCCACTCAGCTGAATCTCTGAAATCTCCCATGATGCCGTGGTGCAGCCGAGCATAAAATGACTCCCCGTGTATTGGTGGAATATTTCAAATGGATTCTGTGCAGGGGGTCCAGAGCGTAAATTATGGGATGTTTCGATCAAAGCATGGGCGGGGGGGCGGGGTTACTAAGTATCTGTACTCACTTAAGAGACTTTCCTTTTTTACTAGACTACGTGTGAAAGCAAATAACCCTACCTTTTACTGGATTACATTATCTCTTTTATCGTATTACATTCCAAATATCTCTTCTTATTATCAATTATATTTTTATTATGTCTACTTTCTCTCATTTACATTTGAAATAACCCTACTTTTTACTTCATTACATTTCAATTTTCTCTTCTTTTTACTCTGTTACATTTCTATTATCTCT
>NC_137191.1:6649817-6727317 GCF_960531495.2 Zeus faber
CTAAACACACAGAAGTACCATTGACAACAGAAACCGTTTTTTTTTCTTTGGCCGAAACAAAGCTTTGGGGAGAAGGCCTTTCCGTGGTGGAGACCTTTCAAGACCCAAGTTTTCCCGTGTATTCATGCGGTGGAAGTTAAAACGCAGCGGCGGGCGACGTGGTGCAGTTTCCTCATGTCTCCGCCAGGGGGCTGAAAGTCTCTCCGGCTTCAGGAACGGCGCCCGTACGGCGTCGCGTCTGAATATTATGAAGAAGCTTCCACGCGCTGCACGCTCCTCATGTTCCCCCGTGGTGTTTGACGTCGAGTTTTATGACGTGTTATCGCCCCCTGCTGGCCTGCCGTGCTCACGCGAGCGTTTCAAATCGTTTTTGTTTTTTTCAACTAACTCAGCCTGCTCATGCCCCTCCACCCCAACGCCTCGTCACGATAACAACCACAACTCAAGAGCAGGATTGCGATTGCATTTAAGTTCTGCGATTGCGATAACGACCCCGGTCCGGGGGTTTGCCCTCCTTCCACCCTCCCCCTTAATAACCGCCCTCACCAGCGCGGCCCGGTGATCCTGTTCTGACGCCACGCCCCCCAATCATCCCGAGCCCAGAGATCCGCATTTCTCATTTCCATTTCCTTCCTATCTGGGTGAGAGGGGCTGGAGATCTCCCACTTTATCAGCTCGTAAAGAGATATTATATTACCTTTAAGACTGTGCACGTTATCTTTCATCTTTGCACAAAGGCCTTGATGACTTAGTGGAGACGCATCAGACGATAATCAGACACAAGTCTTTGGGCGAAGAAGAATAGAACAGCAGATCTTCGTCACGCTGGTTGGGGCATGACGCAAAGACCCACCACCGTTGCGGACAAAATCGCTTCAGTTCCAGCCGTCTCGTTTAAATCGATTATTTCTTCACTTAAAAATGTGATGCGGGCTCTTGAACGAGATCTTTCCTCTTCACGATAATTGCATAACTGTGCCATGTGAACTGTTGGTTAACTTCTTACGTCACTGACTTACTTTTTTGGGGAAAATTATGCAATAATGTAAAGCGGGGGAGGTGGGGTCAGAAAAAACACAGCCCAGTCTGTTGGTTTGCCCGAAGCCAAACGAATTTGGGGGGAACCGTCGCCGCCATCTCCGCCGCTTGTTTTAGAATTACACAATTAACCGCCATTGCAGCTGGTGGGGCGCGAGCGCGCGACGAGACGGCGGGAAGGTTATGTCCGTTTTGGGAAATTCCCAGCATTGATATGGGCAAAACAAAGGCGGCAGCGATATGTTATAATTGCTCCAATCATCTCCCCGACATTACGGTTAATGCAAACTCAAAGCTACAATGAACATTTTGCCAACGTCTGGGCCATCCGTCTCTTTGATAGCATGAGAAAATGAAGTCGTTCAACACCCCTGGGATCATGAGCGGTAATTGCGGAGGCCCGGGCATATGGCCGGGATCATTAACACGCTCTCGCTCTCGGAGCCGCTCGGAGCCGCTCCTCGTACCTCGCCGCCGAGGGTTTCGGCCGTTAGCGACGGCTCCGCGCCGCTAAGCCTCCAGGAATTCAAATCAGCTCTTTTGCGGGATAACGGCCCTAATTGTACGACGCGAAACATGCGCACGGGAGCAATGGGAGGGGGAGGGGACGGAGACGCTCTTCATCCTCCTCTCCCTCGCCCTGGCCCACGGGTACAGGGCGCTCTAAGAAGGTAACTGAGCGGCATCGATTGTAAAGAGGCGCCATCCGTCTCCGTGTGACAGGACTGGGGCAGCGCTCCAGCGTCCATACCCCCACCGAGGCCGCGAGCAGCCTCCTCCGAGCAAGACATCAGCGGCGGAGTAATTGCCGGCTGCATAAATGGCCGAACGACATCGCAGTGACGGTTTTTGCAACTGCTCGAAAGTCATCAAACCCCCCCCCCCCCTAAAAAAAAAAAAAAGGCGGAAAAAGCACCGTCTGCGCTGCGCTCAGCAGGACCAGCCGCGCGGCAGAACATCACATAGCTGTCGACGCCGGCAGAAAGAAGCCCGGCGAGGCGGAACTGGTGAAATGTGCCAGACCAGGCTATTTATTTGGTTACACGGCTGTTACCGTTCATTACTCAACATTACAGAGGAAGGTCTTGTTCCGCACAACACGCAGACGCCGATCAGACCCCAGATACGCAACGGGGACGGCGAGCGGTGAAACGGAGAACGTAACTCGCTGTGATAATTAACCGCAGCAAGGCAGGGCCTTCCAGGCTCATCACAGAGAGAGGGAGGGAGGGAGAGAGAGAGAGAGAGAGAGAGACGTCCACACACCAATCTGAGCCCCGCCGCTTTGAGTCCAGCTTTTCAGAGAAGGAAAAGCGCAGAGATACCAAAAACACAATCACTGGACTTCATCTGCGTGTGGTTTTTAATTAGTTCTCACACACCCACACGCACGCACACACACGCACACACACACACACACACACACACACACACACACACACACACACACACACACACACACACACACACACACACACACACACACACACACAACCACGCCGTGTTCGGGGCTGGATCTCAGAGATCCTTGAAGGCCGTTTACAGTTTAACAGCAGAGCAGGTGCCACGACCCCGTGTACAAATTAGATGTGAGCTTCTTTCGTGTGTGTAGGTCCAACACACTGACATCCTGGGTTTCTTTTTGCTCTTTATTCTCAGCGTGTGATTAAATAATGCTGCCATTTGTATCATCTAAATATGTATTTAAAAATGTAATTAAATATATTCGCTCAGTGCATATTGTTGCTTTTCAACCAAACAATTTCTTGTTTATTAATCTTTTTAATCCTTCTTTAATTTGTCCAAATAATAGAAAAATAAGACTGTTATATTATACAGTTTAATATTCTTGAAGAAAAAAAATATATTTGCAATAAACCTCTTGAATCTTGAATGTATCACCAAAAAAACATGTGGAGCACTCAGAATCGCATTCAAATCGTTTTTAAGATAAAGTACATAATATGCTTCAATATGTTTCATAAACATGTTTTATGGTAAGGACACAGTGTCAGTGGCAGTAATTCAACATCGTCCAACTGGGGCCTCCTTTTTGTGCCTTTTTAAAAGAAATTTTGACAAGGACATCAGGCCGAAACCCTGCACTTCCTGTGCGGGCTCAGAAGCTCCGCCCCCTCGGAGAGGTCCCGTTAAAGGACCATGTGGATTAATAATTAATTGATATCCATAACCGTCCGCATCCAACCTTTTACAGTTGCACGGCCGCGTTCGAATGAATGCATCCTTCAAGAACCTTCATTTTTTATTTTCAATTCTTTCAACCAGCCTTATGCCACTCATTAACATTTCAGAAAGCAGTGTGGGGAATAAATCAGGTGGGGTGGTGGGGGGGTTGTTGGACCATCTATAATTATAATGTTTGTTCTCATCGGATCGGGGTAAACACAAAGCTTAGGGGCGGACACGCACCGGTCGCTCAGGTATGATTTATTAAAAAGCCACTTTTCAGGTCGAGTTCAACTCCGTATCCACAAGATCAGTCACGTACGGCCACTGGCAGAGTGTGTGCGGTGCAGCCGAAGTGAAGCCCCCACCCCGCCCCACCCCACCCCGCCCCCGTCAGAGTACAATCCGTGCAGTAACAGTGGGGTAGGTTCAACAAGGTTATTATCACTGGACTAAATGGTGACAAAGGAGGGGCGGGAACCGGGGTGTAAAGTTAATGCGGCACGGAGCCGTTTCAGAGCGGGCGCCACGGAGGCGCTCCCACCGACACCGCACTGCATCACTTTAATTAGACAATGTGTTAATTGACTGTGGGTCTTGTCGGGTACGAGGTGGCAGCATTAGTCCACGTCAGTCGCCGCCGGAGTACCCTTAAAAAAAAACCTTCACCTCCTACATCCGCCCCCGCGCGGCAGGTGACACAAGTGAATGATGGAGGGAGCTGTTAAACCCATATATTTTAATGTTCTGTCAGTTGATGTGTGGGATGTATGAGCGTCGATGTTCCCTTCGTCTACCTTCATTATGTATTCCTAATTCCACGTCCGTGGATTTTCGTCAGTGTCGGACGGACCCGACGGACGCCAAGACGACAAATTCAAAAGCGAGACCCCGAATCAACCATGCCGGATATTAAGGAGAAGTGACTTGATTTCCTGCCTTTTTGACACATGGACATGGTCTCTAATGGAGACGAATCGATTCCACGTCACCCGTTTGCTTTCTAACGATTCTACAAACTCACGGTATGAGCGCTCGGTAGTCGGTCGGAGTGAAGTAAAGGACTGGATCGATATGCACTCCGTATGGACGAAAAAAAAAAAAAAAAAAAAGGGGTTGAGACTTGGGTGTGCGTTGGTCCAGATTGGTACCTCTCTACGGACAGGAGAGGGAGGACGAGGCCCTCCCGGGGAAACAGGACCAAAGAAAAAGGGGGAGCCCGGCGCGGCGCGGCCCGACATCATTCGGTCGAGATGGCCGCCGCCTCCAGGAGCAGAACGTCGTCGCATTGGGGCGTAGCGCCCGGCGTGGCGTTGCCCCAGCCCCAAAAGACGAGGGGTCGAATGTGTGGGAGAGAGAGAGAGAGAGAGAGAGAGAGAGAGAGAGAGAGAGAGAGAGAGAGAGAGAGTTTAGAGGGGAGGTCCAGAGTCGCGATAGCCCCTCAGGGATGGAGACGTTTTAATAGATGGAAGATGAAGCCAAATCGGAACTGACATCCAGGTGGAGCCGGATAATTAACACACACATATACAGTACTTGCTCCCACATGCGGACACATACCCCCCCCCCCCCCCCCCTCTCTTCATATCCGTATCCTTGCCCTGCAGAACAGGGATCAGTGGCCAAGCGTATGATTACACTCACATCTCTCCAAAGTCTTACTCAGGCAATTCCCTCGACCGTTGTAGAGGAAAACACAGCGAGGGCCGAGCGCTTCCCGAGCCTCTTTACCCGACGGCGCTTTTGCAGAAAACCCGAAATCGGAAAACTGCGGTCTCGGTCGCAGATCTCTGGTTCTCGGCGCTTCCTGGTTTGTGACCGAGAGGTTGCAAGACGGGACAGAACATGTGACTCCCTAAGTGGAGGAAGGGCATTTCTAGTCGAGTTAAAATGGCGACCGTTTGGCTCCAACCGAGGGGGAAGAACCATCCAGCCCTTCAATTCTGAATGAATGGAATAGTATCCGTTGGTCGAATTTTTTGGGGCATTCCTGCATAGAGCTGTTGCAATTATTAGATAATCAGCATAATCACAATCGCTGCGTTTTAATTTGTGTTTTCCTGTGACACACCCTGACATACGCTTTTTTGACAAATAACCGAAAGTTGGACATTAAAAGCTGTTGTGGGA
This sequence comes from Zeus faber, assembly GCF_960531495.2. NCBI lineage: Eukaryota > Metazoa > Chordata > Actinopteri > Zeiformes > Zeidae > Zeus > Zeus faber. Next base: position 6,655,173 of record NC_137191.1, read on the forward strand.
GTGGTACGAAGCAAAAAGTGAAATATGATAATGTAGGCTTAAGACGAAGAGATAAAACTCTTTATGTGCACATATTTCTTCATTATGCCTTTTTGACTCTCAGACACTACATCCCTTTGAAAAGTAATTTAATTTTTTTTAAGCCAATGTTAAAAAATGTTGTAACAATCACGACGAGAATTAGCTGCGTTTTCATCACTCGGGTTGAGGCGAATGAACTGTCAACTTGAATTTTTACGTTGCCACATTCGCGGCTTTTCCTCCAAAGGGGTGGATAAGTATTATTGCACTTTTTTGGCGTCAAATGAACACAAAAAATGACAAGGCCCGGTTCATCTGAAAAATTGTTTTGCGGCAATTAATCGGCCGGATAAAATGTCACGATGGCGGCGGCCCGAGTATTTCCCATCATGGAGGCGGACGCACTTCCCAACCCACACAGAAAGAAAAAGAAATGAAAATAAAAACCTCATGCATTTTAGGCCTTTATCCGTAATTTTCACCCGGCGAAGCAAATTAAAAATGTCTATACCAAATTAGACTCGCTGCACGTATAAACAAACAAACCCGAGTCACCGAATGCACTCGCTGACGATGATGACGCTGACGACCACGATGATGACGACGATGAAGTCAGGGTTCCAGAAGCCCCCCCCCCCCCCCCCCCCCGCCCCCCTCACCCCTCGTGCCAAGCGCTGAGGCTCCGGAGCGGCGGCCAAGAGCCCGAGCACCGCAACGGGCCAACTCCGGACGGATCCTCCGCCCCCTGCCACGCCGCCGCGCTGCCGCCGCCCAGAACACGGGACGGGGCAACACATTTTGTAAACACAAATTACAGAGCGGAGGGATGAGGGGGGAGGCGGCATTATTCATGATATCCCGAGTCTTCCCATCCACTCCCTTGCAAAAAAGTGGGACAGCGGGCGATGGAGTGGGGGGTGGTGAAGAGAGAGAGAAGGAAGGTGGAAGGGCTGGTGCGGGCTGCGGAGGACAGGACAGCGGCGGGCGCGAGCCTCCTCCGGGCCTCGGAGACGGATTTGGGACTTTTCAACGGCCAGCCGGCGCCATTGATGATGTGCCGGATGTGGCTGACCCGTCTCCGTGGGAGATCTCCCACTTTAAAGACCACCGAAGCCGAGCCACAGTATCTTATGCTAATTCCTATTCTGAAGCCCCCCCCCCACCACCACCACCACCACCAACAGATGTAAAACAACAAAGGGAAAGCCTCCGCTATGGTACATGAAATAAACATCAAGGGGTGGAAATGTGCCATTGATCAGAAAGGCAGGCAAAGCTGATGCCGTTGACAAACTATGCCGTTATTTATTGTCCGCGCCCGCTTTGATGAAGGTATCGACTCGGGTTCCGCTGCTCGGGAGCAACATCTCAAGGACCCTCCTCCTCCTCGGCGGAGGGGATGAAACTTTCAAGTTAATTGTATAACAATCCATTCTTAATGCAATCTATTCCGAAACGCGATTCCGTCAGTCACGCTTACACTGCGCTCACGGGTGCTGAGGGGGAGTTTGCCGAACCTCAAAGACACTTAAGGAAGGGACTTGTCACAGCGATGCCGGGACGCTTCATCGGAATCGCGGCCTTTAATATCGCGGGTGACAGCCGGGCTCGACAGCCAGCGCCGCCGCAATATTCCCGGGCTGTGGCTCGCGTCAGGGCTCCGGCGCAAAAAAAAAAAAAAAGCCTGCTACCGCTCGAGGAGGAGAGCGAGAGAGAGAGAGAGGGCTGCGTGGGCCGAGACAGTTTGAGTCAGACAGGTACAGAGAGTGCATTAGCCCTGTCACGCCTCAGAAGACACGGCGCGGCCTCCAGGGAGCCCGCCGTGGCGCCGGGACCGCCGCCGGGAGACCGCCGGGGCGTGGTCACCCCAGCCGGCTGCGGGGGAAACGGCGGCACGACGCCGCGAAGCGTGCGGCCGAGGCCGGGGTCGCCCAGCCAATCTGAGCAGCAGCTGGAAGATGCCGGCAGACGTTTGTTTTCATCAATGGGGAACCGGGGGAAGATGCGTGAGCTCATGTGTTCGTTCATGTGCCGCCGACATTTAAAGTGGTAATCCGCAACGTTACTTTGTGGTGGAAATCCCGTACTTGAAACCTTTTTTTAGCCAGGGCTTCATAAGAAACAGTCATGCAATGTATTTGCGCTATGCATGTGCTCCTCCACAGTACAGTATATTGGTGTTTACTCTGTTGGTGGCGGGGTCCGCCGCCTTTCAAGAGCCTAAAGACGGGCCACTGTGCAAGAAGCGAGAGGGAACAGCCGCGGTGAAGGACGCGGAGCAGCGTTCCTCCTGGTGGTCAGTAAACTGTCGATATGGTTGAACGCCCACATGGAAATATGAATTAGATGAAAAATGATCCCCACCACCACAAGTGACCAAGGACAGAAACACTCAAATCAGTCGACGAGGAGACGGCAAAGTTTGGAAGAAGCGAGACTGACGGACTTGATGGGCAACCCGGATGTGGAAGAACAAAGAAAAAAAAAAAAAACTCAAGGAATCCTGGGACTTACCGTGAAATCCACCAACCACAGAGGACCCTAGGAGTTCCACTTTTTATCCACTTTGGACATTAGAGGAGGAGATAAATATATGTTTTTTAATGTGTTGGTTATTATGTCCGAGCAAGCAGGCTGCTGAGGCTGAGCCCTGCCCCCGCCCTGCCCCCGCCCCCCAACCCTCACCCCCCTCCCAAATCAGTAAAAAAAACTCACCTTCCGCCCCCAAACGAAATGAGCTGGTTACTGTACGTTGGGGAAACGCGTGAGCGGAACAGAGTCCATTGGATTGGAAAAGCAGCTGATTATGAAGTCAGGGCTGAGCACGGGAGAGGGAGAGCGAGAGAGAGAGAGAGAGAGAGCGAGAGTCTGACAGTCGGACTCGTAGTTCCCCGAAACCGAGCCGCCGTCGTCCGTATCGCCGACTTGGAACTCAATCTCCCCGTCCTTAACCCGACCATTCATCACGCAACGCAAACAGCAGCGGGCGGCCGATGAAGACGGAGTGCAGCTGCGGCGGCCCCCCGGCGCCCGGCCCCCGGTTTGAGAGGCGGCAGGAATGCCTCCCGAGCGTCCCCTCGACTTCCATCCCAGAAACACAGACCAAAAAAATAATAGAAAATGATTTAAAAAAATATAAAAATAATAATAATAATAATAATTCAAGATGGACGACTGAGTGTTCAACATAATTATCAGAGATTCCGAGCCGGGGGGGGGGGGTGGGGGGGGGGCCGACAGCCGACCTCGACCCCCTTCTCTTCGTCCAGCAGGCACTCACGCAGCCAGACGCACGCATTACAAACGCATGCATATGCAAACACACACACACACACACACACACGCACGTTTCCTTCAAACCGCCCCAGTCATCACTTCGGGTTAAAAAACAAGTGCAGGAACCATGCTGTAATCAGCGAAGACAAGACTGAATATGTGGGATTTTTGTTTTTTCCTTCTTCCTCTTCTCCTCCTCCTTCTTCCCAAATGGAATACAGCAGCAGGGCAGCCACAACAACAAATTAGGAACACGAAGCCACAAAGGAGGAGGAGGGCCCATCGGCTCCTCAAACATGGCTGGAGAAATGACTTTGATTCATGTTGTCTTGTTATTCAGCACCCCACCACTCCTCCCGTGTCCACGCTTCTTCGATACTGAATATGAACACATGTACAGTATGCTGCACGACCTTTCTACCGGGAATTGGAGCAAGATTTCCTTTTTTTTTTCCTTCTCTTTATTTCGTTTATTTTGTGCATCAACCATATTGAAGAAGTGTATTGAATAGTGCATTTTTCCTAAGGGGGGGGGGGGATCGATATTTTTTTTTAAATATCTGCGTTATTTTCTAACCAGTCGTTGAAAGCCCTTCGTTAGTCCGTCAACCAGACCTTTCTCGACACCCGCGCCCCGGAATGCGTGTGCGCAGCCCCGGTGGGAAGAGGCTCCCGCATCAGCGGCGGCAAAGTTGTGTTCGTCGCAATTGCGCGTCAGACCTGTTGTGCGCCACTACAAGCCACTGAGCACATTTCATCTGTGAGTGGCCGCGTTGTGATTTAACGCCGTCTGACAGCAGCGCTTCGAGCTGCAGACACGGAAGCCCTCGGTGCTTCTGCAGCAGCGCACTTCCAACACGTCCAGCCACTGCACCGAGCCGCTCACAGGGGAGTGAACCCTCCTCAGATGGGGACCCGAGATAAGTTCAGCGCACAAGTCGTTTTTACGCATACCGTAATGGAAACTGATGCGTCAGATAATTCGGGGGGTGGGGGGGGTGGGGGCTGGGGGGTGCATTGGCATTCCATGAGGAGTGATTATTTCCACCAGCCACAGAAACAACGCAGTCTGTACAATGGTGCATAATAAATGACAGATAAGAATTAATAATATATGGCTTTGCATTGTAGTGGATGAAATGTGCTCTAGGGAGTCGTACATCCAGTTTGTTCATGTATGCATTTCAGGAGAAGAATCAACCAATCATTTCGTGTGTGTGTGTGTGTGTGTGTGTGTGTGTGTGTGTGTGTGTGTGTGTGTGTGTGTGTGTGTGTGTGTGTGTGTGTTTGTGTGTTTGTGTGTGCGTGCTTGCGCGTGTGTGTTTGTGTGTTTATGGGTTAAGGGCCATGCATGAAAATATCAAATAAAATCAGAAACCTGATAGGTGTTTCCTTGTAAATGATACAGCACAACAATATTAACTATTATTATTGCACTTTAAGCTGCGTGTTGTGCATGAAAGTTATTATTATTATTATTATTATTATTATTTACAAGTGAGGGGGCTGGGACTGTCGTGCAAAACGGCTGTGAAGGAGAAATTAAAATGCAAAAAAATCCCCAGTTGCTGCACAAATCAGACATTTGGGGGATTTAGTGTGGAATGTTGCACCTGTTACTGTGAGACGCAACTCGACGGCACAACGGCGCACTCTGCACGTCTCCATTCTCCAGGCAGATCTTGCAAAGTGCACATCATCTTTAGGCATCTTTAAACGCACCGTGTCGCTGCGCGCATGGAGGATTAAAGTGCACTCACGCTGCTGTTGTGTCCTGACCAGTACACCACGGCGTGGTTGTGCGCAGAGTCCCCGGCCAGGGCGAAGGTGGTGCTGGAGAGCTTGGGCTCCTCCGCTCGGTTACTCCCTCTGCCCTCGTCCCTGCTCCAGCTTATCCTCTGTCCGTCAAACATCTGACCCGGGTTGCTCCTCTCCTCCGCGGACCCTCCGACCACCCGATCCCCGCCACCAGCCCCGCCGGTCCACCCGACCTCCGCACCGCCGACGCTCCTCTTCGCTCTCCGGAGCGCACGAACCGCGTGAAAGCCTTCACCGTCCAAAGTTTCTCCGTGCGGACCGGAGACATCTTTGGAGACATCCTCAGCCCCCTGCTCCTCCACCTCCCCTGATCCAGGGCTTCCATCGGCTTCCCTGAGCTCCATCCTGACGGGTCGCAGGGCGCTCGGACCCGTGTCCAGCTGGAAGTCCTGCTGGCGCCGGAGGAGCACCGGGGACGGACACGACGCGCAGCTGATCTCCGCCTCGGTTCCACGGAGGCTGTGCGCGGCCACCAGCGCCCAGATCCTCAGATAGAAGTGCAGCCCTGGGCGGCAGCCAGCCCGAGTCCCCATCGCTGACAGAGATTCTTTTTTTTTTTTTTTTTTTTTTTTGGGAGGGGGGGATAGGGGTGGGTGGGGAAGGGGGGTGGGTTGACCGATTTATTTTAACTCCTCCGATGCAGATGAAGTGACGGAGTGGTGATAAAGGTCTGGGGGCTCTTTTGGGGGAGAAAAAGTGCTCAACAGCTGAACTATTTAGCTCCAAGGATCTGTGGTCTGCAGCGCTCCTGCCAGTCTGAGGAGGAGCTGAACCAGAGCCAGCTGCCGAGTGAGGGCTGGGAGAGAGAGAGAGAGAGAGAGAGAGAGATGGAGGGTAGAGGGAGGAGAGCTAGGGAGAGAGAAATAGAGCTACAGCGGGAGAGAGAAAGACAAAGATGGATGAGAGAGGGGGAGGGAGATATGTATATCGAATCTATTTTCAGTAAGGTATTTTTTTCCACTTTAATTAATTTCATCCATTCATTCACTTGTTTCTTCTGATGTGAATGAACTGTATCATTTCACTTGTTTTTTGTCGTTTTTTTTTTTTTTAAAGCTTTGGCAATGTCTTTCTAGTGACTTTCATGCCAATGAAGCACTTTGAATTAGAATCTGAGGGAGAGAGAGCGATAGAGAGAGAGTGTATAGACAGATGGGGGAGGGAGAGGGGTGGAAACGGAGAGAGAGAGGGTGAGATGGAGAGAGAGAGAGAGAGAGAGAGAGAGGTAGAGAGAGAGGGAGAGAGAGAGAGGTAGAGAGAGAGGGAGAGAGAGAGAGGTAGAGAGAGAGGGACAGGGGCAGAGAGACAGAGAGAAGGGTGCTGTCCGTGGTCCTGAAAGCTTGAAAGAGTTCTTGTATTGTAACGATTCTATGGACTACAGTTGACATTACAACACACATACTCTCTCTCTCACACACACACACACACACACACACACACACACACACTGACAACAATTTACAGAATCAAGCAGCAAATGCAGTGAGTTCTTCAAAGTGTGGTGGTGGTGGTGGTGGAGCCACCCAGCAGTGCAGGCAGCGTGCACGCTGTTAGACGGGTTGCGATTGGCAGGGAGTTACACCATTCCCATGGGGGGAGAGTAAGACAGCATAGAGGGAAGAAAAGAAAAGAGAAAAAATGGAAAAAGAGGGAAAAAAAGGAGGGCAAAGAGGGCATCGTTTAAAGTGGTGTAGTGTTTACCAAGGACCTAAAACACAAAATGCTGGGTTTGATAGTGCCATACTGGAAATCACAAGGAAGGAGAAGTGTGTGTGTGTGTGTGTGTGTGTGTGTGTGTGTGTGTGTGTGTGTGTGTGTGTGTGTGTGTGTGTGTGTGTGTGTGTGTGTGTGTTCTTCTTTGCAGAGTGTATAATTTCGACCTGTGGCCATGGCCTTCACCTTGATTGACGTAAACTGCCCACAAGCACAGACCGGACACTCCGTGAGGAATTTCAATACATCTGCCATGAAGTCGACCACAAAACTGGTCGTATTCCCCTGGATGTTCGAGTGCAGTGCCGCGGTTCACTATTGCAACGTGAGAGCTGGCCAAGTGGTGCAGGGAAAATGTTTAAACCTTGCTCCTTTTCAACAAGCAAATATAGGTCTTTGAAGTGTTTTGCTGAAAATACCACTCATATTATGCGTTCAGGCCACTATAACATGCCTTAAAACCATGGTGTTACAAGATGGCCTGTCTTTTGTGGGTGTAGCCACCCTCCTGGGTTCCAGGGTTCTGTGAGGCAATGTGGTTTGAGCTTTACTTCTGTTGTACTCTCTGTAAACTTTCACTGATTTCACCTCATCATTCCACTTCAATCTGTTTCTGAACAAATTTGAGGCAAAAAATACACAATCCAGTTGTTGAATCTTCACTCAAATTAGATCTACATTTGGAAGTTCGTTCTGACTTTCACAGCGGTGTCTAGAGCAATGCTGAGCTTGGAGCACCGCGGGATACAGCGGAGCTGGGGGCTTTTTTGTTGTTTGTAACGGAAACATCAGAAAAAATAAATCAATAAATAAATAAATACATTGAGAGTTTTTTTTGGGCGAAACACGGAACGGATTGCGCGCCGCAGCCTACAGTACAGTCAACCTACCGTGGAAACACACACAGAAAGAAAGAAAGAAAGAAAGAAAGAAAGAAAAAAAGAAAGGAAGACGGTACAATACATTTATTAATTAATACTTACGTTTCCCTCGTCTACAGTTTTGTCACAGCCGGTTGGTATTAATTCCTCTTTTTTCTATTTCTTTTAAAAGATTTGTGCTGGTCTCTGCAGCCAGCTGAGCACTTCCAATCGATTAGCTCTTAGCTTTGATGCTAGCAGGTCAGGTCGGCTCCACTTGTGGGTGGTGTTACTCGGATGGGGGCGGTTCTAATTCTAATTTATCTCAATGCTACATAGCTGAGCTGAACAGCTCCTTTTAGGATGTCTGCTGGATTAGAACGCTCACAAAAAACTGACTGGGTTGTCTAATTTCACAGTTTGTGTGTAAGTACACCCATCAGAGACCCAAATCTATGTGCACAAGAGCTGAAAAAGTCCCCTTCAAAGGTCCGCTTTAAAATTCGGAAATGATTTCTTATGTTGCAAGATCAAAATTGCAAGGCTGCACTAATCAATCAAATTCATCAGTTCCAGCCAGAACAGCAGCTCTGTGTTCTCCAGAACAAGTTTCACTGTGAGTGAAAGTGAGAACTATGAGTAGAAATGAAAGGTTGGATTCTTCTTTAAAATTCGGTTCTTGACAAGTCCCTCAGTAAAAAGAGTCTTTCCATTGTCCTACTTTTGGCTCCTTTGGTTCAGTTGGTGTAACGCACAGTGAGCGAAGGAAGGCTTCTTGTGAATAAGTTACTAGTCAGAAGAGTCGGTTTGGCTCCCAGTTGTGAATGAAAGTGTCACAAGAATCCTTTCATTCCGTCAAAAAATTTTATTTGGGTGGAATGGGTGGGTGGCTTGGGGTCAGGCCCGGGGCTCTTGTAGCTTTATGTCTGCGGGAATGTTTCATACCACTCACTTTTGTTTAGTTGAAAGAAACTAATGTGTTTAATTTAGAGACTACTTGGAGCTAAACATCACAAAACAACGACCTGAGAAATAAATGAAGTATTTATTTATAGCTTAAATACTTGGCAATACAAGTTGAAATAAAGAAATGTGAAATAAGAGATGGAATGACCTAGACATGAAATCAATAAAAACAATTAGGGAGAGAATTAATCGGAAAATAAAACCAGTCACTGATTTGACAGCAGTGGGAAGTGTGTGTTTGAGATAAGAGAAATGTGTTCTGTGTGTGTCTGTCTGTGTTCTAATCTAGAGATTTAAACGGTCGCCACCACCAACAAGGATCACGGATGGAGCAGAGGATCTGCTGCGTACTTGAAGCGACACCCTCCGGAAGGTGTGGCGGCCAGCGAGCCCTTCGGTGTCTCTCGTTCCAGCCAATTCCACCGGAGCGTAGAGTGGGAGGTCTGGAAGTCGCAGACTTGGGGGGGGTCTCAGTTCGTCCCGTTCGGGGCGGCGCTTGGAAGCGTTGCTACAACAGCTTCGGGTAATGGAACACCAGACTCGGTTTCAAGGCTTGGTTGGTGTGGGGAGATGAAGTTCTTAACTTTCCGAACTCGCTGAAAAATAAACTTGCAAATACCGTCGGCGGCCTTCCCAAGAAAAGTTCAAAGCTATTATTAACTCGGGAAAAATCAGGTTGCTGAGTAACTGCCTTTTTCAACAACTTAACGGTGACTACAAAAATCAAACAAACAGGCTTGCGATGCTCATTCAAGATTTAAGATTCAACATTCGTAGATAAAACTAAGATTCATAAAAGAAAGATTAACCGATAGGCAGACTAAAGAAAAAGTTGATACAGGGTGGAAAAAGCTTATTGCTTCAGAGATTTTTATAATAGAAGAGATGGGGCCGTGGTTGGGTCGTGTCGCTCAGAGGAAGCCCGTTATGTAATTTGATCGTTTACGCGGAAGACTCCCATCATCGCCATTTCACGGACTTAAAACAATATATATGAACTTTTAAGTGTTATCAAGAAAGACATATGATAATTGAACAAACAACCCGACACACTTACACACGAGAACATGATATTTGTGATAAATCCACACAGAGATTTATTATTGACCATGTGATATAACAAATTCATACCTGTATCAATTACAACAGAAAGCATATTAACACTTAATTTGAGCACAAGATACTTACACATTATATCAGTGGGTGCAGTTGTGTTCTAAAATATGTGATGCACAGTGGAATTGTTCTGAAAGAATGTGTTCTCAAAGATTCATGAATTTGCTCCGCGGGACTTTAAATAAGAGGGACAGAAAGAGAGTGGGATAGAGAGGGAGGGAGCGAAAAGCTTTGTTCTGAATGTGTGTATGAGTATGTTTTTGAGTAAAGTCAAGGAGAAATGTCTACACAGAGGGAAGTGAGAAACTTCCTCTGCCTTAAACATTGCCTCTCTTGGGGAAATTATCTGCATCGGCACGTCCATGCGCGGATTCTAAGCGTTGTCCTTTATCCTACCCTGGTGTTAACCTCATACAAGAAAAAGGTTTGGAGGGTTTTACAACCGACTGACCCCTTGCGGGTCACTAAAAGGTTTCCTATCTTGTAAGGATCCTCTTATCATGGGCTGCCAGGATGTGGGAGAGTGTCTTTCTGGCAGGTTAACGTTGTAGGCTTAATGTCGATGATCCATTTTTAGCACAAAAGCCTGGTGTTGTGGGCCCAACGGTAATAAACATTGTTCCGTCTGGTGCCCTAAGTTCAATTCAAAGTGCAGGGTCCTGGACAATCAGACCGGGCCAGAGAAACAGAATCCAGTTTATGAGGAATGTACGCTACACTCTTCACCAGCTTCCAAACATAAAAGAATGTTTCAAAGCGGAGGTGTTGATATTGACAATATTTTGACCGCAGTGCATCAACTCAATGAGTTAATACTTTAGATACGTGGATGCACTTGGCAAAAAAAATAAATTCAGATTATTTGATTCAGCTGACGAGTATAACTTTCTGCTAACTTTGGAAACATTCTGCATTGAGACATTACTATTTATCAAATAGAAAAGTGCAGTTTGCCATTTAAACCACAGCTTGAATGCCATCGTAAAGTGTACATCTGTTCTTTGTGAATATGGATTTCAGGGAACATCAGGAGGAGATATGATAACTGTGGTTGATTCAGCATTCTGCTGGATTTACTAGCGTTCAAAGTTTACACAAAGGCTGTTTTGCGTGGAAACAGTCTCTAGAGAGCGGGTGGACAATAAAACTAACATTACAAGAAAGTTGTGGCGTGAGGACGGCATCCTCCAACAATCACATCACAGCGGAAATTCCAGCGTTATCAACGCCATCTACACCCCTAACACCAGCAGCTCGAGGACTAGCTGCAGATTCCTTGTCAGCTTCCTTCCCTGCGGTGGTTTGCGCTTCAGTGTAAGCAATATTTTCCTTTGTTCGCCTTTTTTATGTCCTGCAATCTTGTTTTTCTTAAATGATCATGAGTTTGTTTTGTGACTCCTAATACGTTTGTGTTGTGAGCAATAGCAACTCAATCTCTCTCAGTTGGAGTTTCACTGTGTCCCCCCCGACTGTTTGTGTTCTTTTACTTCATTAATCAATATTTCTACTTCAGCACCACTGAACCAAGCTTTTCTTTTCATTGCCGAACCCCTTCTGGGCTCCGTGACACACTCCATCGTTACACCATTGCTTTTACGCTGGGCTTCACACACAAAAGACAGGACAGAAGGCAGGCCCCTCCGCTGATTGCTTAATTATGTAGCACCTCAGTGAATCAGACGTTCATTTCACACAGATTGCGAGCGCAAATTGCTTGAAAGGTGCGACGCAAGTTGGACACTTAAATAAAAGGTAAAATACCTGTCACAGCCCTGAGGCCATCAAGGTGCATCACGCGTGACGTTGTGTCACCAGTGGGTAGTGCTGTTATAGAGCTTATTAGGTTTGTAGTCCCACCTGAGGGCCTGTCTGTCTAGAGTTTCAGCCAGGGGTCCTCATTTTGTTCCACATCAAAAGACATGTATAAGTAACGGTGACTGTACAGCAGATGACTGTGAGACGACTAAGATTGGACTCACATTCACTTGGATTTTAGTTGTAGTGCTGCACACACGAGAGGATTTAGTCATTCACTATACAAATGACTCAAGCATTAATGTTGTACCCATCACCTTTCTGTTTTCAAACATTGTAGCATGTCAATAGCAGTTTTTGAAAGCTCTATTTTGTCAAAAAAATTGAATTGAGATCAAGGTCTTAATATCAAGACTGATCAGATACACATTTCATGTATTGCAAAATATATTGTATAAAACAGTTTGCACAATATAAAAACACAAGATGAAGCAACTGTTAAAATGATCAGAAATTAAGTTTCAAATCCCCTAGGGGAATGATGATTCTAATTTGAAAATTATTTGCACTTTATTTAGTAATGAGTAGAATTGTTCCAAAATAACAGTCTTCCATTTAAAGTGAGCTGGAATGGACCCAACATAGACCCTTGTGGGACACCTTTACAGTTTGAGCAAGACCTAGATCTCTGACAGACGGAAACTCTTAGAAAATAGCTTTATAATTCCATTATTCTAAGTACATGTATAGTTTGGGTTTGGCAGATAGGGCTCTACTTACCATCACTCCCATGCAGTGTTTGACTGCCAATCGTTTGTAAAGCCAAGTAAAATGACTGGCAGTATGCACCTGCCTTTGGTTTTCGAACCTCTAATAAACTCCATGTGAATCTGAAGTGACCACCGGACGAACACTTCAGAGTCTTTCACTTTGCAGTCCACTTTCACATGACCTTCATCAACCCCTATTACTTTTGAACCTCACTTGACATGGTATCACCTGTGAAGTGCACTTCAGAGTGCACTACGGGACAACTGGAATGCACCCTATTCTTTATTTATTGTTTGAGGCAAGAGCCTGAGTTCTTAGAGACGTGTTCTTAGAGCCTGTTCAGAGAGACACAAGTTAAACCAGTTATAAGCAGAACCATCAAAATACAAGGAAAGCAACTTATTTGACAGAATGCGATGATTACATTACATTTAGCAGATGATCAACACGACAGGTTTGTTTTTTTAAGCCATAGAGTCAAATATCATCCAAAAAAAGGATCGAAGTTTGGAACAGTTTTGGTACAGGACTAGACCAGTACAAGACCAGGTCTGAACGTCCAGGAATCAGTGAATCAGTGAAATAGGATTTTAGAGGGGCAGGAAAGCCCGGACATAGGATGGTAATTATTTGGGTCACCACCTTTGTGCAGATAGACCACCGTGCTACTTTCCAACCCAGATTGTTCTCATGGAAAATGTCAAATTAAGTTGCTCCTGAACATAGGCAAAATAGCATGAAAAGCATTTGTTGCTGTATAAAGTCCTTAGCTTTGACAGCTTTTGTAGACACAATATGTTAAACAAGTTACAGGAGAAGATTTAATTGTCATAAAATGCCATGCCAATTTATCTGCAGCGGAGCCCTTTTTGCAATTAGTTTCAAGTATATTTTTAATGTAGGACCAAGAAGTGAAACCGCTATGATTAGTAGTTGGCCATTATTAGGTTATTACTATGCAACACCTTCACATATGGGAGTGAAGGAACATGAAATACAGACCAAGATTCTCCAAACACTGATGAGCCCGGAATAATCAGGGCTGGAGGCAGTGCAGTAAAGTATTGGACTAGGCTGAAAGCAGAGGAATTGCAGGCAGTTAAAATTCAGGTAAACAATGGGTGGGATAGAAAACCCAGGTATAATGGACAGCTGCAGAAAGTAAAATAATTGGGGCTTTATACTAATGCCAGGTTTAGGCTATGGCCAAGAAAGTTGTGGGGTGGGGGAGGACATTTAGTGTTGTGTTGGAATTAAGGGCCGCAATCCCCAACACCATCAAATACCCTCACTATCAAAACAAATAAGAAAAATAGACTAGACAATAAAAATAAAAAATAGACAAGAACTACAAACTTACTGCAAACACTCCTAGGAATTGCACTTTGCCCATTAAACCCAAATCTAAATTTACATTAACTGAAACAAGTCTTGAAAGAAACAGTGGCCTCCACATCAGAGCCCTAATTCTGTGTTCAACAACACAACTAGTATTAAAATATTCTCTCTACATACACAGTACCCTAAAACGATCCAACAGCATCCTATTGAGAAATAAAAACGCATATTTGTACAATACCAACTAAAACACTTTTTTACATTCCATTAAATTTATTTCAATTAGTGCACTGGACCATTTCATCACGCTTGCTCGACTCCAACACCCTGGTCCGGAGTGAGACAACAGGCGTGCGTGTTTTAGAGCTGGAAGAGAAGGTTTACAAGGGAAGTTAAAGGACGATGACTTCAGTATGATATACTGCATATTTAATGTCGCAGATCAACGGCAAAACCCAATTATCTAAAGTGCGACCTACCACATGGTGAATGAACGCTCCCCCAAACACCACCACAGCAAGCTTGGCACCAAAGGCCTGAGTTGAGTTTAAACCCTCCCTGGCTCCCCTCAGTATATCAAAATATAAGCCACGGGAGTCGTAAAGAATGATCATTTCTGACAGGGAGGCGTCAGCCCGCCCCGTTGGCTCCTGGAAGCGTTGGGATTATAAATCGCTTGGTTCAGCATCAGGCGCCACATGACGCAGCACTAAAGACTCCCAGTAATATTTAATATGGTCGGAATAGTCGGATTAGACAAGGATTGTATGAAAAACCGCTCTGACAGGAATCTGTGACAAGAGCGTGCACTCAGACTGGAGTAAAGCTGCCGTGGCCTGTTCCATTCTTGGAAATTAGTCTGTGACTTGTCTGTAAAATTGCTTCAAACACCATTTGCCGTTAAGTCAGCATTAGACTAATTGAACACCCTAAATTGCCTGTGTGTGTGTGTGTGTGTGTGTGTGTGTTCGCGCGTGCCAGAACCCTGTTCCGAGACATGATTAGAAAGTTGGTATTTGTGAATCTGCAGTGCTTAGTGTGAAATCCTAATGATTTGCATTCATGACTTCGTGCCTCTGAAAATGTCAGGTTGTATGAGAAATGTACTACCAGTACACCAATTCATTGGGGCATCAAGTTTTGTGATAAATTGAATTAGTGATTCTCATTTTTTTCTTTATGAAGCTTACTTTCCAGACCCCTATGAGGAAAATTAAAACCAGCTTATCCCATAAAAAAAAAAGTGGAAGGCAGGGCTCACTGCAAATCTAAGAGGGCTTTGAAAAGCCAGTCATTTTAGGTTTAGTAGGGTGTGAATCTGAATATTTACCGCAGCTTTTCCCCACACAGAGACACGGAATGAGGTTGTGTTTAACTGTTTAGAATAAAAATAGACGGATCTGGGCGTTCTCACAGGCTGAATCCTTTGTTTAACACCCAGCCACAAGCCCTGTCATTTTTTATTCCTTTTGTTTTGTCTTTACTCCTATAAAGAACACAGCCGTTTGGTGCTGCTCGGCGGAAAACAGAGGCAAATATGTGATGAATGACAACACAGGAAAACAACAGTAGCGGTATATATGGAAGAGGTTTGTTTCTTGAGTGAGCGAGTCCAGACTTTGACCCTTCAGTGTAAACTACAGACCAGACCCGTGCAGAGACCTTAAGAGGGGAAGGTGCTCAAAGTAGAAAATGAATAAAAAAATAAAATAAAACAACGCTCCACTCTGCATTGCGCATCTCTCTTGGGGAGAAACGATGCCCCGCATCAGCCACACCGCAACCTCCCGCCTATGGGGGCGTGGAGTTCACACTTTAATTTGTGGTTCTTTAGTTCAATGTGATTCCTTATGGCTGCTGATTACCACAAATGTCCGGCTTGTGCCACAATTCTACTGAGAAATCCCGTTATAAATCACTTATATTTGTGGTTTCTGGGTTCAATGTGATTCCTTTTGGCTTCTGTTTACAGGAGGTATCCATGAAATGTTACGATTCTGACGATACCAAGTCTAGGGCGCTGGTGGAACCGCCCCGATGAAGTCTGCCAACTATGCAAAGCACCCTGGGATGGATGTTTCATTTTTGACTTCCTAACACTTTTATGAGTAATACCCTGAATTTTAAGTTCAGTCACGTGTCGTATTTATTCGAATATACTTCTCTTAAGCGCTTTCACTCCTGTATTGCTTCCAGTAGGAACTGATCTTTCTCTATTGGTTTACAGGGGAGCAGGGGCGTTGACTCAAAGACATCATCAGTAGACCATGCTGCTCTAGGCAGCTCACAGCTCCCTCTCTGGGGCACGGGGACGCATAGCGGAGCTGCAGCTGAGCGATATAGCTTTCGAGGGCTTTAATGCAGGATCGGTATGACAAATGAAAAGGGGCTACTTTTTTTCTATTAGGGACCTAGCACTGCGGGTGGGACCCCTGTTGTTTTTGCTTGGATTTTTATTGTTGTTCATCTTCTTGGCATTTTTTCGGGCTCAAAGTATCTGAAACATGGCGACCGCAGTATGCACAGACATGGCTGAGGTCTCGTGAGAACCGGTTTCAGGGGCCTTGTTGTTCGAATTTGATCAATATTGAATTACTGAAAAACTGTTGTGAATTTACTGGCAGTAGAAGAACGTTGAGGTGATTTGAGTGTTTTCAGGACATCCGAAGTTGTGCAAGTCCAAGTTTTGTCCCTCGTATGTCATTCACATCCAGCGACTTGCGCCATGTTGACTGCAAAGCGTTCACAGGCAACCAGCGTAGACAGACAACCAGCGTAGACAGACAACCCGCGTAGACAGACAACCTGAGCCGATCCTGAGTTTAATGGAAACAAGGAAAACTGTAACTCATGCTGCGTTTTATAAAACCCCGAAAACTATAATCGGTCACGGAAGGTGCTTTCGCACCGCAGGGGGTTCTCAGAACCTTTGGAGGAACAGTCTCTTTCTTTTGTGTCCGCACTGCATGGTCCAGGAATGACCGTAATTGTTGAAACACCGTTCCTGAGGGATGTTTAAACTGAAGGACGTAAGAGTAACATTCAGTGACCTAAGTAGACGGTGATTGGTCGAACACAGGAGCGTGAGAAATGCGCACGGGGAAAAAAACCCATGAACAAGGAGATACTTTATTTAAAGTAAACATGACATAATTCATACACAATTTATTTCCAAAAGGTTAAATCTACATGACAAAAAACAGCGTCCCTCCGTCCCGACCTCGCAGTGCACAAGGCGGACTCGGAGTGACCCTCGATCACGACAGGTTTTGCTCAGCGCAACCCGACCAAGTCCCATGGCCCTGGGTGGCGACCGGCCCACAGCGAGGGCGGAACACAGTGGATCACCGTTCCAGCACCGTACAGACCTCGTATCACAGTCTAGAAAACAGACGCTGGGACGTCATATATCAGCCTCTGAGAGTAGAGTTGTGGTACCACAAGCGCCACACTGAGTTATAGCAATGACATTCCCTGGTTTACAGCCACACGCAGATGGATGCTTCTTGCTGCGTTTCGCAGAAGCCGGAAAACTGTTGTACGTAACTGAAACAACCAAACTGGACCCTGTGTATTGCTGCCTGCTGCAATATTTATTCTTGTTTTTGTAAAAATTTGATCCGGGCCTATTTTCGACTGGGAGCGATTTATAAAACATTGGTCGGCTGAAGCCCTGGCCCCTCACCCCTAATGACGCCACTGCTGGAGAGGACACCTGGTGTGTGAAATGTACACAAAGCCTTCAAAATATTGACAGTACATTATGTAAAAAAAAAAAAAGCAGAGATAACTGCTCCCTGTCTATAGGGGAACACCCACGGCCACCCTGATACGATAGTAGCTCCCCCACTGGCTCCCCCTCGTGATACCCACCCAATAAAACATTTGAAAGGAAAATTTCTGGGGGAGCCACCGACTGTATAAAGTTAAGAGCCCAACGCTTTTTGGAATACTGTGAGGGCTCCCCTCGAGGTGCCCCTCTACGAAGGTCTGAGAAGGCTCTTGGGGGATGTGGACTCCCGTAGAGGAATCCTGGACCTCTTTAAATGGAGGACGGGTGTGTTACCGGGCAGAGCGTTTACCGCGCAGGCTGGCGTGGGAGGTCACGCTCCGGAAGAAGCCGCTCCGTGCTCCGAGGCTCGGAGCGTCGGGGGAATCGGGCAGCGGCGGCAGCGGCGGCAGGACGACTTGTGACATTTGGAGAAAGCTCCGGTGGATTTGCAGGCGTGTCAGGCAAAAAAGGTCAAGGCATGACAGAGAGTCCATTGTCATGCAACTGTAATGACCTTTTCCTTTGATAATAGGCCCTGAATTGACATATGCTGCTTTGGGGGGCAACCTCACTCCTGTACAAATATAATTAGGTGGAGTTATAAGGGGGGTCGTTTGGGGAGCTCTGGAGGAGTTCAGCGGTCGTGGCTGTCATGAAATATTATAATACTGCTCCTTTCGCAGTTTCAAAGGGATTTTTTGCTTCCATTTTTGTAAAATAATTCGATCTCAATTAAAATGTGTTTTGGCGTACAATATATCTACCATTTCACTGCATATGTGCTTGCAGATCAATGTCACCATGTATATTCATACAGTATAATGTGTATATATAGCAATATCCATATTTCATTGAATTTAACATCTATTATGAATCACACCAAAATCGGATTGCTCAGATGGAAAGATCAGATTAGTCATTTAGTTTGACCTTCCAGTGTGAACTAGTATCATCACACTGCAACAAATGTGATTTTTTATTTCAATATCATTTCACATTTTTTCAATTCAATTAATGAAATATGTACTTGTTTTTTTATCAATTTAATGGAATTTGTTTTTGACTTTGGAAATTCATTTTGGAAATGAGATCCGAGGAAAGATTAAAAAAATGTATCTTCTAATGGCAGTAGTACTGCCATGCCATTACCACTCCTGCCATTACAGGAATACAACTACAACACCATGACTACCATTATACTATATACTACTATAGCTTTTAGAATAATACTTCATACTTTGATAAATGAGTGGATCTAGTGCTGTATAATAATGGAACCAACGAATAAGTGAAGATGAAGCTTAATTTGTCACGGGATTTAAATGCCCCGATGAAGCGTCTTTATCTATAACTTATTAAATCAACTAAAAAATACCTCTATATGCCCAGGTTTGGTTTTAATTGCACACACAAGCACTGCGAGCCTCTCTCGATTGCATAGTATATTTGCCGAACCACTGGTGATGATATTCTGGTCGTGAAATATTAAACGGAAAAAGCACCGCTAAGTGGGTAACTTTTATAATTAAATTATTTGACTGTAGCCGAGGCTCTTACTGAGGATATAGAGCATTGAGTTGACTCTTGATGTACAGGATGTACGATCAGAATATATCAAAAATAACAACTATACGTGTTGATGATTGGACTTCAGGGGAGCCTCCATTTAGGTTGATAGGATTACAGAATACATAGATGAAACCTATACTTAATCAGCGAGGACCAATGGAGAGCAACTCTTGAAATAATAAATGAATAAATTAAAAAACAAATTCTTAATAAATTGCATTATGAAAGAAAATTAACTCTAATAAAAAACTACAAATGGGACTTATACATGAAGCATAAGAATTAAAAAAACAAGCGCATTCCCCCATTAGTAAATAAATGATTTAAACAACCAAAAATTGCATTTTGTACATTCGGTATATTTTGTTATAGTTGGCAATTTTTATGATAATTCTTTGCTATATTTGAATTATTTGGCATTTTTTATTGGATTTTTGGTAGATTTGTCCATTCAAATTTTTTGTACAGCATTTCTCTGAACAGCAATGCAGGAACCCTGGCATATGAGGATGTACCAGGATATCAAATGAAACATATATGAAAACGTACTTGGCTGAACAAACTCATCAGAGGGTCGAAGCGCGTTGTTTTGCAGACCACGTCTCGCTGCAGTTCTTAATGTTTCAGTCGGAACGAGGAGCGGCGTGGCTTTCTGGAGCACTGACTAAGTATAAGACGTCAAAGCATAATCACCTCCGTCACCGCCACGCAGTGTACAGGAGGAGGTGACGGGCGTCTGAATCCTCGCCGTATCGATTAGAACCTTAATTCCGAATGGAGCGCGGCCGCTGACTCAGTTCCTCGTTGCTGTCAGCGCCGTGCTCCGCCGGTGGCAGGTTTGTTCCCCAAACGCTGGGTTAGGAGATCCATCTTCACACCTCCACGGCGCCGGACAGGCTGCATCCCCCCACGGTTAGCCCAATCCGAGCTGGGGGCATTTCAGGTAAGCGGCCTCTTTCCAACCGAAATGCATGATTTAGACTGGGGGGGGGGGGGGGGGGGGGCGTTTGGGAGCCGGAACGGTAAAAAGAAACTCGTGGTCGATGCTTTCAACTCTGTAATCTTACTCTTATTAGCACAATAAGGTTTTATTTTAGAAGAGTACGTTGCTGAGGAAACTCTGATCTGCTATGGTTTCACTTTTCAATATTACCTCTCAGGGAAAATGGCGTCTTCCTATGCACTCAGTTCCGGGCTCAATGCTTTGCACAAAGGAACTGGGGGAGCGTCGGACCATTGCCAATACCGTCCATTTCTGACACACGATTTACTTTCAAATGACACTTTTTAATTTTGGATTGTTTGAGGCCGGCCTCTGGCCTCTGGCCTCTACCGCTCATCACTCCCGGTGAGGTGTTCAGCAATCATAGGCGTCCGCAGTGAGCTGGAAGGAGTAATGACCTTGAACGCCCCCATGGTATAGAAGAGTAGAGCCTGACAGGTGTAAGCAGTGCAGGTGGAGGGAACGCAGCAAAGCAGGCAGCAAAGCAGGTAGCAAAGCAGGCAGCAAAGCAGGCAGCAAAGCAGGCAGCAAAGCAGGTAGGGTTGGAGGGCCTGGCTGCTTAAATGGGCCGGCATGGAAGCGTGTGGTGCGGTGTCTGACATGACTAGCTCTGTAGGCTTCTTTTTTGCTCTGCACTACCTCATCAATCCAGCTCCTGAAAAGAGCAGGGGTTAGGTGGAGGACTAGCTCACTTTGTTTTATCATTAGAATCAAAGCAGCATTAGCAGCTTAAGTTGTAGGTTTATTATAAAGGTTTTTTTTTTTCCTTTCCTCAAGCTAAAGCACATGGTCAGGCGAGGGACAGTGGTATCAGACCCGTTGCGGTGATTTTTCAACCTTGTCAATGCGCTAACAGTGGCGAAAGACCCCATGTTCAGGGCCCCGAAAAGAACAAAAAAGCTTCTATTGTTACATCTAATCTTGCATTTCACAGGAAGCAGGGGGACGTATGCGGGCTGCAATGTTCTCCTCTTACATCCTTCAGAAGTGACGCCTCCACCGCGCGGCGATACGACCCGCCGCCTTTCGAGTCTTTTCATGTTAAATTCCTCTCCCTTGCTCTTGCTCACAAGCAAGACGAGACAAACCGGCTCATCTCAGCAACCCCCTAAATAATAGATGGAGTACCTCTGCGGAGCGGGAGTGCCTGGCGGGGACCGGCTCGACGAGCGCCGGAGATGCCATGCACCTTCTCAGGCTTCTCCCCACCCCGTCTGTCTGGAGAACAAAGGAAAGGAAGGAAGAACAAGGTGAGGAGAGTTAGAACAAAAAGACCAATAATGAGCGACCAAACACCCCCCCTCTCCTCCGTGACCAAGGCCGCCGCAGCCGGTCTGACGCCGCCCTCCCGCACCTCAACGCCTTATTTCTGGCAAAGGGAAGCGGCAAAGCAAACAGCGGAGCTACAGTGCAGCACTTTGCACCGATTAGCGCTCCTCGATGAGCAGCCCTCGTTTAAGAACTAAGGACTCCAGCGACTTGAAACTGCCTCCACCATTTAAAGGGAGATTAAGGGGTAATTGCTGCTTGGCTGCAGAAGGGTTTAGAGTTGGTTCCAATCTGTTCAGTGGGCATTGACATTTTTCCCCTCTGTACAGTGTAAATGCATCGCACCGACCAGGTGTGTCAAAAAGGGAGGACATTATCGGGTGTGACGCTTCTGGACGCATTGACCCACGTCAGGGAATTTCAAACCTATGTAGAGCCCCCATGTGGTCCACGAGGGCACTGCAAGTTGGCCGTAGAATAAATGGCAAAATTGAACAATTTTAATTAATTTTACGTTTTCGATAGAACTTATTTTTTATCAAATGTTGAATGAAACGCGCTTTTGTATTTTTCTTTAAAAAAAACTTGATCGCCGCTCTCTTGTCAGCTCTTCGCTGTGTTTCTTTGTTTTATCTTTTGATGAAATATAAGGTAGAATAAACTTTCTCTGAGAATGTATGTCTCTCCCGTGTTACTTGTGGTCACATGTGGTGCGACAGAACAGGGGCCAGAAAAAGGTTGGTCACGGCTGCATCACAGAGTGTGTGTGTGTGTGTGTGTGTGTGTGTGTGTGTGTGTGTGTGTGTGTGTGTGTGTGTGTGTGTGTGTGTGTGTGTGTGTGTGTGTGTGTGTGTGTGTGTGTGTGTGTGTGCGTGTTTAGGGAATATTCAATTCCGGAGGACTTTTAGGTGGAGAAGAAGAAGCAGGAAGTTTGGAAACTGAAGTTTAGCACAAAGCAGTCGCACAGGAATATTAATGAGAAATTAATTATGTTTGGTGTCAAGGCTCCGCTCCACTAGCTGCTCCCCGCGCGATTAGTCCCTCTGTAGGTCACAGAACTGCTATCTTCCAGTACAGTGGGTGGAGATTGGATGGGGGCTGGGTGGAGGCTGGGTGGAGATTGGGTATAGGCTGAAGGGTGGTAGCTGGGTGGATGCTAGGTGGATGCTGGTCGGGGGCTGGAGCGAGTGATGGTGGTGGGACCTGGTGGGGGCTGGAGACTAGGCTGTCGAGGCTGTTATGCAGGGTGGAGTCTTGGTGGATGCTGGAGGGTGCAGGGGTAGTCAGATAATGGTGGTGGGACATCATTAGGGGGCTAGGGTGGACGCAGGGTGGGGCAGTGGTAGAGGCTGAGTGGAGATTGAAGGGAAGCTTGGGTGCAGACTAGAGTGGAGGCTAAGGTGGAGGTTGAGTGGAGGCTGGTCGGGGGCTTGAAAGAAGAAAACAGCCAAAAGAAACAGTCGTGAGCGATTACTCCGTCCTGCTCAGCCCCTTGCTTTCTGCTTCCAGCTCCACCGACACCTGAGGTCCAGTCGTGAGAATGGGCGAAGCCCCTCTGGAAAAGGATCGAGTGGAACTAACGTGGTTTTCACCAGGTCGGGTCTTAAATCCTAAATCTGGATGGTGCACAGTTCAGTCTGCACCAACACCCAACAAACCACAGATCCTCCCAAATCCAAAATAAATCAAACGCTCCTCTTCTCTCCGGTATTATAAGAGAGCGGAGGGAGGGAGGGAGGAGCAGAAATGGAGGAAGAACCAGGAACATGGCAGCAGAAGGGAGGACACCGAAAAGTTCAGATCAGTGTTTTTCGAACCGGTGAGCAGTGAAAACACTTCAAATGACACCTTAAAAACATGACGGAAATTTTCTTTTGTGTTGCACGATCAAAATTGCAACACCGTCATTTTTGATCTAATTCGATCGATTCCAACAGCTGCTCCAGCAAAACAAGTTTCACTCAAGGTCGTGGGGGAAAGGTTCAACTATTTGTTGAGATTCGGTCCTTGACGATTCACTGGGTCAAAAGAGTCGTTCTTTTCCCCGACTCTTTTTTTTCGGTTCGTTTGGTTCAGTTGGTGTCACGCACGGTGATCGAGGGACGACTTCCGGAACCGTGAAAGAGAGAAAACAAGAGTCGCTTCAGCTCCGTCATTAGCATCACATAGGGTCAAGAATCATTTCATTCTGCCAAAGATTAAATGAGTAAATCAGTCACATTGTGCCCAACGCCTTTTTTGCTTCAGGCTTAAATTAAGTCGCTGATATATTTTGATTTCTGAGTCAAAGATTAACTCTTTTGCCGCAGTCACTTTTGACTCCCAAGTAATTTAAAAGATTTGTTTGCCACAAACGAATCGTTTGTGAATCTTGAGACAAATAATGCAAGATTCAAGATTCAAGATTCAAGATTCAAGAGGTTTATTCGTCACATACATATACATACTTTCATACATATATGCAGTGAAATGTAATGCAACGCACCCGGTGATAACACACAATATGTCATAGGAAAATTTATTTCGACAAGATCAACTAACTGATTCCTAAAACGTAATACAGTTAGTCTAATACTTATAGAATAAAGTAAAATTATATAGAATAAAATAAAATAAAATTAAATTAAATTAAATAGATAAAGGGAATAGGCATACGTATATGGGATAGGCAATTATGTATATACAGATATGTGCATTAAAGTGGCTTGTGAATAAAGTGAGGTAGCGTTTGTGGGATATTACAGCACAGTATACAACAGTACGGGGCAGCAATAAGGTAACACCGAACAACCCAGAACAGTGACACAGTATGCAGTACAGTATGTTACATACAGTACAGTAAGGTAGTGGAGCCTATGTGTGTGGCTCAGTGAGGACCCCTGGTGAGGTCAGCATTGACAGTTCTTATGGCTTGTGGGAAAAAACTCAGTCTCAGTCTCTCTGTTCTCGCTGTGTGACTGCGGAGGCGCTTGCCCGACCGCAGCAGCTGGTAACAGTCCACTGTTGGGGTGGTGAGGATCCTTCATGATCCTGCGGGCTCTGCTACTACATCTCCCGGTGTATTAGTCCAGCAGGGTGGGGAGGGTAGTTCCAGTGGTACGTTCAGCTGAACGCACCATCCGGGAGAGAGACGTGGTGTTGTTGGGGTTACACCAGCGGTTGTTTACCATTAGGCAGACGCCTCCATCTTTGGATTTCCCCGACTCACCCGATCTGTCGCCACGGTACACGGAGAAGGACTCGACTGGACGGATGGCTTCATCCGGCACCAGTGGGTTCAACCATGTTTCTGTCAGACAGAGGACGCAACAGTTTCTCGTGTCTCGTTGGAATTTAATCCTCGCTCGAAGTTCATCCATCTTGTTCATCAATCTTGTTCTCCAGGGACTGGATGTTGGCAAGAAGGACGCTTGGCAGAGGTGGACGGTAAGGTTGTGTCCTCATTCTGACCCGAATGCCGCCTCATTTACCTCGGTGCTTCCTCCGTGGGCCCGCTCGTGAAACAGCGGCTCCATTTTTGCTGTTGTTGTTGAGCGTCTTCCCGCGTAGAATTTCAGCCGGCCACTCTGCTTCCACGGATAAAAAGTCCCAAAGTTGTTAGTTTAGGGAAGTTTTTATGTCCATGAATGCATCGCGGCCGTAAGAGGTAACTGCCGATGTTTTTTTGGCGGACATTATGATAAAAAACAGAAAAAATAGTAAAATGTGCAAAAGTCGATCGGAGCGCCAGCAAGGGGCGCAAGGGGGCGGCGCCACTATCAGCAACTTGGGCTATTTGTATTTGTTCCTCCAAATGAACCACTTGGACTGATTCAGGAGCAGTTCTCATGCACGGCATTCCTATTGATTCCTACAGAGTTTCAGATAATTAAGGTTCTCCGATAATAAAACGTTCCTGCATTTGACTTGTAAAAATGTAATCCAGCTTTTAAACATACTCTATAATGTGAAGTTAGAGGAATCCTCATATCCCACTAAAGTGTGTACAGACAGCTAAAATGCCAGATATTAAACGTAGAACTCTGCCTATATCTCAGTCCAACTGGGATGAAAAATAAATATGAATCTCAATCTCAATGAAGAACCCCGAGCCAGGATCTGCTCTATGCTTCGAAACACCAGAGATTACAACACGGTGAGTCGGAACATTCTGATCATAGTTTGATCCGAGGCGTCCTCTGTTCTCGCTGTCAGAGCAAACGCCAATAGGCTTCACTGGGACATAACAGCACACACTGGAGGGCTTTGGGTTTCCATTCATTTCCCACAGAGAGAGACAGATATGAGGCAAAAAGTGAACAGTCAGTTCTTGAAGTTGATGTGTTGGAAGCAGGAAAAATGGGCAAGCGTAAGGATCTGAGCCACTTTAACAAGGAGCACATTGTGATGCTGGACGACTGGGTCAGAGCATCTCCAAAACCACAGGTCTTGTGGGGTGTTCCTGGTATGCAGTGGTTACTACCTACCAAAAGTGGTCCAAGGAAGGACAACCGCTGAACCGGCGACAGGGTCATGGACGACCAAGGCTCATTGATGCAGGTGGGGAGTGAAGTCTGGCCAGTCTGGTTTGATCCCACAGAAGAGCTACTGTAGCACAAAGTGGTGAAAAAGTGAATGTTGCTGTTATGGAAAGGTGTCAGAACACACAGTCCAACTTACAGGACTTACAGGATCTGCTGCTGACGTCTTGGTGCCAGATACCACAGGACACCTTCAGAGGTCTTGTGGAGTCCATGCCTCTATGGGTCAGCGCTGTTTTGGCGACCAACATTAATTTGTGGTGGTTTTAATGATGTGGCTGATCGGTTTATCTATATATATTAAAGAAAATAGCAAATTTTGTACTCAATTTCTCAATTGCGACCCGTCGCATTCTTTAGGTACATTTGGTGGCTTTTGACTTTTTTCCCCGCATCAGCAGAAAGTGAAGAATCAGAGCTTCAAAACAAGATGTCACTTGTGCAAATCAAGGAAACATTTTTAAAGCTATGGCTTGTTAATGACAAGGGTGTGGCAAACTGTGTTTCTGAATCACCTCCAAAGTTTTCCCCACACACTTGGTTCATTCAGCTCCCAGAATGCAACTGGTTGGAAGGCAAACACAGCCCGGCTACTTGTCACATGGCTATTTGGCAACCTGCTGAATGGGAACTTGATACCCTGTGGAATGGGGCAATCTCTGCATTGTTCTTGTGTTTTGAGGGAATGTTGAACAGCGTCATCGACAACATGTTTTGCTGTTACAAAAGCTTTTTTTCAACAGTGAAAATATACATATTTTATAAAAGTGGTATTATTAGGACAACACAACAAAATGTACAGTCTGCCAATAATGTGAGTCTCTGTATATCAGCCTCGGTGTGTCATTTAAAATATAAATGTGCGTATGCCAAATATCTTCAAAGTTGTTGGAGTAATTATGTGGGCTAACCCCACCCTACCCCAGCTACACTCTGGGAGCCTGTTTGGGGCTTCTTTCCATTTCCTCTTGGCCCCTGGTTGCATTTGCAGGTAAACTTGAGAATCTTGTGCATTACTACTTTTTCATAATCACCAACCTCAACGAACTTCATCACGTCATCAACTTTTTCAGTTGTGACAACAACGGACGTGTCGTCGGTCTCCTCCGGTGGTTCTTGAAAAAATTCAGTTTTCATCGTCACATTCAGGTTAAAATGTGTTGTTTGAAATGTCCTCCAAGTCCGGGATAACGGCGCTATCAGATTCAGCATCGCTGTCGTTCTCCGTGTCGCTGTCAGAGAACTGACTATTAACGCGGGAAATTAAGTCCAGTACGCGCTGCTTACACTGACTTGGATCCATCGCATTGGTGAGATTAAGGTCCGCGATATGATTTAGATTTTACTCCACCCACTTCTCCTAATCCATAACAGTACAGAGACGAAAATTTTTCCACAGAGAAATGAAACTGGATCCTCGTCTGTTTAACAGAAGTGACGTCAGTGTGACTTATTCGATGGCACACATTGGTACACGACCCCTCCACAAGGATGTCTCTGTGTGTGTGTAAAAGTTGTTCGATTTAAAGGTTGAACTCTATCGAAACGGTTTCACATTGTGACTTCACATCACATGGAATATGGAGGAATGATCTTCACCTGGACGCTCACTTCAAAGGAAACGATCGATCGGTGTCGTTCAGCACTATAAAGCGTCTCGGTAAGTGAACGGTGTTTCCCCATGTCATCTTACGGGAATGTTTAACTCCACGGTTGAGCATACAGTATATCTAGTATTTATAAATCAAACTCGGAAAATATGTTGAGAGATTAAAAAAAAAAAAAAAAAAACACAAAGGAACATGAAAAATCAGTATTTCCTTCAAGAAATGTTTTTTCAACTTATTTGGCTGCTCCTGGCGATTTTAGAAATGTGCGAGATAGCGGGTTTTGCTACGGTGGGTCACAATTATATAAAATTATTCTTTATTTATATTAACAATATTTATTAATTTATAATAAAGAACTTTTTAAAATATTTGTAATTTTTTTTAAGTAATTTTATGACATAATATAAATATATATTAAAATATATTTTTCTGTCAACTATTTATTTAAAATATGATTCTTCCGATCGGCCTCCACCACGCTGCACGTCGGTGCTCAGAACTCCCGTGATGCACGTGGAGGTTTGGAGTCCTGCCCCACAAAACAGTAATATTGTGCAAATCCCCAGAGCACCAGGGGAGGTTAGGTTTAGGTTTTCTTTTTGTTTTTTGTTTTTTAGGGGCCGCTGGTTCTCTTAGTGCTATCAAATGAATATAATTTTTTTATTAGTAAATGTGACGGGTCTATGAACTTTATAATGACACTTTGGAGTTGCGATGCGCTTTTGCCCAACTTCACTTTTAATTCAATCACTAAGTTTAGACGAAGCCGCTGGAGAGCGCCCCGCATATCCTTTCAGGAGGGGAAGAAAGGATGGATTTCATTTTTAAACCCGGCTATTATTCCTAATCCTCCAAGGTCCTGCCTTTTGATCCGAGCTGACCCCGGCCCACGTCTCAGGTGTCTCCCACCTGGAGAGTGTGTGTGTGTGTGTGTGTGTGTGTGTGTTGGGCAGAGGGCAGATTCTTGACCTCTATCGGGCTGGAGTGCACCGACATGTTTGATTAATTCACTAATTATTGTTACGTTTCCCCAACGCGACCTCAAGTTTTCTTTCGGCAGGCTCAGATATCTTTTTGGATTTTCTTTCATTTCTTTCATTTTTTTCCTTCCATATGAAAGTCTGTTTTCCCACCAATGTCACTTCAGAAATGCATCGCTAGACACACAGATTTTTCTTATTACACACAGATTTATTCTTATCATCTACAAAACAAGTTGTAAAAAAGTTGTTGAATATCTTTTATGAAAATTAAATCCTACGAATTTACTTTTTGTCATACATTTGTTTATTTTTGTTTACATCCACCAATCGTCATTATGGGAAATTTTTTTTATGGCAAACAAATTTTATCGATTTTTTGTGGGTTTTTTTCGGTGTGCCACAGTGTACAACCAAGAATATGAAACTCTATCGCAACAACGAGACAGAAATGGTTTTAAAAGAAAATTAAAAATTCTTCACTGACAGAACTCAAACAACTCAGAAGAAGCCACAAACATTAAACAAAAAAAATGCAAAACCAAGACTCATAATAACTGAGATACTTCGCTTACGAGATCAGCTCGTGGTAATCTATGACTTTCCGTTTCGTTCACGTTCATTATGGCAGAACCGATTTCCCACCCGACACAAGACGTCGTTTTAAATACAGAAAAAAGGCTGAAAACAATCAGCCCTGACCAGCTGATCCAGCGCTGGAACAGGTGAGTCCAGAGGGCGCCCTCTGGTGGCCAGGTGCGGGACGGAACCAAGCTGAATGAAAACACGGGCGTCCACGTTCTTCACAAAGTTGTTGTTTGGTATCAGGGGTTGAGGTGGCAGCTTTGTTTTCATCTCATTTAATGTCATACACTTTATAAATCCCCATGGGAGAAGTAGTTACTCAAAGGGAATCTCAATTGTGTATCTTTTCCTCTTTTCCTGGACGTTTGATATGAAAGACTTTTTGATACTTATTGACCGATGAAATGAAATGAAACACAGTGGGTTGGACCGTCCTGTCACAGAGTCCCAGCAGCGGCAGCAGCGTCGCCGCTCGCAGCCCCTGAAGCTCCAGGAAACCACGGGTTCCACAGAGCGCAAAGTAACCTTTTGCCGCCATTGATTTTTCGTGCGAAATCGCCCTCTCCCTGGCGTTCAAGCGCTGGATGCACGGAACGAGGTGTTGTTTTTTTTTTTTTTTGTTTTTTTTTAAGGAAGGTAAGATGTCTCGCGGCGAACGGCGGCCCCGGCCCCTCCCCTTTGCCCCGACGGACGCCAAAGTCCCTCGTCTTCGCCTCGACTCGTCCTCGCCCTCTCGGGGTTTGGCTATCTGGCACCGGCTTTCTGGGTCACTTTGGGCTTCCCTCTCCGCGATCATGTTTAAACAATATCCAGCGCTTTATAATGAAGCACGATGATGTGTGAGTAATGAGCTGGCGGCGCATAGATTTCCCCCCCAGCCCTTTAACAAAGTGCCCTGACCTTTTTAACTAGAGGAATTAATTGGGCCGGGCTAACCTTTCAGAGGCTCGCTGTGAAGTAAGACCGACCGCTCCCGTGTTGCCTCATTATACTGCGCTCCTCTTCATCCTCCTCATCCTCCTCCTCCTCCCTCCGTTTTTTTTTTGGGGGGGGGCGGGGGGGGGCTCCGCCAGCTACTGTCTCGGGCTCGGATGGGGAATATGTCTGAAGTCGGAGCAATCACACCTCGGCGTGGGGCCTCTCCCCGTGTTCCCGCGGGTTTCCCCCGGGTTAGACGCCGATGCCCTCGAGCAAGGCATCGGTCAAGCTCTGGGGTCGGTCCCCCGGGCGTCGCCGGGAGCGGCAGGAGCCCACTGCGACCCGCCGAAGGAACCTGAGACGGGTTGGCGGGTCAAGTGCAGGGGACGCGTTTCCTCCAGAGGGGTTGGTAAAGCATTGGGAACAGAAGGCTGGGACCGAGGCTTGCTGCGGGCGGTCTTGGGGGTTGGACGTGGGAGAGATGCATGGAGGGTCCATTGTACGGAAGCCGCTTGTGTTGTTGGAACCAAATCCCAAAACAAATAGAGGAAAATAAAGGAGGGTGGGTGGTCGCTTTGATTTGCCATCAAGAGGTTTATTTTCAAGAGGTTTATTTGTCACATACATATACATACGTTCATACAAATATGCAGTGAAATGTCTTCGGACGATTAAAGGTTCCCGAAATCTCTTTCAATGGGAGGAATGAGTCATCGTTGATAGCAGTACAATGTGGAGTGGTGGATGGTGGTCGAGCGCATTCGCCACTATTGAATTATTCATATTGACTGTCATTCTAAGGTCGTAGGCCTCGTCCAAACGAACCAAACGAGGACCAATGCACAACTCGGATAAATAAAAGATAGATACATGGAAAACCAAGAGGGACTTTGGGGCGAACATAACAGCGCATAACAAATAAATTATACATTTTTATTTTATATATTTTCACATCAATTTGGTATATTTTACCAATACCCTCAGACTGACATTAAATAATCCAGCATTCATTTGCCACATTGAGGGAAAACACCTCCCTTCCAACAGTACAGTGAAGCGGCAGATTCTAAACTGTAATGAATATCAAATGAAGGATCTGAGGGGTCCATCGCGGGTTTACTCTTTAAAGGCAGTCCCCCGACGAGCCCCTGAATAGTTTAAGAACATGAATAATAATAATAATAATAATAATAATAATAATAATAATAATAATATAAATGTCAACTTCATGCGTCACAGAGTAAAAATTAAAAAAGAAGACAATAGAAATACAAAAGTGTGTTAAAACAAAGTGTACAAAGTTAGACATTAAAAGATATTTAAAAGAATAAAACATAGCACGTGCATCAAGCAAAATGTTCAAAATAAATAATGTTATAAAAAATTAAATACAACATTCGGAAACTGACACTCCCTTTTTCTGACTAAAGATAATTAAGGGCTTATAAAGTATAAACCTGTGTCATTTATCTTACCTTCACGATAATATAGATCATAATAACGTAGTACAAATAGACAGGTACAACCTAAAATCACAGAAGTCACAAAGAATAAGTATTTGTCTGCATTAACATTCATTTTAATACAAGATACATTTTATGTTAATATATTTTTGGCCTGTCAGTCATTTTCTCCCGTCCATTGTTCTCCAGAATGAGACTGAAAACAAAGACTGTGCTGTAACATGAGCATTTATTTGGTATCCCTCTAACATTAGTTCAAAGTTCAAAGTGTTTGATTTGTCAAGTGTACAGTACAACACAAGGTCTTTCGGTACAATGAAAATCTTAGGGCATGACAGGCAACAACTACGCATTGGGCATAAAAAGATAAGATAACAAGGCAAAGATGAGGAGGAAATAAAAATTGGAAAATAAAATAAGAGTCAAATATAAAAAAAGTAAGAGTCGAGTTGCAAATTGCGGGCAAGAGGTCGCAGTGTATGTACATAACATTAAAATAAGAAAATAATCCTAAAACGGAAACATAAAATTGGAAGAGTGTATGTCCACAAATAAGACACCAAGGCACCATCTTTTTAGACTCCTGTGTTTTAATGTGGTATCGCTTTTCTATTACTGTATTATGATCGCAGTATAATAGTGTAATTAGTAGTATTAGCTGTTTTCAGGTTCATCGTTTTGGCCGTGCAACCTCGCCCACTTGGTGCTTTCTCCACACATATTTTGTC
Source organism: Zeus faber (assembly GCF_960531495.2). Taxonomy (NCBI): domain Eukaryota; kingdom Metazoa; phylum Chordata; class Actinopteri; order Zeiformes; family Zeidae; genus Zeus; species Zeus faber. The sequence goes on from NC_137191.1 coordinate 6,687,224, forward strand.
AGAAGTCCCTTCTTCCAGTATCTTCTCCATCCAGAGTTTAGCTTTTGGACTTTTTCTTGGGGCTGTGGATCCCTCTGGGACCGTGCCTATGATAAAGGGCAATAAAAAACAAACTGGATTTGACTTGCTTACCGCAATAAAAACCCTGTGATATGAAAATAAAAAACAGTGTGATCCGTGTGAAACAGTCAGCTTTTTTGAGACCCAAATTGATTTTTTTAATATATTAATCATGCATGGATAAAGAGGGAACTAATACTCCAATTTAGCTCTCGTCAAAACGTTGAAAGATTAATGGAGGAGGCTCGAGAGTCTTTTTTATTTTTTTTTTCCTGTTTACATATTATTAAACGTTACAAAATGCGTGGGAATTCAACTTTATTAAAACACACACACACACACACACACACACACACACACACACACACACACACACACACACACACACACACACGGGCACAGGGCTGCATTTTCAATGCCGAGACTCGACTCGATGCAGTTTTCTGACACTTTGGCTGCGGCGGCACTTTCCTCCTCGTCCCCGGCAGCGAGAAAACACGGCGTCTGCATCAGCGGCGCCATGATGTTTGGTTTGCAGAGCATTAGCGCCGGCTTATCCCCGCAGCGTCTGATGAGCTGCTTATCCCCGCAGACCCCGCCCAGCGGCCCCCTCGTTCGGAGGGCAGTTTCCCGCGTCGAGGCCTCGTGACAACGCCGAAGCGGCACCGGCGGGTTTGCGGACACCAACAAGCGTTTCCGCCAAAAATAGGAGGCGGCCAGTGCTGTGACGGAAGCCCTTCAACGTGGCTTCACGCCCCTGTGAAGGCGGACGATATTTCGTTTGTGTCAGGATGACTCTTCGGAGCGACTCTGGAGTCGCACTGGAAAAGGAGGAGTTGCTTCGCGACCCTGCAACCGTCTCACGGGCCGAACGGGGACTCCCGAACGAAAATCTTGAACGAAAAGGGCCGCGACACGGGCCCCCAGCCGAGGCGAGGAATCTTTCATTTTGAAAGAAAGAAAAAAGAAGAAAAAAAGAAAGAAACAGTCTTTATTAGTCATGCAACACACCACACTACAACGCATGCTTGCACACACACACACGCACATGCTTTTGATGGCGGCCGGTGAAATGGATCCTCTGCTTTTGACCCATCCTGGCTTGTCCTTCCTCCGGGGGCACAGCCAGGAGCAGTGGGCAGCGTACGTGGACGCGCCCGGGGACCAGGTGATAAGTGTCCATCGCTGGTCAGACGATGATGGGTGCATGTTTTTGGTGGGGGTCCTTACTGACGTGAGGTGGAGGAAACCCCATGTGAGCACGGGGAGAACATGCAAACTCCACACAGAAAGGCTCCTATTTGGGAGATAACCCGCCGGAGCACGGTGCCAACAGCGCCCCATGTGAATGTGAATGATTTACAGTTTGCATTGGTCCTCGCTGATCATTTTGACCGACTCCTCTGACTCCCCGTCACACCGAATGAGTCATCGGTCGGGAAAAAAATAGTTACTCGTAAAGAGCCCGATCTCCAAAAAGAGCCGAGCTTTTCATCACTACAGCTGAGTCAAAGGAGCAAAGGAAAAGTAAAAAAATCACAATAAGTAAGTGGATAAACGGTTCCCGATCCTGTTGCGCCCTGGGCCCTGATGAGCATTCTGTCATCGGTGTTTATGTCTGCTATCGACACGCTGACTCTCTTCCCCACCCCCAAACTTGAAATCAATGCACCTGTGGCTTGAGCCTCTTGCATTTGTTGCCCCTCGTGTAAATAATCTTTAAGGAAGGAAAGAAGGAGGGGGAGGAAGAGACGGAGGAGACGGAGGAAAAGACGGCGACATCGGCACTTTATATGCTAAACATTTAGCCTCGGTAAGAATGCCTTATCTATATGCAAATTATAACTTATCAACTTCAATAACTGTTTAACGCCGTGTCTCCAAAACACACGATTACCTTCATTTGTCAGGCTGGTGGGGGGGGGCGGTGTGGGGTGGGGTGGGGGGTTGTCGCAAACACTGGGAAAAATTGGCGGTGGTTGAAAGAAAATTTTAAAAATGGGATGAAAGAGGAGAGAGGGAGGTGTGATGACAACGACTCACGTTTGTGTCGCTCTCTTCATCTGCACCGCGGTGCTGCTTGGAGCCACACTGTGCGTCCAGGAGCAGAGGAGAGGGGAGGAGGAGAGAGGAGGACGGAGGAGGACGGAGGAGGACGGAGGAGGACCGAGGAGAACGGAGGAGGAGAGAGGAGGAGGGAGGGGAGAAGGGAGGAGAATGGAGGAGGAGGGAGGAGAACGGAGGAGGAGGAGGGAGGAGGAGGGAGGAATACGAAGGAGAAGGGAGGAGAAGGGTGGAGGACGGAGGAGGAGGGAGGAGAACGGAGGAGGAGGGAGGCGGAGGGAGGAGAATGGAGGAGAAGGGAGGGAAAGGGAGGAATACAAAGGAGAAGGGAGGAGAAGGGAGAAAAATGCAGGAGAAGAAACGCCCTGGAGAGGATGATGAGATGTGTTATGGTCCAGCAGGAGATGACAGAGAAAAAGAAAAGAAAAGAAAATATAAAAAATTAATGTCTCGCGTTTCCTTTCTGTTTTTCCATTTTCAATTTGGGAGTGAAAATATTATTATAAATTCTTATTATAATTACTAATAATTATGTCATGGAGTGTGAAGGATTTCCCTCTATAAGCGTATTCCTGCTGTAACGAAAGGAAATGCTCCAATTCAGTTTGTGGTAAATATGAAAACCCTGCACACACAACATGACTGTGTGTGTGTGTGTGTGTGTGTGTGTGTGTGTGTGTGTGTGTGTGTGTGTGTGTGTGTGTGTGGGGGTGTGTGTGGGTGTGTGTGTGAGCATGCATCTTGGAAAAACGTGGCAGTTGCACTCCCAGAACAAATACGGTTGAATACGAGTAAACAAGATTGGCTTCCGCGCATCTATACTTACCCTTAACGTTGCTCTGAGCATTAAACTCCTTCCTCAAATCTCTTCTGAAGCTGATCTTGTCACCTGAACTAAATTCCCCTTTAGTTCAGGAGAGAGAGTCCCGTGGAGAGCCCCCTGGAGAGCCCCCTGGAGAGCCCCCTAGAGAGCCCCCTAGAGAGCCCCCTAGAGAGCCCCATAAGGATAAATGGACAATTTCAGCGTGACCTGAAGAGCACATTTAAACTTGATGATTGGTGTGACATTTTAGCCATTTTCATGCTGAAAAGCCTAATGTCACTTGAGGCGTGCAGCTAGACCCATGGTACCACTGTACAGTGTGTGTGTGTGTGTGTGTGTGTGTGTGTGTGTGTTTGTGTGTGTGTGTGTGTGTGTGTGTGTGTGTGTGCGCGCGCGTGCGTGTGCGCGTGCACGTGTGTGTGCGTGTGTGTGTGTGTGTGTGTGTGTGTGTGTGTGTGTGTGTGTGTGTGTGTGTGTGTGTGTGTGTGTGTGTCTTTGAGATTTTCTGGCCGGGGAAGGAGCCTTTTCTGCCTTTTCTTTCCATCCCCACGCCTGAAGGTAGAAAGTAGATCATCCTTTAAGGGCAGATTCTCATAAGGGGGGAGTCTCTCTCTCTCTCTCTCTCTTTCTCTCTCTCTCCCTCTTCTTTTTTATGTCTGGCAATTGCAAATATCTAATATACTTGAAGGCAGAAATTGTTTGAGATCCAACGAGTCTGAGTCAGACAATTTGAGCCTCAGAAGCCCTGAGTGCTATATTCCTTATCTGGAGTCTTCTCTCTCTCTCTCTCTCTCTCCCTCTCTATCTCTCTCTCTCTCTCTCGCTCTCTCTCTCTCTCTCTCTGGCATCAGACACAGCAACTGTATGGGCGTGCGCTCACCCTCTCATCCTCTGAACGCTTATCTCCACACCTTCTCCCACTGCTCTGGCATAATGCATAATTCATTTCACTCCAAAGAAAGAAAGAAAGAAAGAAAGAAAGGAAGGAAGAAAGGAAGAAAGGAAGGAAGAACGAAAGAAAGAAAGAGATTGTATTGGTTGTGTCGCGCCATGTTTGACCTTCTTTCGGATATATTTGCGATACTTCATTTAATGTATTTAGTTGAATGGAAAAGTCTGAAATGAGCTCAGTAGGAGCGGGCAGTTTTGAGTTCAACGTTTCAAAACGCACCGTGAGGGAGGACTCGCTCCGTGGCTGAAGTGTGGTTAGTAAATAAAAAAAGGCAAACCTGAAGCAAACACCGCCCGGCAGAGAACGGAGCCTCAAAGGAGTAGAAAAACGCCGATGTCGAGTTTCCTTTCAGTGCCAAAAATAATTTGGATTATCATCAGAGTGAAAAGACTTGAAGAGCTGCTTTTCAAGGACTATTCACGGATCTCAGCTGGAATCGTTCAGCGAAAAAGGGCGACTTCCGTGCGGAGCCAACCAGGACCTCTCAGGTCAAGCGTGGAAAAAAACCCACCTGAAATAACGCATTTAAAAATCGCTCCCTGTGGCTCACAAAGTGGTGGTGGATGAAGGCTCGGTGGGCCGGGTGCTCCGACTGTGAGGTGGGGGTGAGGTTTTCCCAGGCGTTCCCGAGACCTCCCGGGCGGCGGGTGGTCTTCAGTATCTGAAGGGGTGCACAACACGCCTCATTCTATCTCTTAGTGTGGACTGAGCGACCTGTTGCCTTGTTGCTGCTCCTTTTGGAGGCTCTTCTGATGGGCCCTGATGCTCCCCTGCTGCTGGGGGTGATTGGGAGAACCATCAGCTTCCCGGCAGGGGTCTCCTGCCTGTCCTGAACCCTGATGGCCGGACGCTGTCCATGGAGCTGGAGTGCTGGTGCCGAGTCATTACAGTCAGTGGTGGAAAAGGCAGTAGGAAGCCACACTTAAAGTAAAAGTAGAGATACTAGGAAAGGACCCTGGTTGAAGTGCAAGTCACTCATTAGAATACCACTTTAAAATGATATCAAAGGCACTTAAGTATGAAAAGTTAAAGTATATACTGTGGAGAAAAAGACTTTGGTTGTTGCTTTGAGCTTAGCTTTTTTTTTTTTTTTTTGCTCAGATTTTTTTCTGGTTGCTAATATTTCTGTAATTTTCAGTGAGCATAAGATGCAGAGATGCATCTTTCACTCCAACAAAAGAAAATATGCGTTTATCAGTAGTAGTAGGTGCAGCTGCAAGTGCAGGTGCGGGCGGAGCAGCATGGAATGAAATTAGGGTCATAGGTATTGGAGCTGTGTATCACCATACCTGAATGTGTGGAAACATTTTATATTAATGCATTTAAAGGTGTGAATCTACAAAAAACATTTTGAATGTATAAAAAGATATCTGAACAAATTATTTTGCATGATTTAAATTATTATTTTTTTTTGCAGTTACACATCTATCAGTTTGTGGGGGGAAAAAAGTTCACACAGAACTCAGTTGTACTTGTGAATCCCAAGTTTACAGTTACGCATCAAATCGAAAAGTCACAAAACTTTTGACCCACCTCCTGAAAAGCCACTGGGGATGCTCAGATTGACTTTCAAATCAGAAATGTCATTTCATTATCCAATCGCGGAGCCAGGGGGGCGGACCTTTCGAGCAGTTTATTCCTGCAGATTGCCGAGGGGTCGATCGCCTGCAGCCCAGACACGCCAATACGATCATTAATCAATCAAATTGGATAAACTCCTGATAAATAGTCTAACGTTAACCGGAATAACTCTGGAGACAGAAACATTGAATTATGTGTCTAAAGGTGGAGGAAGTGAAGTTGAGCTCCTGAATCTAACGTTAGTAGGTGTGCGGCTCTTGTTCTGAACTAACTTAACACTTCCCAGTGACGGTTTCATGATGTGGCTTGGCTGTACATCATCACTTAGCAGCACTTACAATTATGCATCCACCAGTGGACGCCGCCATCAGGAGCAATTAGGGCTTCTGTGTCTTGCTCAAGGACACCACAGCACAGCATCAGGAGGAGCCTGGGATCGAACCAGCAACCTTCAGGTGACTGGACGACCCGCCTCTGCTGAGTGGTGATGGAGCGGTGACCTTGAATTACAAAAGCGCGCTATTTAGTTTGATGTTTTGCAGGGACCGAGCAGTAACGGTCCTCCCAACACGGTATCGAACCGTATCGAACCGTTCGGCACGCCCCCTACGGTTCAATGCGCACACGCGTTGGTGCAGCTTCCGGGCGCGGCCGACCTGGCCGGTGGAGCTCAATGTGGATTGAGTAGGAAGCTTCCTGCTCAATCCACATTGAGCTCCACCGGCCAGGTCGGCCGCGTGGGGTTGGAGGAGAGGGTCGATTATCATTAAAAAAAATTTTGACTGCGCCCAGCTACACGAGTGAAACGCGAGATAAAACCAGGAAGAAATGTTTTTTCTTAAGAGCGCCATCAAGATGTCCGGTCGAAAAAATAAACCCCCAGGGCTGGCCGCGTCCCTCTCGTCACCACGTCGTTCACGAACGATCCGGCTGTTTTGAACGGCTCTTTTGTGTGAATGAAGGGAACAGAGTCTCGCTGGGCGATGAGCCTTCCTTTTGTTAGGTTTCACAGTTTTATGTCGTGTTGTTTGTTTAAGTTGCCGTCTCCTGCCGCCAGCACATGTTTCCCCCTCATGTCGGAGCTAGCCTACGCTCATCCCTCGCCGGGAGGTGCCCTGGCTGAAAGGGAACGCACCCACTGTCACGTCATGTTCAAGGCACACACGCACTGGTCTGACAGTGAGGTTTTATTGAAATTAGTTATTTTACTGTTATTATTCATGTGTGAAGAACACTGTTTATACCTGTTCTACACAAAAATAACTAACTACAGCACTGATTTTATTTTTATTTATTTTTTTATTGTGAAACGTTTTAAAAATATTAAATATATAAATAACAAAAAATAATATTTGAATGATCCACTATCCTGGACACCCATCCTCCAATCAGATGAACTTGTGCAAATTATAACAATCATACACACAGAGCGTTCCACTAGTTGTTTGTGGCAGACTCCTATAAAAATATTGAATATGTTAGACATATATAATATATAAATGTATTTTTTTACACCTTGTAACTTTCTAAATAAAAAAATAAAAAATTCTTGAATATAAAGATACCCAAACCGTACCGTTACGTGGCCCCCAAAACCGTGATACGTACCGAACCGTGAGTCCACTCTATCGTCCCAAATCGAATGCCTTGGTCACGCTACACGAGGTTCAGAGTGGTCGGATCGCTGTACCGCTCACACCACACAACTTTCCGTCTTGTGATCTGGAATCTTGACGTCGTTGCGGGTTCACACGACAAGACTGTTTGGTGACGCACGCGGCAAGTGACGCGATACCAAGCGCGGGACAGGATTTTTTTTTTTACTTTTGATTACATTCTTGATGACTGAAAAAAAAAACCGAATGAAGGCAGAAATTAGATAAGAAGTATATTAAAAACCGAGAAGAAAAGTAAAATAGGTTTGTCGTGTGTTTCTGGCTGCTGCTCCGTGCGCTCCCGGCTCCCCGTGTCTGCTCTCATTGACTGTGTCTCGTTGCGTCACTCCCGAGTCGATCCTAATACGAACAGTTATTAAACCTGCTTGATATCCAGCCGGCGTCTACCAGCCGTCGGCGAGCGCTTGGTGAGCGGTGGGATCACGCGCGTCCCTGACGGGGGCGCGCGGTGGTTTCCCTCCCACCTGGGGCTTTGCCAGGCGATCCCCAGAAGCCTGTCGGCGAGTGGGAAATGAGGCAAATATCTGGTGGTCTGACCTCGGCATAATATGCTGGTTCGGTAGCCCTAATGTGGTGATTTATTGCAGACGTGGAGAATCCCAAGGACGCCAATGCAGCCGGCGATTTAGGGTAGAAAGGCGGTGAAAGCAATATATTGGAGGATTTCCAGGCAGAACGCTAAATACTTGTGTAGTGTTCGCTAGATATATGGTCATTGTGTCACGATTAAAAGCTGTAACTTGCATCTATAACATGCGTCACATACTTGATGAAATGATCTCCTTGCATGGACATAGAAAATGTTCTGTCGTACTCATGGTGTCATTTGTGGCCAAATTTCCCAAATGTCAAGGGTATAGTGTTCTCTGTTTACATGCACAGGTAACAATAAATAACAAAAATGACCTAAATAGAGCAAGAATTGAGGTACTGGCCTTATTTTTGGTTATTCTGGTTAAGCTGTTTACATGCACTTTCAATACCTTGAGTTTCCCTGTGTTATACAAACTAATAGGCAGAATATTCCTTCTGACCTGTGGTGTCCTGCCCACAGATAGAACGACACAGCTTCAAAAATGTACAAAAAGGTGCACCCGGCAGCTCCCCTCTCCCTCCTTGGCTGAGCAGTATTAGGTTACGGTTTGCCTGACTCAGCGGGTGTAGATGGTTGGTGTAAAGACTGCCAACGGGCGACGATTTCAGTCGGCAGTCTCCTCCACTTCCGCTATCTGCGTGTTACCGTTTTCAATGTCCCCGTCGCTACGTGAAACAACAGTTCCAGCGCTGGCGCTGAAACAAAGTGTGGAGATGGTGTCTGTCTATGCGAGACGAGTCCATCGATGATCCCGTCATGTCTTTTTTTGCGAGTAAAAGTCGTGTCAACATACATCGTCAACATACATCGTTTTTGTTTTTTTTGCAGGGATTCTGTCAGGATCCCGCCCCGTGCTTGCTTGTTATCTGTCTCTCTCTGCGGCTCCCTCTGTCTCTAGGTCCCTCTGCCTGTCTCTGGTTTCACGTCCCTGCCACTGCACACCTGTCCCCAGTCAGCGATCTCGCTGCCTGTCTTCACCTTCCCTCTGCTATTTAGCCTGTTCCCATTTCCCTTTGGGTTCACCAGACCGTATCCATAATGGATTCAGCCATTTTGATGCCGGGCCTCATCTCCCCACGTGCAAAGGTTCCACCGAAACAAGTTCCCACCCGACGCTGTCTTTCAAGGGCACCGTCGCCGCATCCTGGTTTTAATGCCACCCAAGACAGCTGTGACTTGTTTAAAAAATACAAAACAAGAGAGGGCATTTGTTTCCCCTAGAACGAAGTGTGTAGAGTGGCTGTGGAAGACTGGGTTACTTTTAATCAGTAAAAGAAAAGGATTCACCTCCCCAGTAATGAGGATTGACACTGCTCAATCTATTTGACATGTGTGTTCCAAGCAATTCTTGCCTTGATGCGAAAATGCTAAAATGGCCGTGCGTAAAGTTATTTAATAAACAGGTGAAAACATTAAAAATAAAAACTTGAACTTTGCAATTGGCAATCACTCCTGTCTGTGGCGTGGGATTTGAAATTTTGCTGCTGTAAATTCGGAGGGCGTCTTCCAACTCCCGCTACGTGCAGCGGTGGCCAGGCAGCCGCAGACACCGGAAGCAGGTTTGGGATCGTGGAAGATCCCGCTGCACGACATCCACCTTGAGATCGGTGAGGCTTTTTTTCCTCCGCATAGAAAAAGTTAATGAAAAATGATTGCACAGCATTTCCAAGTAATTGTTTGCGCCGCTGTCCCGTGGACGACCAGATCGCTTTACATTTTCGTCAGAGCCAAGTTCTGTGTAAGGAATGCGTACGTCTCCTATGGTGAGGGAAGAAAAAAAACACACACACCCGCACACACACACACACACGACACGCACTCTGCCCCGGCCTGGCACGTAACGCTCACTCGAGCGACTCACCCGACTCACTCCAGTTCTACTCACTCCCGGTCCCCGGTGATTCGCACCATCAGGCCACCAGTTTGCTCGAGGAAAATGATCCACATCATTTTGATAAAAGACCGAAAGACCAAGAGTTCTCAAAGGCAGAACATTTATTTTTTAAATGAGTTTAAATTTTGATTTAAATATGATGATCAATCAGAATTGAGTAGTAGTAAACTACTAAAAAGGGACACATTTAAATTCATGGACGGTTACCGACTGTCCCTGTGGCATGGAAGCTGTGGGTGAGCGAGCGAGTGAGTGAGTGAGTGAGGCCCGCGTCAGACCTCCCGCTCAACGCAGGCAGAGCGAGGACCGACCGAGTGAGTGATTCCCAACCCGAGTCACTGACTCAGGTCGCGAATCACTCACTCAGTCCGACTTGGAGTCAGACCTTGACTTTAGGGATGGGATGGGAGAGCGAGTGAGTGATTTTTGCTGCCGTACCAATCAGCTGAGGGCAGGGGGCGGACGGGGGAGCGAGTACTGCGTTGAAACAAGTGCCAAAGTGAGTTTTTTTCTGACAGGGCTAGGATAGTACAGTTATTTACCTGACGCATTTCTACAAATACACTTAATATAAGAGTTGCACAATGGTGTGAGTGACACGTTGTCCAGCTAGTAGCAGGAAGGAGGGGCGAGTCAGTGGAGACGAGGACTGGTCCCTCCCGAACCAGGAAAACAAGTCCTTCATTCCAAACGATTCGTTCAAACTTGTACATCCCCAGCGGGGACACTTCATCAGTCACTCCGTCACCCCCCGTAATGGTTGACTCACTTTCTTTGTGCCGTAAATCGATCTTTCATTTTCCCAGGAGTTAGTACCTGGTGGCAGTGACAGTCCGAATTGCATAGTGAAATGGATTCTTATAGTGTCATGAACGAGACGGATGGGACCCAGGTTCATTTACAAAGGCAGGAATAATTATGATCTGGAAATGGGATGAAGGGCAGCTGGGTCGTTTGGGGGTCCGGGTGGGCAGGCTGAGGGCACAGGGTCCAGAGTGTGGACGGGCTGGTAGTGAGGCGTAGGCAAGCAGGCGGGCAGGCGGGCACGAGGTTTTCTGGAGACGAGGGGAGGACAGGGTCAGACAAGACAAGGAGTAACAATATACGAGCGTTCATGGAGAGCGGTCTGGAGAACACCACGCTATGCGACGGTACGATCAGACGAGGTCTGTGTGAGGAGCCGGGGTTCTTATGTAGAGTGGTGATGAGTGTGACGAGGATGAGCTGTGCCAGCCAGGCCCGGAGCCAGGAGCCACGCCCATGCTGCACTATCAGATATAGAGACAGACATACTGGACACAAGAGGGAAAGGGAGGACAGACACATAAGGAGGCTAGGGGATGGAAGGGCAGGGCTGGGGCCGTGACATATAGGGAACCAATCTAAATGTCGATGGTGTCATTATTCTATGGCCATTACTAAGTGCAATCAACATTAACTTCATAAAGATGAGTAAAATCAAAAAACTTGTCTATTGCCCCTTTAGAGGGCAACCTCCTCACGCCTTTCCGTGCTCATAGTCCCGGTGAAGTGAATCGAATAAATCGTGAATAGAACGATTGCCCGACTTTTTTTCATGCAACACATAATGAAATTGGAACCAATTCATTTGAATGGGGAGATTTTCTTTATTATATACATATACATTACGCAATATTTACACAATTATTTATAAACGTTTCAAGCCCTAATGTTCACCCTAACCCCAAAAACTACAAAAACTACAATTCTGCAATTGCCTCATGGGTAAAGTAGGTATGTACGGATAATAGTTATTTTATTAAACCTAAAAATGAAACAAATTTAATGAGTGAAAAACAACATGGATATGATGCTAGGGGTTCATTTGGTTGGGGAATATAGCTGCATTGTCACAATTTACATATGTAATTTGCAAAGCCCTGAATTATATGCCAGGCCATTTGAAGTTGTGCCCTTTATTGGGCTCTGTCCAAAACAGTTCACCTCGTTTTGGTCGCTTTTTTAATTATTGAGTTATAGGGCTTCAAAGGTGACCTCTGGTCAGGGTTCAAAGGTCAATATCTCAGTCTAGGGTCTAGGTTTAAACTTTGTCGCAGAACATAAGGTAACACGTTTTTGGAAAGGTCTCATCAGTGTGGGTTAACATAAGCACGTTTGGCAGATTTCAGTGGACAGTGTGTGTGTGTTGTGTGTGTGTGTGTGTGTGTGTGTGTGTGTGTCTCTCTCTCTCTGTAGCCCCTCTCTCCCCCTCTCCCTCTTGATGTCCTCCCCTCCCTCTCCCTGTTTTTGTGTGTGTGTGTGTGTGTGTGTGTGTGTGTGTGTGTGTGTGTGTGTGTGTGTGTGTGTGTGTGTGTGTGTGTGTGTGTGTGTGTGTGTGCGTGCGTGCGTGCGTGTGTGTGTGTGTGTGTGTCTTTGTACTTTATGGTGATCGGGCTCTGTACGTAGCCTACTATATTATTCTATTTCTGTGGTGATGCACTAAACTACAGTTGTTCTGTGCTTTACTCCTCCATGGATGGACATTGAGCTGATGTGCTGTCTGTAACCTAGGCTACTACAGGGACAATAGAGCCCCTTGAATTGTCGGGGAAAACCTGGGAATTCAAGTTCATGGCAGTAATTATACACTGCTTGGGATGTTACCGTTAATAGTCAATAGTTAATGTTGACATGGTAATGCTAATAAATTTCAGTAGCCTACGGGTACAGCAGGCAGAACATGATCATGCTTTTCATAACGGGAACGGGAACACTTCCTTACTCACCCTCTAAACCCCCTCCCACCCACACACGCACACACACACACACACACACACACTCACACACACACACTCACACACACCCGCCCCCATCGACAGATCGCCTGGAGCGGCAAAATGTCTAGAAGTCTCCGAGTTTGGGGTCCAAGCGCCTTTTCTCTGTTCTTTTTTTGAGCACCCGCCCCTCTTGACGTCCCTGCACGGGCATGTACACTACAATTTACCCTCATTTCACTCCCCAGGGAGGCATCAGCGCCGGAGGAGGGCGTGGCTGTGGGCGTGGCTGTCCAAACGCTGCTCTAGTTGTGGCTCTCTGGGACGTGCCTGTGCTAGTTCAGTAGCAATGCCGCAAAAAACTACAGTTACTACCCAGCCCCCACCCCCACCCCCACGCCCCAACCCGTGTAGAACCAAAAACAATCTGCTTCAGCGTTTAAAAAGTAGCCCAATTCTGCAGGAGACCTCTGAACTCTTGATTTGTGTTTGTTTCCACTCGCTGCTGGATATGACCCTTGATTCAAACGTGACCCGGGGGATACCTGGCTTCACTCAACCCATTGGCTTTAAATTTTCCTCCCATTTTATTTAGCAGCGAGAAACCAAGGTGTTCGGGGGGAAATGCATGGGAGTAAAAGTGTACTTGTTTGGGGCTCGACGTGGCTGAGTTAAAGCAACAGTCGATGGTAATATGATAACTCAAGTAAAGAAGAGACTCTCCCAAAAAAATACCTAAGTACAGTGACAGAGTTCTTCTATTTTGATACGTTACATCACCGATTTCAATACCCAGCGTCTGATCATAACCACAGGAATGAACACAGTCCAGCAAGCCAGGGGAACACGCTGAGTGCAGAGACATCGGAAGGATTTCAAAGTCTCATCCTTACGTACGCTCTGCGGTTTACCGGGAATATCTTTGTACGTTCTCACCGTCCTTCTGCCCTCGCGTCCGGACCGCACCAGAGCAGTTCAAGCGCTCCGCGTTTGACCTCTTGGAAACGTCCAGCGAGCCCATCCTGGTACCCCGACTCTCTCGGGCTCATTAACTCAGCTTCCAGGAGTTATTTTCCACTTTCACGCCACAGCGGTGAGAGAGCGGATAGAGCACACTGATTGAGCTACGAGTGATACCACTTTTTCGTCTTAAGATTCTGTACTTGTGGTTTTTGGCTGAAAAGGGTGTGAACTACTTCTTTTTTTTTCGGACAAGAGGTTCAGTGGAAAAAGCCCGCGGACTCTACCGTTATTCAGCCGGGAGAGTCCCGCTGAGATTAGAAATCTTAATTCAGGGGAGACCTGGCCCGGGATGGATTGTGTCTGCCGTGCTTCTCCTCCCGGAATGCACAAACAGACACAGATCAGCTGCGTAGACATGCCAACGTCTCCCTATAACATCCTTGACTTGTCTTTTAATAGAATCTAAATGCGCAACAACATGAGCCTTGGGATCGCGGCTCCCTCGCAGATCAACCCGAGTTAGTAGAACGTGCACGTGAGGGCACCGTCAAGGCGGCTGTTTTGACGTGGCTTCGAGCGCTGAATTGCCAATACAGCTTTTTCCTTTTCTTTTTTTCATTTTTTCTTTTTACTCAAATTTAAATTATTTCCGAGAGCACGTCTTTTTAACCCTTAATAACTGGCTGTGGGGAAGCCAGCTTTTTTAAAGATACTGAATGGTACTGAATATTGAATGGACGATTACAGATTCTGAAAGGGAGATTAAGCTGTTCCTCTATATAGGTTTAACATACAAAAATCAACATAATGTTTTTTTTACAGTATGTATTAATGAGGTGGATAGAAGTTTATTATACTCAACGCTAAACCCACAGTACTGTTCAAAGAGTTTACACACACATGAAATGCAGTCAAATCGTATGAAAGACCGCAGAGAAGTTAAAGATACATCATAAATGAATAGTTTAAACCAAGGTGAGGTCCGGTGTCAGTTCTCGCGTGCGTGACAAGACATAGTTTGGGGACCATCTCCCGGTGAAAGATCTTGAAAACGTGTGACCCCCTGTCGCCGATCAGTCATGTAGTGTGAAACCACAACGACTTCACGATTCCCGATCACAAGACGGAAAGTTGTGTAGCGTGAGCGGTACAGCGATCTCGAGGCTTTGAACATCATGCAGTGCCCATGGCACTAGTGTAAAAGCGGTGTAAGTCTTGGCGGCGGGTCCTGAAGCAATAAAATTAAAGAAAACACCCAAAACGCATTTGTGGTCGTTGCTCTGGAGAAGGGAGAGCTGAGGTGCCGAGCGGCTGCACACACGCTTTTCATCATGCATGCGAGCGTGCACGCACACACACACACACGCACACACATACACACACACACACACACACACAAACAGGAACAGAATCAAAAACTCAATGGGACAACAATGGCAAAATCAAACACCCACATAAGCCATTGTTTACAGGTATGGGGGCGTATTAGGGTCTTGGAAGAAGAAAGGACAAAAAAATCATTCCGTTTTTCCTCTTTCCCCCCCCCCAAGACATGATTGGATGCACTCGGAGTGCAGAGTTTATATCGAAGTAACAATTTAGTCTTTCGACCACGAGACTGAAGAACATCAAACGCTCATTGTATTTTTTTCGATATCTGCCGGGGCCGGCGCTTCACACGGACTGAACCGTGTTTGTTTAGTGCTGCTGGCGAGAGGAAAACTGCAGCCGGTGGCATTTTGGGGCCTTAGGGAGCTGGAAATCCAGCAACATAATCATATGTGTTGGCTGAGCATAAATTGAAACGCCACTGAGAGGAGGACAATAGGAGCATGTTTCATATCAGAGCAGAATAAAACTAGACATTGTGATCGTAATACTGTATTAACCCAAATGCTGGAAATTATTATAAAAACATCATAATTGAAATGGAATATAAACACTGTTCGTCATTGATTGTATTAGCTGAAATTGAATAACATGGCATAGGAGCGGGAGCCTGGGTAAAATTCCCAGGGTTGAACTCCTAAATATCTTAAATACGCTCATTAGTTGCACAAATAATTAGCGGCACTCATAGTCTTATCAGTCTGTTTTGGGCCCTTCCAGGGCCTTTCTGAGCCCAGAGGCAAAGATAAAGATTACCGTGGCTAATGCTCCAAACAAATTCCATTACACAATGTACAAAAAAAAAAAAGATTCTAATTACCTTTTCCAGCCAATTTAACATATAATGGCCTTCTGATACCCCAGCATCAAAACAAAAAGAGTCATATGAAAATGTGGAAAATAAATTTGTCAAACTAATATGCTTTTGTGTCAGTGCTATTTCTCACAATTTATGTCACAAACAAACCAAAAATGTTGGTATATTTAATGTTTATCAGCTGCAGTATAAAGTCAGTCGGCTTTATTTGGCCATGTACATTTTCATGGATGACAAATTTAATTTGGTATGTAATGTAATGTAATATACTGTATCTGTGGGGGTCTGGAAGTTGATATGGGGATGTGTTAATATGTTACAAATATAATGTGCATTACTGTGTGCGTAACTATTATATAACGAGACAGAGTGCTGGCTTCTGGTGTCAGATTTAAAGCTGTATTTACCATGTCAGCAGTGGCAACTTTGTACGATGACAGCGCCCAAGGCCCTCTATGTTGGCCCTACGATAAAGAAAATAGTGTAAAGTGCCCCCTAGGTTGCCCCTACGATAGATAAATAATCATCAAATGCCCTCTAGAGTGCCATGACGATAGAGAATACAATGTAAAGTGTCCTCTAGAGTGCCCTTATGAAGGAGAAAACTGTATGAAGTGCCCTGTAGACTTTCCCTGCAATTAAGAAAACGTTATATGGACGTTATATAGTGCCCCCTAGAGCGCCCATTTGAAAGCGAAAACATTATGAAGTGCCCTGTAGAATACCCCTACCATAGAGAAAACTGTGTAAAGTGCCCTCTAGAGTGTCCCTACGATAGAGACAACTGTGTAAAGTGCCCTCTAGAGCATCCTTGTGAACGTGAAAACATTATGAAGTGCACTGTAGAGTGCTCCTACCAGATTTTAAGTCTTGTCCGAAACGTGTTTCAGATGTTCAAAATAACGACAAATTTTGACCCCCCCCCCCCTTTCACTATTGAAAAGTGCTCATTTTATGATTTTCGCCTCGGCCCCTAAAACGCTCTGTGCATGCCACTCATGTTAGGCATAATTTATGAATAAAATAACACAAAGTTCAAACATTGTGATGTTATGTTTCTTCAACACTTCCCCGCACACACATATCAGACATAGAACAGTTCCAACAAAATGCATAACGCAGGCTTTCTGCACATCTCAGCAGAACGCCAAAATACCTGGGTCCCCCCACTTGACCTACAAGGGAAAAAAAATAAATAATAAAGTTCATTTCGCATTAGACAAGTTGTCTTGGCTGATGGATGCGAGGCCCTCCAGGGCCCCAGGTCGGCCACTGCCATCGCACAGAGGAGTCATTACGGCGAGACATGGAGACAAATCTACCAGGCCTCGGACCGTTCCCTGACAGTGCAGGTAATTTGTTTACTAAGATTTCCCCCACAAACAGCAAACAGACCCACTTCCACAGCGGGCATCTCCCCAGGCAGCGTTGGCCATTCAGCATGTTTAGAAGACATTAAAATGTGCTCAGCAGTCATTTCACCAAAATGAATCTTCATGTGCCGTTCATCATGACAGGCGGCTGTTAGCTGCTGCCGCGCCCGCTACCGCGCCCGCTGCTCTCAGGTGAATTGCGATATTAAAGCGAGAGAGGGAGCAGGAGGAAAAAATAAAAAATGTTAGCGTTGAAATGCCAGATCAACGGAAAAAAAAATATGACAGAGCGGTTCCTCTTCTGTAAAATTACTGAGTCAGGGCAGTCGGAGCCTCCTGCACGGCTTGCAACCCGGGTATCACGCTTTTTCGTGCTCATAGTCACGAAAATTAATCTATTGAATCACGTCCCTGGAGTATGATTGTCCGACTATTTTCGTGTCACACATAATGTAATGTGCACCAATTCATTTGAATTGGTGCACATACTTACACTATAATTCAGGGCTTTGCAAATTACATATGCAAATTCTGACAATGCAGGTATATTCCAAGACCAAATTAACCCCTAGTAACACATGAATTTTGTTTTTCACGCATCATTTTTTGCCATTTTTATAATAATAAAACTACTTTTCCCACCAAAATGGCGGGGAATTGTCATTTTTGTAGTTGGCTAGAATTGGGGTTTCAAACGTTTATAAATTATTGCACTTTGCAAATTACATGTGTAAATTCGCAGGTACTGTATATTCAGACCTGCCAACCTGCAAGCATTTTGTGTACCAACCACGCAGTTCCCGGTCAAAGTACGCAGGTACGGAATGCCAGTTGAAACGACAAAAAAAAAATATATATATACATATATATATAGTAATTCATTCATGGAAAACAATCAATCAATACAAAAAATAGCGTACATTAATTCTGTATTTAAACTACATCCCTCAGATTGGCCCAGATGCTACGACCTTGTGCTTGTCGTTGTGGAACGCCTCTCCTCCCTCTCCTCTCACTCGCTCAAGATCCACTGATATGTCAGTGGTACTTTATTATCAACCGAGGTGTAACGCTGCATTGCTGAGCTAAAAATGGAAAGTGGGGGAGTAATAATCAAGCACAAAATTGTGACCATAATGTGAACAATAAAAAAGGTGAGATGTACCGATCGATCAGCTGGTGACAGGAATCTTCTGTTTGCAGCTTGATCGGCCGTGACCAGTGACCGGCCGATCGGCGAGTTGCGTCGTTGACCCTCAAAAAAGAGAGCGAAAGAAATAAGATGTGGGCTGTTCGGAGGCACTTCAAGGTAAACAAAGAAGATAAGATAGATTATTTATCGATCCCTGTCACTAGAGCGGAGCGTCTGCTCTTGGTCCTAGTGCGCCAGCTCTGCTGGTGATGAAAAAGGTTCAACTTTTTTTTTTTTTTTTTTTTTTTTTTAATCGGTTCTTGACGAGTCACTCAGTCAAACAAGTCATTCGATTTGATTTAGTTGGTTAAATGCATAAGTGAAGGAGGAGCTTCCAGTGAATGAGATTGAGAAGAGACAGCCATTTATCATTGCACAGTTTTTTGCAACTATTTCAATTCATTTTGGAATGACAAGTACCATTTTAAAATAATTTTAAAACTATATTTGTAGAGACTTTCATTCGAAGTTTGAAATGAACATTTCCATGTTAAGTATATGTTGTGTTCTATTAACACTCAGTGAGAGTTACAGGTTGCATGGTACTGGAACTTGGTGACAGTATCATATTCTATTTTATTGGAAAATAGAATATTCAATTTTACTGGTACTGGTTCATGAACAATAAACACAGAGTCAAAATCAGCAATGTCACTATTGTGGAAACTGAAAATTGCAGCGGTAGTCTGTGCAACCGTCCAATCAGGTGAACGTGATCAGACCACATTTGTCATTGGCGTCCGGCAGATATACGCAATGACACAAAATTAGATTAAAAAATTAGATTTCTCCGATCACGGATATAAACACCAAATGATCAGATGACAATGTAAAATATATTTAATTGTCAATCTTTTATTATGAACATACAATTGAATAAAAAGATCAAAATTGGCCAAAATCGCAATTGGCAGCTCACACTTAAAAGAAAATTGATTGTTGGTTTGAAACGTTTATAAATAATTGCGTAAATATCACCCAATGTATATAATCATTTACTTTTTGCTCCTCTTGAAGCCACAAGTCTGTATGATATCGACCTCGTTTGAAGATAAACACTTTTTTTTTTCGCGATGTCGTGGAGAAGTACCACACTACCCATAATCCGAAGTGTAACAGCGATGACTCTGATTGGTGGAGCTCACTGTTACCATGGAAATGTTTACCGCACTGGCTGGCTGGTCCTCAGGTGCACAGCTTCTCCACAGCTTCTCCAACGCTGAGAAGCGTTTAGCGAAGACCAAACGGAAGCGCGGGTTATTTCTCATTTTCTAAATGTAATTTGGTGCAGTTTGACCCCATTTCAAACGACTGGCGCCACCCTTGCATTTTGAAGATTTAAATTTTACCACTAAAAAGCCAGGATGCCGTGGTATTTTAACCATAATTTGGCTGCAAAAAAGGTTCGGCCCATTCATTCATTATGATTTTTATTAGGTATGGTTTTAGATCAATTAAATGTGTTGATCTGGTAATGTCAGGAAAAACAAGCGTCCAATTTCTGTTTTGGGGTGTGTGTTAACTTGACTTCATCTTACCGGTTCCTGTTCAGTAGACGTGAGTGAACTCGCTGCTTGGACGCGTCACATTCGCAGCCTCTCCATCGGGGAGAAGCGTTTAGCGGAGACCAAACAGAGTGGATGACTAATTTTCAAAGGCTTTTCTTAAATCGCATGTTATCTTTATTTTTTTTCACACTTGATCGTTCCATTGGCATCAAAGCCGCTACAATTATCGGGCAGATCAGGTGCCGGGCCCCGGTGCAGCCCCAGCGGGGTTCCCAGAGTGAGCGCAGTTCACCCCGCCCGAGGGACGCCGCATCACGCCGCCGCCCCCGCCATCCATCACAGCGGCTGATTGGACGGAGCCGCCAGGGAGCCCCGCCCCCAATCCGCCGCACGCTGTTTAACTCCCAGGCCGAGCGGCGCTATTTCAACTGGATAAATCTGTGAGTGTGCGTGTGTGTGTGTGTGTGTGTTAATGTGTTTGTGTGTGTGAGTGTGCGGGTGGTGCACAAAGCCAGGACATAAAAAAACATGATGAATAAAACCTCATGGGGAGCAATGGAAAGAAAGGACAGCATGAGAGAGAGAGAGAGGGAAAGGGAGAGAGAGAGAGAGAGAGAGAGAGAGTGCGGGCGAGCAAGACTAGAAAAGACCACTATAGAGGGAGAGGGTCGAAAGAGAAAGATGGAGAGATGGGGAGCCAAATAGGAGTGAAAGACCATGAGGACAGGGAGACAGACAGAGAGAGAGAGAAAGACAAAGAGTGAGAGAGAAGAGAAATTAGGAGAGAGACAGAGAGAAAGAGAGAAAGAGAGAAAGAGAGGGGGAGAGAGAGACAAGGAGCAAGAAAAGAGTGGGAGAGTTAGAAGAGCGACAGAAGGATTGTGAGAAAGCAGGGAGAGAGAGAGAGAGAGAGAGAGAGAGAGAATAGCCAGGAAAGAGTAAAGAACAGAGAGGGTGGCTGTGGCAGTCCCGCCTGCCACCTGCTGCCCGAGTGGTGTTTTCAGGACCCCTCCGACACAGAGACGCAGGCAGAGATGTTGCAAACACTACAGTTTATTATCACGAGCGGCAAGATGTAACAAGCCGGGAGCAGGTGGACACACGTCATGAGGCTCCCCCTGTGTGTGTGTGTGGGGGTGGGGGATTTACCTGTTGCTCCATGATTGCTCTGATGAGCAACAGGCGTACAGCCACCCTGATCCCAGGCCCAATTATCTCCACCCAGGACAGGTGTGGCTGCTCAAACCACACCAGCCCCACACTACAGTGAGAAACGGGAAATAGAGAGAGAGAGAGAGAGAGAGAGAGAGAGAGAGAAGGTCGAAGAGAGACACAAGTAAACAGGAAAGAGTAAAATACATTTTAGAACAAGAGCGAAGAAGTGTGAGAAAGAGGAGATTTAGAGAGAGATAAAAATAAAAGAGAGAGAGAGCGAGCGAGCCTGCAGCAGGTGCCAGTGTTGTCTCCTCCTCTCTCCCCTCTCCTGCCTCTGCAATGCCCCCTTCATCTTCCTCCCTTCCTCCCCCACTAATCCACCCACCCACCCCCTCTCTCAACCCTTTCTCTCTCTCTCTCTCTCGCTCTCTCTCTCTCTCTCTCTCTCTCTCTCGCCCTCTCCCATGATCGGCAGCTGCATCCAAGTCGGCCCCACATAGGAAATGATCAAGATTGTTTTTGTCGCCGTCGCCACCTTCGGACCGCCCGCGCAGCCTGATGGGAGCGACGGCAGGCTGCGGGGAGATGTCGGGGCTTTTGTACTTTTTTTTTTTTTTGTTCCAGACCCCCATTCGGTGACATAAACGTTCAGATGGAATTGACATCAGGTCCGGCAGAAGTGGAGCGGGTGCAGGGAGCCGTCGATGTGACCCCAATGAGGAACCCCAGAGAGCCGGCAGCTGTCATCGCCGGCGAGCAGCGGGAGTTTGGTATTAAAGTGATGGACCAGAAGCGGTGAAGGAGGACGACGAAAGGGCTTCCGACTATTTTTCTTTTGAGATTTCGGTTCCTGACGAGGCGCTCTGTGAATAGGGTCCCGCTTTGATTTTCTTCTTTGTTGGTTTGGTTCAGTCCGGTGGGCGAGGCAGGACTTCCTGAACGGTGGACCATGGTCGGAGGAGGAGACGGAATCATCTAATTTCGTCATAGATATTTATTTTTGGTGGATGTAAAGAGTAAATCAGCCACATTCGAGCCACACCTTGGCCTGTGCTCCGTTTCAAGGAATACCTCGGTAGTTATCATCAGTTTGCCAGTCGAAGATTGCTCGCAAAATCCCAAATTACGGGGCTTGTCGGGCACGCAGGCCGGCTCTGCTCGTCCTGGCTCGTTCTGCAAATCGGGGTTCAAGACTCGGTGAAAGGGAAAGCCTGTGTGTCTGGCTGCAGTTACTGAGGCGCAAACCAAACAATAAGAACAAACGACTCCTTTGCCGAAGTGACTCCCCATTTAGAAGGTGATTTAGAAGGTTCGGACGATATAAACGAATGGTTTTGCGAGTCCGGCATCATTACTCAGAAGCCGCCCTCGCTGGCTCGCTGGTGGGGGGGGCGGGGCAAAAAAAATTGAGGGGTCCTATACGGCCGGTGCGACGTTCCCGGAATTGGTTGCAGCGCCCCGTTCATCATCATAATATCCCTCCACGGGACTTTGAGTGTCGGAGTGCGAGGAAACCCGCACAGCAGGGTGGTTTAGTTTGGTTTGAAAGCACAGAGCTGTACGCGTGGCATCAGAGGACAAATTCTCATTACACAGTGAGAGAGAGAGAGAGGGAGAGAGAGAGGGTAAGGGAGAGAGAGACAGAGAGAGAGAGAGTAAGGGAGAGGGAGAGGGGGGTAGGGAGATAAGAAGAGAGCAATTTAACGTCAGTTCCAGTCTATGCTTTAGCAGAAGGTGGAGGATCTCTCCCTCCCTCAACCACAGCAGTGACTTCAGCATGAGGTGTGCATGTGCGCGTGTGTGTGTGTGTGTGTGTGTGTGTGTGTGTGTGTGTGTGTGTGTGTGTGTGTGTGTGTGTGTATGCATGCATGTGGGCCTCCTCCGGGCCGCTCGGCTGCACAGCTCCATTTGTAGCGTCGACTGTCTGAATGCAGAGCTTGTTAGCGGCTCCGGGCCGGCGGGCCGGCTGCGCGGCGGTGGTCCGCCAGGCAGAGGAGCTGCAGGTCCAGAGCCTCCACCCGCCTTAATAAGGGGCCGGCACCACACGCAGCCGGGCCGCTCGCACCCCGGCCAGAACGAACAATAGGAAATAAAAGAAAAGTAAGGGAGAGGGAAAGGAGTGCAAAGACAGAAAAAAAAACAAAAAACCTAAAGAGGGGTGGTGTCGGAATGTTCTGGATGGGAGCGAATGATTGACTTGGCCTGGCTTGCTCCCACTACTTTTTGCTTCCTCTACTAGTTTATTTTGAAATACCAAGGCCAAACCTTCCACGACATGTGAGAATTTAGTGTCATTGAGGCAATTCTTTTTATTAAAGTCGTAATCTGTCAGATAATTCTGTAAAAAAATATATATATATTTGATATTTATCCCATGTTTATTCAGGTGACACTTACACTTACATGCATAACTTTGTGCTATGCATGTGCTCCTCTACATGCTGCTTCACATTGTTGGTGGCGGGGTCGGCCGGGAAAGGCACAAGCTGTTTCACCTCCTCCCCCCCTAATTTTTTTAAATGTTATTATTATTTTTAAATTTTATAAAGCAGTGTAGCTCGTTGCCGTCCGTAAACTATCGATATGGATGATAACGACGCCTCAGGTGACCAATGAAAACACTGATCTTGTGGATTTCCACTTTGATGAGCAGTATAAAAATTTAATTAAAATTAAAATTAAAATTAGAATTGAAATTAAAATACACCACGACATCTCATCTAAAGCAATCTTTGGGAAAAAAATACTGATACATGCTGCAGTCCGTCGCTGTGTGATAAGCCCGGAGCCGCATTTAGAGCACGGACTTCGTTTTCCTTTTGCTAATCTGTAAGTCTACGCTAAAGGTAAGTCAACCGTTGTTGCACATGAGTTTTCGACTTCAACATTTCATTGTTGACAGGACGATTAGTGGGCGGGTAATGGCGTTGGCGGGAGAAACACCGCAGAACAAACCCCTGGCACGGTCATCGATCACGCCGCCCAAAAAGAGGGACTTGGGAGTTTTTAAATTGAAGTGACCTGAGTGGGGGGAAACGCCGGAGGCATTGGCGCCGGGAACGACAGAAGAGCGCGTGGCGAGCGAGGCTGAGCTACAGGCGGCCGCTGCAATGCATCAAGGATAGGCCTCTGTACAACTTACACTCGGCACATTAAAGTGACTTGAGATGGGGCGAGACCCTGAGAGGCATATGCGGAATGAATAATTCATGAAGGCGCGCGGGGATTTATAGGTTAATGCCGGCACTTGCAACCCCCCCCCCCCACACACACACACACACACACACACACACACCCAGCAAGCGGGTGCGTGTAAGGTGAATACTAAAAAATGACGCCACGTACAAACCAAGAAGCGCCTGGGGACTGAAGTTTAAAATTAAAGAAGAGGAGCAGATAGAGTTTTATTAATATAATTATTTATTTATTTTCAGGATGTGTTCAACAGGATGCAAGGATAGAATAACAGGAGCATATTGGAGAGAGGGGCTCAGGATGCACGGAAGAGAGAGAGAGAGAGAGAAAAGAGATGATGATATCCTGTTGTTTACAGACTGGATGCTGCACCGTCCAGTCCGACCAAAAAGGATGGGTTTACCGAAATTAAGTGGGAAGAAAAGGGGACGGAGTAATAAAAAACAAACAAACAAACAAAAAAAAAACGAAACAAGAAAAAACAACAGAGGTGAAACTGGCCCGCGGAGATTGTCACGCTGCAATTACCGAGCGAGCCACTCGGCCATGATGGAGCGCTAAACGGCGCCGGGGTTTCGCCAGTGTTTGTTTTTGTGAGGGAGTCAAGCATGTGCTGGAGTGTCTTTATGTGTAAGCACGGCAGAGAGAGAGAGAGAGAGAGAGAGAGAGAGAGAGAGAGAGGGAGAGAGGGAGAAGGAGAAGAAAGACAAAGATTGTGAGCGACGGAGAGAAGAAGGGAGAGCAAAAAAAACCCACCATCTGTCAGCAAAGGCAAACTGTATGACCCACTTAGCGCCGGCGTCTCCTCGCCGCGCTGTGCAGTTGAAAGAAGCTCTCATTACTCACATTCACCGGCGGATCCGCAGGGCGACACCCTACTCTCCTACTCCCGTGCCTCCGCCCGCTCGGCCCCGTCGGAGCCAGATGGAGCTTCCGGCCTCCGTGACTTTGGTATTTTACCGCCTGCTTCGGGGTGCGGCTTTTTTGTTTTTTCCCAAAAGCCGCCGCGACCCGGTGTCAATGAAGCAGGGCGAGCCAGTGACCCACGCAGAGCGAGGACGCCGGATGAAAGCGCGGGACGAGCCGGATGAAAGCGCTTTCGTACCGTCGGGCCGATTAGCGCGGGGTATGGAATCGGGGACGAGATGTGACGCGGCGGAAACGGAGAATAAACACGGCGAAGGAGGAAAAAGGGGACGGCGCACCTGGCGTCCAGGGGAGGCTGGCGATTAGGCCCGCGGCAGGAATGAAGCCGGACTCCCGGACCATCCGGAGCGCCTGACACGTGAAAGCCGTCGGCCAAATTGAGCGCATCGCCGGGGAGACGAAAGCAAGAGAAGGGGAAAAGAAAGAAAAAGAAGATGATGAAGAAGAAGAAGAAGAAGAAGAAGAAGAGAGGGGCCATAGAGAGGGGGATGAAGACGAAGAAAGAGGGGGATGGCGAGAGACGAAGCCTGAGCAGTAAGAATGGAGGACAAAGGGTGCGCACAAGAGAAATCTGAAAAAATAATTTAAAATGGAACAACTCCCAGGGGCGGAAGACTTCACGTTTGCAGGGAAACAACATCAACCTAAAAGCGGCCGTTGAAGAAATATAACAGCCATTAGTGGTGCAGAAACAGCTCCTTAGGAAAAGGGAAACCGTTTTCCATCAGGGTGCCATTGTGGCCCAATAGCACACGGAATGAGCCATTTAGAGGAAACGATTTCATCCAGTGTCAAAACCAGAAGTGCTGAGTTGATGTGCATGCAGGAAAAAAACAGTGGAGTGCTTTATACGAGGTCTTAAGACCCCGGTCTGTTTGGCTCACTGAGATCGCCTCCGGGAATCCTCTGCCGCTCAAGTAGTAAACAGCAACACTTTGGCAATGACTTAGTTGTCAACGTGGTTCACTTCTGGCACACAACACCGACCTGCAACTACCAGCCAAGGCCAGCACACCATGAATGGAAAACTATGGCATAGATAGATAGATAGATAGATAGATAGATAGATAGATAGATAGATAGATAGATAGATAGATAGATAGATAGATACATACATACATACATACATACATACATACATACATACATACATATATACATACATACATACATACATACATATATACATACATTGATAGATAGATAGATAGATAGATAGATAGATAGATAGATACATACATACATACATACATACATACATACATACATACATTGCCACTTTAAATGCACATATCTGTATATACATAGCCATATTCCTTCAACCTATTCCATTTTATTTCAATTTATTTTTTATTGTATTTTATTCTATATATTTTTTATCTTATTCTATAAGTATTCCACTTACTGTAGTACGTTTTAGGAGTCAGTTAGTCGGTCTATTAGAAAGGAATTTTCTACTTTTTATTTTATTTTATTTTTGTACTTTTTCCTAGGACTTATTGTGTGCTATCACCGGGTGCGTTGCATTACATTTCACTGCATATATGTATGGAAGTATGTATATGTATGTGACAAATAAAAATCTTGAATCTTGAATCTTGAATACATACATACATACAAACATACATAAGTCAAGTGCCACTGAACTTTGACTTTGTCTCAGTGTGGAAAGGAGAAATTCAATACATGGCAATTTTACATGGATTTTCTGACAAGCTCCTTCAGCGGCGTCCTTGGGTACACACGATGAACAAGTTCACTGCAACCGCAAAGTTATCTCTTAACTCAATTGATAGTTGTCGAAGACAGAGTATTGACATCTTGGCGGGATCAACCAAAAGCAAAAGCCATCAAAAGATAAGGAAGCTTATACATTTGGCATAAAACTTTAGCTAAGTCATCGGAAGCTCCACCCTCCGCTTTCAGAGACGAGGCTCGTGTCATTCCAGCGAGGCCTGCGCCAGAGATCCAGACGACGTTTTGCAGGTTCCAATTTTCAACAGCAAGTCCCCGCTTGTCATCTCTGGGACGGTCGAGGGCAATCTTTTCTGCTCGCTCCCTCTGTCTCCGGATTGAGAGCGGGTAGGCAATTCCTTTGTGCTGACAGGGTGTCTGCAGTTCCTCAAGAGGAAGAATCAAGCTCTGTAACTGGTCATCTTTTCTTAAACAGGCCAGGTGTAGGAGGGGTGCTTCCAGGAGCTAACACAGACTTGGGGGCATGATGGGAATTATAATACCCCGGCGAACAAAGGGAACATCACACGTATCATGAATAAAATACCATTCGGTTGGATGATTCTTTTCATAGTAATGATGGTTATCACCGCTGTTCAAACGCGACATGGACATCAGTCAGTCCAGCGGCCGCAATGGCTGCGATGTTCTCACTGATCTTTTGAGTCTTGTAGGGCTCTTGTGTTTAATTATCTGCATTATACAAACATATAACATGTATAATACGGCATTTCCCGGTGTATGACTTCCAAATTATTTATTTCCACTGAATTATTATATCTTGTCCTGTAACTTAATCAAGTTGAAGAAAAAATAACAGTGCCAGTCAGAATTTATGGTCAGAATTTAGCGTTTGAAAAAAGAGACAATTGCATGATTCTGCAGTTCAACAATGATAAAAAGGGGAAGCATTAGATAACAATGTTCCTGAGGCAATATTATTATTGCAACACTAAGTGTTTGTTTACAAAACATTTGAACCCATGAGGGAAAGCTAAAAAATTCACCAGTTAATTGTAGGCAAACACTGTGGGTCGTTCTGAAGTAGCACAGTAATTAAATGTCCCGTTATTATACATTTTTTATGAATTTGTTTTTCAAACAGACTATGTCTGGGTGTGAGTGATGGGATTGATGCATTTCAAAGTTAATATAATTTATGTAACATGGCATGCTTGTGCAAATTGGACGGCTCTCTATCCCCAATGTTGTTCCAAAGATGCGATGTTACCGGGTAGACTTTACAGAGGCTCTGCCAATTAAAATGATGTTTGGCTGGACCCTTATCAGTCAGTTAAGATGCTTTTACCATTGGAGATGTCGTGTTCGAACTACCTGTACGGAGGGACCCACTCATCATCAAAACTATAAATTCCTCCATGTCTTCTCGAGCCCATGTCAAACCTTCCCTTGATTTAAAATGTCCCGGAGAGAGTTGTTGCTACTCCAATCTATGACCCTGTCCAATCTGGTTCCCACACCAGTTACAGTACTAGGACTGCCCTTATCAAAGCCACAAATTACCTCAACATCCTCATCCTCCTTGGCCTCAGCATTGTGTTTTACACGGCACTCATTGTATAGTCACTGCACGTCACAAATCCACCCTTGGCATCCAACTAGCTCTTTCCTCATTCAAGTCCTACCTCACTGACAAACATCAATTCATTCCTATTAACAAATGTATATCTGCTACAGCTCCTGTGACCCAAGGTGTACCCTGGGGTCTGGTGTACCCTGGGGTCTGGTCCTTGGTCCCCTCTTGCAACAAAAGTTTCAGCAAATCATCTGCGCAAAGCAGATATCTTGATCATTGGCCCGGCCCTGAGCATCGATGGCTCTAGACTCTGCCCAGGTCCAAAACCTTGGAGTGTCCCATGTCGATTGGCTTCATGCATTCATACTATCAAGGCTTGACTGCAACAGTCTCCTCTTTGGTACCAGCAGCAAAGTTTTCAACAAACCCCAGTCCTTTAAAACTCTGCTGCCTATTTTCTCACTGGTACTCCTTAGAGAAACCACACCACCCCAGTCCACCAAGACCTCCTCTGGCTTCCTGTCAAACACAGGATTAACTTCCAAATCCCACTAATCACCTACAAAGCCATAAAGAACCTGGCTCCCCCATATCTCTTAGATCTCCTCCACAAATATGCCCCCTCCAATGCCTCAGCTCCGCCAATGCTAACCTCTTGCAAACCAGCTGCAGCAAGCGCTGGACCTGGGGTGACTTAAATGTTTTTAATAGTCTTTTTGCTAATTATCGTGGTTTGTTTTGTTTGGTTTCTGCACTGCAACGTGGATTTGAGTACCTAGAAAAGTGCTATATTAAGTCTGAGGTATTATTAAGCAGTGTCAGGTCCTGTGGGTTACACGATGGCTACGTCAGTGCCTAATTTGGCTCCTAATTATTGATGCACAGAACATTATGGTCACATAGACCATAATTAGACATCAAAGTTTAACTAGGACAAACACAACGTACAAACAATGCTCCAGGCTCCATTAACCAATCATCTCGGCAAGTATTCAGTTGTGTGAGTGAGTACACACCTGGCATTATCAATCTAAAGATGCAACAGACAAATTATCATTAGCATCACATGGTTCTGTAATAAAAAGCCCATTAGCAAATATTCAATACAAGAAATATGAAGAGAGCAGAGAAAACATAGTGAACATGAATTACAGAAGGTATAAAAAATGTAAACGTAACAGCGTTACACCATCACACAGACCAAGATGGAATAAAACTTTTGCAAAGGCTACACAATCCAGATGTCACAATTGCATTACCGGGGCGAAATGCAATACAGAATGCACAAGCATTCTCCAGAGGAACACCCCCTGGAATCAAAAAACAACAACCCCCTCTTTCTGGCTTGAACAAACATCATTAAAGTTAGTCACACGGAAACTCAAATACTGTCCAAGGGCACCGGGAGGAGCATTTACTAAAATTAAAAAAGATTGGGAGATATAAGTCGGTTTAATGTCAAACAAACAGCATATATATCCAGTACATTTCAAGCCTTTTCTCGTGGTTTCCTCCCCTGGTTGAATAAACCACGTTGTCGGTAGTGCATGTAGTCGGAATTGGCCGAGACTGGGTTGTGTTCATCTATCCTGATAAGACACCCCATGCTCGCTGATTTGGGTACGGAGGCCTTGGGAAGTCAAACCAATACAATAGATCACATGTGTCATTCTGCAAGTTGTTTCCTCACTTTCCTCAGTGCTGCATCTAAGAAGGTAAAACTGTTTGATTAATGAATCAATTGGATTTGAGTTTAATAAAGCACTCGGAATAATGAACAGCTAGCTGTGAATTAGTGAGGAGTAGGGTGGTATTTGCCGGGACTACAGCAGGCTCAGTAGAGCCTCTGTATTCCAACCCTGTAAAGCCCAATATAGAATAAAAGGAGCAAACCTCTTTTTCACCTTTCGGATAGAGATTTTTTTCTTTTTACATTTCAGTAAGTTTTTAGGGAAATTACGTGATATTGCAATATTGGCCCTGCGGTAGTTGAGAGCAGAATTTCTGTATTTGTACTCACATTGTCTGAACAATTACACAAAACAACTAAGCGTTCATTTGCAGGGTTAATTGCTTATTTAGCCTCATAACAGTATATATCATGAATAATAATCACACAGTCACATTTTTCCATTCATTTTAATTTCATTCATTCATTTTTCAGTCATTTATTAATTAAAAAACAGGATAATTCTGCCATTTTCATTTGCAGTGATAGTCGCAAAGACAGTTATTTTCCTCTGAAAAGCAAAGACGAAAAATTCCACTTGCTGCATAGGGTGTTGGTGTATCCTTTATTTCAGTGTCTGCAGTGTCCTCTCTTCGTCTTCACTGGGAAATGTACGATTAGGTCCTGCGTTCATCCAGTGGGGGGTGGACACATGACCTCTTGGCTGTTGAACTCCCATCACTTGAGGGTGGTCTCTCCTGACCATTCAAAGGGCTCCTTGATGTCACCGTCTGTGTTACTGGGCTCCCTTTGCCTGAAGACGGTCGCCTCCACTCTTCGGTGTGTTGAGAGTTGTGTTCCCCTGAATTGGATCAGAACAGAATCAATTTAGATGCAATGAAATATGAAAAATACTACAAACGGAAAATAGCAGAAAATGCATTCTCACCAGGATGAGCGAGGATGCTAGTTGTGCCTCAAACTGTCTCCTGTTGAGTATCTCTTTCATCTTGAGAGCTTTGCAGTCCCACTTGTACTGCAGAGGAGCCAGGCATTGATCACAGACAGGATAATGGTGTGCCTGAAGATGTAGATAAACCAGCGGCAGGATTTCATCGGGAACATGTATTTGGCGGAAAATGAGTCCAACAAATCCACACCTCCAATGTATTTGTTGTAGGGACCCATATTGCAAGGCCTCTCAAATTCTATATAGGTTTTGGTGGCATTGTCCCAGCATTGAATCTGCTGCATAGGTTCTGGTCCAGCAAAGGATGACGCAAGTGTGTTTGCCCTGTGCCCAGCACAGATGGTGTGGTTCCCCTCCACCCTGATGTCAAAGCTTCCTCTCCCCTTTTTCCTCCAGCTCTTCTTGTCTTCAACGTTACAGTTGGATAGGCCTACCTGTCTGGCCGATCTGTCTGACATGATGGATTCCACGATCAAGGAGCGTAACTTCTGTGGTGTGGGGATGGTGTGGTTTGAGCAGCCACACATGACCTGGCTGCATACCTGTTGCTCGTTTTTTCGGTCTATCGAGCAACAGGTAAAAACCCCCATCCCCGCACACACTGGGGAAAGGCGCCAATGCCGTGACCCGTGTCTATCTGCTCCTGGGCTTTTTCCAACTAGACAGAGAGATTCCTGTTCTTACCCACATCTTAAATCCCAGTGCGTGTGGCTTTCCTCGCATACAGTATATTGGTTAAGGCTGCTGAATTTCCCCTTGAAAGGAATCATCATCTCATCCACGGAGTTGTGCTCTACCACCTGAATGAATCAAGCCATGGTCGACCACATGTTGTGGTTGCTGGGAGCTGGTCCTTAGTTCCGGATACCTCCTCAGTTGGAGCCAGTGGCTGGTAGGGAGCGAGCCCTTCACATTGTAGGGCCACCGACCTCACCGACTTGCACTGTCCGACAGCTGTCGCACAGTGCAAGGGCCAGCTCACTGGCTCGAGAGATTGGGGGAGAGGCCCTTCTTTCTCTCCTGACAGTAGACCCACACCTGGATCACAGGTGCAAAGCCCGTTCCCCAGCAGCGGGACCGGGCCGGCTTCTGCCGGGGCCCGTGCTATTCTCGGCGCTCCCGCAGCGCTTATGTTCGGACACAAACTCCGTACCCAAGTGGACTTGGTGTTCGGGCCGCCCCCTGGAGCCGGAGGAGCTGGGGGAGCCCGGCCTGGGATACGTCCACAACCTCAGTCAAAGGCTGCGGAAGGTGCACGGGTTGACCAGGTAAGCCTTAACGGACGCTGGGTCCCAACAGAAGCAGGCCTACGACTCCTGGAACAGACTTACTAATTAAGTGCTGCATGCACATTAATCAACGAGGCTTCTCAAATCACCGAGGCGATCCAACCCGTTACTTACAAAACAATCATACCAAAGGGCATTGCAATGTCCAGAAAATTGGCTCAGCTTTCCTTGTAACCTTATCTCACTGTTGCTATTTTTCACACACAAATGAAAACAGACAATATCTGTTCTAACCGAAGAGGGGGCTGGAACACTTATCGAGATCTGAATTTCCTGAAATGCAATTATTCATGATGATAGAAGGCTTTTAGGGATGTTGTGGTGCAGAGGACGGCAGACCTGGGAGGAATTATGATCAGGCATCTCTCTCTCTCGCTCTCTCCCTCTCTCTCGCTCTCTCCCTCTCTCTCGCTCTCTCTCTCTTTCTCTCTCTCTCCAAAGTGGAATCGAATGAGTCTCCTGCATTTAGAACCAGGCTCTCTTACTGAAGTCTTTTCTTCCCCTTTATTATCCTGCTCTCTCTCTCTCTCTCTCTCCCAAATACAATCGAAAGAGGGCCTCCTGCGTCAAGAAGCGGGCTCTTACTTGAGTGCAAATTAAACTCTTCATTAACCCTCGTCAGATAAATAATCAGAGCACACCAACAGATTTATTTCAGCGGTGAACTTCCTTCTTTGTTTTTGTTTATTTTGCTTATTTGTTTGGGGTGATCTGAGGCTGAAGCTTCCCCCCACTGCTCGTCCTCCTCTGTTGATCTGGGGTTGCATCCCCTGTTTTTCTCTCCCGTCTCAGCCCTGACTGGCTCCGCCCACGGGAGCCGCCCGGGAGAATTTAAGAACAGGGGATGCGAACGGCCCCGCCCTTCACTACTTGCACGTGCGCAAGAAAGGGGGGTGAATTGTGAGAATGCAATCGAAAAATATCTTGTGATCTTCTGAAATGGCGACATCAAACTCATAGAATGTTTTGAGACGACCATGAAAGATTTTAGAAGAAAGACAACATTTTGAGAAAAAAAGCCAAAGTTTTGAGATTAAAGACGTATAAAGTATAACTGCGAGATTAAATTTAAAGAATTGCGAGAAAAGGTCATTTTTTGAGAATAAAGTCAAAGTAGAATGCCATCATGTTTTTGATTCAACTTCGATTTCATTCATGCAGTCGTACTAAATTTTAAATTAAAAAAATTACTTTCTCATTCGAGAATTTCAACTTTATTCTCCAAATGTTGTCTTTATTTTGAAAGTATACCATGATTTTAATGTCAACATTTTGACTCAAATCCCAGAATTCGATTGTTAATGGCTCTTCTGTATCACAACATGCAAATAATCAACATTGTTGATTATAGAAATTTGACAATACTGTGGTTGCTTGCTATATAGAGATATTTAAACAGAGGAAACATTGATTAGTATTGTGGATATTATGACTGAGCAGCTCAAGGTGCTGAGGAGAACAGATAAAACCTCTGATTTGCACAACTGTACCGTAACGCAGCCTTAAAGACAACTTCAAATTTGAACAATATGATGATATTACGATAAGCAAAATCCCAGACGATATATCAACATATCAATATTACAGTGATACATCTCCCTGTACGTCGCCCTGTACGTGCAAAACATGCACAACATGGCGTCTAATGTGCAGAGTGTGAGACGCGCAAATAAACATGTGTATGACGTGCGTGCACCATCCCTCTGTGAGGCAGCGTGTCAACACACACACACACACACACACACACACACACACACACACACACACACACACACACACACACACACACACACACACACACACACACACGCACACACACACCTTGATAGGCAAATACAACCCTGTGTTATTCTCTCAGCAGCCAGTGGCTCTTCCTTCCAAGCAATCAGAGAGGGAGTGTAGCCGAGTCAGATCCGACAGCGACCTTTTGACGTTTGGAACCCCGCCTCTCATCCCCATTGGCGATGGGATGAGAGGTTGGGTTCCAAAGGTCAAAGGTCAAGCTCGGCTCCGCCTTCAACGCCCATCAGCCGTGATTTAATCACTCAGGGAGCTGACAAAGAGAGGTTGTGGTTGTTTTTTATCAGAATCAGTTTATTCCGACGAGTAGATTTACATCGAAGAGGAATTTGTCGTGGAGAGGATTGGTGTGTTTCTACAGACGATTAGCACAAAAAAATGTGAAGTTAAATCATAAGAGTGAAATAAAACTGAGTTAAAAATAAAACAAAAACAATAAAAAATAAAACAGATAAGTCAAATATATAAACACACATAATATACAAAATATATGATTTCTACCTTGCACCTATATTGCACAATTCATGGAAGCAACAAACAAAAGTCAATGTGTGCTACGGCTTTTGCAGAATTACTGAGTGAGCGTGTGCTTATTAAAACGGCTTATTAAAAATTTAAAATACAACGCCATATGTTGGATCTGGGTCCA
Source organism: Zeus faber (assembly GCF_960531495.2). NCBI lineage: Eukaryota > Metazoa > Chordata > Actinopteri > Zeiformes > Zeidae > Zeus > Zeus faber. The sequence continues at coordinate 6,721,771 of NC_137191.1, forward strand.
GGTATCCCTCCCACCATCCTTTGATCCACGTCCCCGTTCGTGCCACAGGTGGCGTGAGCGTCGTGGCCACCCGGGAAATCCTCCCGTGGTTGAACTCTGCAGGTTTTCGACGACAGAGCGTTATGGAGACAGGATGCTTCGCCTGGAACGCCGCGCCGTCCGTCTGCAAACACACCAGGCCACCACTTACCGGGAGCGGCGGAAATGGTTTCCATTTTGGGGGACACCGGCTCTTCTTCCACCCTCCAAAATCAGGGTTGGACCTCCTTAAAGTGGAAACTGAAAAATATAACTTTTGAAAATTATTTAGCTTTTAATAAACATGTGTAGGTCCTTATACAAACGCTGTTTTCTAAATGAAAATGTTACCAAATTTGTTTTGAAATATTGTATTTTATAATTGTTATTTTACTTTTTGTGAAGCACATTGACTACATCTCTTATATGAATTTTACTATACAAATAAAGTTTATTATTATTATTATTATTATTATTATTTTTATTATTATTATTATTATTATTATTATTATTATTATTATTATTATTATTATTATTATTACTATTACTATTATTAATAATACATTTCTCTCCTATTTTCTATTTATTGGCCGTGTTGCCCCTACGGTGTTGTTTGTCATACAGGTTTTATTGCTCTTTTTCAAATTTTTTCTGTCATTTACACTGTTGGGGTGGTTACGCGTCCACCGTTTGTTGTGCGTGTACTTTGGTGCTGGACAATGACAATAAAGTTGGATTGAATTTAATTGAACTGAATCGTCTTTTTTGAGCCAGAAGCCGAAAATTGTCAGAATGATATAAAACAACATTTACAAGTTATTTTACGGATAAATCTTTCAATTAGATCAGCAGATGACACGCCAGTGTGTGTGTGTGTGTGTGTGTGTGTGTGTGTGTGTTTGTTAGAGTGTGTGTGTGTGTGTGTGTGTGTGTGTGTGTGTGTGTGTGTGTGTGTGTGTGTGTGTGTGTGTGTGTGTGTGTGTGTGTTTGTTAGAGTGTGTGTGTTTGTTTGTGTGTGTGTGTGTGTTTGTTAGAGTGTGTGTGTGTGTGTGTGTGTGTGTTTGTTAGAGTGTGTGTGTGTGTGTGCCTGGGTGCGTGCATGTGTCTTAGCTTTGGGCGCCGAAAGAAATCCAATATGGAAAAAATCGTGGAATGAGGATGTAGTAAATGAGATTAGGCTAATTGTTTTTTCCTTAGGGTTTACATGAACCGCGCTGCATGCAGGCAGGTTAGCACATTTAATTATCACAATAAAACGCGCTAACGTAATCGACAAAGATCATGTTTTTGATTAGCAAACGGGTTTCATTGCCTCACTCCAATTAAGCGGATGATAAATGGCATGTGACAATCTGCTGGCTGCACTCGCTGTGTTCCCAGAGAAGCCCCCTCAACCCCTTTGAAAAATAGAAGAATATGCAGCCGAGCGCTGAAATACAAGTTGAGGGCTTTAAAACTGACAATAAAGTCATGGCTCATAAATCATCATGTCACAGCGCAGCTGTTTTGTCGCACACCGCGATAAAGAGTTTAGATTCCGACTGCGGGGAAAGAGAGATAATGGCTGTTTACCGACCGCCGATGGAAAACCGCAAATGCGCTCAATCTCCCGCAAGCCGTGTTCCGGCGCCGATAAAGCGTCGCGTCAGATGATGACCTGTCAAGACAGGTGGATGTGGGAGGCGAAGGCCTTCCAGGTTCCCCCGCAGATACACGGCAGACCCGATTGTCGCCCCGGCGCCGCCACGGCCGTCACATCGCGAGTAATGGCCTCTGATGACAATGGCTGACACATGAACGGGCGCGCCGGAGCCGCCCCGCCCGTTCTTCTCAGAGCGAAGGCATCTGACAACCAGACGAGTGACTTACTGCCCGGACGAGCCACCGACCGCTGGTAAGTGTGACTGACGGACGAGCTGATGGAGCGCTCGGCGATCCCTGCTGCCCGGCGCGGGGCCGGGCGCAGGGATGGTTGTGCAGAAGAGGGAAAGCAAGGTACTTGGAGGGTTGGAGGAGGACAAGGACGGACTGCCAGTTCACATGGCCACATGGCCACGTGGCTGTAGTGCCAGCGCCCCCCCGGCCCGCCGGCAGCTCCTTTAACGTCGCCAATTCCACAAACAGCGGCAGACAGGGCAGAGAGCGAGAGAGACAGGGAGAGAGATGGAGGTAGAGAGTGAGAGAGAGAGAGAGAGAGAGAGAGAGAGAGAGATGGAAGTAGAGAGATGGAGGTGGGGAGTGTGTGTGAGAGAGAGAGAGAGAGAGAGATGGAGGTAGAGAGATGGAGGTAGAGAGCTCATTGCCAGTCTGCTGGTGTTACTCTTGCCAGACCTTGTTAAACACAGGGATCCAATGCGGCGGCGAAATGAAAACTTTGCCCCCCCCCCTCTCCCCCTCTCCCCCTCTCTCTCTCGCTCTCTCTCTCTCTCTCTCTCTCTCTCTCTGTCTCTCTCTCCCTCTCTCTCTCCCTCCCTCTCTCTCTCTCGCTCTCTCTCTCACTCGCTCTCTTATATATAATAGCTGTTTGCAGGGGGCAGGCAATTAAGCTGCCACCGTTAGTAAAGGTCCCTGTAGGTTTTCTATGTCCCTTCAAGACACAGCCGTTCACAGGTCACCGCCGTTGAAATCACACGGCACAGAGGAAAGGCATTGTCACCGAGTTTGCGGTCATGGCCGCAGGAGGAGCCGAGACACGACACACGCCACGCCAGCAACCGCCCGGGTAACCTGCGCCTTCCGCCGAACCCTTCCTCAGACGCCGTCCTCTTCACCGCGTGCCGCTCTGAAGCCGAAGCAGCCGCACTCCAGGGTGTTTGGGTTGGGCTTTTATTTCCTTTTTCAAAACCTGTTTTATGAAAAATGGGGAGCTCGTAGCTGCTCTGCCGTATGTCACGGTGTCCGTGTGACGAATGTGTCTGGTAATAATTGTAATCGCGGCCCCCGACTCGCTCACAAAGGCTCTTTGTTTGGAGGTATTTTGGACAAAAACTCACCTTGGGGATATAAAGCGCGAGAGATGGCTTTTTGTATTCAGGCGCACTGATAATGTGCCCTTATGCATTTATGTACGAATGTGTGTGAGTGTGCCTGCATGTATTATCTGGATTTATTTTGGGGTGGCGTGTGATTGTGTTCTATTTCAATAGGCTTCTGATCCAGTCGCACAGTGTATGCAGTGTGTGTGTGTGTGTGTGTGTGTGTGTGTGTGTGTGTGTGTGTGTGTGCGTGTGCGTGTGCGTGCTTGTGTGCGTGTGCGCGCGTACGATCCCTAATCAATTCCAACAATGTATTTCAATGTCCAGGCGAGGGAGTATCAACACGCCAACGCCGCCACACTTTCCTTCCCCGGGATGAATAAGTGAGACGTCCGGGTGAGATAATTACGCGAGAGGCCGCGGATCGATCGGACCGATTCATTACCTTCCTGAGGAGCGAGGCCGGGGGCCCGGCGGCGCCGAGGGCCTGGCCCCCTCGGCTCCGAATCCGTCCTGGTATCCTGGGATCCATGTAAATCCCACCTCGTTTCCCCTCTTCGGACCGATTCGACTTTGCTTCCCTGTTCGATGTGCCGGCTCAAGTGTATTTTTTTTTTCTTTTTTTACAAATCGTCGCTTTTTCACTTTGAAATTTCTTCCTGTGAATTGTTTTTTACAAACCCCTGCTTTTCTTTGACAAGCATTTGATTTCCGTCACTTCCAAATGTTCGCTTTTTTTTTCCCTTTCTTATATAAATCTTGTTTCAAATTAGTTTCGACATTTTTCTTCAGCTCTTCACTTAAAAAAAATCTTCACTTTTAAATTCTATACAACCCAATTTTTTTTGATCATAGGAGTTATAATTTTTTGCATTTTTTTCCCTACAAATATTCGTTTTCACTTGAAATTTGGCTAATTTTTTGAAATTGTTCTTACAAATCTTCCCTTTGATTCAATCTGTGGGAAACTGCGAGTGTGAATACGCTTCACGCTCGGCCAAACAGCTTGAGAGAGGACGACGTCATGTTGCGCACCAAATTTGGCTCCGTCAATGCAGACTGGGACACACATGCTTTACACCGTCATACTAAAATGGACCCATGCGCCACCCGCCCCGACCACCTCCCAATGTGTCCTGAGCGAGCAGATCTCACTGCGTCTTCAATGGATCCTGAGCCGAAAACTGTGATGGGATGACCCAGGACCCCGGGACGCCTTTTGACACATTTTAGCGAGAAGAGGCCACGGACTCGGCCAAGAGAGCTCTCCGCACGCTCGGGACGGGGCATCCAGGAGGACCGAGCCGCCGGACGGAAAGCGCTCGAACCAGAACCCCCACCCCCACCCTCCCGGTCCAGACCTCCTCCTGCAGCGCCGACGGAGCAGCGAGGCCGATGGGAATTCCGGAACTTTTCCCCCTTTTTGGCTGGAAAAGGACTTCCTCGCCGCTCGCTAATCCGGTCTCTGCGGTGACCCCCTCGCCCCTCAGAGCTGCTTATCCGTGGACCCGGACCCCTGTCGAGGATCAACACGCTCATCTGCAAGCTTTGCGGGCGACCAAGGTCGCATTAGAACCCTGGTAAGCTGTAATTACACACGTGGGGGTTTGGCGCACGGCTGATAGAAGAACACGGAGCTGGAACGTGGCTTCTCTGGAAGAAAGACAGATCACATGGAAATATATATAGAGTTATATAGATGTATATACACACACGCAAAAAGTACATTATATATACTGTATATATATATATAAATACACACGCACACACACACAAACATATACAGTATACACTATACACACACTGATATATTGTATATTCATATACACACACATAAATACATGTATATATACAGTATATGTGTGTGTGTGTGTATATTTACCCACGTGTATATACACACACACACACACGCAAACACACACACAAATATCCTGTATATATCCATGTATTTCTGCTGCACAGCTCCGAAAACTCTCCTCTCTGTACTCCATCTCTCTCCCCCTTTCCCTCTCTCTCTCCCTCTCTCTCTCTCTCTCTCTCTCTCCACCCTCTCTCCCTCTCTCCCTCGCTCTCCTTCCCTCTCTCTCCCCTACTCCCTCTCTCTCCCCTACTCCCTCTCTCGCTCTCTCCCGCCCCCCCCCCTCTCTCTCCACCCCTCTCTCTCTCTCGCTCTCTCCCTCCCTCCGTCCTCTCACCCCCCGAGCATCCCCCCCTTGGCTTTCAAGCCGCTCTATTTATCTGCGTGCACTTATATGCTCCATTTCTCGCCGCCTCACGCTTTTCCCGCTGCCTGAAAGAAAAGCAGGCGCACATGTAAGCTTCTGTCAATACAGCTTTGCACGGAAGAACACCTCGTCTCCACTTCACTGCAGGTCTTTTCTTTCACATTAACTTTAAATCATTAGTGTTGGAACTTTAAACAAGCCTCAAAAAAAAAAAAAAAAAAAAAAAAAGCCGCTGGAGTTTTGTTTTGTTCTGTCTGTTCGTGTTTTTGTTTGTGTGTGTTTTTGCGCAGTACGTTATTTTAGAACCAGACTGCTAAACTCAGAGGAGC
>NC_137191.1:6737317-7089817 GCF_960531495.2 Zeus faber
AACGTGGAGCTTGAGTTATAAGATGTGAAAATGTCAAACAACACCGAGAAAAACACAGGAAGGAAGCAGGAAGGACACACGCAGATTCGCAAACGAGGCCGGCATGCCAGTTCCCCCTCACACATGTTTATTATTGTTATTATTATAATTCTAATTTGTAAATAGAATTGCTTTGCTTTTATTGTTATTGGGTTTTATAATAATAATAATAGTAATAATAATAATAATAATAATTATAATAATATTTTTTATTATTATTATTATTATTATTATTATTATTATTATTAGTAGTAGTAGTAGTAGTAGTAGTAGTAGTAGTAGTAGTAGTATTACTATTATTATTATTATTATTATCATCATCATTATTGTTATTATTATAATTATTATTATTATTATTATTAGTAGTAGTAGTAGTAGTAGTATTAGTAGTAGTAGTATTACTATTATTATTATTATTATTATCATCATCATTATTGTTATTATTATAATTATTATTATTATTATTATTATTATTAGTAGTAGTAGTAGTAGTAGTAGTAGTAGTAGTAGTAGTATTACTATTATTATTATTATTATTATCATCATCATTATTTTTATTATTATAATTATTATTATTATTATTATTATTATTATTATTATTATTATTATGTTATCATTATTATTATTGTTATTATTATTATCATTATTATTTTGTCGTTATTATTATTACTATTATCTTATTTTTATTGTTTTTATTATTATTACTATTATTATTATTATTATTATTATTATTATTATTATTATTATTATTATTATGAGTCCAGGGTATGGTCCCCTATTATTATTTTTCTGATTTTTATTATTATTTTTCTCCTTGGCACTTTTGGCTACTGCTGTCTGGAACAGAACAACTGCTGGAGCTACAGACACAGTTGAGGTGCCGTTATAACCGGGACGTCGCAGACATCGTCGTGGTTCAAGTTTCATTCAAATCGATCTGCATACGGAGAAGGAATTTCTTTTATTAACAACCAAATTTGACCAGATGTAGCTGAACCTTTGCGCTTACAGACGCTCCAATGTTTGAAAACTTCCGGTCGGGTGGTGGAGCGAGATGAGTTTGTGGAGTAAGACGCTGACATCATCATCAAATTCCTTATAACTGTGTGGGTTGTGGTTTTGAATGTCCATTCACACCGTGCAAGCTACGTGGTGTAGACTCCATCACGCCGTAGTGGTTACAAACTGCGTGTGTGTGTGTACCGCCTTACCTGCTTGACATCAGCAAGTATCAGCAAATATCATTTCATTTGATATTTTATTATTTTGCCCTTTTTGTAAATATAAGCACATTCTGTTCCATCCAACTCGGTGCCGTGTCCCTCCTTATTTTACAGCATTCAAGCCAGTCCTAACACACAAACTGCAGGAGTCCAAAACACATTCCATGTTTGAGTCCTCACACATGGAGTTTGTTTGCATCTCCAGAACAACAGGTCTGAATCGTTTATTTTAGTCCCAAAAGTTAAAAAAATTGATGAAATGTCTGTGAGGGACATGCAGTGTTTAACCCGTTTGAATGGAACCGTGTTGTTGGGAACTTCCACACGGAGTGGTTTCCTTCCACAGACACACTGTACGGCAGGACTCTGTGGACTACAGGAAGTAGACAGACACCTTCTCATTTTTAGGATGAAGTAATTACATGCAAAAGGTTTATCGACTTGTATAAGTAATTCTGCCTGTCACCAGGACTCACAGCGTAATTACATGAGTTGATGCTGCGTTCATTGGAAACACTGAAAATCGAACTTATGTAATATATAATGTTGAGGTAAAGAGGAGTGACAGCCCAAACTAAAGCTACGTTCCATGGGAACTTGAACATTTGTAATTGTTGTCGATAATGGACTCAGTGTATTACTGCCTGCAGCTATATTTATAATAATAATAAGAAGAAGAAGAAGAAGAAGAAGAATAAGAAGAAGAATAATAAGAATAATAAGAATAATAAGAATAATTATTTGTATTATTATTGTTCTTTTATAATAATAATAATAATAATAATAATAATAATAATAATTATTATTATTATTATTATTATTATTATTATTATTATTATTATTATTATTATCATTATTATCATTATTGTTATTATTATTATTATTATTATTATTATTATTATTATTATCAGACTATTAATATTATTATTAATAAAATCTAAAACTATCTGGGACACAAACTTTGGCAGAACTGCTATGTCACAAACATTGACATTTCATCCAAATTGATTGACATACGGAACAGAGATCTGCGAAAAAAAAACAAAAACAAATTTGATCACAGACGCAGCCCAATGCGTTTCACGCCGAAATATGTCCGACCCGGCTAAAAGTATCCAGAAAACAAACTTTGGCAGAACCTACGAACATTGGTTGAGGTGTCGTTTAAACTGGTATGTCACAAGGATCTCGTGGTCTATTTTTCATCCAAATCGATCAACATACGGAGCAGATATTTGTGAAAAAGAGAACAACTTTGACCCAAAATATTCAGCTGATCCTGCTTGACTGACACGTCACTGTTCGTCAACAAAATGAACGGGATGAGGTTTACCGGAAGACACTTTATGACGTTGTGGCAGATGCGGGGGCGTGGTTTATGCGGGGTCTGCGGGCCACAGCGCGGGCTTCGTCCCGTACCGACGCTGCCGTTCTGACTCGGCCGATCAGTCCGCCGGGAGACCTTTCTGATGTGTTGTTTGTCTTGCTGCGAGGAGGGCGTGGTGCAGGAGACCCCGCGGACCACATCGCCACCCACACGGACTCAAATCAATCATTTCATACTTTATGTTCACATTTGGCCACCGAGCCTTTTTGTTTGAGTGTTATGTAATAAAAACTGCCACCGCCGTTCTGCGCCTTCCTCCCCGAACCCGCGTGTGTGGACGGAACCGTCTACAGACGTCATCATACTATTTATTATAAATGTACAGATTCCCATTGAGAATGTCCAGGTGGACTGTGTCCAGTGTGTGGCTCTGTGCTGCTTCCATGTTACCAGGTATCAATTTATATGTGTATTTAGATTCAGGATTCAAGATGTTTATTTATCATCTACTTATAGATACAAGCAGACATATATGCAGCGAAATGTCTTTGTAACACACACAGAGAACTATCAAAACTAACTGAACGAACTAAACTAATGAATTCCTAGAGCTTAATGCAGTTAGTTAATAGAATAAAACAAGATTAAAAATGAAATATACTGAGCAGGAATACAAAATACAGTAGAAATAGGAGGAGTAGACTATTATGTAGATACAGATATGTACAGTAAAGTGGCATGTGAATAAAGTGAGGTAGTGTGTGTAGAGATATACAGTACAGTATACAACAGTAGCACAGTGCAATTCAGTAACAGTGCAGTACAGTATTATTATTATTATTATTATTATTATTATTATTATTATTATTATTATCATCATCATCATCATCATCATCATCATCATCATCATCATCATAATAATCATCATAATAATATTATTATTAGTAGTAGTAGTATTACTATTATTTTAAATTATTAATTATTATTATTATTATTATTATTATTATTATTATTATTATTATAATTTCTTTTTATTTATTTCTTTTTCATAGTAGTTGTAAGATAAAACGAAGCAATCGCTGCAGAAATTGTGGAAAGTGAGCGGGCCCATGTGCAGCCTAGAAGTTGCTAAGCAGATTGATGTATCGTTTGTCCAAATCGAGTAAGAATCGAGAAAAATAGAACCACTGGCTGCCAGCCCACCTGGCCCCGCCTCTTCCTGTCCACACCTGTCAGTCACCTGTCTGCACATCCACGCCAATGGACCATCCATCAAACCAAAAGGCTCATTAAACAACCACCCATATCAATAAATGAATAAACATACACATAATTATTATTATCAATATTATTATAATTATTGTTATTCCTGTATAGCCATGTTTCTATTATAAGATAATTATTATCGTAAATCATTTTCATTGGAATTATTATTGTTATTTTATTACCTCTGTGTTCCCTCTGAGCCCCCTCTCCTCTCTCTTCTCTCCCCCGCCCGCTCTGTGTGTTACTATGGCAACAGCACCAATCAGCACTTACATGCCGAGCACCACTGTCAGTTGGAAAAGAGAGACAAAAAAAACAAAAAAAAACAGATGCAGAGGTGTTCATCGCAAGACGCGCCACTTTGATCCATATTTCAAAAAGGTATAGATGGTGCAGCTTCTCACACTGTCGGCGTCGAAAGACGTTCAGGAACAGTTTGATGTGGGAATTGTCCCGTTTTGGCGTGAACCGAGACCGTTCCAGGATGCGCAGGAAAGACAAGAGACTTTTTAAGGCGAGAATGTTCTCCAGCCACGGTGTGGCGATGAGGCGTTTTTCAATGAGTGTGTATGGGAGACGCCTGCCCAGGCCTACCTGCCAACCAATGCTCGTATCGCAAAAACTACACACGGTCGGTGCAAAGGTGCATTTTGATGTATAATTGACGTGCGTGCACAATTTGTCCTTTGGCACGCCTCTCGCGCTCTAGGTTCCCATCCGCGAAGCCGGAAGTGTGGCTCCAAAGCACGATTCGGGTGAAAACCGTCGGGCGAATGTTTCCCTGAAGTGATCGCAACCCCATTTTGCGTCCGTGCGCCCGGAAAGCTCTGTGCGTGGCCAAGAAACACTCAAATAATAATAATAATAATAAGATGTGGAGTATGGCCCACTCACTTAACCAGTAATGGAAATGAGTTTGCCTCCCACCCACTATCTTAATAACACAACGTCCCTGGAGGGTGATTCAGAGGTTGCAGCGACAAAAGAAAGTCAATACACACAGATACACATATATTTACACAGTAGTAGTAGTAGTAGTAGTATTAGTGGAATTACTATTATTATTGTTGTGAAAAACAATCTAGTCGAGTAAGATACATTTTAAAATGAGATAGAGAAATGTACGCATTATGTACGCAATTAATATTATTATAATGATAATAACTATTATCAATATAATAATAATAATAATAATAATAATAATAATAATAATTATTATTATTATTATTATTATTATTATTATTATTATTGTTGTTATTATTGCTATTATTATTAGTATTATTATTATTATTATTATTATTATTATTATTATTATTATTATTATTATTGCTATCATTATTATTATTATTATTATTATTATTATTATTATTACTGTTTCTGTTACTGTTACTGTTACTGTTGGCTATTTTATTTCATTTGATTATTTTTCTCTTTTTCACTTGCACTGTTCTGTATCCACCCCCGGGATAAATAAAGTGTTATCTCATCTTATCCCTCAGCGTCCATCTCTCTATTTCACACACAAACACACAGACACACAGTTCACGCTGCACCAATACTAATGCACGGATGCCCGTTCCATTTCCCACAGAAAATAACGCAGACGTCGTCGTTTCTGAGTCACACATTTCCGTTAAAAGCTTTTCCGGTTCCTCAGCCAAGTTCTCATTTCAACAATTTGGGCAGAGCTGTCAACCCTCCCGTTCAGACCCCCCCCCCCCGGGGCTTCTCCCGTATTTGACCCTTCTTTGCTGCCGTCCTCCCTTCCCCCTCCCCACCTCTCCTGTAAAAACCACGGAAAATGTCCCTCATTTTTAAATCCCAAGGCTGACGGGGACGCGTAAAAAAAACCCCGGAGGAGAGGGAGGGCGTGTTCTGAACAGGTGCTTGGCTGTTCCAACCGATGAGCGCGACCGTATTGATGTCGACAGCGATCGTCCTTTAAAAGCTCGAGCTGACTTTTTTTTTTTTTTTTTTTTTTCCTCCTTCTCCCATTTTATGTAAATATGTGTTTCCAGCGCGTTCAAAATATGAATTAATGTGTGGGGTCTGTTCTGCTTAATGGCTTTGATGGAACCAGGGGTGCATGTCTTACCTTCATCATTACGACGCTTTGCTCATTTCATGTTTTGCGTCTCTCCGCGCTTGAGCTTCGGCGTCGCAGGATTTCTGTTTTAGAAGGAAACAAATTAGAGGAAAGGGGGGGGGACGACGACAGAGAGGGAGAGAGGGCGAGAGAGATCCAATCCACTCTTCAACAGAGGTGCCTGAGCGAGTCGGCGGACGGAGCCGATGAGTGAAGCGAATGGCTTTGCCGACTCAAACCCCCCCCCCCTCCCCCGTCTGCCGTTCCCGCCAGGGCCTCGAATCTATTCACTCTTCTGCCACTTGGCGTCAAAATCAAAATACCTGACCCGCCCGTCGCCGGCCCGGGCTCTTGCTTTCGCACTGGGATTCAGTCGGGCACGTTCATCGGGACGTTTCAAAACAACGGAAGAAGTATTTTGACGATGACAACTTTATATGTAGAATAAAACTATGGATCAGAGGTATTCAAACTGTGGGGCACGGCCCCCTGGCGGAGCACAGAGGAATTGCAAAGAGATTAATAAAAATTATAAAAAAAGATTATTTATATTTGAAGCACTAATTTGACATGACCTACTAAGTTTCTAAATCTAATAGTATCATAGTTTATTAATTATGCATGATCTAATTTTCAACATTGTCATTATCTTTTCATTAGTTGTGCACCTTCCTGTGTGACAAGGCAAAAAAAGCCCCAATTGAATGTGATGAATCGCTCGACCTGGTTTACCATGAACTGCGTTTGAAACCACTGAACTCGATCAAATTCAATGACCCTCCATGATTCAGTATCGTTCAGAGTAGCGTAGAAATATGTAAGAACTTAAGTATCGAAAAACGCACTTTCTTAATTTCCAAACGGAGGTTGCGTTATTTGAACTCCATTCGAAAGTCAGCGAGCGCGTTCGACCGAGAAGACGTGAGACACAGCGGTGGGAACCCGAGCCCGCTCGGGAGCCGCTCGCCGGACTCGACGAGTGTTGCGTTTGGCGCGGGTCAAAGGTTGTTCAGTTGGGCTGAACCCTCGCCGGCCACGCCTCGAGAACCTCTACTGATTAAGCTCGCTAATTAACGCCCGGTGAATTAAGAGCGGGAGGCTCCGCCACTGGGCGTCCGCAGGCTTTTCCAGAACCGGCTGCACCGCACTGCACCTCGGGTTATGTTCCAAGTCTCCCTTCCAGAATATGACTCAGTTAACAAAAAAATAAAAATAAAAAATGATAAGAGTACAACTTTGGCAACCTGAGGACCACATCAACTTTACCTGGGGCCAAAAAAAAATCAAGAAAAATGTTTGAAAAACATTTTCATTTCCCCTAAAAATCAATCCCATACGCCCCGACGGCGCCTCAATTAAAACTGTATGAGGGATATGAAAACGAAGGTGGAGGGAGGAATTTTGGAAATCCCTAATGCTGGTTGCTATGTTAGCCATCCTCCGTCTTTCTGGCTCAGCTCCTAATTAGGCTGCGTGATGTGGTGTGCGTTAATGTGTGTGTGTGTGTGTGTGTGTGTGCGTGTGTGTGTGTGTGTGTGTGTGTGTGTGTGTGTGTCTGTGTGTGAGGGTAGGCAGGGTGGTTGTAATTATTCATTTCGGTGAACTGGGCCGAACTCAAAACTAGTCCGGGAGGGAGAAATGATTTATAGGAGCCCTGAGAATCCCTCTGCGGGACGAGGCGGACAAATGGACCTCCGCCCGTCTGGGGGAGGACGGGCGGAGGTTCTGGTTTGCTCTGGTGACGGTGCGAGGACAAGCGGAGGGAAGGACAGCGGCCACGGAGGTATGTGTTGGAGTCGGTTGAGGGAAAAAGAAGGAGAAGGGCGACGTGCTGCCGTGCTGCTGGCCAATGGGATGTCGGCCGGTGTTCCGCCGCAGCGGCGTCGAGGTGCCTCACGCGCTGTTTGAACGCAGGGGCTCAAATGGAAGGGGACGACTGGGGCCAGAGAAAATCCCGAAAAATGGCAGCACGCACACGCACACTCTCACACACACAAACACAAAAACACACACGCACACACACACATATATGCGCACACAGACACACACCCACACACACAAGCACACACACAGACACATACACACTAACACCCTCACAGACAAACATGCACACACACACATACACACACACACACACAAAAACACACACACACGCACACAAAAACATACACACACACACACACACAGACACACACACATATACGTGCCCACAGACACTCCCACAAACACAAGCACACACACAGACACATACACACAAACGCACACACACACATACGTGCACACACACACACACACACACACATACACACACACACACACACACACATACACACACACAGAAAATAGGTCTGAGTTAGAGATGTGGAAAGGTGGGAGCGAGGGAGGGGAAACGGCGTCCGGAGACAGGATAGCACAGGGTGAGAAGAAATGAGGAAAGAAAGGTAGGTGAAGGAAGCAAATAGAGAGAGGGAGAGAGAGAGAGAGAGAGAGAGAATGGACCGTACAGGTGAAGGTGACACACGACAGAACGCCTGAGGAGCTGGCGGACAAACAATGGCGGCCCTCAGACGGAGAAGGCGGAAAAACAACGCTGGGACAAAGAGGAGGGAGAGAAGGATGAGGAAAGGAGGCGAAAAGAGAGAAAGAGAAGGAAGATGCACCGGGGGGTGTCAAGGGTGGGTTTCACTTGGTCCCGGGGTCCTTCGTGGACGGCATGGAGGCATGGAGACGCAACGCGTTCTCTGGCTGCAGTGTCCTCCGCCACCACAGGGGGGCAGCAGGGAGAGCGTTCCCTGTGACGCAGGGAGCAGTCAACGGAGAACGTCAACGGAGAACGTCAACGGAGAACGTCAACGGAGAACGTCAACGACGGCGTTGGAGTTCAATGTAGGCTCTGACGTCTGCTGAAGATCAATTTTTGGCCAATTTTCTGTCAGAAATAACTACAGCCCTAGCAATTGCATGGAGCATAAACCCAGCTTAAGTGGACGGAAGATATATATATATATATATATATATATATATATATATATATATATATATATATATATATATTTATATACATATATCTATATATATATATATGTATCTCCATTAAAAATGCAGCTGTGATGGTGACACATATGAGGTTGATTGCCAATTAGCAGACTGTGTGTAGAAGACCTCTGACAATTAGGACTTTGATATGTCAGGTTTCTAAACTAAATAGGACAGAAGCTAAATCGTCGGCGGCCTGGAGCACAGGTGCGTTGGTCACGAAAACTGCAGAATTATTTTAAGTGACGCCGTCTGGCGGCTGTGGACAAAGGGCTCGGTGGCTGCGAGACAACGTTTTTGCGTGGTGGATAAATGCTACAGAAGTCCAGCCAAAAAAGTATTTCATATTCAGTATAATACTGATAATATATGATTATATACAAACACACTCTTATTGTCCATTCAATTGTTTATTTAATTAAAAAATGAATGAAATAAACTACAGAGCAACAATATACATAATCCACACATTATATTAATTTACATAATACATAAATAATCCTTATATATACAGTATATATATATGTGTGTGTGTGTGTGTGTGTGTGTGTGTGTGTGTGTGTGTGTGTGTGTGTGTGTGTGTGTGAGAGAGAGAGAGAGAGTCCATCTGCATTTCAGTCCATATCCTTAATTGTATTTATATATCTGTATACTTTTAATTGTCTTGTCTATACTTCTTTGCCTTTTCTTTTCTATACTATGGTTTAGGTCACACCTACTCTATGTGTAGATCTTTTTAAGTTTAATCAAAAAGTTTTTAATTTTCTTAATTTTCAGTTTTACCTTGATTTATCTGTGTACATATTATACTACAACGTTTAAAATATTCAATATACTTTTGGTTTTACCTTCACTTATCTGTATATATTTTGTTAACAGCAAAAAATAGTGCGGATCTCTGTTTTAATTGTAGGTTATCTGTTTACATTACAATACATTATTTTACTTTATACACAGTATATTTCTTTGACTGCAAGATTTACATTTCACTATTTGAATTTGACAGTATATTTTTTCTCTATTTCTTTCCATTTGTTTGGCAGTGTAAATGTACTGTACGCTTCCCATGCTATTACGGCTGAAGAGAGAGAGGAATCGAGAGGGAGCGAGAGAGCGAGATGGAGAGAGAGAGAGAGAGAGGAAGAGAGAGGGAGCGAGAGAGAGAGAGAGAGAGAGAGAGAGAGAGAGAGGGAGAGCAAGAGAGCAAGAGCGAGAGAGAGCGAGCGAGAGAGGCACCGTCATCTTTTATCTCTTATGCCTGATAGTCCTCTGGCTCAGTTCGAGCCGCTCAGTCGCCTGAAGCTCTGGCTCGGTCATCAGACCCCGATCAGCTTCATCTCCTTATAAGCACTCTCCTTTTTGATGGGGGTGGGGGTGAAGAGAAACAGAAGAAAAGAAACAGAGAGAGAGAGAGAGAGAGAGAGAGAGAGAGAGAGAGAGGGTGAGCGAGAGCAAAAGAAGGACAGAGAGAGAGAGAGTGAGAGGGTGAGAGAGAGAGGGAGAGAGAGCAAGAGAGCGAAAGAGAGAGAGAGAGAGAGAGAGAGAGAGAGAGAGAGAGGGAGCAAGAGAGAGAGAGAGAGAGAGCTAAGGAGAGAGCGAGCGGGAGAGAGAGAGAGCAGAGAGAGAGGGCGACCGGCGCCAGGCCACACCAGTGAAGGATTTCAAAGTGTGCCTGCAGACTCTGGGTGGATGGTAAATAGTTGAGGCTGGGCCTGCTGGTTGAGGCTGAAAGTCATGAGGAACAGTGCAGATAGAACTGGTGTGATTGTAAATAAAGCTCCATCTCTCCTTCCCTTACCACCCTGATGCGGCGGCGAAAGCTCTCCGTGCCTTGTCGTCAGGCTCCGTGTCCCCGAATGAGAGATTTTGGAGATGATGAACGACTGCACTGTGAACATATTCCGATCGATGCTCTTTCCCATCTTGTTATTTCATCATGTTGCATTAATGTAATGAAGGAGCGAAGCCACTTCAGACGAGTACGTTTGAATTTAGTGGTTTCAACCGACTGAGGTTCGCCATCAAAGCCTTGGAGAGGAAGAAGCGACGTCTATTTTTGCTTTATTTATTCTTTTTCTTTTCTTTTTTTGTTCACGGGGGGTAAGGAGGTGAGCAAATGAGGATCTACTTGTCAGGCGTGCATTTAGTCGCCTGATTTGACCGGTGGGAAAAAAAAAAACAGCTGACTGACTGTTTTTTATTTGACTATAGCACTTTCAGCCGTCATTCGTCAGATCCCATCAAGGCGTAGAGCCCGCCTGAACCACAACATGGCAGCGGAGCACCCGTTCATTTCTACGGGGAGGCGGAGTCTGCGCACGAAGCGCTCCGGGTGTGTCGAAAATGTCCGACTATTGCAGCAAATTTAGGATCCGACCGCACGAGCGAGGTCTTTTATCGGAACTGGGCTTAAAACAAAGGGAATAGGTTGAGGTAATTATCGTTACGTTGTGCGCCATCATGTTCACTATTATTAAAGTTATTTGTATTTGAATGAATTGCGTGTATTTTTTCTTTTCTCGGCGCTGTACAAACACTATGTACAGGAGGTTTTAGACTTTCACGGTTTCAGCAGTAAATGTCCAGCTGAGAAAACGACTCGCGCTTCCCACTTTTCCACGGACGTATTTCGCGACGCGAGATGGCGAGGCCACGGGAGACCGGGGGGGTTCCCCCACTCCGGATCGTTTCCCAGGTTCAGTGTAAAGCCCTGAAGCCTTGAAGGGAAGCGCGTGCGCCGCGGCCTGCTAAAGGGAGGCGAGTGGCCAGCCCCCCGAGGCTGCGCCGCCGAAAAACGCACTTTCCGCATGAGGGGCGGGAGGGGTGGCGAGCGCGGGATCTCCGCTCCCGTCGTCGTCCCTGATCTCCCCACCGCTCCCCGGAGGCCGTGGCTAACTAGCGCGTGTGCTCACACAGTCAATCCCGAAATAATCCTCTTCCTCCTCCGCCTCCTCCGTCTCCTCCTCCTCCTCCTCCTCCTCCTCGGACCCTTCGGTTTCTGCGAGGCTTTTATGAACAAATAAAATATGGCCTTGCAGACAATACGCGGCAGCGAATTACGGTCGCTGTAAATCACCGGTGTTTAATGTGCAATCAGACGTGGGAAGGTGGCAGAGCGGCAGGCGGGTCTGACCCCCATCAAGCCGTAATGAGGTCCGCCAAGTCATTAAGACCCACATTTAAATAACAAGCATCAATATTAATGGATTATTAATGACACGGAGCAATTATGTCGGTGGTTTGGACGAGGGACGCGGCGAACGCAGAATGAAGGGACGGAGGAAATGGTCTCTCTCCATATTTTCATCTGTCCAGGAACTATTTATGGAATAAAGAAATATGGTACTAGTTCAAGTATAGTGAGCGGCCTAGTATTTATCCATGCGTCATCTACATAGATAATTGTGTATATATATATAATTTAGTTTTTCTTTACATATTTATATTCACATTAGTAAGTGTAAGCGTAAGTGTAATGTTTATGTACTGTATGTCTGACTGTAGTTGGCAAAAACCTTCCGTGACTATTTCTATATGTATTGTATTTGTGTGTGATCTATTTTGTTTGTACCGTATATGGACAGTTTTGTGTGTGTGTGTGTGTGTGTGTGTGTGTGTGTGTGTGTGTGTGCATGTATGTATGTACAATATGCATGCATGTATGTATGTACAGTATGCATGCATGTATGTATGTACAGTATGCTTTCATGTATGTAAGTGCAGTATGCATGCATGTTTGTATGTACAGTATGCTTGCATGTATGTATGTACAGTATGCATGCATGTATGTGTGTACAGTATGCGTTCATGTATGTATGTGCAGTATGCTTGCTTGCATGCATGGATGTACAGTATTCATGCATGTATGTATGTATGTATGTACATTTTGTACAGTATGCATGTATGTATGTATGTATGTATGTATGTATGTTTGTGTGGGTCCTCTGTTACATACGTGAGAGATACAGATGAGCTCTGTGTGTGTGTGTGTGTGTGTGTGTGTGTGTGTGTGTGTGTGTGTGTGTGTGTGTGTGTGTGTGTGTGTGTGTGTGTGTGTGTGTGTGTGATGGATGGTGACCTCAATGCAAAGGGGTCTTCACGGGCTTGTAAACTCATATCACACGACCGAGGGGGGCAAACAGCTGAGTGTGTGGGTGCTGCGTGCGCGGCCTCCACACACGCACACATCTGCACTAACAGCGGAGGGAACACCGCCCGTGGTGCATCCGCGTTGGTGTGCATTGCTGTCTTTCTTACGCCGCGGTACGTGGCATGGGTGACCAGATACGATCTGCACCGGCCAGAAGGTAAAACACCTACACCGCCAACGGACGAATAAACAAATGAAAGACGGGGCGAGACAACCATCTCACTCTTGAGCAAAGATGTTTGTGTTTTATCAGCGTTGATGGGGTATGTGTCGAGACAACTGAGCCGTTACCTGTCTTTTTTAAAAACAGAGGTTGATCGTAATCGTTTTACCCCATAGATTCCGACTTCCATCAATGTGGGAATGTTGTTCCATACTGTAGTGCTCCGCCTTTCTGCCTTTCATGTGTCATGTTTTAATGTTGTGTATTCAGTAACATTGTTCTGCTGCTTCCTCCACCTGGTGCCTCGTGTAAACGGGCTTAGGGTTGAATAAGATTCTGATTGTCAATGAGAGTAACCAGGTCAAATAAAGATCTAATAAATAATAATTATAAAAAAATGCTCAAAACTTCACTTTTTAAATGCTGTTTTATATTCATTTTATCATTGTTTTGAGAATTCAGGAGAAGAAAATAAATAGAAAAACACATCCATGTGTGTATTACTCCCCCGCGCCTTTTGGGGATTCAGGAATTCCATGAAAGCGGGAGTTGAGCTTCCCATGTAGCGAACCGTAAGTACAAGCTAACCCCCGTGCCAGCAAAAAATAAAATAAAATAAAAAAACAGGGTTTATTGATTATTTGTCTAACTTCGAACTCGGTTTGATCCAACACTGAATTTCCTGTTGACAACGCTGGATCGCTTCTGACCGGTCACTTCATCGCCATGGTAACATACGCTGCCTGTCTAACCACGCTCTGGGGCATGTGAAGTCCTGTTCGAATCCGAAGGAGCTTTTGGACCAATGAGCTGCCAGAAAAGTATTATTTTTAAATAGCCCCCTCTTATGCAACGGAGGAAAAAATAAATATATATATATATATATACACACATTATTTTAATATTGATATTCTAGTTTTCATTAGGTCTATTTGTGTCAAAAATATTGCACGATATTGCACACAAATATTGCACACAAATATTGCACACAAATATTGCACGATATTACAAATATGAAGATGAAACCGAGATGATGTGGCCTGTCAGTGAACATGTTCTCTAAGGTGTTCTGATGCTCAAACATCTCCACTGATAAGTATAATAACAAAATGATGCCTCAAGGATATCCCGTTTTGTTTTTTTTTGTTTTTTTTTACTGTTGCGTTCAAGAGTGCTTGATTTTGCAGTGTCCTTTCTAAAAGCTTGCGATTGCAATTTGCTTTGATTGTTGTTGTTTTTTTGACGATAAAATTGAGGAAAGCAAAAAAACAAAAAAACAAAAGAAAAGAAAATGAACTATTGCCAATGGAATCACTTCCTTTGATTCCTATGGGTTCAAAATAAAAAAAAATACCTAAATAAAAAAAGACTTGAGATTTAGTACTAAATCTATAAAATACAGATTAAGCATAATAAGCACCAAATAAAATTAAAAAATAGAAATAAAAATATAAAACCTGTGCCAGCTTTTCAAGTTTAAGCCATAAGTTGATTTGCCCATTTAAAGTGCAAAACATTCATATTTACATCAACTATTGTAATTGAAAAAAGAAGCGATTTCCTGAAGGGACTAAACTTAGGTCAGTGTAAAATGTAATTCTCACCCCAAAAAATATGAACAGTAATAGAAGAGTAATATGTTCAAATATATCTCATCAACAGATAGAACGGAAAATCTTGTCAACCTCCAATAAATAACTGTCATCCCGTTTCATTTAATCCTCTGGACTCGCAATCAAATCCACTAATTGTCTCTTGTGATCGATGACATCACCCGAAATCTCTCCGCGCCGTTCCGTTAACGTCACAACGAAGACGCCGAGCTGACAAACCCCGGGAGTGTATTTTGCTGCTCAGCGGCTTAGAAAGAAGGAGACACCGAGGCACGGGCGCGGTGCAGCAGCACAAGTCCAACGGAGGAAAAGGCTTTTCCTCTGGATTTCAAGCTACGTCAGGCTGGGAGGTGAGCCTGAGGATTTTGCCCCCCCCCCCCCCCCCCCCAAAAAAGGTGGAAAAAAATATCGCTTTCCATTTCATGTTCTTCTTTGAATTCCAATTGAGCCGTCACCGTGCAGGTGGGGGAAAAAAAAAAAACTCTGACTCACTTCCTCGACACAATGCGAGGAGGAAAAGTGATCTTAAATTTTTTTCTCCTATCATCCCCTGAGGACGCCCATTACCAGTGAGAAGCAGTGTGGAGTCCCAGTTTAAAACATGACAGCAGCGGGGGTACAGTAGTTATATGATATCTGCAGCCGCCTACGTGCGACAAGCGCTGAGTCCTGCACATAATAACGAGGCGCGGATGCGTCATCGTCGGGGGCCTGACGGGGAGAGCAGAGGGGGAAGATGAACGCGTCGCTTTTTTTTTTTGACAAGGGCCCAGTTTGGTTTTTAAAAATCAGATCAGATTCCTCCGCGGTCAGATTATTGGGGGTTTTTTTTGTTTTATTGTTTTTTTTTATCGTCTCCCGCTGCCTGTCGCTGTTAAATCGTTGTTTGGCGCTTTGAAATCTCAGGGCCACCCGGGGTCAGAGGTCAAATTGGTTTGAGGCGTAGCGCCAGGGACGCTTTACCGAAGGAAGACGCGGCGCTCTCAAGTCAAACAGGGTCACGGGATATGCACCCAGGTTCACTTCTAAGACTGGTAAAGTGATATTGGGCGTAGTATATTTAATAATGAAAATACTGAAGAAGGCATGACATTTATCATCATTTCTGTATAATCCACGTGAAGCTCCCTCCAGCCAAACTAAGGAAAAACAATCCGGTTGTTTTTCCTTAGTTTGGGTGGAGGGAGCTTAGGGTTCGGGTTGACTCAAAGAGTGACAAACGTGGCGGCATGGAAAAAATAAATAAAGCGACGCATCGCCTTCCCCCTGAGTCATCCGGCCGCTCGGGCGGCGTCGGAGGCGGTGCCAGCTCAAGTTACGGCGACGGCTTTTGACCGACTCGGCGTCCGGCCGCCGCAGCCCAAACAAAGCCTCCGGGGCGCCGAGGAGCTGGGAGCCGTACTCAGCGGCGCTCAGGAGTATTCCAGGCACACGGACTGGCTGTGTACTCGGGGAGCGCGGGAAATGTTGTGCTGTCAAAACTGCCAAAAAAGGAGTCAACATTTGCTGATATAGTGCCCCCGCACTCCTGCTGGGCGAGAATGAGAGAGAGGGGGGAGATGCAAGCTCCCTCAGAAAAATAAACCAACGCCGTCGTGTCGATTGTCACTTAGGGAGACGGGGGAGGTGGGGAAAGGGGATGAATGGGGGGAAAAAAAAATAAAAAATGAAAAGAGAATTTGATTGGTGCATTGTGAATCAACGAGGCACAAACAAAACGGCGAGCGCGGCGACAAGGAGGAAACGCGATGGGGGGAAGCAGGGGGGGGCCGCGCCCACTGACCGGCCGAGGCAATTTACGGTTATGCTCGCCTACAATCGGCATAATGCATCTCCGTGGCCCCACGCCACCGCCCCGGCGGCGGAGCGGCGCCACCTGCAGCTCGCCGATTGTCGATCGACGGTGGGTGGAGGGGGTTTGGGAGGGGTGGGAGCGGGGTTCAGCGACGCCGCGGCAACAGATTCATATCAAGCCTGATGCCCGGGTTACCGTCTTTGTTGTGTTACGGGAGCTTAATAAACAGCCCGGGAACTCGAGTGAATGACAAGAGAAAGAAAAGAGAGAGGGGAGGGGGGGAGAGGGAGAGAGGCGGTGTGAGGACCATTATTACCCCGGCCTGAAACTCTCCCAATCTCAGAATAGCACGCAGCCTGAGAGTATCTCTGTAGCACGACCTGTCAACCCCCTCCCTCCCAATTCCATTACCCTGCTCACGCTCACACTATGAAAATTTCAGCACAGCTGTAACTGTCAGCGCCGAGACGTGGCTCGTCTCCAATGGGCGAGTGCGCGCGAGAGCGCGCGCATGTGCGTGCGTGTGTGTGCGGGGGAGCGCCGGAAGACAACAGGCCCGCCGCATCGCATTAATGATATGATGGGATGGACAGGCGGGCGTCGGCGGAGAGGACGTGGGTAATTATTCGCGCTCGCTCTCGGCGGGTCGGGTCCGGCTTGAAGCGGCTCCGCCCGACGCCGCGCGTCGGCGTCAACAACTTTATAGACGGTTCGAGGTGCGGACACGAGTAACGTCGACTTTCCCAAGTTTTGATTGTCCGTCAAGCGCCACAAGCGAGCGCACTATTCTCGCTTTGGGATATAATTCAGATTTTTCTTACCTGGCTCAACATTTACAGTTTTGGCCGATTGCTCGGCCCGGTGAAAGTGAACGCTTCGACAAAGGCACCAAAACTTCAACTGTTGTAACCCTGCTTTCAAGGGACATGTCACTTTTCCACTTCAAAATAATAAAAAAAAACGACTGGACCTATAACATGGACCTATAACATGCAGTAGATAGGTCGGATCATTTTTCGAAAGAAAAAAAAAAATTCCGAAAAGTACACAACTCAACAAAATATTTATATTTTAATATTTTAATTTATATATTTTGATATGTACTTACATCATTCCAAATGTTTCCAACAATTTTCAAGCCCAGAGAAATCCGTCATTTAAATATAGCTAAGGGTCCGTTTCATTGGGTCGCCTGTCAACGGCCTCATAGCCCTCTTGGCCCTCTGCCTCCTACAAGTTCCAGGGCAACGTCGCGCCGGATACGTCAGAGTGAGGAGGGGGCTCGACGAAGCCACTGCGTTGTACTACTGTTTGTATTATTCTTCTATTACTCTACAATGTATTGATTGATGGAGCGCCATCATTTAATGCTGTTTACGTGGTCGGTTTTCATCGGCGAAGGAGCAATGAAGATGGTCCCACGACCCCACGCTGCTCCACCCCGTCATCGGCCTCCGTCTCTCGTTATTGTTTTGACGGAGAGGCCCCGGGCGGCGGAGTCGACGGTGCCGTGCGTGCGTACAGCATATACACAGGCGCCGGCAGCACAAGCACATCTCCTGCCTGGCACTTTTCTAGGCGGGGCGGCGGCGCACCTCCGTCGACGCGCCGCCCGCCGTTCCTGACGTCAGACGCCTCGTTTGGAAATGTAATCTCTTGCGATCATCGGGGGAAAGCACTTTTATGGAAAAACGCTAAATAAGGTTGGCAACACCCACACGCCCCCGTGAAAACACGTAGGCGCTAATTGAGCGCCGGTCGGTCTGAGCCTCAGCACTGCAAGCGGGCCTGCGAGAGGAAGAGGAGGAGAGAGGAAGAGGATTCCGTGCATTTACAATAACATCTTGTGTCGATTACTGTTCTGTAATTCAACGTCTTTTGTGCTGTGTGGAACAATTAGCCGTATTATGCTTTTTTTATCTGAAACCTTTCGAGCAAAATGTCACTGAAATTTGAGTAGATGTGCCGGAACCATGTTTCACAGAAGACTGCATGAGGAAATGAAAAAGGTATCCAAATAGGTACTATGGACAGCAGCGTTTTGTATAAAGTACATTTAAATGCTGCATGTGTGTAAGGCATTGTTAGGTTTCCATTGCAGAGTTTAATTTTGGCATAGAAGTGAGATGTTTATCTTGTTGTGTTGTATTTGGCTTCTGCAGAGTTTTGACACAATCGGCTAAATTCTGCGACAAGTTTGTGAGCAATCGAAAAAAAAAAAAAAAAACCTGTAAGAAACATCATTTCAGTAAATTATTAAATTAAATTCAAATTTGGAGACAAGGAGCCTTGGAGAAAATAGGTGTTTTTATTCTTCCTGATGCTTTTCAGATGTATATATTTATTCATTTTTCGTGAAGAATTTACTGAACCTTTTTGTTTATTCTGTTTTCATTCATTTATTGTGTTTCTTAAATGTCAGAAATTTTAAAATCGATCAAATCAAAGATATTTTACGTAGTTTTATATCCTTGAATGACGTCACTACGTCGTGTTGCAGAATGGCCATTTCAAGCATAGAGCATAGCGTTCTGAACCACATCAATTCCTGGCAATGAGTTTAAATAGAATATCAGGACACATTTTTAAAGGCCACAATATATGTATAAGAATAAAAAGGTATATGAATTTCCGATAATGTATATCCTATTTGAATATCCTATATATATATATCCTACTGTATATGTATATCCTACAAGTAAATCCGACTGTTTATGTACATTCTATATGTATATCCTACTGTATATGAATATCCTATTTCTATATCCTATATGAATATCCTATAATGTACATCCTATTTGAATATCCTATATGTCTACCGTACTGTATATGTATATCCTGTATGTATATCCTACTGTATTTGAATATTCCATTTGCATATCCTATATGTTTATCTTACTGTATATAAATATCATTTATGTATATCCTGTAAAGTATATCCAATTTGAATATCCTATATGCATATCTTATATGAATATCTGTTATGTATATCCTATTTCAATATCCTGTTTCAATATCCTGTATGCATATCTTATACGAATATATAGCAATGAATATCCTATTTCAATATCCTATACGTATAACCTATATGTATAACCTATATGTATAACCTATATGTACATAACCTTTATGTATAACCTCTATGTACATAACCTATATGTATAACCTATATGTATAACCTATATGTATAACCTATATGTAAAACCTATATGTACATAACCTTTATGTATAACCTCTATGTACATAACCTATATGTATAACCTATATGTATAACCTATATGTATAACCTAAATGTATAACCTATATGTATAACCTTAAAATTGCCAGTGAATCCATTATCACAACTCTTCACCTGTTCATCAGATTCACCCGCCGTCAGCCCATTATTTGGCATAGATGCGGAGCACACACCGTATGCAGAGAGCTTTGTGTTGTGATTGAGTGAGCGAGACAAAAAGAGCGTCTGAATGGGGAGTTCTCAATCCACGCCTTAGCTTTGGCAGAACAAGCAAGATTGCCGAGCTGTCTGTTCCACTTTAGCGCCCCCTCTCCAATCAGCGGCTGCAATCAAGGGGTCGGAGCTTTCGCCGGGATTTCACCTTATCGCCCTTTTACTTCATGGAGGGAGCGGCGAGCCGGTGGCTGCCATATTTTATATCTTTGGATCTCGGGAGACGGAAGACAGAGAGAGAGAGAGAGAGAGAGGGAGAGAGAGCGAGAGAGACAGAGACAGAAAGAGAGCAGATTGCTCCAGTGGTTGACTCGGTGTTGCCAGAGAGAGGAGCCCAGCATGCGCCGTTGAGCGACACCGGCATGTTGATGAAGTCCTGGACGGAGGACGGGGCCCAGGCGGAAGGAGCGAAAGGAAGGAGAGGAATGGAAAGGGATCGGAGACAGCAGAGACAGATTGACAGTGCAAGCCAGTCGCAGGCACACGGGGGAGAGACAGAGAGAGAGACAGACAGACAGACAGACAGACGGACATAAAGACAGGCGAGAAAAGGAAGTGTGATATTAGTGAGTGTGATATTAAGAAAGGCCAATATGGAAACCAGGGGATACATGACTGGAAAAATTGCTTAAGCCTCTTATGTTTAGAGGTGAGATAAGGTGGTGTTGGTGAAGGAGCTGGGATTTCCGGATGTGCAGGGGGAAAATAAATACAAGAAGAAAAGCGGCGAAAGAGTAGAGGCCAGGGCCACAGCGCCGGCGACGGGGCTGCGCTGTGAAGCTAAGGTCTCTGTGCCCCTGGCTTTTGTGGGCGTGTCCACAAAAACATTTCAAACCTCTCTCGCTTTCCATATTTAATAAACATTATATTAAAAAAATAATAATAATATATGAATCAGTGAAATAGTCTTGCCCTCGTCCCTTAAAATGAAGAATTATTATGAGGAATAATATTCCTTATTTTATTGATAGTTTAATGGACGTTTTTCCATTTAAACAGCCTCATCGTAAACAATACCCAGTGGATCTGGGCGTCCATTTTCCAAGGCTCAGCGCCACTGGGAGCATATCTTCCCTCCTATTGAAAATTTAAATGTCCGCGGTACTCTAGACTACTAGACAGGAAGTTGTCAGACCCAATACTCCACTCGTGTGCCATTTTGGAGGCCGCGTCTCTGAAAAAGGGTGTCTGGCGAGGTAAACACAGAGCAGCCGCTGACACTGATTACCAGTCTGCTCCGCTCAAAGGAGGAACCGTGCGCTTTTGGAGCCGTGAACTGAAATCTACGACTGTCCTCCAGTGAAACACACACAGCACATCCTGGTCATAATTTGAACAAATTGGTATCACGCGGTGGACGGTAAACCCGGCCCAGCTCGCCATCTGCCGGTGGAAATCAGCGCAGAGCGGGCGGGGTGGACGCTGACGTAGATGAGTACTCTAAGCTGACGTCCTCTATTCAACGTCACAAGCTGAATAGAGGACGTGGGATGAAGAGGAGGAGGGGCGGTCCAATCCTCACCAACCGCCACGCATCTGCAAACTTTTCCGGGGGGAGACACGCCCCCTCCCTCACCCACTTTTTTGGCATTTTTAGAAATTGTGCAGTGGGGGAAGCGAGGCTCAAACCAGGGGGGCGGAAATACCTCGAGTACATCAGTGCACCGGGTTAGACAGGGATGGATAGTCCAATGGAAGAGACCATAAATCGGACCTACCGCACATTATCCTGCTTATGACACGACTACTTGCTGAATTAACAAACATATCGAGACGGGATATTGATTTCAGTTGACTTTATATCTAGTAAGCCTGTTTGAGACCGTAAAGAAAAACAGTCAACGATCCGAAAGAACAAAGCCTAACCCTACGTATTAATAACTTATTCACTGTTACGTCCCTCATCCATCTCTTCAAGTCTTCCCTTGTGGTGTCCGTGAGGCCTCGCCAGATAAGGGCAGGGGGGGGGGGGGGGGGGGGGGTTGCCGCCATTGTTGACTGACAGCTGTCATTATTCAGGGAATAAACGAGCGCCGTCGGTGGCTGCAACGGCACGCGGTGATGAGCCGCGGCCGCCGCTGCCCTTGACGCGTGCGCTGTCGTTTCCGCCGCCGCCTGCGGCCTGCACCGGGATTCTCGCTTTTTCCTCTCTTTTTTTCCAACCCCCCCCCCTTGCTATCGAAGTTCCCGCGTTTGCCGGAGACAAACCGATGAGTGGCAGGCGTATGTCGGCGGGGGTACGACCCCCCCCGCCGAGGGCGATGTGCGCCCGCCGCGGACAGATGGACTAATACCTGATGATATGTTTTTGCCTCCGCCCGCTCCTCTGACGCCGGGTCTGGTGAATAAATGATGAACTTAAAAGGCATCAAACAGCCGTGGTCAACAAGCGATCAAACCAGGGCACCGAATAGGGAGCACAAATTATCATGAACCTGTGTGTGTGTGTGTGTGTGTGTGTGTGCGTGTGTGTGTGTGTGTGTGTGTGTGTGTGTGTGTGTGCATGCGCTTGCATACAGGATGTGGAATTTGTGGTTTTACCGCACTTCTTTCTGATAAATCGACGCCCTATTTGCAAGGTAACTTGTAATGCCATTCACGAATTCCCGGTCAACGAAAACAGAGCATTTGTGTAATGTTCACCAATGTCAGGGTACTTCAATGTTTTTTCCCCAATTTTTTTATTATTATTATTATTTTTTTTCTAAGAACACTTTTCACACTTAATTTCAAAGTTTGATCCACAGACAAGGTCGAGTAACGATTAGAGATTGATCGCAGGAATATGTAAATCGACTGAATCTAGAGCAGCCTGTGCTTCTGTTTGTGCTCCTAAAATTGTTTTCATGGACATGTGCTTTCAAAATGGTGTCATAGATCATACAATAGACACATGATCTGAGCTTTCCAATTTTCTGAGAACTTTGTACAAACTATATATATATATATATATATATATATATATATATATATATATATATATATATTCATGCTGGTGAGATTAAAAATAATAATGAAAAGAAAGCCATGAGCCATGAAGAGATGTGGGCGGTTTTATAACAGATGAGACAAAGTCAGGTTGTGACAGGGGAGCACGTGATGTTGTGCTTTAGTCTCATAGTCTGCGATGAAAACCTAAAGCCTCAAATTAGTCAGATTTTACAGCTAAGCATGTTTCATTTTACTGACGCCCAAACAAAAAGAGCAGTGGTGTACTTTTTTACCGACCTTCATTTTATCCATCTTGAGCCAGCTGAAAACCTCCAATAAACACTACAAATTGCTGACATCTATTCTTTCTATATATATATATATATATATATATATATATCTCCATCCATTATCTATAGCGCTTATCCTCGTGGGGTCGCGGGGGGGCTGGAGCCAATCCCAGCTGTCATTGGGCAGGGGCGGGGTACACCCTGGACAGGTCGCCAGTCAATATATAGATATATATGTATATACACACATACATACACAAGGCGATGCCTGCATAGCGGCCTGTCTTTCAGATTTCATAACTGCATCATCCCATCAGACGAGCGCATACTGCTGAGGAGGCTGGGATGCAGCTGACTTAATACCTAAGTGGAGGGGACGCGAGGCCAGCTGGCAGGACGCCGCCGGCGACGTCCCGCCTCACCCGGCACACGTCACGGTGGAACGCGGGAGTGGATCCGAAGGAACCGGCGATTAAAAAAAAAAAGAGAGAGGTGGACACGGGGCGTTCGATCACGACGGATGGGGATGCTTTCACTGCTATGGAGCTCGTGAGTGGTGATTTTCCCACTTCAATGTGCTTTTATAAAAATGTATAAGGGAATTAACGTGGGAGGGGAGTGGGATTTCCCCCCCCTGGCTGTGTCCAGATAGGATCTGTTCTGCTCTGCTTTGGAGGATTTTGTGTCCTTTGCATTTTTACAATAGTACCATGAGAGAGGGAAATAGACGTTCGGCTGGGGAGTGGTCCGTGTACTCGTATGCATTTTTTGAATATGTGCGCGCGCGTGTGTGTGTGTGTTTGTGTGCGCGTGTGTGTGCAGTCATCATAGTCGTAAAGTGGTAAAGGGGCGTGGGGAGGGTGAATTTCTGCGTTATTTCCCTTTTTCATTTGGTTTGTCAGGCTCGTCCAAACAGGTCGTGTTTGCACGTATCTGCCAGCTCATTGGACGACCTAACATGCTGCAGGACCAGTACAGCCTCTGTCCCTCTCTCCCTCTCGCTCTCTCTCTCTCTGCATCATCTTATCTTTCTTTCCTTTCTTGCCCTCCATCTCTGTATTCATTGGATCTCCCTCCCTCCCTCCCTCTCTCTCTCTCTCCCTCCCTCCCGACTCTCTCCTCTCTGATCCTCGTATTTCAGCTCCGTATCAACTCCATCAGCTCAGCGATCCCGGCGATGCAGCCAAAAGTATTGCGGTAACAAATATCACGGCCTAATCTCGCTCAGGCTTGCGTCGGGGATTGTCGCCTGTGTTTTCCAATTTCGGCACTGAACACGGATGATCAAATTACTGAGGCAAATCATATACGAGAGAGGCGGAGATCTGGGGAGGAGGGTATCACCCGGCGCCATCGGCGGCGACCGGCGGCGTATATTGTGGACGGAGGCTTTCACGTCAAAGGGACCGTCGAATTACTCCCTGGAACGACGTCGCTGGGCAGAATTTGTTTAGGGAAAACGTGTTTGGATGCAGAGCGCCGAAAAAACGGAACGACAAACACCGCCATCATCTTGGACGACTCGCAGCCGGCGGCATTGATGCAATCGCATGCAAGTGTGGCAGCAGGGGGAGCAAGGACGCGAGCGAGGCCGGCGCTAAGCCGGGCGGCGCCATCAGGCTTTGCATGTGCAATGTGTGGAACGGGACTGTGTGATGTGAAGCAAAACAGCAACAATGCACTCACCAGCTTCAGTCACATTCATGACAGCTTTGAGTTTGACTTAAGACAACAATAATTCACATGATTTTGGTCGTGGTGTTGATCGATGTAATATTGTCTACTTGTTTTGTTGCTCATGTGGTTTTAATGAATTGCATGTATATATAACCTAATTTAAAGCTATTATGGTGTTTTCATTAGTACCCAAATATAAGACAAATTAAGACTTGGTGACTTAGACAGACCCAGCACAGAATTGTATTTTCACTTCATCAAATCAAAGACTTTCATCAGAAATATTTCGTTTGATGTTTTTTTAGTGTTCTTTGTATTGATCGTCAGTATTTTTTTGTTTACTTGGTTAGACCATAATAATAAAAGTTTGAATAAATAAATAAATAAAAAACGTGTCCAAATGTGCTACTGAATATGTAAGCAAATTAATGTTGTTGCTTTGTAGTTTTTTTTGTTTGTTTGTTTTTAGACAAACTGACAGACAAATTGACAAGACAAGACAAATTGAAGATAAAAAATGAAGACGGATCATCCAACCTCTGTACTTTCCACTAAATAACACACAACCACCAGCGATGATCCAGTGGAAGTGATCCAGACGTGCACGGAGAAACATCTTTCTGCTCGAGACGCCGCTCCAGCCCCCCAGGCGCAGATCCCGCCACGGCGCTAATGAAAACAATGGCGCCTTTGCATCGGCAGCTGAGCGGGTACTGAGCAGATAGATAAACAAACAACACGGCTCTGAACACTGTGGCTTTTACTCCCCCCCACTGGTACGCAACAGAGAACAAATCTCTTCACTCACCCACGGGCGCTTTGTCATTGATTTCCTTTTCGGTGCGAACCTACCGCAGCTGTTCACAAACCGGCACCTTGTGGGGAAGGCTGAAAATTTTCGGGCCTTGGGGATGAGTCAAAATCACCCGAGGTGCCTTGTGTACGTGTGCACGTGTGTATGTGTGTGTGTGTGTGTGTGTGTTTGTGTGCGCGTGCGCGTGTGCGTGTGTGTGTGTGTGCTTTCACCTGCGATAAAAGCACTTTGTCCACCTCCTCTTGGGGATCCAGTGTATCTGTAATTGCTGAACCTTCTGGATGACCTGGTATCGCTCGGGGTCGCTGCCCTGCAGGGTGGAGTCGTTAACCGCTTGTTAATCTCTGCCTCGGACGGCGGCACGACCCCTTTCCCTTCCTAAATAACCCGTCTGCCCCTGCCAAGCACGCGGCGTTTAAAGGAATACTCCAATCTCTGCGGGGCAATTCGTCGTGGTTGCCCATCTCACCCGGATGCAGGCGAGGAGGACGATGCCGGTTTCATCCCTGTGTGTCCGGAACCGTGATGGAGACGGGCAGCATCCAAACTGTGTTAGCTCAATGGAGGAGTGCCGAGGGTAACGGCTAGTCTTGCTCCTGCTAATGCACCGAGGAATTCACCTTCCAGCGTCTCGACGGCTGAGTTACTAAAGCGATACATCGGAAATAAAAACACTGAGCACACCTGTGCACTACACATCTGCAGGGTGCTACTCGGCCCCTTCAAGGACCGAACCAGTGGCATTCTCTGTGGTGGCCCTCCTCACTTACTGAAGATCTCAAACTCTTAAACACACACACACGCACGCACGCACGCACGCACTCACACACACACACACACACACACACACACACACACACACACACACACACACACACACACACACACACACACACACACACACACACACACACTTAAAGGTCTGTAACCTCAAGCTTTCTGTACTTTTCTATACTGATAGTGTTCTGCTCTTAAAGGTTCTGGTCCCTCCTCCCTTCCTTTGAGAGGCTCCTTCAGTGAGTAGAAGAGCTGCCACCTGCAATGCAGTGACAGTGTCGCAAAGCCAGTGTTGGTTTGAGCTTACTTCTTTATGTATAGTCTGCTGTGGTGTGGGGATGGCGTGGTTTGAGCAGCCACACTTGACCTGGGTCTAGGTAACTGGGGAACCAGGATCAGAGTGGCTGCATTCCTGTTGCTCGGTGGTTGGTCTAACAAGCAACAGGTTAAAACCCACATCCCCACACACACTCAGGAGACAGGAGCCCTTGTCATGACACGTGTCTATCTGCTCCTGGGCTAATTCCAACCAGCCCACTCTCTACAATACACTGTGTCTACAATCCCGTCGTCTGTGTCTCTGTGCCGGAGGTCCCTGAAACGCCACTTGGGTGGCGCGTGGGAGGTGAAACCGCCACATCTAGATTATCAAACTTTTTTTGCATATTATTTAATCGGTTCATTGAAGATCACAGTCTCACACCTCTTTTTGTGTACCTTTACATATCAACTTATTTCATAGGTGTTTGAACATACATTTTGTTGTTGTCATTTTTGTTGTTTCAACGGCCCATTATTTCAGAAACCTCAATAGTCCAAAAAAATGTTAGGTTGGAGTTGGTTAAGTTAAGGTGTAAGCAAGATGGTGAAGTTAAGCTTTGAGGTGAGAGATGGTTAAGTTTAGGGTTAGGGTGTCGCCCATGTCCAATACATTTGTCCGACTATTGGGGTTTTGGAATAATGGGAGGGGAGAACAATGGCAGGCACCAATTAGACAACCTCATACTATAGAAGTCTTGGAGAGTCTTTACAGCGAGCACAAAAAAGTGAATTGTTTTATATTTTATAAATATCTTTATTTTTATTTCTTCATAATAAAGAATGTGTGCACCTTCTCGCTCTCCCTTTTTAAGTGCTTGTCTGTGGATTGGACCAATGTTGAGGCCTTGGAAAACAACACAAGGTGAACGTCAAATAATGAACAAATGTCTTTATTTGAACAAATTAAAACAATAAAATGACATGGCGGATCCCCTCGAGAGT
Organism: Zeus faber; assembly: GCF_960531495.2. Classification (NCBI taxonomy): domain Eukaryota; kingdom Metazoa; phylum Chordata; class Actinopteri; order Zeiformes; family Zeidae; genus Zeus; species Zeus faber. The sequence continues at coordinate 6,765,219 of NC_137191.1, forward strand.
AGAGGCAGGTCGAGAAGGTGTAACGGCATCCAAATCAATTCTGTTTCGGACTGAAGCTTATTGCTTATTGTTGCTCGTTATTATTTTTAGCTACTTATTGCCCGCTTCTTGCCGCACAGCAGCGCCACCACCTTCTTCCACATGATGCATCGGTAGTTTCAGTCCAGCCATTTACTAACCGATGGACTGGAAAAGCAGAAGGATTTTACGACTTAACGTCAAATGTTGCGGAAACTTTGCACTTACTTTGCTGACGATGTGCGGGGCCATTTGCGGAACATAGAGTGGAAAAGAGTCACCTGTGCGAAATCGGCAATTAGCTCAGTTGAAACGAGCGAACTTCTCCTGAGATGAATGTCAATTAGGGAAACCAGGGTTGTGTGTCTTTGGTAAATCACACTCATAGGGGAAGAGTCCTTTGCTGTTTTCAATAAGCCACGTGCAAACTGTTCGAACCATGAAACAATGTCCTTGAGTTCTGGGTCATGGATTGATACCGAGCGCCAGTCGGATCCTGGTCATTTACGCTGTCGATAACCTCATCCACTTTAAATCGAATATAATCCACGGCAGTTCAACATGGGATTGGATCGTTCCCTGCACCAGGGTGCGATTGTCACAGCAGGTGGTCTGGTCAAACAGGGTCAAAGTTAATACTGTCCCGGGACCAAATCAGCAGATCAGCATACCCGGGAGACCGTGACTGCAATCTCTTTGGGATGGGACGGGATGTGAAGACACCGCAGTAATGTGGATTAATTTGTTTTGGATGGGAGAATATTCGTCGGTATTCTCTATCAATAATGATGGTGGATCTGCAGCATCATAGCAACAAGGTGTCAAGAAATCTGGCCAATCCCCACAAACTTGGAGGTCACACTACGAAGAGGAAGCACCAATCGTTGGAACCCTCAAAGACAGGTGGTCTTTAATGTCTTAATCTCTGTGTGGATGACGCATGCCTTCACGTATCAGTAAGTGAAAGAACAGCTGCTGCTTTTCTGTGACTCACCGTCCTTTGGGAAATAATTAACAGGGTTGTTGCTGTGCGGAATGTAAATGATAATTTGTTTGTCCTCCATTAAGCTGTACACAACTCCCCATACAAAAAGAGTGGAATCCGCTCATGTTCTGACTTCTGGCAGGCCGTTTCAAAGAGTGCAAAGCGTCTTCTGCAAAGCTGATCTGATGCAGGGTCTGTTTTGTTTATGCCTTTGTCTCCCTTCTGCGCAGCTTTTAATTGCAATATTGGCATGCGGCGGGGCGGCCACTGTCAAAACAAAACAGGCCGGCGCATGCGGAGATGCATCAAAGTCACCTGAAGGCACAGACGATCTTTCATCATTACCAATCAGCATGTGAGTCCGTCTCAGTCGCTGGAAAAATAAAATTAACCCCACCCCCCCCAAAAAAAAATCAAATCGTGGCTTTTCCCTTGCCCCACTCAAGGCAGATTTGCATTAAGTTTGAGTGACATGGGTTGAAAGACTTGATCTGAGTGTGTGTGTGTGTGTGTGTGTGTGCACGTGTGTGTGTGTGTGTGTGTGTGTGTGTGTGTGTGTGTGTGTGTGTGTGTGTGTGTGTGTGTGTGTGTGTGTGTGTGTGTGTGTGTGTGTGTGTGTGCGTGCGCGTGTGTCTGTGTGTTTACTGAGCTGAGGTGTGCACCGTGCATACATGTGCAAGTGGGTGGTATCAGTTTGATTGATTCACTGGCGCTGGCAGGGGCTGCGGAGGCTCCACTTCCCCTGTGCCTCAAAGTTTAATCAACACCTCAGACTGGGAGCCAACGCAGCCGCTCATTCATTCAGCCTCCGCCATTTCTATGCATCCATATTGATTCCTTGTGTGAAAGATTGCAGTTAAGGTCTGTCCTGTGTCTGCGTGCCACCATTTGTGTTGGGGTAGGTTTGTGCATGTGTGTGTTTGTTTACGTGTATTCGCTCGACCGTGTGTGTATGTGCCTGTGTGTGGCCGTGCAGGCAAGCACGACGAGCCACCATTATTCCGAAATGGACCCTGACCTCCTGTAATCCTTTCATCAGATCTAGGGAGGAGAGAAAAAAGATGCAAGTGAAACACACAACTTCTGTGATGTTAACAACACCTAGCTCAGTGATCGGCTGCTGGAAAAAATACAGACTGACTCAGAGGGAATGATAGGAGAGAGCATGTAATTTTCTATCCCAGCCAGAACAAGTGAAATTTAATTAGGGCCACTATATTGAATCAATACTATCATCATAATTAAATTCTCCATCAAAGTGTGAGGCTCTGAGGATGACAGGATTGATAGATATCACAACATGGCACAGGCCAGAGGAGGCAAAAGAGTTAATTTAGAATTTGAGGGAAAATATCACAGGTATTTTGTACCGGCTGCAGAGCTGTGGGCAAGAACACCGGCCAGGAAAATAAATATTCTCTTTCAGACCCCAAACACACACACGAACGCACCAACAGAAAGAGTGAGCGAGCCTCCCAGATGCATCAATTGCCCCCAAACATCCTTTGAAATGTTTGCCGTGAGCAGCTAATGGACCTGATGGCACAGACCAACATAACTCAGTTAGGGACGGACCTGTGTGAATTGCAGAGAGCACCGAGATAATACGGTAATTATGGATGGAAACCTGGCTGTGCTTAATGCACATAATCACCAATTTGTGTGCAAATGTGTAAGAGCTTATGCAGACAAATGTGATGTATATGACACACGTATGTGAATTTCATTGGGCTTATCGGAGGCTTTGCAGTATTATTTATGGTTCTTTTTATGCATATGCACAATACTGCTTGGATGCAGCAAACACATGTCTGTGCACGTCGTTATTTATGGGACCGCTAGGAATCCATCTAGCTGTCTGCAGCATTTCATCTTTCCATTCAGGCAGAGAGTAAGTAGGTTGGCACCTAACGAGCCGGTGCCTGGGAATAGCACAGGGTCCATTCAATGCCGAGGCTCCTGGCTCTACCATTAGCAGCAATGAGGGCCGGGGAGTAACGTGGGTGTGCCAGGTCAGGAGAAATGTACCAACACATGCTTCCTCAGACACACAGGGGCCTTTCCGTCATTACGGAGCCCTCGGGGATAGAATGCTCAAGTCTAGCACGAGCAGAGGCTTCCATCCCCCTACAAAGAATGAGGGATGAGGGAAATGAGGGAAAAATCTCATCTCCGCGGCCACGTCCATGTCATCGCACTAAACCCTGATTGCGAAATTCCTTGTGAGATAAGTATCCATGAAAATAGTAGTCCATGAAATAACCAACATCCTAGAGTGTGGTTTTGCTGTGGGAGTCTTTGATTAGTGAGAGAACTGGAAGTTCACTTCAGTAGGATGTGTACGGGAAAAAAATTGTAGGCCGTTATTGCAGAAGCCTGCGTTATTGACGTATGGCTTCTTTTGTTATTGTTTCGTATAGAAGGCCTCGCTCATTAAATCTGAAAAACACGGACTGCAGCAATTTTCTTCAAAGGCTGGCGCCCCCTCACCTCCATGAAAGGAGAAGCAACTAAATGACGGCACCGACGCACCGCGAACAAACCCACAATATAATGTACATTATATTATCTTGGTGTCAGAGGTTTAAACGGGTTGCTGTGCAGGTGTTTTAAATGACATATTGTTTTAAATGTACCATCGCTGTCAAATTCCACTAATGTCTGAATAAATAAATAAATAAATAAACAAAACAAGAAAGGGGTGTTATATCAGCTTGAATGAGCAGTGAGTCCCCGTTGCTGCGAGGGCGACGCATGTTACCGCAACGTCCATAGCACTACCCCTTGCAGAAGGATTACTGCTGGATGCAAGTAATTCATCACATATGGTCAAATCGTCTCCCCCGAGCATCCGGGGGAAAACTTTGAAATATTTTAAACTTTATAATGAAATAACTCAAAATGAGAGGTCCTTTTGGAATATTAGTGCATAATTCAGGCTCATTGATTATTAATCGAAGCGACTGGGGACCGGCTTCAGCCTCTGAAAGGTTATGTAGCAAAGCGTCTTGCTTCAGAAATAACCCAAAAGTATACGGAGTGGTAGTGGTTTTGATATTAATTTGCCATGGGTATAGGGAGCTGGGAGCTGAGGGGAAGGCCTCTCCTTCACCGTGGCTATGGCACTGCAAGCCGTGGCTAAAGCTCTCGTCCATGGCCTGATTTTGTAACCTCTCCTCATTGTTCTGCACCTCTTCTATGTACTTCAATACCATCCCTGATTCATTCTTCCCCCACACTCGCCCCCTTCTCTAGCTTAGAAATCTCATACACACAATCGTAGACCTTATTAAATAGACTGCTGCTTATTTTCAAGAGTTCCAGGCTTGTTAGGTTGTCTTTTTTGACCCTTCCATCGCACCAATATTCCCATCTCATGTTATAAACCCACCTCTCCTTCCACTCTCTTCATGGTTCTCCCTGGTTGTACCTCGAGTCTTTTTCATTGGACGCGGTAGTTGCCCTGGACCCCTTCACCCCGATGTCCTTCCTTGGCTGCTGTCCCAGTTGTTTGGGACTGGCATCCTGATCCTTTTCGTCCGTCCTTGCGGCCAAGTGGCTGGGTGACGCAACCCTTTACCAAGAAAGAAACTCTTACCATTGGAAGATCCAATGGGTTCCAATACGGTTTCATATTTTACAAATGCAAGAATGGTTGTTAGCACTGGGGCAGATGGGGAGGGTTAATACTCTCAGAAAAATGTTGGTGGTATGACCAGAAATACACTGTGGACTGTGTTTTTGAAAACAGAAAAAGCTCAGTATGGAGTGACATGCAATAATTAATTGCTTTCTCTCACTTTGTGCTTTAATTAACTGCACACCCTTGTGTAACATAACATATTCCATTTTGGTTCCATCATGGTTTCAAAGTGACTTGCAGTACAGTGAGTGCATAGTGCATGCATTACAGTACAGGCACTCCTAGTTGGAGTAAAACTTGTGAGCTGAACCATCCCCAATGGGTTAGCGTGGTGAGGTCTATTATGTATTGAATAGAATAGTTCTTTAAAGCGAACTCCAGCACTATTGCGGAGCCTCCCCATCAGGAATGACTGAATCTCTAAACGTCCTGCTGGATGTGAGCCATTAAGGTGCAAAGTGTGGCGATGTCGCCATTGCTCCGCGTGGTGAGTGAAGAGTCATTACATTTACATTTAGTCATTTATCAGACGCTTTTATCCAAAGCGACTTACAATTGTTCAAACACCGACGGACGCAGCCATCAGGAGCAATTAGGGGTTAAGTGTCTTGCTCAAGGACACTACAGCATGCTAGCAGGAGGAGCCTGGGATCGAACCAGCAACCTTTAGATCACTAGACCACCAGCTCTACCTCCTGAGCTACCATCCCCATTACCCCGTTAAACAGTGATTCACCTCCGAGGATTCTAAAATGGATGGCCTCATCAGCACAATTATTTTTGTCTGCGTGTGAAAAGATCACACGTGACAGTGGAAAACATCTTTGTCTATCCTCAAACTCATAAATGACAAAAACACACAGATTTGTGTCCACACGCTCCCTGGCACACACTCAATTCATTGCACACAAACGCAATCACACCGCTGTTGCTGGGGAGGGTTCGCAAAGACCCCTGCGTTGAAATGCGTGGATCGTTCCTTCATTTAGCCGATCCCTCTGTGATTGGTGTCAAGCCCCGCCTCACCTGAAGACGCCGCACGGCGAGCACTTCCCCCGACGCATCGCGACAAGGAGGATCCAGGGCTGCATTCCGGCAGCTGTCTCGCTCTTGGCTCAGAGTTAGCGGGGTCGCTGGGGGGCTCTGGGCTTCAGTGGGAACGGACGGCTCTGCGTTTAATGAGCTTGGAGCAGACCCAGACTTTGGTCTCTTTCATCCCCACAGCGATCAGCGCAGCCAGTTAGCCCAGTGAAGCAAGGGAAGGCCTCATTCACAGCCCTCTCCACTTCTAGCCCTTTCTCACACTATCGCTCTCCCTCAATCTCTCTCGCTTTCCACGTCATCTGACGACGTCTTTCTTTCTTTGCGTTCACACCTGATCTCTTGTTCTAAAAGAGCTTACACCGTAGCTATAAGCAATATTTTCTTGAGGTTATAGGGTTATCGTATTGAATCGCAGGACAGGTTGGAAATGTCTGGAGCCGGAAATAAACAAAAAATAGTCGTGTTTAGTACCTTTCAACATGTTTCAAGGATCTGGACTTACTTAAGTGGTATGACTTTCAACTTCTACTCCACTACCTCCATATTTCTAAGAAAAGATATTTGTGGCTTTCCTATTTTTTTTTTATCAAGATTTATATGAATATACAGTATATTTCAAGAGCAAGTAAAGCCAAGAGGAAAAATCATGGACTAGATCTATCAAACTCATCAACGATCCATGTGGTGTGGGGTGGTGTGGTATAAGCAGTCCTGGGTCTAGATAACTGTGCCTGGGACCAGGGTGGCTGTACGCCTGTTGATTGTCAGAGCAATCAACGAGCAACAGGCAAATCACCCATCCCCACACACACAGAGGGAGAGCGTCGTCATGACATACTGTATGTCCATCTGCTCCCGGCTTGTTACATCTTGCCACTCTCTACAATAAACTGGTGTGTTTGCAACACTTCCTCCCTGCCTGTCTCCCTGTGTTGGAGGGCCCTGAAAACGGCACTCGGGTGGTGGGTGGCAGGAGGAACTGCAACAATCCATTAGATCCACATACATATTCTCATGTAAATTTAAAGCATAATCTGCATGAACATCATATGCAGAAAACATGTAGTAATTAATACTGTATAAGTAGCGTAAGCAGTTATATCAGGGCGCTGGATATGTTATATTTGTTATTTTTTCATTTCAGTTTCACTTTTATTTAGTTCTCGGGGATATATTGAGGGATGAACCCTTATTTTCAATGATGCCGAGATCAAATTAGGCAGAAAAATAAATAAATAAATAAATAGTCAAGAAGACAATAAGAAGAACAATTTCCATTTAAAACAATTACATTCTAAAACAATGTGATTTGTAAGCATATTTTCAAATGTGACCCACCGAAGTACTTAAGGGTCATGGCATTTGACTTTTTTTTCCCGCATCATTTGATAGTGAAGAATCAGAGCTACAAAACAAGATGTCACTTGTGCAAATCAAGCATTTCTTTTTTAAAGCTATGACTTGTTAATGACAAGGGTGTGGCAAATTGTGATTCTGACATAATCACCTCCAAAGTCTCCCCCAGAATTGGCTTAATTCAGCCAGCTCCCATACTGAAATGGGGTTGGACGTCTAACGACTAACAGGCATGGCCTGTTGAAAGGGGACTTGACACCTTGCTGAATGGCCACTTGACAGCCTGCTGAATGGGGCAATCTCTGCAATGTTTTTGTGTTTAGAGGGAATGTTGAACAGCGTGATCGACAACAGCTTTTGTTTAAAGAAAGCTTTTATTTAACAGTAAGAATATACATGTTTTATAAAAGAGGAATTATTTAAGAGTTTAAAAGTGCGGACAAAACAACAAAATGGACAGTCTATTAACAATATAAGTATAAATGAGGTTGGCCGACAAACAAAACCTCATGGCTAATTAACATACTGCTGAATGAGCCAAAAAGGAACAGCTCCACAACACACAAAAAAATTAGTTTTAAAAAAATGCTTTTATTTCACAGTAAGAATATACTGTACATGTTTTATGAAAGTGTAATTATTTTGGAGTTTAAAAGTACGGACAACACAACAAAATGTAGAGTCTATCAATATTATAATTATATAATATTATTATAGTCTCAGAAAATCTGAAATCTGAAAATCTGTCACCAACCTCCACTCCACCAACGCACTTCATCAGGTCATCGACTTCTTCCATTGTAACAACAACGGACGTATCGTCGGTCTCCTCCTGTGGTTCTTAAAAATATTCTGTTTCATCGTCACATTAAGTTTGAAGTCCGCTGTTTGAAATGTTCTCCAAGTCCGGGATAATATCAGATTCAGCAGCGCTGTCGTTCTCCGCGTCGCTGTCGGAGAACTGACTATCATCGTGGAAAATGATGTCCAGTACGTGCTGCTTTCACTGACTTGGATCTATCGCACTGGTCAGATTAAGGTCCAAAATATGATTCAGAGATTCCTCCACCCGCTTCGCGTAATCCATAACGATACGGAGAAGAAAGTTTTCACAGACAAGTGAGACCGAAACACCCCCGTGCTGCGCTTTAACCGTCTGTTTTACAGAAGTGACGTAGGTGCGTGACTTCTTCTTTCGTTCTTCTTCTTTGCGGTTTCACAATAATGGCTCTATGTGTGTGTAAAAGTAGTACGATTCAAAGGTTGAACTCTATCAAAACGGTTTCACATTGTGACTTCACATCAGATGGAATATGGAGGAATGATCTTCACCTGGACGCTCGCTTTAAAGGAAACGATCGATCGGCGTCGTTCACTGCTGTTCTACGTCTTGGTAAGTGAACTGTGTTTCCCCATGTAATCTAATGGGAACATTTATCTCCAAGGTTTAACATTTTTCTACTATTTATAAATCAAACTCGGTTTTGAAAATACGTTGAGAGATAGAAAAAACAAAACACAAAGGAATTAGAATCCGGAAAAATCTCATTTTCCTTCAAGAAGGTTTTTTCAACTTATTTGGATGCTGCTGGTGATTTTAGAAATGCGCGAGATGGCGTCTTTTGATGTGGTGGGACACAAATATCTGCAAAGTTCTTGTAGTTATTATGTGGGCTAACCCCACCCTACCCCAGCTGCACTCTGAGAGCCTGTTTGGGGCCCCCTCTTCCAACTGGTGGTGCTGGGCAGGTAATGTCCTGAGCCTCATCATCACAGAACTCTCTGATCTTGTGGAAGAGGTAGCTCTGGTCTGGGTCTGTCCAGTCCAGGTGGCTGCATAACAGGAAGTGCATCTCTGGGGGGCAGGGCATGGACGTCACCGAGCAGCTGGAATCCGGTCTCCTCGCCTCCAGAAGACATCTTGGCCACAACCACACCAGGATCCTCGGCAACAAAGCTGGAAGACATGAAATAGAATCTAAATCCAAAAATTGTATTTATACATTTATTTGTTTCACCATTACAGTAATTAACCCTTTGTAGAATCAGCAGTTTATGCACAAGACAGTGATGCACTATCCACCAAAAGTGCTGGTACTGTGAGCCATGATGCCATTCTCTTTCATGTGTCGGTGGATGGCACTCAGGCGGTCGTTGCCAATTCTGTTTATAAAATTGTGAAAATACATCACATTTAGCAGGAAATCAATATGTTAGCTAGAGAGGCTTAAGCCCACAACAAGATGCCAGCGTTGTGATGAAATGATAATTACCCGTGAATGAAGGGAAGCAAAGCTCTGCATTTTTGTACACCATCCACTGAGTACTGGGTCCACTGTCTCTTTCTTTTGGTTGGCTTTTTTTTGTTGTCAGAAGTCATTTCAGTGCGTCTCCCATTGCAGGATAGCTGCCCGATGATAAACGTGTCTGTTTCCTGCTTTGTTAAGGCTTCTATCATGTAGCGTGATCTATAGATAAAATCAGAATCCAGTTTCTTTGTACATGATTCCTGGTCAAGCCTGCCATTTTCTTTTCGCCCCTGGACGCATTTGCAGGTAAACTTGAGAATATTGTCCATTGCTACTACTGTATATATAAGAAAGGTTTTTCCCTATTATTTGGCCACTCCTGGTGATTTTAGAAATGCGTGAGGTGCCGGCTTTGGCTGGGTCACAAATGTCGCAGTGGTATCAAGGAATCAATATTTAAAGTGCATTGTAGTTTATTCCACGAGTCCCGAGCACAACATTTAATAGCAGTCTTTCGGTATTCGGAGTTGATGTGCAGAACATCTAGTGTAATCCAGTCCTCAGAGCGTGTTTGACAAGCTCCTACATTGAGGTGTAATAGTGAAGTAATGTAAACTGGTAACTTTTATTAGGAGCGCTTTGTAAATGCACATACACCAGTGTTGATCTTGTCTCCCAAAGAGAGAGCACCAGCCAACCTTTTCTTAGAGAGTACAATGATGGGTACTGTAGGCATCACCAGTAATAAATCTAAGAGCAGAGTGATATACAGCGTCTAAGGGCTGAAAGGTGGCAACAGCAGAATGTCTATATACTACATCACCATAATCCTAGACAGTAAGTAATACAGTTTCAACAGTTATTTTTCTACTAAATATGGGAAAGTAGGTTCTATTTCGATAATGAAAGCCATGGTTCGGCCACAGCTTTTCAACCAGCTTCACAATATGAACTTTAAAAATGAGTTTATCATCAATCTAGATGCCGAAATATCTATAGTGTGGGACTCTTTCAATAGCTGTAACGATTAAAGTGCTAATATGAAGTTTGTTAAAATCGATTTCCTTAGCTCCTGTGAAAAGCATATATTTGTTTTTTTCACCATTTAACACAAGTTTGAGATCGATAAGTGCGTCTTGAATAACATTAAAAGAAAGTTGCAGATTGTCAATTGCCAAGTGCACGGAGTCAGCCCAACAATATAAGATCTGTCGTCTTTGGACAGATGGACGTCAATGGACCGGACAATTTCATTGACATCAATTTTGAACAGATTATATATGTGTTATTTGTATACACTATGAAATATATGAAATATCATGTGTGTGTACAGGATGTGGAAAGGATGTCAAACAAGATGGAGTTAAAAATAGAGTAAACACCTCAGTGGGGAACTGATGTGCGTTTTGATGTTTGAGGCGGGTCATGAAAAGCCATGACAGTTTAGACTGCACATGATTGGAGTCGATTAGCCCCTGACCCAGGGGCCGAGGGTGAGAGACTGCATTCCTGATGCAGATGAAAGGGCTACAGATCTTCATTAGTGCCTGGATCAGGTGGCTGCCGGGCTGGCTGCTCTCCCAGAACGAACCCTGGTCTCTTGGTGATGACCCAACTACTGTGGTGTAAATGCGGTTTGTGATATTTTCACTATGATGAAGTGGCGGAAAAAAAATCGTCCCTAGTACAAAAAAAGGGAGGGAGTAAACGTATTTCCTTATTTTTTTTCTCCCTATGTTAAATCAAATCTCATGGGATCTTTGTGAAAATGCGACACTTGTGCAAAATAATGTTACACGACAAAATGTTGATGAATTGACTGACGACTTGATATTCTTCAGCAGTGGCGTTGTTAGGGGTGGGTGTCCGAGGCTTCAGCCCCAAATGTTTTGTGAATAGCCCCCAATCTAAAATAGGTACCGACTGTGCCCACCAGCGATGGGGTGCCTGTGATCGGTGCGGCAAAAACAGTGTTTCTATTTCAGAAGTAGGTTATTTTATTTTTACTCCGTTTTCTTATGAAACGAATCGGTGATGGGGACACATTCTGCGTCACTCCCTCATCCCGGTGAAGAATAAATGAATGACCCAGGGACTGTATATCCTGAGCCGGGTGGATCTCTGATGCTGACACTAAGTGCTTAGCAACAGGACGAGCACACCAAAGACAGACCTGAAATCAGCACAGTGACAGGAGCCTTCACCACTTCAACAATCATTCATGTACCCTGGAAGCTCTCTCCCTCTCTCTCCCTCTCTCTCCGTGGAGCATAAAAGATAAAAACCTCAGCGAACCCGACCGGCGTGATGGACGGCGGAAAGATCAAATAGATCAATCTCCCGGGCGGCTACAAAGCATGCGCAGTTCTTTCTTCATCTCAAATGACACAAAATCACAGATCAGCCGTGGACAGTGCGGCGCTCTGGCCGGAAATAGACCTGAGACGCGACAGAAATCCCCAAACCTCTCGCGGTTGGATGAAGCGGACCAAGCGTGTACCGTAATGCAATTCTTGAAACACTCACGGTAACCGGGAGGGCGAACCCTCAGTGATCCAACCGAACGGCCACGGCTTAGCAAGACCTACTTGGTGGTGGCTTTGTTCATTAGGATCTTGGACAGGAGTCCAGGAGGCTCGCTAAAGGAGGCTGCGGGCTTCTATCGAAACATAAAGGAACAAGAGTTTTTCTTTCATGCCTCCTCCTCGACGATACTGGGAAGAGAAGGCTCCCACTTCAAAGAGCAGACATTGAGAGTCCCGTGCATTCCAGAGTGCCAATAAATACAGTCCAGAATTCAAACAAAGAAAAACTGTTCACAGTCGCGAGGCGTCGATTAAGATCTCTGATTTAACAAGTACTTCAGCGCATTCTGCGATAAAGACGACGGGGAATGAATAGTGACACTCGGGCGGCCATGTTGCTTTGAGCACTGCAACTGATCCATCTAGTGGAGTGCCTGTCATCTGCCCCGAGGCTACTCTTTGTGTGCCCCCGCCTCCCTTACTCATCATGATTTACCAGAAATAAACATCATTTTGTGCCATGTGTACAACGCGTTCCAGATTATTATGCAAATTGGATTTAAGTGTCATAAACTTTACATTTTTTGTACCATGGATGGTATCGTGCCTCAGGGCTCTTTGCATCACTGAAATCAATCTCAGACACCTGTGATAATTAGTTTGCCAGGTGAGCCCAATTGAAGGGAAACTACTTAAGAAGGACGTTCCACATTATTAAGCAGCCACAGGTTTCAAGCAATATGGAAAGAAAAAGGATCTCTCTGCTGCCGAAAAGCCTCAAATAGTGCAATGCCTTGGACAAGGCATGAAAACATTAGATATTTCACAACAACTTAAGTGTGATCATCGTACTGTGAAGAGATCTGTGGCTGATTCTGAGCACAGACGGGTTGGTGCAGATAAAGGCAGAATGAAGAAGGTTTCTGCCAGACAAATTCATGGGATTAAGAGAGCAGCTGCTTAAATGCCGCTACAAAGCAGCAAACAGGTATTTGAAGCTGCTGGTGCCTCTGGAGTCCCACCAACCTCAAGGTGTAGGATCCTCCAGAGGCTTGCAGTTGTGCATAAACCTACTATTGGGCCCCCCCTAAGCAACGCTCACAAGCAGAAACGGTTGCCGTGGGCCCAGAAATACATGAAGACTCATTTTCAAACAGTCTTCTTTACTGATGAGTGCCGTGCAACCCTGGATGGTGCAGATGGATGGAGTAGTGGATGGTTGGTGGATGGCCACCATGTCCCAACGAGGCTGCGACGTCAGCGAGGAGGTGGCGGAGTCATGTTTTGGGCCGGAATCATGGGGAGAGAGCTGGTGGGCCCCTTTAGGGTCCCTGAAGGTGTGAAAATGACCTCGGCAACGTATATGGAGTTTCTGACTGAGCACTTTCTTCCATGGTACAAAAAGAAGAACCGTGTCTTCCGTAGCAAAATCATCTTCATGCCTGACAATGCACCATCTCATGCTGCACAGAATACCTCTGTGTCATTTGCTGCTATGGGCATAAAAGGAGAGAAACTCACGATGTGGCCCCCCATCCTCCCCTGACCTCAACCCTATTGAGAACCTTTGGAGCATCCTCAAGCAAAAGATCTATGAGGGTGGGAGGCAGTTGGCATCAAAACAGCAGCTCTGGGAGGCTGTTGTGACATCCTGCAAAGAAATTCAAGCAGAAACTCTCCAAAAACTCACAAGTTCAATGGAGGCAAGAATTGTGAAGGTGATATCAAAGAAGGCTCCTATGTTCACATGTAACTTGGCCTGTTAAGATGTTTTTGATTGAAATAGCTTTTGATTTCAGTAAATATGACCTCCTATTGCTGCAAATACAACTAAATACATTACAACCTTTAAAAAGTTTTGAAACTCTGTTGTGCATAATATTTTGGAACAGTGCATTTTGAGTTTTTTTATTTTTGAAAAAAATACTGTTATCATTGGGAGGTTTGTTCAATAACGTTCAAAATATACCCTAACGGTTGATGACTTGAAAATTATAGACTGTCATTTGCATCGACTATTTAGGAAGATCAGAGAAAAATATAATTTGCATAATAACTTGGAATGTGTATAAGTGTGCTCTGAATATTACGCAGCCCTCACGCGCGTAATGAGACAGCCTTTACTATAAAGAGCAGCGCGACAGACAAAAAAAAAAAAGGCATTGGCAGTGCATTAGCAAGCTGGTGACAGCTTTCCGCTTCCCAAACCAAGAGGTGCATCATCATCAGCAGGAAGGAACACCCTGTTTTATGGAGGCAAAAATCCCAACATCCTTACAGAGACACAAATCGAACCGCTGTGCAATACCCGAATGAAACAAAGCCATAAAAACGCAATAAACACGGCGGCGGCGCAATAACGCAACCGCGGCGGCACAGTCAAAAATACATATCCCTGCCTCGAGAAGTCTTTGTTCCGACAGAGACGTCCTTAATGAGGCTGGTAAAATCCAATTTGCGCAGAATATCACCTTCAGCGGACATCAGAGACATGTCGTTCAGTCTGTCACCGTGCTCTTTCAGCTTTTTCAGCTTTTTGTTTTTTTGCACCCCGCTCTCATATTTTCTTTTCGACACTTTGCTGTGCGGCAGCCGGGCAGCGTAGCAACTGAAAGACAAAATTGACCTCATGAACCTGGCCACATGACATGTCACAATGCCCACACATCTACTCGATCAGCTGCTTGATTTTTTTTTTTTATGTTTCTTATGGGTCAATAAGGGGTCAAGGTCTTTTTTTGTTTTTTTTTAAGTAAATATAAATGATTGCATACATGGGGCGCCTAGGTTGCTAGCCTGTGCATTAATCCATACCGCCTCCTGTAAAAATGTTATATGCATTGTTTTCAATGATTGCATAATCAGTTCAGAGAGGAACTCGGCGCGTGCATTCCCCCCTTTCCTGGTCTCAGTCTCAACAATTTCAGCGAACAGAGCATATCAGAGCAAAAAGTGAAAAAGACTGTCTCCCGACTACAAAAGGAAAAGACATGTGATGGAGAGCTTGAAGCCATGCGAGCAAGACTTATCAAACCCGTATACATTGAGGTAAGACAGGGACACGACGCACGACGCACGGACATCTTGCAGGAAAAAAAAAAGTATGGGGCGTTTAAAGGCGGAGAAAGAAACGATTCCGACCCAAGTGGAAGGCAGAGGTGGAAGACAGATGTGGAAGGCGGATGTGGAAGGTGGATGTGGAAGGTAGATGTGGAAGGTAGTTGTGGAAGGTGGATGTGGAAGGTGGATGTGGATTGTAGATGCGGAAGCTGTATGTGGAAGGCGGATGTCGAAGGCAGATGTGGAAGGTAGATGTGGAGGGTAGATGTGGAAGGCGGATGTGGAAGGTGGATGTCGAGGGCGGATGTGGAAGCCGGATGCGGAAGGCGGATGTGGAATGTAGATATGGAATGTGTATGTGGAAGGCGGATGTTGAAGGCGGATGTGGAGGGCGGATGTGGAAGGCGGATGTAACCCGGGTGATCAGCCCGCGAGAGGAATGTCACGGGAAGCCCCGAGGGGGGCGCGCGGCCGTCTTCATTTGGAAGAATTGAGCGACGCGCAGGAGGGGCAGGACTAAACTCCCGTTCGCACCACTCGGCTGCAAGCCTGTTGACGCCGCCGCCGCATGACGGGCAGCAGCGCAGCGCGGAAGCGCCGCGGGAAAGGGGTGCGGGGGGGGGGGGGGGTTGCGCCGGCGTTTGAGACACGCATCGTTACGATCTACAGTAAGAGCCATTGACTTACTGTCATAGGACTCGCGCACAGATAATTGTAAAAGAGAGAACAAATCGGTGTGGCTGACAGCAGGGGCCCCACACCTGACAAATTGGCAGTGAGGTCTTTGGAGATGGGACATATCTCTTGCTAATGGGGGGGCCGGGGCGTCGGGGGACACAAGTGGGTGCACATTACTGACTCATCCTGTTGTGGCATTTAAATGGAAGCGCGCCTATGGCGTTGGCTTTCGCTGCTCTGCGTTTAAATCAGCGTTATGCCAGTCGGCCGCCTGACTGCCAGGCAGATGTAAAAAAAAAAAAAAAAAAGGAGTCGATGGAGCACCGCTGCCAAACTGCTGCTTTTGTCTTTAACAAGAGGGGGGTTGGGGGGGGGGGACTGAATTTTCAGTCGGCAAGGGGCTGATCGGCTGTCGTGATAAGCCGCCTCCTTCAGCCCTGGCTTCCCCTAACCCTTCTTCCTCCACTCCGCCTCCTTTCCACTTCCACTTCAGAATCAAAAAGCCAGTCGACCAAATCGAGATCTTTACAAACCGAGCAGGAGGGAAAAAAGGAGGGCGGGGGGGGCGGGGGGGGGTTAGGGGGTGAGAAGGGGCCATTTTTAAGCACAGAGCCACGTGGAACATGGTGGCCGCTCCTGCGGGAGCGCGCCGGCGGCACGTTGCAAAACACTATTCATCCACATTCCAACGAACAAATGAATTGAGATCATCAAATCACCCAAATTGCACACGTGACTTGACCTTCAGGAAAGGGGGAGGGAAGAATGACTCGATAAAGATTTTAAGCTTAAACGTGCGCAAGAAAGGACGTAAAACGACCGTTCATTCAATTGAGTGTCGAAAGGTAGCGATTCAAGACAACACGGAAATGTGTCTGTTGTCCCGTGCTCGCTTGAGGTGATGTTTTCCTGCATCCTATCCCCAAGCAGTAAAGCGCCAAAAAAAATATATATTCGGAAAAAAAATGTTTTATGCATCACTTTCTGTTTCCGTTTCTCTCTATATATAAATATATTAAAAATAAAAAATTGGAAGAAAATTGTTTTTCGCATCACTTTCTGTTTCCGTTCCTCTCTATATATAAATATATATTTAAAAAAAAACATTTGTAAAATGTCGTCAACATTTCATTTTTTTTGCGGTTGTTTCCCTTGTGTTAAACCATGTTATTTATTATTTAATGATTGAATTATTTATTATGAATTTATTTCATTCATATGTATTATTATTCTGTTGACTTATTTTACCTGCTGTTTATGAGGACTCTGGAGCAGAGCGGTTGATCTGATCAGATATTAACTGGGGAGTTGGTTCCTTAGAAAGGGCTCATCAGGGTGAAGCTTTGGAGGCGTTTTAGGGAGGGCGCAAACGGGTTATTTGAAATGGTTTCCACCGGCTAGAGAATCCACAGAGGATCCGCAAAGCTCAACCGGCGGTGACCAGGGAAGAGGGGGCATCCACCCGCTGTTCTGCACTCGGAAAAACCATCCAAAGGTAAGAGCGTGAAGACGGGTGCATAATATATAATTATCTGGCAGCACACACCAAGTCACAAAAACACCTTCTTTCTGACACTCACACCGTTTTACTTGGTACTTAAGTTATTTTACGTTATTGGATTGTTTTTTCCCCCTTGCAAAGCTGATAACGTAACAACTGTGGCAAGACAATATCAGCATATTTTAAACTGTTTCGGCGAAGCGTGGCAAGAGCTTAGACTCTGCTGTATTGCGCTCACCAAGCCACAAACTGCCACCTTATTTGTGCACACCAGTTATTTTTACATGCATGTGACAGTGTGCACACATACGCATTTCATAATTGCGGTGTTACAGTCATTCAGGAATTGAGAGACAATTACTGGGTTTGTGGGGAGAGGATAATGAAAAGGACAAAAAGTATGTTACGTAAAAGAGTGTGCTTGATTATAACGCTAAAGCAGGTGAAAAAAGAAAACGCCTTTAAAAAAAATAAAAATAAAAAGTCTCAAAATGTCTTTTCTCGTCAGTCGTTTGTTTGCCTAGGCCGGGTATAATAAGATACATAAAACATGTATTCCCTCCCATCCGGGGATCAGAGCGGCGGGTGGCGTGGCTCCCCTCCTGCAGCTCGGGCGACTTTGGTTTGGCGGCAATCTCCAACTCCATCGGCATCCAAAAACCAGCCTGGCCTGCACACAGACAGGGATATTTGGAATCCTCGCCTTCTGTTCCAGCGCCGCGGTGACACTGCTTCATCGCAGCGAGCACGGTGTGCGGCCCCGCCACACGGAACGTTGCACACACGTAAAAAAAATAACATCAATGATGTAACTGTGGAGGGTGTTCAATCTCCGCTCTCCTCTCTCTAATGCTCCTACATCTTAACCATAAATTGCGATTCATGTATTTGTTTTTGTTTTTTTTTGTTTTTTCTTGAGAAATTCCACCACGAAGCCGTTATGTGGAAATTTACATTTACCATAAACAACAAAATAAACAGTACACCTCTAATCTGAATGAAGTGAATTACGTCGTCAGATAATGACGTCAAAGTGAATAAGTGAAAAAGTTTCCATTAAGTCTTCATCATCTATAAATAATCGAACAGCACACGGAAAGCTTCATTGTCACACGTTAAGTTCTGGCCCTGCAAAATTCAATTCAAGGACTTTCAAGCACTTTTTAAGAGCAATTATTTTCATTTTAAAAGTTTTACGGCTGTTTTCTGTATTTGTTTTTATTGAACTTTTTTATTGATAAAAATATAATATCATTTTAGTCTCATTGTCTTTTATTTATAATCGTATGTCTATATATATATATATACATATACTGTATATATATATAAATCCATGTTTGCATTTGTATCTCATTGTCATATTGTCTATTTCTTGACTGTTTCTCAAAGTGTCTATTTCTAACCATAGTGGATTAAATTTACATTTCCATGAAATCATTTGCACGGTAAAAACAATTCTGGAAATATTTTTATTATGTCACAATTCAAATAACAAAACCAGGGGCAATGTCACAGCTTTCCAAAGTTCGGATGTTTTTCAAGGGCTTTATCAAGTACTTCACCGCACAAAATGGGATTTTTTCCAAGGTATTCCCCGACTTAAAATTCTGAGGACGAAATTCAAGCACCTCAAGAACCTGGTAAGGTATATATATATATATATATATATATATATTTTTTTTTTTTTTTTTTTTTTTTTGTTGTTTGTTTGTTTGTTTGTTGTTAAAATGCATAAAAGGACTTTCTCTTACACAAGGAGGTTTTTAATTTTTTCTATTTTTCAAGGTTAAACTCTCCGTTATCTACCAGAAAGGCATTCCACGTTCATCCACCGCGACGCCTCATCACGCTGACCTGAGCTCCACTGCGCTCGCCTCCATCTCACCACCAGGGCGAGGTTGCGGACTTTTCCCTCGTTCTAGATCCAGTTTGGATGAGGAACAAAACGATTTTTTTTCCCTTTATTAAAACACTTCTGTGTTTTGAATGTACAACGATACCTCGGAACCATCTGAACCATCCGGGTGTGGCTGGCGCGCTGCGAGCCGCTAGTTTCAAGCCACTCACCGAGACGGGGCCCGTGGACGTGGAGAAACGGAGAAGTGCTCGAACACCTGGTACCGTTTTACAGCACTTTTACACCGCCCAATTTCCCTTCAGAAACATGAAACGAAACGTTCAAAATGCTCCTGTTTTCTCATTTTCCTGAGTTTATTTTTATTTTCATCGTAACCTCTCGGAATTTGATTTGTGTCTAATTAATAACAATAACAATAATGAACAATAATGGAACAATAATGAGTAATTTTTAAAATGCAATGTGATGCAAAAAAAACTTTTTATTGTCTTTACTGTATGTATCATTTTTTTTAATATATTTTTTAAATTATATTTTATTGTCTTTACAGTCTATATTTAATATTTTAAGTCTATTTCTTAAAAAAAATAACTATTTATCATTTGAAGCCTAATTTTGTAATGGGCTACACAATTATTCGTAATACAATTAAGTAAGTTGGTGTGTACTGGACCGCAAGTCAAAATGGAATCTTCCGACAAACGATGTTCGTCGTGTTTATGAGACACTTTTTTTCCGGAGCTGCCGCTGTCGTGCTTTTCACTGGTGTGTTTGCTTTGATAGCGATAATTTGGTCACAAAAGCAAGATGGGATGTGATGTCATATCATAAGAAAATTAAATCCCGGATGGGATGAGCCGACGAGCAATGCACGGGCGGCGGCCGTTGGTGGTTGATGGTGGT
Organism: Zeus faber; assembly: GCF_960531495.2. Lineage (NCBI taxonomy): Eukaryota > Metazoa > Chordata > Actinopteri > Zeiformes > Zeidae > Zeus > Zeus faber. Next base: position 6,785,039 of record NC_137191.1, read on the forward strand.
TGGGGTGGGTGTGGTGGTGGGGGTAGTGGTGGTGGTGGTGGTGGTGGTGGGTGGAAGGGGGGGTGGTCTTCATTTTATTTTTCAGGAATATGATTTTTCAATTGAGTGCACACACGTCCTCCTCTTCTTTGCGAAGTGGCAGGCGGCGTCTCCTCCGGAATCTCCACGACAACGCAAATGACTCCCTTCCGCTCGGCTTCTGAACCTGTCGTCCCAGCGTCCAACTGCGATCACAGAGACGAGGATGCCATCTTTCTGCCTGGCTGGCGGCGAGTCTCTCTCTCTCTCTCTCTCTGTCTGTCTCTCTCTCTCTCTGTGTCTCTCTCTCTCTCTCATTAATTCCTGGTCTCAGAGTGGGGGAGGAGGGGATCGGGGTGGGAGGGTGGGGAAGGTAAAGGCGGAGGGGTGGGGGGCTTCCTTTGAGTCCCCGTCCTCCGGGGAGTTAGGACCAGATAACGGAGAGGCGTGACCGGGTGGAAGCCGCCGTCCTAATCAACGGGCAGCGCAAACCCCGGTAACAGGCCCCCCAAGGTGCATGCTGGGTGACGGGCTGGACGCTGAACACTGGGCCTGGGGAGGGATCGGGCCAGTTTACGGCTTTTCTATTTATGTAAAAAATAAAATAAAAAATTGCACAAATTGCACAACTCTCGATTATGTGAATTTGTTTGAATGTTTACATTTTAGGTTTATTTTTCTTTTGGTTTTCATGGCTTACATTTAATGTTGATCATGAGGTTTTATTGTGCATGACCAATTTTCTCATTATACAGAGGTTCATCTTTCTGCTTCACTGTTTATTTTTTATTTCATTAGTTATTTTATACAGTATGACCACTTTTTTTCAGATTTTTTATTTGGCTCACATTTATTTATTGGGTGGTTATTTTTTGTTATTTATCCTTACTGTAGGTTTAGTTTGTCACAAATTCCTGTCAGGTTTTATTGTATACACATCTTTCAGTGTATTACCATTTTAATTATTTTTGTTATTCAATGGCTTTATTCTTTTATGTGATCTGTTATTTCAAGAACAAAAAACAGCCCATTGGTTCACAAGGAGCAGGTATAGAAAACATCCCAGGGTTTTGAATGAGATTGAAGGTTTTTTATTACTCCCTTTTAGAAATGAAACGGGAGCCAGAGGACAAGAAACGTCCCTGCCACATACCTGTGTGTATTATATATTTCAGTATTTATTGATTGATGATGAGTATTTGCACACTCTACCATTTCACCTCTCATTGTGTTTATTACGGATCCTACTTATATATATATATATATATATTTATGACCTGCACTAAAAGTTTCGATGCCTCCTCTAATAACAAAACCTTAAACTGCACATTTTGAATGTACGATATATACAAAGAATATATAAGTGTCATTTAGTGTATGTAGTAATATTGTACATTTTTGTGAAGGTCGTGCATTAAACAGTATGGATGGAAAATAATTGGGAAAAAAAATTATTTCATAAAATCAAATTATTTTATTCTATTCGAGTCTGAGTCTGTTGATATAATAATTGTCATGTTCTCTCACAGAGGAGCCATGAGCTACGATGAATCTCCCCCACCTCGCTCAAAGAAGGATGGATGTAAATAACTCTCCCTCCTGAGGCGGAGACTGAGCCAGTAAAAGTTCCTCTGTTCGGGCCTGCGTTTCCCTCCTTCATTAAAAGCGACTCCATGTTTGTACATTAGTTACAAAACAAAATAATTAAAAACCATCATCTCTCACACACACACACGCACACACACGCACACACACACACACACACAAACACACAAACAGACACACACACACACACACACACACGGCCTCCTTTCTCCTATCTTGGCAGTTTGCTGGCCGCTCGGCCCCCCAGTGGTTTCTCCATCTAGCCGTGAACATCAGCAGCGCTCTCCCCCTGATAACCTTCCTGTGCGCCGCGCCAAACCCGCCAAGCCCATCTGCTCAGACCTCCGGTGGCGGCCAAGAAAAAACAAAAAAAACAACCCTTGGACCCCGTGCACCTCTCCGTTCGACGAGTCGGACGGAACGCCGCTCTCCCTCCCTAATTCTGCCTTTCTCTTCTCCTCCTCGGCCTCGGCGATGAATTCTAAACGATAATGACTTATGCAAATGACGGAAGTGTAAGAGAGAAAAAAAAAACGGCCAAGCATTATGCGCTCCTACATATTCATAGAATTGACCCCGTCTGGTAATCGGGACGCCTTTTTTTTTTTTTTTTTAAGCTGTGTGTGTAAATGCTTTTGTCCGGGAAACGGGAACTGGGTGGATTCATTCGATACGTTGGTGAAACCGGTGAGAAAATGGCACCGGAGGAAAAAAACCTCTTCTCCTCGACAAGGTTCAGGGACAAAGAGTAATTACCTCTCCGCTTTGACATTTCTAAACGTACAATGCCATTAATAAATTAATTGTCCCATCGTGAGTTGACATCTTCATGTTTACTTCCTGTCACAATAAGATCAAGCGGAGGAAAACGGGGGTTTTTGTGTTCTTTTGTGTTGTGATTTTTATTTTTATATTTTTCAAAAAGTATCATTTGTGTCGAAGGAAACCCGACGAAAGCAAACAAAGTGGCTGCCGATGCGACCGGCGCGCTTCCTCGGCTGAACACAAAGACTACAAGAACATGTCGTGGCCTTTTGAATGTGCTTATGAATTAATACAGCCCCTTCAATGGCTGAGCAGACTCGCATGCCTTAATTTAGCATCCAGGCAGGAAGGGTAATAAAAAAGAAACAACGCCTACTCATTTCTGACAACGTCAATCGCCAAGAGAGATTTCTACAGAGATGGATTTGAGTGGTTTAAACACAAAACATCATCATTCCTCAGGGTTGGGTATTTTTCAGAGAAAATGTATGATAAATATGTGAAGCAAATATATGTATATATGTACATAAAAATAGATTTTGTTGTCATGGACCCCTTGCAATGTCGTTTGCCGACCCATAGGGGGCCGCAGACACAATTTTGAAAATCATTGGCTCAAGGAGTAGGACTGAGGTGTAAGACCATGGAGTATAATAAAATTTTAAAGTCGATTCATGAGATTCATGATTGGATTTTACACTTTTATTAATTCGGCAATTCGTCTGCGCCATGTTTCCCTGGTTTGCCGTGAAAGCCATTTTTTATTGATGTGGATAGCGGTTCATTAAACACCACAGGCTTAAAGTGCTTTAAAAGATTGGGCCTAGACGGTTCTAAAGGCTTATTTATAATTAGATGTCGGTGATGTGCTTTTCACATTCAAAACGTGCTTTTGCCTCACAGCAGGAAGGTCCTGGCTTTGATTCCCGCCTGGGGCGCTGCTGGCACCGTGCTCCGGCGATCTCCTGATCAGGGGTCTTTCTTTGGGGAGTTTGCATCGTCTCCCGGTTCTCACATGGGTCTTCTCCAACATTAAATAAGAAACACGCCGAACGCTTTCCTGTGCTGTCCCCGACCACAACGTGGCTCCACCACCTGGAATTGGTCCCCAGGCGCCGACCAAGTGCTCCTGGCTGCCCCCTGGTGGAGGCACAACCAGGATGGGAGAAATGCAGAGGCTGAATTTCTCCAGCCACCACCCTGTGTGTGTGTGTGTGTGTGTGTGTGTGTGTGTGTGTGTGTGTGTGTGTGTGTGTAGTGCATTTGCAGCTTTGAGACAAATAAATAGGATTCTTCTTCATTATTACCGTACACCCTTCTGCATCACTCTAATAACCTAAGGACTTTACACCGATTCAAGCTCACCGTGCTCACGATGGAGGTTCCTGCAGCTGCTGCAGTCGTCCTGGGTTTGGGAGATCTCCTCCATGGTTTTTGCCATCATCGCTGTTTTGTTATAACTGGTCATTCAAGGCTCCTGCAGTGTAAAGATTCAGCTGGATGATGCATATTGTTCATTTTGTACTTACTTTGCAAAAAGCCTCTGTCAGTGGACGACATCGAGAGCAAACACTACAATATCATACATTCATAAAACATTCTTTACCTGAAGGTATGACTACTCTGTCTGTTTTTTAAATGTCTTCTTAGGTCTTCTTCCTAAACACTGACAAAATCCCACATGTGCCTTCTCCTCCTCCCCCTCCTCCCGCTGCTTCATCATCGTCCTCTTCATCTCTGAGTTCATCCTGAGCCAGATGGGTGGAGTCATGTGGAGAAAAAAAAGGTGATCGAAAGGAGGGAAAAGAGAGGCAGACAGATGGGAGGATGACCTGATGGACGGACGGGCAGAGATAAAAATAAAGAAAATCGAAAGAAAGAGTGGAGTTTTCAAAACACCTTTTTTTAACACTGGTATCTACAGATTCCAGTCGCACAAAATAACTGGACGACAATTCAACTAACAAAGCAAGAAATAAAGAAATAAAAGAAGAAACGAAAGACAGGTGGGAAGGGAGGGAGAAAGAAATAAGGAAGGTAGGACAGAATGAAGGACAGAGAGAGAGGAAGGAAAACAAACAAAAAGAACAAGACAAACAGAAAGAGACAAAAATGAAAGAAGGATGGAAATAAATAAAGAAGTGTATGGGGGAAGGAAGAAAGAAAGAAAGAAAGGAAGAAAAGAAGAAAGACAGAAAGAAAGAAAGAAAGAAAGAAAGGGAGCATCCAGGACAACCAGACTTCCTCGAGCCTCTCTCAGTAGATGGAGGGTAAAAGATAGTAAGTAAGAAAGAAAGAAAGAAAGTAAGAAAGAAAGAAAGAAAGAAAGAAACAGAGCATCCAGGAGAACCAGACTTCACCTCGTGCCAAACCAGTGGGATGGAGGGGAAAAGAAAGAAAGAAAGAAAGAAAGAAAGAAAGAAAGAAAGAAAGAAAGGGAGCATCCAGGACAACCAGACTTCCTCGTGCCTGCCAGGGTGGGATGGAGGGGAAAAGATAGTAAGTAAGAAAGAAAGAAAGAAAGTAAGAAAGAAAGAAAGAAAGAAAGAAACAGAGCATCCAGGAGAACCAGACTTCACCTCGTGCCAAACCAGTGGGATGGAGGGGAAAAGAAAGAAAGAAAGAAAGAAAGAAAGAAAGAAAGAAAGAAAAAAAAGGAGCATCCAGGAGGACCAGACTCTACCTTGTGCCAGCCCAGTGGGATGGAGGGAGAGGAGGCTTTGGCCAGGGAAGACAAGGACCCTAATTAAACAATTAGGATTTGGCGAAGGAAGACGTGAAGTTGCAGCCTCATCCTCCTTCCCTTTTCAAATATCAAAGAGGGGAAATGGAAAGATTATGAAACAAAGACGGGAGTGGAAGAGAGGACGGAATCCAAACCCCTGCTGTGATATGACGTCTTGGGACATTAAGGTCTTTCCGCAGTCACACTTACCGTCTCTTCCAGTAACTGGCGGCGTGGCACGTCAACATTGTCCACCCGCGTCGGGGCTTGGCAGGCGGGATGGGAGTGGAACCGCCTTTAATTGGGGGATCAAATGGAACATCTCAAACAAACAAACAAACAAACAAACAAACATTAGGGTCCTGTCTTAATGAGCTTGGTTGCCAGCGCCAGGCTCTCCAGTTAAGCAGGGAGCCATGACAAGTTCACCTTGTTCACAAGAAGTACCATCCCACCAGCGCCCACCAGGGACTGAGTGTGTGTTTTGGCTGGCTGCTCAGCCCACAGACGGCTGAATTGGAGGCAGTCGGACCAACTGGCTGACTTCCTTGCTGGCTGGCACGATGGCAGGTGTACAGCCACTGATAGACTGTCTGACTCCCTGCTGACTGGTTAAATCACTGACAAGGAAAGTGCCATTTACAGATGGTGGCATGTTGTGCCCACTGCGTTAAATTAATGAACAAAGAAAGCCCATTAAATCCCTATTAGGCAGTGTAGAGACTTGCCGTAAACAATATGAATATATATATACACACACACACACACCGATCAGCCATAACATTAAAACCACCACTAATAACCATTAATATTGTGCAGCTATCCCTTGTGCCACAAATAGCAGCAGATCCTTTGGATAGGGCTTGTTGTTCCAGCACATCCCACAGATGCTCCATCGGATCGGATTCTAACCACAGACATCCACATGATGAAGAAGAAAACATGATTCATCAGACCAGGCCACCTTCTTCCATTCCTGCATGGTCCAGTTCTGATGCTCATGTGCCCATTGTTGGTGCTTTCATTGGTGGACAGGGGTCAGCATGGACACTCTGACTGGTCTGCGGCTACACACTCCCATACGCAGCCAGATGCGATGCACTGTGTGTTCTGACACCTTTCTATCACAGCAACATTAACTTTTTCAGCAATTTGTGCTACAGTAGCTCTTCTGTGGGATCGAACCATACGGACTAGACTTCACTCCCCACGCGCATCAATGAGCCTTGGACACCCATGATCCTGTCGCCGGTTTCGCCGGTTTTCCTTCCTTGGACCACTTTTGGTAGGTACTAACCACTGCATACCAGGAACACCCCACAAGACCTGTGGTTTTGGAGATGCTCTGACCCAGTCGTCCAGCATCACAATGTGGTCCTTGTCAAAGTGGCTCAGATCCTGACGCTTGTCCATTTTCTTCAAGAACTGACTGTTCACTTGCTGCCTAATATATCCCAGCCCTTGACAGGTGCCATTGGAATGAGATTAGCAATGTTATTCAAGATTCAAGATTCAAGATTCAGGAGGTTTATTCGTCACATACATATCCATACTTTCATACATATACGTATGCAGTGAAATGTAATGCGGTGATAACACACAATATGTCCTAGGAAAAATTTCTTTCTAATAGACCAACTAACTGACTCCTAAAACGTAATACAGTAAGTTGAATACTTATAGAATAAAGTAAAAATATATAGAATAAAATAAAATACGATAAAAAAAAATTAGATAAAATGGAATAGATAGAAGGAATATGTATAATGCTTATGTATATGGAATAGGCAATTATGTATATCCAGCTATGTGCATTAAAGTGGCATGTGGATAAAGTGAGGTAGTGCTTGGGATAATACAGCACAGTATACAACAGTACGGCGCAGCAATACGGCATCACCGAACAACCCTGAACAGTGACACAGTATGCAGTACAGTATGCTACATATAGTACAGTAGGTAGTGGAGCCTATGTGTATGGCTCAATGAGGGCCCCTGGTGAGGTCAGCGTTGACAGTTCTAATGGCTTGCAGGAAAAAACTCTGTCTCAGTCTCTCTGTTCTCGCTGCGTGACTGCGGAGGCGCTTGCCCGACCACAGCAGCTGGAACAGTCCGTTGTTGGGGTGATGAGGATCCTTCATGATCCTGCGTGCTCTGCTACTACACCCCCTGGTGTATAACTCCTGCAAGGGGGGGAGGGTAGTTCCAGTGGTACGTTCAGCTGAACGCACCCCCCTCTGCAGGGCCGCCTGTCCTGAGTAGTACAGCTCCCAAACCAGGCAGTGATGTTGCCTGTCAGGATGCTCTCCACTGCTCCAGAGTAGAAGGACTTGAGGATCCTCACAGAGACCCAAAATTTCCTCAGCTGCCTGAGGTGGTAGAGACGCTGCCTCGCCTTCCTCACCAGAGTGTCTGTGTGAACAGTCCATGTTAAATCCTCTGTGATGTGGACTCCCAGGTATTTGAAGATGCTCACCCTGTCAACAGAAATCCCATTAATCACAAAGGGCACGTGCGTCCTCCATTGTGGTCCTCGCCTAAAGTCCACAATCAGCTCCTTAGTTTTGCTGACGTTCAGGTGGAGGCTGTTGTCCTGGCACCAGAGTGACAGGTCAGCCACCTCCTTGCGGTAGGCCTTCTCATCGCAGTCGGTGATCAGGCCCACGACAACGGTGTTGTCAGCAAACTTGATGATGGTGTTGGAGCTGGACCTGGCCACACAGTCATGTGTGTACAGGGAGTACAGTAGGGGTCTGAGGACGCAACCCTGGGGGGATCCTGTATTCAGGGTGAGGACGCTTGACGTGTGCTTCCCCACCCTAACCACTTGGGGGCGGGCTGTGAGGAAGTCCAGGATCCAGGCACACAGCGGAGCATTCAGTCCGAGCTCCTTCAGCTTGACAGCATATCTGGTGGGGACTATGGTGTTGAAGGCTGAACTGTAATCGATGAACAGCATCCTCACATAGGCCCTCTTCTGGCCATCCAGATGCGTGAGCGTGGTGTGCACTTCACTTCACCTGTCAGTGGTTATGTATATATATTAGTCACTCAGCTGGGGAGGAGAAGCTGATTTCAAGTAACAGAGATATAAGTGCTGGTGCTATGTAAAATCCTGAACGGGCTATAGCAGACGGGTTAATGAGACAAAGTATCATGGGAGTAAAAAATAAAAAGTAGTAGTTTTAATTATTTTGCATATGTTGTCATGTATGAAAAGAATCAAAATGAATACTGTAGGAGGACTACTTAATTACTTTAAGTGAATTTAACAGTATTTATATAGGAAGGATTCAGTCCCAAGGTTTTTAATCCACATAAGCATTTGATCATTGTAACCATGATCATTATAAGCCATTTCAACTCTATTTACCTGATGTGACCTCCCCTCACCACGACATCACCCTTCCACACCTGTGCTCATAAGCTTCCTAGTTTGACTTCAGCCACTGTAGCACCACCCGCTGGTACAAACATAACACAGACATATACCCAAAAGTACCACCTCCTACAGGTGGGCTGAAGCCAGTTTTGGTTGTACCCGGCTGGTTCTCACGGTAACATTCTCCCATCAAAACAAATTGCGTGCTGGCTTTTGGAGTCATTCAAGTTCCGTTTAGGTCAGTGGCGTAGTCTACTTGATACGCAGGCATACAAAGTATAGTATACCCACCAAGAAAGCTCCAGGAGTTCTGTATACACAATTAAAAATGTGCCCGGATACATGACAATAGAGTTTTGTGCCAGAACTTTCACTTAAGCGATTTGGTTTTGCAAATACCAGGTAAGAGTTTAACTGCACGATCGATCTAAACGCTCTTCTAAACGCCTCTTTTGTAGGAACGAAGGGAACCGAGTCTCGCTGGGTGATGAGCCGTTTCTTTTTGCTGCAGTTTTACACTTTCATGTCGCGGTTTCAGTTTAAGTTGCCGTCTCCTGCCATCGGCAAACGTTTCCCCCCTTCATGTAAGAGATAAGAAAAAAAATGTTGTCTCCTCGACAATGTTCGGGGACAAAGCGTCGCGGGTAAACAACGTAATTCCCTCTCCGCTGTAAACCCACAATGCCAAGCAGTTTTATTTTTATTATTCATATCTAGCGTGAGCTTAGGTCTTTATGTTTTTTTCCTGTCACAATACGATCAAGAGGAGGAAAACAGTAAAGACTTTTTGTCCCGTTCCGCCGTGTTTTGATGATTTTTTTCAAAAAGTAATAGTTACAGAAGGAAACTTGATGAAAGCAAACAAAGTGGTTGCCAATGTGACCAGTGCGCTTCCTCGGCTGAACACACAGAGTACAAGAACATGTCGTGGCCTTTTGAATGTGCTAATGAATAAATACAGCCCCTTCAATGGCTGAGCAGACTCACATGCCTTTATTTAGCATCCAGGCAGGAAGGTTAATAAAAAAGAACGCCTACTCATTTCAGATAATGTGAATCGTTTAAAAGACTTCTAGATTTCCAGTTAGAATTATTATTGTTTTTTTATAAAAAAAAAAATTGTATCTCTTGTGAAAGAAATTCTTCCGCAAAGATCAGTGAGGTTAATCTGTCCGCTACAAGAAAACAACAACCGAGAATATTCAAGATATTTATTCCGCAGAATAAAGAGAAAGATTCAGTTCTGCTCCAAAGCAGCGCTCCAATCAATCTGATATCATTTCTGAAGACAGCAGGCTTTATACAAAAAGACAGGGTGTGGCTTGGGTCAGAAGTCACTTACAAGTCTGTGCCCCCCCCAACTGTTTCCTTGGGTGCCAGCCTCAGACGGTGAAATTCACAGGTACTTGCAAACTTGACCTGGCAGACGCGGATTACAGCCCTTCACAATGCCCCTCTAGGCTCCCCTGTTGAGTTTCTTCATCTCCATGGAAGGTCAACAGAGCCACATGTGATCTGATTCTTTCATGTTAGAATTGACATTGTAGGGAGCAAAAACATTTCTCTTTACATAAACTCTGGGGGGGTTTCCCCAAACCCCCCCTCTGGAGGTAGAGGCCTTTGTCCTCATTCAAAATAGTTGATCCTATGCATCTTTCTCTGCAGCATGCTGGGCATACACCACAGAGTATTTGTATGCTATTGCATCCAGGACAGAGTTAGTCTGCAAGTGGAGTTCAACTTCTCGAACTGCAATGCAACTCTTTATTCATCCTTAAATCATCAAGAACTGCTGCAATAACTCTGTCCTGTGGACGACCCGTAGGATGAAAAGAGCCCAGCGTTTTGTTATACAGAACCACCACCAACCCCACCCTTTGGCCAACTATTTTACCATGTTTGTGTCCATAAACAACTAGTCACTACTCCAAGAGGGGGAGAATCACCACGGGGGAGACAATTAAACATAGAACCAAACAACATCTACACGGAAAAACAAACATCGGATGACAACATTGAAAAAACAGAGTTAATGAGGACCAGGAAAACTGGAACAGCAATTGGTCCCGTGGCCTCTTCCTGTCATAGTTATGGCAGTAAATGGGGGAGGAAAGGAGAGGAAAGCAACCAGGAGGGTGTTGGGGTGTGATCAAAGCAGGTGTTGGTGGTGTGTGCATTTGTGCGTGTGTGATGGGATCACCTGTATGTGTGTGTGTGTGTGTGTGTGTGTGTGTGTGTGTGTGTGTGTGTGTGTGTGTGTGTGTGTGTGTGTGTATGTGTGTGTGTGTGTGTGCGTGTGTGTGTGTGTGTGAGGTGTCGACCGGTGAGTGTACATGACTTATCCTGAATGGTTCTGGTGTATAAGGTCGGTATTATGTCGTGGCGCCTCCAAGCAACAGAAAGGGCCCCGAAGCCCGGGGCAGGAGCGTGACGGGCAAGATTGCAGCCGCCTGCCACATCCCCACCCACATAGCTCTTACCCCACCCGTTCCGCAAACCCTAGGCATATTGTGTGGTGTATGTACTGAGTATGAGTTTTGGCACTGGGAGAGATAGGCAAAGCACCGCCAAATCAAAGCAGGGGCGCAGCAGGCTGGGGAGCGGCTGGCAACTGAAACAGCAGTTTAAAATCAAACAAAATATTCTTGTTCTTGGAGTTCAAATTGATAAAGCATCCACGTCCCGTACCTGGAGGCACCAAACATACAGCGACGAGCGCCCCTTGCACCGATTGCACCAGAGGACAGCCACCGGCGGCCCGGTGCAACGACAGGAGTCCGCCCCCCACCGAAGGAGGCCACATGGCCGAGCACACCCGGCCAGGCTCAGGTCCACAGGTCACAGGACCAGACGGAACGTCTTACCGGCCCCGGCATGGTGGGCCACCACCCACCGGACGCAGAAGGACAGACAAGCCCCACCACCCCGCCCATGGGGCAGGCGACCCGCCGACCACGGGGCAAGACCCGAACCCGCAACCCGCACCCCACGTCCACAACCCCAGCCCCAAACCCGCAACCACGCCTCAAACCAACACACGGACCTACACCCCCCAGGATCATAGTTATTCCATTGAGATGTATTATATTAATGAATGTAAATATAGGGATGTGGTGAGATTATCTGTTTTTCAAATTGAGCAATATCATTTTCTTGGCAATTGTTTAGGCGATCAAAATGGGTTGGTGGTGTTTAAGTGGTGGGTCAGCTGAGGAGACGTCACCAAGGAGACACTTCCAGAGAGATTTCTACAGAGACTGCTGTAATTATCTAAAAGGATTTCAAGTGGTTTTAACTGAAAACATCATCATTCGTAGGGTTCGCTATAAATATGTTGTGAGAGAAAATAATGAAAAATATGTAAAAAAAAACCAACTATGTACGAAAAATATATTTTGTTGTCATTGACACCTTGCAATACGACGACCCATAGGGGGCCGTGGACCCCAGTTTGAGATAGCCATTTGAAAATGCCCAATTCCTTAAATTCCTTAAATATCATATTGGTTCCCCCTCCATGTAAGTGATAGCCTGTGCTCCTCCCTCACCAGGAGGTGCCCTGGTGTAAAAGGAGCGCACCCTTCACAAAGCGAAGGCACACGCATTGGTCTGACTGGGAGGTTTTATTTCAATTAGTCATTTTAATATGATTATTTTTGTGTGACAAATACAATGGGCGTTTTTTGGCGTCTTTTCTTTCTTTCTGCAATTGGCAATTCAATGTGCAATTTGGTCGTGCAATTTGAAAATGCATTTTGCAATTGGCATTGCAATATGCAAAGTGGGAGTGCAATACTCAGTGTTAAATTATTTGGATTATATATTTGATTTAAAGTTCAATCAAATGCAATTCATATTGCCGTGATTTTTGGCCTCTATTCAAATGGAAATGCATTCCGTGATATAAAGGTTAATTCCGTTCTATAAAGGGGACCTATTAGGAAAAAAAACACTATTTCAGTGCTTGGGCACACACGTTTGGGTCTCTGATGGGTCTACTGAAACACAAACTGTGAAATGACCCAACCCAGTCAGTTTTTTGCGGGCTGCCTGTTTCAGAAAACATGTCCTGAAACGAGCTGTTCAGCTTTGCAGCCCCAATGCACATCACCAGGGGTATTATTCGAAATAGAACCGCCACCATCTGAGTAACTTCCCCCACGGCCGGAGCAGTCTCGCTAGAATCCTAGCTAAGAGCTAGTCATGGGAAGTGCCATATTGTTGGCTGCAGATACGAGCGCAAATCTTTTTAAAGAAAGAGGAATTAATTCCAACTGTTCGTGACAGAAGAAAAGACGAGGGAAACGGTATTTACAATTGAAACCGCTGTGTGTTTCTTTCTGTGCGTGTGTGTCCACGGTAGGTTGACTGTACCGTAGGCCGTTTTCATTTTATTTTATTTTCCGACGTATTTGACCGCCGCTGTATCGCGGTGCTCCAAGCTCCGCGCTGCTCCTGACACCGCGGTTTTAAATGAGGCCTTAAGTGAGTGGCGACAACAACAGAAGTGAAGCTCAAACCCCATTGGCTAAAAGAACCCGGAACTTGGGCTCAAACCTCATTGGCTCACAGAGGAGGGTGGCTCCTCCCACTGACACAGCCCGTTTTCACACGGTGATTTGTCATGTTAGAATCCCTCAAATAGCGTTTTTTGGAGTGGTATTTTCTACAAAAAGCTTTAAAAACATGTTTTGGGGACCTCAGAAAGCATATACAGTATTAACTCGGTGAAAAGGAGCATTACGGGTCAGTTTCATCCAGCGTTGCGGAATTGGAGAAAAAGGCTTCAAAATGTGATTTTCTTTTGCGGGGGTGGGGAGAGTTAAATATTAACGTCAGTTAAATATAACACTGGAGCGTGTGATTGTAGAGTCGTGGGTGGAGGTGGTGAAAGGAGCATATAATATTTAGAAATATATCAAATAATATTTTACCTCTTCAAAATAAGAGTTCATACTTATAATACCTGTGTCACCTTTAACACTATAGCTGTGAGCAGCGGCTACTGCACGGGCTCTTTATGTACAGGTCCAGGGGTGCATCGTGGCGCACAAACCCTTGATGCCCAAAGATGGTGGAAATGGCATCTTCCCTCAGCCTAATCTTGTTATTTTTGGTCCTGACAAACTGGTCCGCCTCAAAACGTGCCTGCAGAGAGACTTGAGTTTACTTCCTATACGCAACAACTCAGTTTTGTCGACCCACACACATATCCCAAAGTGGTTGAATGCACAGTATTAGGGAACACTTTATACGAACTGGACATGTATACACTCATTAAATATCTAAAAGACAACCAAGAACATGAGCAACTTAATACAAATTCATATCCCATCTGTATCTGATGCCCCCTGTCATACTTCGTTAAACATCAAAATCTGTTAATGATCACAACAACAGTAACTTCAGTTGGGGATTAAAGACCACGCCTCATCCCCCAAGGACATTTCCCGTCCAGGCCTATGCAGGTGTGTCTCACCTCTCCTCCTCTGTCGGTTTCTCCCCCTCTCCCGCGCTCTCTTTTTCAGTTCAATGGAGCCTGGAGACTCCCTGCTGTGAGACAGCGTCTTCATCCTGCTAAAATAAACCAAACATTAAGCTTCCCCGATGGTGTGGTCTTTGATTGTGGAAAAGTGCAGCTGCGGTGTTTGAGTATTTACTATGATTACCTCACATATTTTTGTGTTGTAATCTTTGCTGAGGGTAAGGTCGCTGCCGCCGGCTTTGAGCCAAGCCCTCCATGTCCATGGGGGGAAAGCGTACATTTGTACATTCGTAGTCCTCTCCCCGAGCGACTGGAGCCTCCAAACACAGCACGGCAGACCATGGTGGAGGCGGTGTGCAAGGACAGCACGGAGGAAAGGGCACGGACAAACTGTTGACATGCGATTCATTTTTCTGAGTTTAATAGAGATTTATTTAATGAATTCAGTGCTTCAAATTAGCGCAGAGTAAAAAGACAAAAGATACATAAAATACACTTGAAATATACATGTTTATGCGTGTATAAACATACACATATAGACATGTAGAAAACTAATCGAATCTGAATTTTGAAATATTCCTTCCCTTCCCCTCCTTCTAAGTTTATAGAACATTGGGATGTGATCGCACTTGACCACTATACACGTTTAAGAACATAATAAATACAAATAATTCAAAGCAATAAACTACGGATCTACGCTCTTTTACCAATAAATAAAAATATGCCCAGAACGTCCTGGAATCACGTGACGATCAAGCATGTTGAACTTCCGTTGACGCGACCTCCCTGTATCACACTATACCCACGACAATAGACTAGACGACACCACTGATTTAGGAAGCTGTCTTGTTATGAGCCAATCAGGTTCTGCTCTTTTGAAAGCACTTCAAGTCAGTTCTGTGATAGCATATACAAGCTTGGAAATAATACGTGAATTTACCAATATTGTAAATTCTATGTATGTGTAAATCTGTCTAGCAGATGTGTAAGGAATTGCAAAAACGTGATGACTTCCTGCCGTCTCATTCAATCAATCAATCAATCAATCAATCAATCAATCAATCTTAATAAATACATGTATATTTACTGAACATATAAGAGTAGTAGCAGTAAGTTCTCTGACGTGATGTCTTGCTGCTGCACCGGCCCAGATCCAGCTAAATTTGGAAGCTGCCCGGGGTCTAATTGTCACCTAGGACCCAGCAGGAAGGGTGATAACAGCAATTTAAATAACATTTCAATATTTAAAAATCATTATGGACAACAAATACGAAAATCTCTTCAAAATCTTCATTTCAATCAGTGTATTTTTTGTTGTTGTTAAATTTCCATTCTTCAAATAATGCACAACATTTAAATGTGTGTGACGAGGTCTATAAATAAATAAGTATTAATTTGTATACATTTATACCAAAACGGGCATAAAACCTATTTGGGCCTCTCCAATCTCTCCATCTCCAAGTCATTCGGCCGTGGCTGCACCTGCGTGAGGCTGGGGGGAAGAGTTCAACTTTATTTAAAATAGGCAGCCGCATGAAAAACCAGCTATCAAACGTTTAAAATCAATCCTCTCTTTTTTTTGTACTGTAAGTGTACACTGCAGCCCGCTTCACACCCAATCCGTATGCGCTTCCGACAGTTGGATCACCCCCTCCTAATGGCCATCTGATGAGCTGCGTCAGAGTTTTGCGTCGCAAAACATGTCGGGGAAAATGGGAGAGTGAGTAAAAGTTCACACAATTCATTTATGAAAAGAGATTTATTGATGGTGACCGTGGTGACTTTCAATGCCAACGTTAATAATGTCACTATTTAATATTCGGGACTTTCCTACTTCCCAACACCTGGCTGACGTAGCTGTCGAAGTGTCGGACCCAAACATGAAAACCTGAACACATCCTGGAGCCTGGATCGGATGACGAAATTCCGCAGAATCCGACTCTACATAAGAACGAATGGACTTCCGCTTTGCCGCTGTCGTTTGTCGCACTCAGTGTAAAGTCATCAGACGGCGGATGATAAATGTCGATTTTCAGTCGGATCGATATGGCGATCACACATCTTGCCTTCCCAGCTCCCTCCCTCCTCTCTTCTCTTTACTTTCTCCGTGAAATCCACACATCCACATGATAAGAAACGTCAAATTACATTTTCCAAATCAGATTCGATTTCTTTTCTGGGTTATATTGCTCCCTCTGCAGGGCTCCACAAATCCAGTCGCTGGGAGGCGGCAGCTCAGTTCACCTCCGTCCCAGACAACCTACGGGGAATTAAATAAGTGTGACTGCCACGGTCCAGACCAAGAAGATTCATGAATGGAGCGAAACATTAAGTAGAAAGTTAATATCGAAACAGTATGTAAAAGAAATAAGTGCACTACACAAACAACTTCCAAAATAACACCGTGATGGCTTATCAGTGATAGACGTACACATTGTGATATACTGTGACGTGTTATCACAATACAGATATAATGCTGGGTCCGGCTGCTGCAGTGAATAATATAAAATAATACAAAAATCAATGTTTAATATTTTCCAGGCTGAGCCGAAGCGCAGACCCTGCCTCAGGCCGGATCGAATGATGGTCATTGGACCACATCAGTTCCATTCAAAGGTGATTGATTTTTTTTGTATTAAATACTTTGTCACTGTTTTGCCTATTTATCTCTCAGAAAGATTCAGGTTGGTGGGTAGATCAACAGACAGACAGACAGATAATGTAGCTAGATAGATAGCTAGATAGAAACATAGATATACCATAGATGGACCGACAGACAGAAAGACAGACAGACAGCTAGATGGATGACAATAAAATTGGAAAAGAAAAATTAAATCTTCAAAATTTCCAAAAAACATTTGAAAAAATGTCTCAATACAATTAACCTACTCACATAGAAGTATGAAATAATAATAATAATAATAATAATAATAATAATAATAATAATAATAATAATAATAATAGCTTTATTTATATAGCACCTTTAAAAACAGGGTTTACAAAGTGCTTTGACAGAGAAATAAAAGCAGTGTTCAAATCTTGAAATTAAAAGGCAAAGGAACATTAATAAACAGTAATTAAACTCATTCATTAAATTGTAAAAAAGATAAAAAGATTTTAGAAAGTAGATACAATATGATAATAAAAGGTAATATATAAATAGATAAAAAAATAAATACATGAAAAACTTAATAGATAAAGAAAGGGTGCAACATCACATAAAAGCAGATCTATAAAATTGGGTTTTGAGAAGTGATTTAAAAGAAGTCACTGACTCTGCCGTATCTCCTCAGGCAGGTCCTTCCAAAGCCGAGGGGCCCTGACAGAAAATTTGCGGTCACCTTTAGTTGTAAGTCTTGACTAGGGGACAGCCAGAAGGGCCCCGCCTGCCTGAGGCTCTAGGGCTGCGCACTGGCTCGTACGGGGTCAACGTATCTGTCATGTAGCTTGGAGTCAGACCCAGACGTGCTTTATAAGTGATCAGTAAGATCTTGAAATGGATTCTGAACCGAACAGGAGCCAATGCAGAGAAGCCAGGGTCGGGGTGATGTGACGTCGTCCTTTGGAACCGGTGAGAAGCCGAGCCGCTGCGTCCCGAACTGGTTGGAGGCGAGAGAGTGGCTTTTGGTTGATGCCAGAAAGGAGGGAGTGACAGCACAGTCGTCTAGTCGTGAGTAAATGTGGGCGTTGATGACT
The DNA here is from genome assembly GCF_960531495.2 of Zeus faber. Taxonomy (NCBI): domain Eukaryota; kingdom Metazoa; phylum Chordata; class Actinopteri; order Zeiformes; family Zeidae; genus Zeus; species Zeus faber. The sequence continues at coordinate 6,802,715 of NC_137191.1, forward strand.
TTTTCCAGGCCGCTGTGTGATGGCATTGGTTCGATTCTTGAAATGGTTTCTCAGTTGAAGGAAGCAGGACTTGACAGGGTTTTTTAAATTTGTTGTTCAAGGTTTAGGCCGGAGTCAAACAGCACTCCCGTGTTTCTGGCGACTAAATAAGTGTGGACAGGTTGCCCAGGGTGACAGGGTCTCAATAGTCAACAGTCTGATGATTGATTTAGAATTATTGAGTTGCAGAAAAAAAATTGGTGCCATCCAACGGTTGACATCGTTGATACAATCTACAACAGCAGGGAGGCTGTTTGGCTCACCGGGTCGCAGGGGAAGGCATTCCCTGTGTGCCGTCTACGTAGCAATCAAAAGAGACGCCGTGTCTTTGGATGATTTGGCCGAGAGGCGGCACGTAGATGGAAAATAAAATAGGACCTAAAATGGAACCTTGGGCTGCACCAAAGGTAATTTGAGCTGTAGAAGATGAGTCCTTACCTGTGGTATGGAGACTGGGAAGGTTCTTTCTAAAAGCTAGGAATAAAACCAGGCAAGTGCAGTGTCCTTGATGCCAACCCAGGTGTAATTGGATCTAAAATAATTAAAATTGCACTTTCCCCCCTATCGGCGGCTGAAAGGATATCGTTGTTTACTGTGGGGAGGGCAGGTTCTATGCTGTGTTTATCTCTGAAACCAGACTGGAATTGATCAAAGATGTTATTATGAGACGTAAAAGCCAAAAGCTGGAACCACCTTCTCAAAAACCTTTGAAAGAAATGGAAGTTTAGAAACAGGCCTAAAATTGGTAAGAACAGGAGGGATCAAGGTGTAGTGTCTTTTAAAGAGGACGGACCGCAGCACGTTTAAAAGCAGAAGGAAAAATGCCTTTTTTTTTTCCAGTGAGCAATTTATAATAGATAATAACAAAAGTCCAGTTGTGTCAATCACCCTATTTAAGAAATGTGGTGGGGATGATATCCAGGCTGTACGTGGTTGATTTCATGTGGGAGGGAGTTTGGTGTAGATGTGATGGTGACACCGTCTTCAAAATTGCTAAAATGACTGTCAGTGACCCCGCTGGCATGTGGAACTTGGTCAGGGGGTGTAATTTCCTGTCTTATATTCTCAGCTTTTTTTTTGGCAAAAAAAAGTTAAAGAAAACTCCTCACACATCTCCGGTGACGCCTGGTTAAGATGGCGGGCGGAGGGGGGCGATGACGGAGTCTTTTCGAAGAAAGCTGCTCTTGCGTCTTTGACCGCCCTTTGATAATTGCGCACGGCGTCTTTCCAGATCTCATTAAACCCCTTAAAACCGCTCTTCTTCCATTTCCCTTCCCTTCTGCCGCAGTCGCTCTTTAGTTCCTGGATGGAGTCATTTAGCCAGGGCCGCCATGTTTTATTTGACTGTTTGCCCTTGTGCGGGGCCACAGAGTCCAGAACAGTCAGACACGCGTCACCATAATGAGAGACGAGCTCCTCCATTCAAATCTGGATAAAAGGCAGGTGCAGGCGAAGCAGCTGCAGCACCGAAAAGCTTGGGAAACTTACTCGCTGACATAAAGTTGTTGTGAGTAATGAAAAAAATTGGGATTAGACCACACTGAATAAAACAGCTTTGTGATCGGCCCCACACATATCCTTTGTCCCAGAGTTTTCAGGGCTGAGACCGCTGTGCAGTACTAAGGCGAGGGTGTGGCCTCGAGAATGGTTCTCATGGTGTAGGTTCTCGTACCACTTGAGTGAGGTTAAAAGAGTCGAGGAAATCCATGAAGTAAAAGTGTAGCTGGGGCAGCAGACATGCATGTTAAAATCACCTAAAATCTGAATTTTGTCATAATTTGACATAAAACGAGATAGCAACCCAGCAGATTCTTGGTTGAAAAAACATTATTTGGTCCATACAAATATTAAAATTATCACCGGGTCCTTAGAATTCAGGTAAAAGTACAATAAACCCAAAAATTACCTAGACGATAGAACATTTTGAAAATATACAATAAACCTAGAAATATATAATAAGCAATAGAAATGTGGCAATATACAATGAACCTAATGATAAACAATAAATATAAACCTAGAAATTAATGATAAAACATTAATTAATCTAAGGAATACACAGGAAACAAGAAAAAAATGACAATACACAATGAACCAAAGAATGAATCAGAAAATAGAAAAATAAAATGCAATAAAATTAATGAAAATGAAATAAAATAAAAATACTCACCAGGTTAGAAAATAGCAAAGCGCTTCCCTTTCGTTCTATTCAAGGCCTTTCGGGGCGTGAGAAGCCGACCTGGTTTGTGATGTCCTTGCAAATACCGGTGGACCTGACCTTCGCCGCAGGCACTAAGGTTCAAAACAACTTGTCGTCGTAAAGTTATTAATTAATGCTCTTGGAGCCAATTAGACGCTGCCAAACAGCGCAGCGCAGGGAGGGGTCGCAGGGGGCTGGAGAGGCCGCCTGCTACCAAGATGCAGGTCCTAGCGCAGCACACGGGCTTTTTCGGCGACGATCATTTGCACGTGGGGAACCGTTTCGGGATCTTTTTGGAGAATCCTTTGGGTTTTCAATTTTTTTTCTTCTCCTTTTTTTTTTCCATTCCTGTCCTCCGTTTGTCCTTTTTTGTCTGGCCATCGCTGCCCTTCGGGAAGCAATTTTCGGGGGAACAAAAGTGCTTTCCGTCATTTTAAAATGCTCTATGAATTCAGGATTAAAGATTTGATCCGATCTGATCGTCACACATCATGTCTTCTGATTGGAGGTGTGAGGCTTTGTCGCTTTTAAACAAGCACATTACAGCGTCCGTGGTGGCATTCCAGCCCTAGGAGCCGCAGCCAGTGAAACAGTGACTCAGTGAAAGTACTTTTTTACCCTATTTACGGTAAGTACCTGTTTATTCAGTTTTGGAGACTTTCACTCGACCTTTACTCGACTACATCCCAGATCAAATATCTCCACTTTTCACTCCACTCCAGTGAAAAATAAAGATATTTGCTTTGAAATGTCGAGAGATATTTGAAACATCTACGTGTTTTACTCTACGACATTTCGAATATCTATATGTTTTACTCCACTACGTTACTTACTTTTTTTTTATTGTTCTTAAATCAGGGGTTTATATTCATATTTGTTTATATATTTTGGAGTCACTATGACGTAAATTATAATGTGGGTTTTTTTTGTAAATATGAATCAGGATCTGCCAGAGCATCATCCGCTGATAAAAGCTTATAGTAGTATTTTGTGAGGTATTATAGATTCTGTTATATCAGGGCACTGGATATGACGTATATGAAGTACTTTTACTTTTAATACTTTATGTACATTTTGGAGAAAGTACTTGTAAACTTTTACTTGAGTAGGAATGTCAATATTAAACTTTCAGTATTTCCAGGGTTCATTTTGTGTACTTTTACTGAAGTAAAAGCTCTCAGTACTTCATCCTCCTTCACTTTTTCACCCTGTTGTCATTTTGGAAGCCTGGAACTAAATCCTTGGCACAAACAACGGTGAAAAAAGAAAAACCCCAAAATTTCATAATCCGAGGATAACCAACCCAACCGGAACGATAATCTACACCGAAGCGAGGGATGATGAATGGAAGTATTTACAGAGCAGCTCCGCCTCCATCGTTCTCGCCGCCTCGTAAACAACAGGATGAATAAACAACAACAGCAACATGTAAATACTGTTTGCGGTGCATTGTACATCCTAATGCTCTGCGTTGTGTCATAACCTCCTCTCTCCAATGTCGTCTGCATTCAGGGATGAGCGTGTTTCAAATAATAATAACAATAATAATAATCATCATCATAATAATAATAATATAATAATAACAATAATATGATTAATACTTATTATTAATAATAGTAATAATAGTAATAATAATAATAATAATAGTAATAGTAGTAGTAATAATAATAATTATTACAAAAGAATAATAACAATGAGAATATTATTATTATTATTATTATTATTACTATTATTATTATTGTAATTATTCTTTATTATTTTTATAATCATTATTTAATTATTATTATAATTATTAATGATAGTAATAATACTATTCATAATAATAATAATAATAATAACAATAATAATAATAATAATAATAATAATAATTATTATTATTATTATTCTTATAATAATTAATTAATAATAAATTATTATTATTATTGTTATTAATTAATAATTATTCTTCAAGGGTAGGATTACCTTGTGCTGTGTGGGCTGTGGCTAATGGATTTGGAAACAGTCTCGATGGCCTACGGTCAAATAGCTGCATTTGGTCGGAGGTCCTCAAGGTCAGAACCAACTTTTAATTGTCTGGCCCGTCATGCTCCAAACACGAGTTCAGGAGTTTGTCTCCGTCACGAAGCTGCTGATTGTCATTGTTTTACCTCCTGGAATTCTACTTTCATGATGTAAATGTTGTTTTATATTTTATTCCTCCCTTTTAGGTGCTATGTCTTTATGTCCTCAGTGACACTGTGCTGCTGCTTCCTTGTCCTGGTAAAAAAAAAAAAAGTAATATTAAAAAAAGATTCTGTGTTACTGTCACATGAAAGTCAGACAATATGAGCACGTGCGTTCCACCAGGCCAAGCTGACGCATTCCTTCATCTTCCATCGGCGGTTTGCGTTCGATCTAACCCCCGAGTCGGTTGCAGATGAAATCTCAAACGCAGCAAAGTGTTGGGTTTATTTATTTGTTTTTCGTCGGCCGCTGACGTTGTTTGGAATCAGGAGAGCCGAGTGCGTGGTATTTATCAGCCCCACAACCTGCTCCCCCCTCACTCGCGCAGGTCAGTGCGTCGCAGAGTCGCCGCCCGAGCCAATTAAACATGAATGGCCGCTCACTTCCTCACGCACAACAGCGATGCAACATTTAGAAGCTCATCCTCGCTGTCAGCACTGGCTCTCCTTCTGCATCCCGCATCCCGAGCCTTTTAGGGCCCAATTAGGAGCCGTCTTCTGGAGGGAGGGAAGTCGGCTGGTGACCGCGAAGTGCGGCGGCGATCCTCGGCATCAAAGAGACTCCTTCAGAATCCTTTATGGGTGTTTTATGCGCGCCCTCGTATGAAACTTAGTGGATGAAACTTGTATGAAACGGTGCTCGAACCGTGTGAAACCCTGCAGTGTGCGAGACAAGGGCCTAAAACGCTCCTCAAACACGCCGGCCTTTGGGGAGCGCTTCGGAAGCTTGGACGGAGAGGCCCTCCCTTCCCCTTGCACACAGCTCCAACATGGATGGTGCACGCCGACACGCGGGACACGCTCAACATCTAGAGCCCACGGAGGGAAAGTCGGAGCTGCGGCCGAGTCGGCACTCAGTGTGCACCTGAGGCAGGTGTAAGAGGCCAAAGGTCAGATAAAGGGGAATGAGGACATTAACCCCCCCACCCCGTCGACGCCCCTTTCTTGGAGCTCTCCGCTCGTTGCCGGGGGCCTCCAGGGAGGGGGACGGAGGAGGTTTGCTCGCGGTTGCACCGTATTTGTGCTCTTATATTTTGAGGACGTCGATTTTGTTTTTTTGTGCTCTTTGTTATCTTGGTTTTTTTTTCGCGCGGCGTCGCAGCCGCGCCTCTGAAGCGCTAAGTGGGTGCAGGCCACGGGGGCTGAATGAAATGTCACGCTGCTGTAAAGAAGCCTGTGATTTCCACGTTGTGGGACAAAGGATGAGAGTGTTGAGAGAGGGAGAGAGCGAGAGAGAGGGGGGGGAGGAGGGGGTTCAAAGAGTGACGTGAGTGTGTGTGCTAAAAGAGGCTATTAGAGGAGTGAAAGCTTAAAGTACAAATAACAATCCATCTGTCTATCTGTCTATCTATCTATCTATCTATCTATCTATCTGTCTATCTGTCTATCTATCTATCTATCATCTATCTGTCTATCTGTCTATCTATCTAACTGTCTATTAATACATCTATCTATCTATCTATCTATCTATCTATCTATCTATCTATCTATCGTCTGTCTGTCTGTCTGTCTGTCTGTCCATCCATCTGTGTGTCTGTCTGCAGTATGTTATAATAATGTAATGTGATGTAAATTGAGCCAGATGAGCAGACAAACACAAAGAACACGGTGAGGAAGAGAGAGGAACGGAGGAGCATGAACAGAGAGAGCGAGAGGGAGAGAGAGGGAGAGAGAGAGAGAGAGAGAGAGAGAGAGAGAGAGAGAGAGAGAGAGAGAGAGGGAGGGAGGGAGGGAGGGAGGGAGGGAGGGAGAGGGTGGGTGGGTGGAGGGAAAGGGAGCAGAGCTGAACATCTCCTAAGTGCGCACGGTGTCAGGAAGCATGAGAGCCCGGGCCGTCATCAGAAATGGCCGTTCCGTGTTCTCCCCCCGGTCACGGCGTTGGTCGCCGGGCGAGCGTTGACCTCCCTGCCAGCGTCACATCCCTCACCCCCCGGGGACGGGCCTTAATGTGACGGCCCCTTTTTAACTCATAACAACCATCACAACAAGCGGCCGTGGTTCGCTTGTTGAGCGGCCTCTGTCGAGCGGGCTTCACACTCGTGACGCACGACGCCGCTAACGAGTCGTTTGTCGTGAACAAATCGGTGAAATTACTCGTGAGTCCCGAGTCGCTCGGGGGAAATGACCGTTCGTTCCGCAACTCCGTAACCGCAGCCGGACAACACAGTTTGAGCTGGGACTGAGATAGCAGTCAGCGGAGCAGCAAACAGAGCCTACCGCCCCCTGACCCCCAAGAAGTCATAATATATTGTGCTACTGGCGAGGGACAAGGGAGTGTGTGAGCCTCATCAGTCCCCACATCAGTGTTAGCACATGAACGTGTGTGTATGTCTGTGTGTGTGTGTGTGTGTGCGCGTGTGCGTGTGTGTGCGTGATCTACAAAGAAAGAAAATGCTGTCGTTGGATTAACTTAACCTGAGCAAAATGGAGGTAAGAATCCATGTTTGTCTGTTCTCCTTCAACCTGCAGTTGAGAAACGAAAAGAGACATCTTCAGCCGAGGAAAAAAGAGCCTCAACGCAAGGAGCCGACTTTCGTTTCGGATCCAAGGACTCCACCGTGTTTTGTTTCAACCAGCTTCGTGGGGTCAAGGCCTTGCCATCGACCGGTGTGCCTTGTTAAAAAAACAGGTTTGAAACATTTTTGGCTTGTCCATAATTAGTCCTCTGGTGTTATATTCTTATGTCGCTATTACGAAATTTAAGAAAATAAAAAAAAAACCAACAAAATAAAGAAAAACCCTCGAATGTGAGTGCGTCCAAACGTCTGACTGGTCCTGTGTCTGAGTGATTCTCAAACTTTTCCTCCTCAGTGACTCGTGGGGCTGAAGGACAGGACGGCCACCCCCCCATTTTGTTTCTGAGCAGATTGTTACCGTTCGATCTGATCTCGTCTCTCGACTGAATTTAAGGTTTTAACAGTGAAGACGTCGGCGCCTCCGCAGGACGAGCGATGGCGACGGTTTGGATCCGAGGATCCAAACCGTCGCCATCGCTCCCGTCGCCATCGCTCGTCCTGCGGAGGCTCCGGCGTCTTGTGAACGAAATGTTTTGGCCGTTGACTCGTTTTGGCGGGGACCCCCGGGAACCTCTTGAAGGACCCCACGGCGGGACCCCGGACCCCACGTCGAGGACCCCTTCGTCCGTGTAACATCTCTCTCTCTCTCTCTCCAGACCAGAGATCAGATCTGGGTGGTTTTTTTTTATGCGTTGATTTGGTTTTGGGGTTTTTTTCCAGCGTCTCCTCTCTTCACCTCCTCCGGCTCCTCGTCCGCCCTCTGATGCCCCGTCTGGAGGAGCTTCTTTTGGGAGGAAGGCCCCTCTCCCTATCTCTCTCCCCCATTTCGCTCTCTCACTCCCTCTCTCTCTCCCTCTTTTTCTCCCTCTCCCCCTCTCCCTCCCTCTCTCTTCCTCTCTCTCTCCCACTCCCTCTCCCCATCTCACTCTCTCTCGCTCTCTCTCCCTCTCCCCTCTCCCTCTCTCTTTCCATCCCTCCCTCTCTCTTCCTCTCTCCCTCTCCCTTCCTCTCTCTCTCTCTCCCTCTCTCTCTCTCTCTCCCTCCCTCCCTCTTCATCTCTCCCTCTCCCCTCTCCCTCTCTCTTTCCATCTCTCCCTCTCTCTTCCTCTCTCCCTCTCTCTCTCCCTTCCTCTCTCTCCCTCTCCCCATCTCACTCTCTCTCTCTCTCTCTCTCTCTCTCCCTCTCTCTCTCTCTCTCCCTCCCTCCCTCTTCATCTCTCCCTCTCCCCTCTCCCTCTCTCTTTCCATCTCTCCCTCTCTCTTCCTCTCTCCCTCTCTCTCTCCCTTCCTCTCTCTCCCTCTCCCCATCTCACTCTCTCTCTCGCTCTCTCTCCCTCTCCCCTCTCCCTCTCTCTTTCCATCCCTCCCTCTCTCTTCCTCTCTCCCTCTCCCTTCCTCTCTTTCTCTCTCTCTCTCTCCCTCCCTCTTCATCTCTCTCTCTCTCTCTCTCTCCCTCTCTCTCTCTCTCCCTCTCTCTCCCTCCCTCTTCATCTCTCTCTCTCTCTCTCTCTCTCTCACTCGCTCTCTCTCTCTCTCTCTCGCTCCCCCCCCCCCTCTCTCCCTCTCCCTCTCTCCGTCCCCTTGTCCTTCAGAACTTACCGTCGCTCTGCAAGTAAAGGAGGTGAACAAGCGTCTGGTGTGGAGGGGTAAGGAGGCAGGGTTCTGCACGCCGTGCAGGAGGACGCCGAGGGAAAACCAGAACCAGCCGTTGGTTTTGAATTCGGATAGCGTTTGGACGCCCGTCACGTCCAAAGGGAACGCCGCGTCTCCCCAACTCACTTTCCTCCCGTCTGCAAATGAATATACTTTGCAAGGTAAAAATAATTCCGACTCTGATGCTGAATCTGATTCTGATTCTGACAGTTACCGGCCTTTCCTTTATCTTTATACTTTTTTTTCCTGCCCCCCCCCCCCCCGGTGCCGTTCCGCCGAAACCACCGAACAAATACCAAAACAGTAAAACACTGGAGGCTGTTCAGCTGTTCCCCTGGCACCGCCGCGCACACGCCCGCACGGATGAAGGTGTGAATCCAGCGTCGCTGCAGGAACGGGGGAGAAACGCGTCTAAGCAGTGACCTCTAGCGGCCGCGCACGGGATAACACGTCCATCTCTGAGCGCTCTCTCTCTGCGGGGACGCCAATCCCCCCCCCCCCCCCAAAAAAACAACAAAAAAAAACACACCATCCAAATGTTTCTTCGGTGGTAGCTTTCCTAAACGCCCACATATTTGGACCCTTTATTCCACGTTCACGTCCCACATTTTCTGATTCCTCTACTTTTTTACATCTTTTTTTCCTCCCATGAACCATCCGTTACTTGTGAGGGGGGAATGTGATAAGGGTTTCCTACGTGCGATTTCATTCAGGATCGTACAATATATACGTACGGCGGATATATTGGTTTTTTACAAGAAATGTCAGAGTTCGGCCGGCAGGACCTGCGAGGAGGGATTGTGTTTGTGCTTAAGCTCCAGCTTAGCGTGAATCACAAGCAATAGGGCGATTATTTCCAGGGCTGGGAAACGTGATATTTCGGCTCGGCTGGTGAAAAGAAGCAGCCTCCAACTCCTCACCCCCGCTCCGCCGCAGCTCAAACAGAATGGCCGCGGGCGTGAGGAGGAAGCCAGCCGAGCAGCCTCTCCGCCAGCGCGACGCCATGAAAAGCCCCGTGAACTTCTCCGAAAAAGGTCAAGCTTTTCATTTTGTTTTGCCAGTTTTCTGAAATATATCTATTTTATTTTTATTTATTTTTTTCCGATATTAAAAGAGGAAAAGCCACCCTGCTCGTTTTCCACATGCGTGTTAACCGCGAGGCGGAACGGCACCCCATAACGCCGGCCTCGGACGGCCCGGGCCGCTTGGTATGGGCGAGCCGCGCCGCTCCGACCAGGGGCCGCGTCTTTCATCTGCCAAATATTGATTCCGGCGACGCGTCCACCTTCCCCGCTTCTCCGCCGCTCCGTGTCTTTCATTCCAGCACGGAGGAAGGAGAGAGAGCAGAAGCAGCGTTTCTTTGCTTTGGTCAAAAGGAGAGATCCTCCCGCGCCCGACGCTCAAAGAAAACGATGCTCGCAGATTTATTATGAGGTGGTCTAGACATGGAGAGACTGGCTCATGAATTATTAACTGGAATTCAGAATGTAGTGCACGGGGACACGCTCATATGCTCAAATAGTGGTTCATACTAAGCCGCACGCACACACGCAAGCACACACACACACAAACACACACAGTCACATCACAAACACATAGAAACATGCAAAACAATATTGGTGCTTTACACCGAATCCGACAAACGACAAGCTTTACACAACCACTCACAGCATTTGGTGTGCGGAATTTCTACGTCCACACACACAGAAATACACACGCACATACACACACACACACGAGCACGCACGCACACATACACACACACACACACACACAGTCGCATCAGAAACGCATAGAAACATGCAAAACAATATCGGCGCTTTACACCGAATCCAACAAACGACAAGCTTTTCACAGCCTCTCACAGTTTTTGGTGTGCGGAATTTCTACGTCCACACACACAGAAACACACACGCGCACACACACACACCAAGCAAGCAGATGATAAATTCTTAACATCTAAACCCTTCACAGCTGAACACGCTGTGGCCGCCTGACATTTGGGTGCGAGGAACCATGTTCAAAAATGGCGGAACATGAAAATGAGGTTTGTTCCGATGTCGCGTTTTCACGGCGAGCCCTCCTGGCGGCCATTTTTTTGTGAAATGTCAGTCGGCGCTTCGGGTTACTAACCAGAAATGTCAAAAAAAAAAAAAAAGACAAAAGAGAGAGAGCTAGCGAGCGGGAGAGAGAGAGAGAGAGAGAGGGGCGGGGGAGGGAGGGAGGGAGAGCGGAGCTGATTGATATGTGCAGCGAAAACAAAGGCTTTCACCACGGCCGCCGGGCATGCTGGGTAAAAAACGGGTGAACTGGGCAGACTGGGGCACGGCGCGCGCACACTTCAGCCATCTGCGGCGACTGGAGGAAGGAGGGCGATGAGGACGGGGCGGTCGAAAAGGGAGGGGAAGAGGGGGAGGGAGGGCCGAGCCAGCGGCGGGCGTTTGGTTTTTTCCCTCCCCGCGGCGGTTTGAGTGATTTCCCACGGCTCGCGGGGTCACGGCTGTGACGTCCGGTCGTTGCACTTTTCCTCTCCCTCCTCATTATCGCCGCTTCTCGTCGAGAGCCCTGCAGAGGCGGAGGGAGGAGACGGAGACACTCTAATGGCGGGGTCGCACCGCCGCCGACGGGGCGCGGCCGAGCGACGGGCTGCAGTGCACTCCAAACGGGGCCGGCGGCGAGGAAAGTCGGGCGGCGGCGCCCGGCATCTCCCCTCCCAAGCCGTTGGGAGGGGAGATGCGCTCTCGATGGCACTGGTCCTTGAGAAACGGACGCCGGGTCCACTGCGTATTGATCATGACGAGGCTGTTTTTTTGCCCCTTAACGGCGAGAAAAAATTTGCAACGCGTCATTTTATGTTTCCCCGACGTGGACATTACTTTATTTTAAGGGACGGCGGCAGGATTATTTACGTAGTTTTTTCGAAAGCTTATTTATTTTGGACAGGGCCCCATCCATCTTTATAATGTGTATCCCATCATGGGAAGGGAGGGAGGTCTGAAGTGTTTGGCGTGCGCACAACAGCCAGGTGCACGGACGCCTGAGACGAGAGCTGCTCGAGAGCATTTATTTGGATTAGAAATGCACCGGAAACGTGGGTCCTCAGTAACCAAGTGTATGTACCCGGACCTCACTTTGATACCAGTACAAGAAAGTGTGTGTGCATGTGTGTGTGCGGACTTGACCGGACACAGCGTTTCCCTCCTTGTGCTGAAGACTGAAGTGAAGGGTGAATCATCAAGACTCAACACGGTGATTCGGCCCAGAACGCTTGACGACCGCCGTCCCCGGGAGTTTCTGCTCCGGCTTCCAGTTTGGTCGGCGGTGAAGCCGCTTTACTCACTCGAGTGACGAAACTTTTTTTTTTTCTTTTTAATTTGTCTAAATCAATATTACCATTTTGAACGGCCTCGATTACAATTTGGAACTTTTAGAAGTAGGACAATTTGCATTCTTCAAAACTGAGCCATTTTAATTGTGTGCAAAGCGTCTGCATCTATGTTTGATGGGATTGCCTTTATACGTTTATTTTATTTACCTTACCTTGTCACTGTTCTACATCGGAACTATAACTTTACTGGGTTATATCTAAAAACCTAATAATAAAAAAAGGTCTGAATATGGACGTGTGTCCATATATCCATAAAGTACATACAGTACAGAATATCCATAAGCACTGCCCTCTGGTGGTACAACAGGTGTATAACACCCAAAACACCAACGACAGCAAACTCCAACCTGCAAAACTGGATACACATACTGTATATGTACGCAGTCGAAAAGAACGAATCACCTCCTGTCGAGGAGTCGGCTTTCCCACGACTACGTCACGCTGGCGCCTCGGAGCTCGAGACCTGGACTCGAATCCTGGACTTGGGTTTGCATGTTCGACACGCGTCGGGGTGGGTTCCCTCCCGCCTCGAAGCACAGGTAAGGCGACCTGCAGGCTCTGAAGGCTCTGATTGGCTCGCACTGTGGCCCCGAATGACTGAAAAGCTCGGTTGTTTCCGGGGGACCCGGCTCTTTACGAGTGGCCCAGTGAAAAGAACCGTTCCATTTTTTCCGACTCTCTGCCTCCTCCGCTGCACGAGTTGGCGTCACGGGTCGGAACGGTCGCTTCATTTAATGATGTCAAAATCCTTTATTTAGAAAGAATGCAAAAATGTAAATCAGTCACATTGACTGGGAATTATGCCAAATTCCTTCAAGTAATTTTTTCCTTTTATAATTTTCTGTTGGTCAGCTAGAAGATTCTCTGCGGGGGCTCGGTGAGCATGCTTGACTCGCCACTCTGGGACCGCTGCTGCTGGGTCTCGGTGGACTCATGACTCACCAGTCGTTTCAAATATTTGCTCGCAGAGAACAAGCCTCTCGCGAGTCTGGATTGCGAATCGCGCGATTCCGAGAACACCCCCCCGTCCAAAAAAAAAAAAAAAATGTCCCCCCTTTGAACAGACGACGGGGCCGCAGAGAGCCCAGAATGCAGAGCGGCCTTCCCCCCCCTCCTCTCCCTCTCCACGGCCAGACAGCGGGCTCCTCTGCTGCCTTTCGCTCCGGTCACGTCTCCCGATCAAACAGGGGATTGGTTTTCAAATTCCCTCTCATGGCCGTGGAGCTGTGATGGCTCTGGACCCTCCGTACGATGGAGCGGCTCTTTTTCAGCCGCCGGTTCCTCTCCTCAGAGTCCTGCTGCTGGAAAAAAAAAAAAAAAAAAAAAGATGTGAGTTGGAGACCTTCTTCTGCTCTGTGTAACAGACATATATATATATATATATATATATATATAAAAGCATATATCATATATTCATATCATATATTCATTCATAGATTGCATATATTCATTGAGATTAATTAACTTAAATCGACTCAAGGCTCCTCATCAGAATCCGAATCGTCTTTATTGCCAAGTAAGTTTACACGAACAAGGAATTTGTCTTGGTGTTCGGTGCATACATGTAACATAAATGTAAAACAATAAGAAACAATACATAAGCACATGTAGAATAAAGCTGTTTTGTTTTTTTGGGGGGTTTTATTGTTTTTTTAATGCAACAAGTTTCAGTCCGACACTAGTTTTTTTTTATTATTGCAACCGGGCTGGAATATAAATAAATGAATCAAAAAAAAAATAAAAATAAGATAACATTAACCTTGGATGTCAACACATCCGCTATCAATACATTTCATTTTATATCAGTGAATCGTGTGTGTTATTATTATTATTTTTTTATCTTGTCGTTCATGGAACATGGTGCACGTCCGGTAGAGCAAACTACTCGAAGTTGTACTGGAAAAAAAACAAGGACAAACCCATCGCTCCCATTTACAGTAACATGTATTTTACGCAGTTCATCCCGCCGCCACTAGGGCGAAGGGGGGGGGGATCCTGCTGTCGGATGCGATTACGGAGCCGGTGTGAAGCCGGCTTAAAACACCATAAAATGACGCTGGCTCAAAGCAACTCAGCTTGGGGGTGATCACCGCGTTGGAGCCCAAAATCCACGGATTTAATCGACTTTAAAAATCTGCTCTAGTTAATTAAGCTCTTTTTCTTTTTTGACTCAAAATGTACACCTTGTTTTCTCAATTCTACTCTACTCTACCGTTTTAAAAAATGGTATTCAAAGTTGAACTCATTTGTATTTTGAGTTGATCCATTTTTTTTGTTTAGTTTTATTTCTACTTTATCTATTAGTTTATATAAATATTGGAAATCATTTTCAATGATTCTGATTCTGATTCTGATCGTCCAGGCCGACTTCTTAGGGATTAAATAGCATTTTCATTGAAATCATGTCGGACACGTGATGGAGGATTATCTGTTTGATGAAATAACTTGTATGTGCGATGGACAATAGTCAGTGCAGTTGGCAGGTCACCAACAATCTAATATTTTGCCTTCATTTCTTTCATTTTCCCCATTGTTTCAGGCCGTAGTCGCTCTTTTGAAACAAACACGGTCGCTGCGTGGTCAACAGCAGCTTCGCTCAAGGACGTTTCCCAGGGTGGAGCTTGGTCCAGCGCTCACATCCCTCCACATCCCCGGGACGGAGGGACGTCTGCACCGGAAATACCCACGCTCCACCTGGTGAGCAGGCAACGGCGGCCTGTGAACCAGCCATTTGGAGCTGAGTTTATGGAGATTCACGACGGTTCTCTCCTTAACCGTCAGTGTGCGACGGCAGTGTGCTACTGGAGCCCAGAACATCCTTGGGCCTCTACATTTATTAATAATAATTTGCTATTTCTCTGTGGATCGGAGGAGACAGAAGTGCAGCATCAGCTGGGCGAGCGGGGAGCGCCGTAGACCCCTCAAAGCGCCGACCTCCAGGACCTCCCGGAAAAAAGAGGCAGGTGGAGGATCTATTTCGGGGCCAGGGAGTGAGCAGCGGTGCTGACTGCTCCATCCTCTGGCCGACGTCTCCGCTGGGGAAGGAGCAGGGAGTCAGCACAGGCACCGCTCCACTCTGACTTTCATCTTCATACGTGTCGGAAATGAGGACATTGGCGGCAAAACGTTGGCAGAAGTGGATAAAATCGGTTTGGTTACCAGCATTTGCTGACCTTGATTATGGATATATATATCTAATTTTTGCTTTTATCTTTTGCCTATATAAATATGTTTTGCCTATATTCATTTTTTTTTCTTATAAATTTTGCCCATATACATATTTTTTTGCCGACATATTTTGTCCATAAACATAATTTTTGCCTTTATATTCTTCCTATATACATATATTTTTTCTTATATATTTTGTCTATATACATATTTTTTGCCTACATATTTTGTCTATATACATACATTTCTTTTTGCTTATGACTTTTGCCGATGTAATTAATCTTTGCTTATATATTTTCATATTGTTTTGCTTATATTCTTTCCCTATATGAATATTTTTAATATTTCATATTTTACGTATTTTTTTAAATGTTTTGCAATGCTTTGAGTGTTTTAAGTCGGATATGGCTTATTTCTGATTTACTGTATGTGTTTTGGAGGAATACATCATTGATCATTGTTTCCTATATTGTATATACAGTACATGATCGTGTTTCACAAAGGATGCAATTCAATTTCCAGAAATAAAGAAAGAACAGAAATATAGTCAGAAATGTAAAATGTACAGTATGTTTGGATGGGTGTATGCCTTCCTCTTTGTTTTTCAGTTTTTTCTTTTTGTATTTTGTGAATAAATAAATAAATAAATAAAAAGCCAATTAAGTCAAAAAGGAAGAACATATGAGCTATGACACACACCCTCCCTTGCTCTGTTACTGTTGTTGTTTTTGTCGTTTTACACTAGATGGCAGCTGTGTACAGTAGCTGGACACCTGACATGGGAGTATTATATTGTTCATGTCATTTTAACAACCATATCATCAGTTAAATCAGAGCAGATGTATAATGAGCTAAACAAGGCCAAATATATATTTTTTTAATATCCTGGCCCTGGATAACTTAAGCCATATTAATCCTGGTACAACTTAGTATCGATGATAATAACAATGTAAATAATAAACATAGATGCAGGCAGCAATATGCCCGGTCCAGGGAAGTCGGCCTTTCGTTAAAGTTCAATGGAAGAGTGTGCTTTGGCTCTCTGTTCTGTTCTGTTTTGTGACTGCAGGAGTTCATTTTTTCCGGCCTGGTTACAGTGTAGTTCTCTGATCGGGTGGTGTTCGAGGCCGTGGGTGGGTTTCCTACACCGCAACTAACGGTGGTTATCATTCTGAAGCAGGGCTGCATGATTATGGCTTGAATGATGATCACGATTATTTGAGTCAATATTGTGAGCGTGATTATTTACATGATTATTAATCCATTTTGGGGATCAGAATTATTTCATGGCACTTTGTATATCAACAGAAAAATGTCTTCACAATGATAATCTATTTTGTAAACCTAAACATAGAAAAAATAAGGTAAGTGGTTTAACTTACTTTAGTTGGAGAGGATATATAATGACATGAACTGTTTGGAGTGGGCTACACCAAAAACACAAAACAAATGAAAATATATACATGTTCCTTGTATTATGTAATTGCTTATGGTTATTATAATTCATGAAGTTTGCATACATATGTCTCCGGAATGTCTTAAAATTCTGAGTGAGTTTTGGAGGTTTTATTTTGTAGAACTTAATCTGTTCCTTGCCACTTGTCCTCAGAAGTGTATATATTTATGACGTTTAATTTGCTGTGCTTTGTTTAATTCCAACTGTCTTCTGGTAATACTTAAACAGATTTTTTTTCAAACATATCTTCTATATCTTATATTCCTTTAGTTGACGTGCAATCACCACTATATCTGTGTGACACTAGACTGCAGTGCTATCACGTGATCTGCGTACTCCATAAAATGCGTTTGCACGGCACCATCTTGGTGAGATTGAGATTGTTGTTCATAAACTTCTCCCACAATAGAGAACCGCTGATCTGGATGAAACTTGGACGACGGCATGTTGGAACTGCCCCGAATACAAATCTTAATCTTAATCTTAATCTTCAAATTGTCTGTGTGTTCGTCGGATCCATTACATCCACAAAGTTCTGACGCCAGTTACACGTGCACGGTGCCGCCATCTTCGTCTCGCAATCTTATATACCATTCGATAAAGTCCAATCGCGACTAAATCTGTGTGTCAATTGGCTGTACCTCCAGCATGTGCACGCCGTCATTTGTGCATCAATGCACATTGCAGCGATGATAAAAAAATGCAGTTTTTTTCAAAATTATTGCAAAATAATGGACCGATCGGGATCAAACTGTGACGACAGCGTGTCGGAATTGCCCCGAATACACATTTAATTCATCTTGTCTGTAAGGGTGGCGTCAGTGCTTCTTAACAAAAACAATAGGGCTCCTGCCCCTCTGGGGAAATAATAGTAATAACGATGAAAATTATAATAAAAGTAATAATAATAATAATAATAATATTAATAATAATAATAATAATAATAATAATAACAATAATAATAATAATAATAATAATTATAATAATAATTAAAAAAATAATAATAATAATAATAATAAAAATAATAATAAAAGTCATAATAGTCTTAATAATAATAATAATAATATAAAAATAAACAGAAATAATAAAATACTATAATAAAAATTATAGAAAAATAAAATAATTATATATCTAAAGATAATACAATAAATAAAATAATTAAACAATAAAAACACTGAAGCAAATAATCATAAAAACATCATAATTAATAGTTAATATCATCAACATTTTTCAGTATTGTTTTTTTAACAAGCATCTTTTTGTAATAATTTTGAAGCCCTGATATTTGGGTATGTGAAGTAATCACTAACAGCCCCTTATGGAGATGATAATGCACTCTGTCGTTTGATTGTTGAATGAAGTCGTTTGAAACAGAATAATTTGTTTTCTGTGGAAATGCATTGGGTATTCTTAGAGGATAAACCCACTTTAGACTATTTGATGCTGTGCACATCGGGGCTCAGCAATCTAATCGTCATGGATACAGATAATGCGGTCACACACAACAGGTTTCAGATGCTTTCAAACGTTCAAAAAGGTCAGTAGTCTCCATCGAAACAGACCATCTGCCGCGCTGGCACCACTCGGCGTATTCTATAGACTCCTTATGTGCAACGGCCTAATTCCGGTGCCATTTAGGTCCCTTGAATCCAACGTTCTCTCCCTTATCGATGATCCTCCTCGTGGTGTTTGTTTTTTTTGGGTGGTGCTGAAGAACAGCGCCCTGCAGGCCACAGGGCTGTGTTCTGCAGGAAACGTGATATTTACGATTATTTATTTTATTTTATCCCTTCACGCACACACCAATTTGTTCTTGTTTTCATGTGGTAGTTGTGGTCAAGATGGGGAATGTCGCTCTGGCCAAACAGCAAAACATGTGATCTTTGCCATAACAAAATTCGAGACATTTAATTACAAATCAGGCCATTGGTTTAATCTTTTTTTTCCCCCTTTTATGTTAGTACATCTTTTGCATTTGGATTTGGGGGGAATTGAATTCTGATTCATGTTTCAAATAAAGCAAGTAAAGTCAACATTAAGTCCATGTCAGTGCTGTAATCAGAAGTGAACCGTTTAAGCACGTTGTTTTCAGATGTTCTGTCCTCAAGCTTTTCTTTTTAATAGTCTTTGCGCTTATTCCAATTTGTAACACCCCCCCCCCACACACACACACATACACACACATACATCACATACATACACATACACACACCCTCTGCCCGCCCGCCCCCCCCCACAACATCTGGATGAGAGAGGGGGAAATGAGCCTGGAGAGCTATTTAAAATGGGGTTGGAATTGGGGCAATCACCACAAGTACACGGTTTGCCCTTTCACATCCTCTGTCTCTCTCTCTCTCTCTCTCCCCCTCCATCCTGCCTGGCCATCCATCCATATTGCAGGATTCGCGGTGCAGAACGAGTGACTCAGGCGAGGACGGGCGAATCTGCGAGCGTGAGAGGAAGCCAGCTCCATTATTCATCCACGTTTCCTTGGCGACCACACATAGCATGCGCAACAGTTCCCATGGCGATGGCTTCCTGAGCAGCGCGACCGGTGGGGGGAGATGATGGATGCAATGTGGACGCGGTGCCTACGTCACCGGCCGCACTTAGAGTGGGGGAAGCGGCGACGGAGGGTTGTGTCCGTCCGCTCAGCAGCAGACGCTGGGATGTTTGGGTTTGCACTAGCAGCAGGGTTAGGGCATCGTGCAGCGATTGATTGGATGTGGCTACATATCAATACTTGGCCCTGAGGTGATGATGAATGCACTCAGACACACACACACACACACACACACACACACACACACACACCACATGCACACACACAAACACACATGCACACACGCACACACATGCACACACACACACATGCACACACACAAACACACATACACACATACACACACCTCACTTTATTCACATGCCACTTTAATTCACATGCCACTTTAATGCACATATCTGTATATACATAATTGCCTATTCCATATACATAAGCTAATTCCCTCTATCTATTCCATTTCATTTCATTTTATTTTATTGTATTTTATTTTATTCTATATATTTTTATTTTTATTCTATAAGTATTCAACTTACTGTATTACGTTTTAGGAGTCAGTTAGTCGGTCTTTTAGAAAGAAATTTTTTCCTAGGACATATTGTGTGTTATCACCGGGTGCATTGCATTACATTTCACTGCATATATGTATGAAAGTATGTATATGTATGAAAGTATGTATATGTATGTGACGAATAAACCTCTTGAATCTTGAATCTTGAACACACGCGCACACACACACACACACACGCGCACACACGCACACACGCACACGCACACACGCACGCACACACACACGCACACACGAACACACACACACAGACACATGCACGCACACACGCACACACAAACACCCACACCCATGAGTGTGCAGCCATCTTTGTTTGGCCGAATGCTCTAGTGCATGTTAGTGGAGCGTGTTCAGCTTCCTGTGCTGATGCAGCTCTGATCGGGTGGACGGGTCGATCCTGTACGTGTGATGTACAGGACGACTGTTGCTGCTCATTATGGTTGTTGAAAGGGAGAGGCGTCAGAATGTTTTTCACAGATCGTCATCTAAAACAATGAAATGTGTGTGATATCTTTGCTTCTGAGCAAAGTTCCTAGAGAGGTGCATTCACAAAACAATGACACAATGAATAGATGATTATATCTTAATGACATGATCAATCATAGATTTACAACTGTTAAACTTAGATAGATAGACAGACAGACAGACAAACAGACAGACAGATAGATAGATAGACAGATAGATAGATAGTTAGATAGATAGATAGATAGATAGATAGATAGATAGATAGATAGATAGATAGATAGATAGATAGATAGATAGATAGATAGATAGATAGATAGATAGATAGATAGCCTGGAATTAAAAAAGAAACAGCAATTAAAAAAAAAGACATAATAATAAATAATGTGGTTTAAAAATGTGGTATACCGTTTAGTGACGGATGTGGCTTTGACGATGAATTTTGATTGGTTTGTGAGTATTTTAGACACTTTGAAGGCCTTTGAAGACCGATATGATGGATAGATACATCAATTGATGAATTGATTGATTTCCTCATTTATGAATTACACACCTGCAGCCACGTCCATGTGTTGTTATCAGTGTTTCTGTAAGTCTCGTCCCGAGACAGGGACCGGATTTGTTCCCTTAGATTCTCGCCCAAAAGTCATATTTGCCATCTGATTAGAAAGTCCTTGGATAGATTTCAAGTGCTGATAACTGAGGTCAGCGGAGCATAAATCCTTTCGCTGCTCCTCGTGCAATCACCCCGACGCCACCGCAGTAACCGTAATTAATGGAAACGATTAACCCGACACCAGAAAGGCTGGACTTTTGATTTTTCTGTCAAGTTCAAATGAAATGAGGTCCATGGTGGTGTACCCCGGTGTACCCCCTGCGCTCCCAAAATACCAACCCTTATCACAGTGAAAGTGTTAAAAAAACGAAATTTCAAAAACATCTGGAACTAACACTCAGGAGGTAGAGCGAGTCGTCAAGTAAGTAGAAGGTTGCTGGTTTGATCCCAGGCTCCTCCTGGTGGCACGCTGATGTGTCCTTGACACTTAACCCCCTAACTGTCATTCTCCCTTGTAAGTCATTTTGGATAAAAGTGTCTGCTAAATGTAATGCAATGTAAAATAATCTAAGCTAAACAATATTTAGACACTTCTTTATCAGTGGGTCTTTTTAACTAGTTTATTATTATTGTTATTATTATGATTATTATGATTATTATAATGATTATAATGATTATTATTATTATTATTATTATTATTATTATTATTATTATTATTATTATTATTATTATTATTTTTAGGGGTCCAGCCTGCATGGCCATTTTTAACTGTTTGGATTTTTTTATATTTTCATTCTCCTCGGGTGGTGCAGCGGGATGAGTTTGTGGAATAGACGCTTTGTGACGTCATCATTCATTGCTCTAAATGTGCAGGTTGTGGCTGCGAACACACACACAAACCATATAGACTTCGTCGCACTTTAGTGGTTACAACTACGTGTGTGTGTGTGTGTGTGTGTGTGTGTGTGTGTGTGTGTGTGTGTATGTGTGTGTGTGTGTGTGTGTGTGTGTGTGTGTGTGTGTGTGTGTGTCGTCTTGCCTGCTTGATGTCAGCGGGGCTTTGAGATTTTATTCTCTTGCCCTTTTTGTAAATATAAACACATTCTGTTCCATCCAACCCGGTGCCGTGTCCCTCCTTATTTTGCAGCATTCAAGCCAGTCCTAACACACAAACTGCAGGAGTCCAAAACACATTCCGTGTTTGAGTCCTCACACATGGAGTTCGTTTGCATCTCCAGAACAACAGGTCTGAATTGTTTATTTTAGTCCCAAAAGTTAAAAAAGTTGATGAAATGTCAGTGAGGGACATGCAGTGTTTAACCCGTTTGAATGGAACCGTGTTGTTGGGAACTTCCACACGGAGTGGTTTCCTTCCACAGAGACACTGTGTGGCAGGACTCTGTGGACTACAGGAAGTAGACAGACACCTTCTCATTTTTAGGATGAAGTCATAACACGCAACAAGTGTATTGGCTTGTAGTAGTAATTCTGCCTGTCACCAGGACTCGGAAAACCTGCGACCCTGTGTCATTATGTCAGCCGATGCCGTGTTCTTTGGAAACTCTATTGGAAAAATCCCTTTTCCCAGAAAATTGTAACTCGTTTCAATAGTAACGCTAATGTATAGAGGAGTGACAGCACAAACTGATGCTACATGGGAACTCAAAAATTAGCGATTGGTGTCGATACTGGTACCCTGTCGATACCCTGTGTATTGCTGCCTGCAGCTATATTAATTATTATTATTATTATTATTATTATTATTATTATTATTATTATTATTATTACAAATATTGTAATTATTATTATTATTATTATTATTATTATTATTATTATTTAATAATATATATTATTATTATTATTATTATTATTATTAGTATTATTATTATTATGTGTTGTTGTAACTATTATTTATGTATTGTTATTATTATTTTTGTTATTATTTGTATTATGAATGTATTTTTTTTTATTACTTTTTGCACCGAAAAAGCAGCCACTGCATTTCCCATATTTTGAAAAGAGAAACCCCCTCAAGCTGGGATCTCCCCTCCATCGCTCTGCATCCTCCTCTCCCCGATGGGATCATCTGCGGTCGCAGCCTCCGGACCCATGTGAGGGGGGGATTACATTTTTATTTGGGAAGTTTTCATCCCGCCCTCACCATCTGCTGCTGCTGCTAGTATGGCCCTGGGACATGTACAAGAGGTTTATCGTACAGAGAGGGGGAGAGAGAGAGAGGGAGAGAGGGAGGGAGAGCGCTAGAGAGAGAGAGAGGGAGAGTCAGAGAGAGAGAGAGAGAGAGGGGGAGAGTCAGAGAGAGAGAGAGAGGGAGAGAGGGAGGGAGAGCGCTAGAGAGAGAGAGGGGGAGAGTCAGAGAGAGAGAGAGAGAGAGGGGGAGAGTCAGAGAGAGAGAGAGAGGGGGAGAGTCAGAGAGAGAGAGAGAGAGGGGGAGAGTCAGAGAGAGAGAGAGAGGGAGAGAGGGAGGGAGAGCGCTAGAGAGAGAGAGGGGGAGAGTCAGAGAGAGAGAGAGAGAGAGGGGGAGAGTCAGAGAGAGAGAGAGAGGGAGAGAGGGAGGGAGAACGCTAGAGAGAGAGAGGGGGAGAGTCAGAGAGAGAGAGAGAGCGAGAGAGTGTGTGTGGGAAAGACAGTTTATGAGAGAGAATGAGAGTGTGTGTGTGTGTGTGTGTGTGTGTGTGTGTGAGGGGGGGGGTGTGTGAGAAAGATAGTGAGAGGGAGGGATAGAGAGAATAAGAGTGAGAGTGTGAGTGGGAGAGAGAAGGAGAGTGGGATGGATGGAGAAATTATGTTTCTTTCCACGTGTGTGCGTGTGGGTGTGTGTGTTTATGCATGTGTGTGTTTGTGTGTGTGGCTTTGTGAGGGAGGGAGAGGGAGAGGGAGAGGGAGAGGGAGAGGGGGGGAGAGAGAGAGAGAGCATTGGCTGGGAGAGGGGATTTCCCAGGTTCAGCAGCTCAGAGGTGTCTCCGCTGGCTTACTGCTTTATCACTCTCTCTCTCTCTCTCTCTCTCTCCCTCTCTCTCTCCCTCTCTCTGTGGGCGAGAGAGGGGGGGGCGGGGGGGCGATCTATCCTGTTTCCCTTTTCGATCGCTCCCAGGGTGATTTTGAGCCCATCCCCCCGAAAAGAGAAAAAACTCCCCTGATGATGTCATAATCCATGTCCTTGCTCTGGACGTGAGGGGGAGAAGTTCAAACTTGTCTTTCTTTCTTTCTTTCTTTCTTTCTTTCTGGCCTCAGGGTTTTTTTCGCATAGTTTCTAGTTTCTAGGGTTTTTATTTTTTTTCCGGCGATGGAGCCATTGTGTCCTTGGTGGACACTTTGAACACCTTAGAAGGCTGAAGGATTCTACAATAGACAGTTATGATTGATTGATTGATTGATTGATTGACTGATTAATTTATTGGTTAAGAGACTCCAGTGAGCTAGTAAAGTCAGGGGTTTAAGCCATAAGTCGTCACCGTGTCATAAGAGCCATCTAAGAGCGCCATGGTCGATTTCCTCTCCGGCATTGCAAGGGCGTGTCGCCGCCTCAGCATCGTGCTGCAGGGATGAGGAGTTTTTGTCGGCCAACCCGGGATTTAGCATTGCACTGGTTCCCCTGGACAAAAACCCAATGGGATTTTCCCTATGGGATGTCGGATTATTGCGGAGACTAAGCTCTGTGGCAAACACAAGTATATGATGCACGTTTTGTGCAGCGGGATAATATTCTGGCACGGACACCACTTTTATGACTTTTGAAGCGTAAACGCAATCGCCAGAAGCAAAAAGCGAACGTGAGGCTATAGAGGAACTACACCGCGGTCGCATGACTCCATCGTCACCACCACTAAGCTTCCAACTTGTCAGTTGATTTGATTTATGATGTTTACCTCTTCTAGCAACCCGCCATTCTTAAGACACGTAAAAGCTTCAAAATCCACGAGCGGGGTATTTACTAACGTACTTCATGTCCTAGGAAAAAACGTGAAAATCTCTTAGGCTTGTGCTAATCCTGGAGCTCATTTCAGGCATCGAACCAAACAACCATTCAAAAAACCCGTCGACTTTCAGACGGGGGAACCGGATGTGCAGAAAATGCCTGGTTTTAGGACTCATTCCCAGGGCATTCCATGCAAACGGCCACACAAACGCAGATTATTACAACACATGCACCGTTTATCAAAGAAACGGATTGTTCCGTACGAACACCGGGGATGGTCCAAATAAAGGCTCGTCTCCACCACTGGGCCTAAAAAACGGCTGTTTGTCTTTTGGCTTCTTTACCAATGTTGCGCTTGTTACTCCTTATCACCTTTCCAGGGGGGGATGGTCCTGACTCCCACATCCGGACGGATCATTACGGAGACCCAGCGTGAGGCGGCAGCTAGGGTGCCCCCGATGGTCCACCTGGTTCCACCCTCCACGGAAAAGGCGATGGATCAGAGACCTCCACGCCCCGGTCCTCAAGGCTCTTTGAGCTCGCCGATCCGGGCTCGGCCCTGTGACTCCTCTCTCTCTCCCTCTCTCCCTCTCTTCTTCTCTTCTGCTCTCTTTTCATTCCAGCTATATCTCTCACATTCATCTCTGGTTTTCCTCAGGCCCAGGGTGAACTGTGAGACATCTCCCCTTGTGAGGGGGGGGTTTAGAAGATTGGGGTCCTGGTAATTTCCGTCTTGCGGCGGCCTCTCTCCGGTGCCTCATTAGGACAGAAGGACCAGCGTCTCCAATCACTTCAATCAAAACGCTTTCAGGAGCTCCGTCTTCTTTTCATCTCTCTCTCTCTCTCCCTCTTTTTTTCTCCTCAAGATCAATTCGTATCCTCAAGGATCCAAAGACAGCGCAGAGGACCGAGAGAGAGACAGAGAGACAGAGAGAGAGAGAAAGAGAGACAGATGACTAACCCGAGTGTAAAAAGTGAGAGAAGTCGGAGTGAGGGCCAGAGCTAACTGGAGGCAGCCGGCGAGGGGAGGGGCGGGATTTGGTGCGCCCATCCTCCTACGGACGCCAAAAAAAAAAACGGCGAAAAACTGGAACACGCCGGTTATTGCCGAACTGAAATGCATGAAACTGTGCTTCCCACGATGCGGGCGGCAATGTATGACAAGCCAGTGTGATGCGTTTGGGGAGGAATTTGGAGCACATGTGCTCTTAGAGTGAGGGCAGGCACGATGATTGAAGATCTTACTCATATCGGTCATGTAAAAAATCCCTTTTCCCAGAATAATCAGTTTTAGTTTTATTAAAAACAGATGATACTTTACCCACCATGGGATGGAAAAGAGACCTTGCTGTTTCCGCCGATATCAACCTGCGGAAGCTAATTTGTAACAGCACCTTTTCTATGACCCGCAACTCCAAAGTGCAACTCATCCGATGTATGATTCTGCACAGAGCCCGTATCACGGAACACAAAATGTTCAAATTGGGTTTTGTGGATAAAGACGCTCACTGTTCCCATAATACCAGAGAGCACTACTTTCATGCCATCTGGCTCTGCCCACCTATCCAAACATTCTGGACCAACATCAACAGGGACCTATCAACCCTTCTGGGTCGCAGCCCTCCAGTCTCCCCGACTGCATGTCTCTCCCTGGGGGGGTGTGCCTGCAGCTAGCGTCCGTGTGGTGGTTTGAAGGGTGCCTGCGGGTATTTTTGGGTGGGGGGTTTTGTGGGGCTTGCGTGTCTGCGTGCGTGTCCATCTGCGTGCCGTGGGGGGGGGGCGTGTGCTCCTGTGACCCTGGCCGGGTGTGCTCGATGCGGGGCTCCCCATGTGGTCTCCTTTGGTGAGCGGGCGGACTCCTGTTGTCACACCAGGTTGCCTGGGTACCTGTCTTTCTGGCGCGCTCAGTGCGCGGGGGTGGCTCTTCGCTGGGGGGCCAGGCTGTGGGTGGGGGGGCCCTCTGCCGCCCTTTGTTCTGTGGTCCGCATGTGCGACGGCTGGGGGGCTGACCAGGGGCCTGATGGGGGTGCGGAGCTGCCCAGCATGGCGAGCACACATTGAGCACCGGGGTCTTCCACCGGCTGGGCTGGCTTCCTGGCGGCTTAAAGTGTGCTGCGACCTGGCGGGGCTGCAGAGCGCACCGGCAGGTGCCTTCCGGGGCCCCTGGGGGGCCGCTTGCTGTTGTGGGTGTGGGCTGGCATGCGGGGGCCTGCTGTCGGCCTTTGCTTCCACTGTGCGGCTACTCTGCCGGTGCCCTGCGTGCCAGGGATGGTGGAGGGCCCTTATATCTGGCGGCCTGCTGATGTCGGGGGGGGGTCGGGGGTGGCTAACATCCGGGTGCCCTGCACTGAGCACACTCGGCTACGTGAATGGCGCTCGGGGCTCGGGGCCGTGTGGGGCGTCTGGTTGGCTGCGGTAGGGCGGGCCTCGCTGTTGCGCAGGGCGTGGGAGGGCATGGTGGTCCCCCCGGCTGGCCTGCAGGACGAGCAGCTCAGGTTTGGTGTAGGGCCATCGGCGCGGGACCTGGGTCTGGGCCTGCGCTCCGTGGTTGGCGCCCGCGAATCCACTCAACATTACGCAACTTTGAGATGGTTTGACCTATCTTTTTTTATGTCAAAGGGCAGGAGCATATACTGCTCGGTGAAGGAAGTCTGTTTTCAAATCATGTTGACCAAAGGCCTCTGCTCTACCTGTATGATGTCATATGGCTCCTCCCAAGGTTCCTCCCCCCTGACTGCCACCTGAGAAACTTGGTAAACTTGATAAACTCTGGTTTCTGAAACATTCGAGTGATCTCGTATCTCGTTTGATTTGCTTCATTTTGGATTTAAAATGTCAATAAGGCTTTTATTGGTGATGTCACCATAACACGTGCAATAACACATAATAGCGCAGTATGGCATTTACATATAATTATGGTGTATTGTGTCCATAATGATCATCAGGTCATTCACGCATACACATGACGATTTTTCCTTCTATTTGGCCATATATATATATATACTGTATATCAGTATGGTAATAATAATAATAATGTCATTATTATATTATTATTATTATAATACAAATGCATAATAATACTAATAATATCTGACAACGTTGGGAAATAGCCTCTTCTTGCTTGAAGGATGTTTTAATGTCAGAGTTGATCATTGATTCCTTGGGGTGACACAGTTTTTCACACGACAACTGTCTTTGTTTATATAATTATTTAACTTTCTTCCTCATTCCAACCGTGCCAGCAAAGCCTTCTGGGTAGTTTTGACACTCATCACTCTTCACCAACACATTTGGGCTCCGCCGATCGGAGAGGCCTTTTTTTATTTTTTTAAGCCTCACTTCCCCGGGGCGGAGCAGACAACGAGGCATTTCTTCTCCCTAATCCCGTCCAGAGATATTAAAGCAGAGCGACAGATCCTATTATCACTTCCTCACGCTCTGATGGGAAACCACTCCATAGACCTGACCTTCACGACCAGACAGGATGCAGAATAAAACAAACTCACCAAACGCAATGTAGGTACTTTTATTCAGTTATACACAAATTATTTACTATTCACTGATGGAGTAAAAAAACGGACTGTGTTCTTTCTGTCTTTCTTTCTTTATTCCTACCCAAATTCCGTCTGGAATTAATAAAATGTTATCTTATCTTATCTCACCTTAGTTTATCTTTTGTTTGTTTGTTTGTTTGTTTCTTTGTTCGTTTCTTTGTTTCTTTGTTTCTTTCTTTCTTTCTCTCTTTCTTGCTTTCTCTCTTTCTCTCTTTCGGTTTGTCCAGCTATATGTCGTTCTGGTCGTCCTCCCATCAATCGCTTTTCTTCATTTCCTCCCCATCTTTCTTTCCTTCCATCTTTCCTTCTGTCGTCCTTTCTTAATTAAGCCCCTGAGATGAATAAAGTATATATCTTATCTTACCATTCTGTTGTTTTTTCTTTCTTTCTTCCTTTCTTTCTGTCTTTCTTTATTTTTTATCTCTTTCCTCCCTTCTTTCACTCCTCCTCCCTTCTTTCACTCCTCCTCCCCCTTCCCTCCCACCCCCCCCCCCCCTTCCCTCCCTCCTCCCTTCTCCCTCCCTCCCTCCCTCCTTCCTCCCTTCTTGACAGCATGACATAGTGGCGGACCCCGTGCACGTGTGTCCCAGGGGTCCGGGTTCTGGAGACCAGGGACCATGAATGGCAGGTTTTGTTTGCACACACGCGTCGCACAGAGCACTCAGACAATACCGCGGGAGGGAGACCCCCACCCGCACCCGCACCTCCACCACCACCACCCTCACCCCCCAACCCCCTACCCCCCGGCCTCACCCAGCATCTGCTGCCACACTCCTCCACAAATCACCCAGAGAGGGGTAGCGGGCATTTTTTGTTCTACCTCGCCGTCCTTTTACACTAAGCTTTTTTTTTCCTCTGTTTATTCTTTATAGACATTTTTATTGTCTCAGGGCTGATGGGTTGTGTGGTTTATGTGTGGTTCCTGTGTGTGTGTGTGTGTTTGTGTGTGTGTGTGTGTGTGGGTGTGGGTGTGTGTGGGTGTGTGTGTGTGTGTGTCTCTGGGTGGGTGTGTGTGTGTGTGTGTGCGTGGGTGTGTGTGTGTGTGCGTGTGTGTGGGTGTGTGTGTGTGTGCGTGTGTGTGTGTGTGTTTGCCTGTGTGTACGTACATGTGCCCAATTGTGGTCGGAGGCGGGGGACTGGGGGGACGGGGGGGACGGGGGTTGTATATCCATCCTCGTGTGATGTAATTCCCTTAAACCAATGGTTGCCATGGAGACTCTGGTCAGGTCTGGTCTCCAGCTGCTGCTGAGGAGTGAAGCATGCTGGGACGCCGAGCAGGGGAAAGGAAGAAGGAGCACTGGTTATTTTCAGCCTCTTGGTCTCAGAGCGGCAGCCACGGCGACGCAACGACGGCCCGTGCCGTTCCTTTGTCAATACCGGGCCGCGAGAGCATCCACAGCAATGAAGCAACGGAGCATTTCCAAAATCTGGTCAAAGCACACAATGGTGAAAATTGATAACAAGCAAGACAAAAGTAACAATACACACGTTGAAGTGGTAATCCGTGAGATGTGTTTTGTAAAAAATAAATAAGAATTCCAATATTTGACATTCATCAGCATGAACAGCCTTTCAATGCATGTGCTCCTCTATTACATTGTTGGTGGCATCGTCCGCCGCCTTTCCCAGCCAAGAATACAAGTACAAAGTTTGGGCACACGCATGAAGTGAAAGGCCAGTTATAATGGGTGAAGGGGAAATACTGTGGGGTCACAATTCTCTAAATCAGTGGGTGTCAAGGTGGGGTCCTTCAAGACGTTCCAGGGAGTCCCCAGCAAAACGATGAATAGTCAGACTTCACCCTTATTTCATATCTAAGACATTAGCACTATAAGAGCATGAACAGTAGTGGCTGTTTTGAACCTAGTTTCACTGTTCTCTCCCTTAACAACATTATAGTCAGATATGAAGATTGGACTAGTTTGTATCATATCTAATACAAGTATTCCTTGATTGCTCAAACACAAAAACTAGTTCCTGTTGCACAAAAACCCATACCCTATGTCATTCCCAAAAACACACACACACACACATTTCCCATCACCGTAAACGCTATTCACCTGTTTCCGCACATGTTTCAATATTCAAAACTCTTTCTGCAAAACGTTCCACAAAGGAGGCCAAATTAATCATTCACTGCGCTATATTCAGCCAACACATGCTCTCAATTTAATGAACCCAAGTCATCGCAACCTGAAGTCAACGACCACACCTTTCTCCAGGTGCAAACGCTGAGTCTCAACATTGTCAACATGTTGCAGGGTCAATGGACAGGGCCTGGAGGCATGTCCTTGTGCTTTGGAGCAACGGATCCTAAGCATGCCCAAGTTGCATTTGCTGCATTTTGAAATAAAACTTTTGGAAATTGTGTATTTTGGACTTCCTTACATGTTTTGTCCGTGTGGCACTTCAACGGTCAGATTTTTGGCCAAAAGAGCATTTGTCCACTAATGGAAGAGGTATTTCACACTTCTGTTTTGAATGTCTCCTGCCAGGGTGTTTCTGAAAGGGTCATGTGCTGTCAGTCAGTGCTGTGATTTTACAAAGTTCCAAATTCTTCTTCCGAAAGCCTATTCAGTAGCGATGTTTTAAATGAAGGTGTTAAAAAAAGAAAAAAGTCTCAGATTAGGGTTCCATCGACAAAATTGCCCGTCCACCCGCATATAACACACACACACACACACAGACACACACACACACACACACAAGCCCTCAGCGCTGTTTCCTCGGTTTTGCAAACCACAGCCGCTGATTCAGAAACCAGAAAACAAAGCAAACAACATATTCCCCTAATATGCCGCAGCCCGGCGCAGAAACCGGACAATCTGCCCTCCTCTTTGCGCCAAGACAACATGGAGGGAATTAAGCAGCGCGCATGAATCATCCGCAACGCCGAGAGAGGCGTCGCGCGTGGACGCTGTGAGGCCCCTTCCGTCTGCGGCCCGACGGCAGCGGAGCTTGAGCCGATTCTCATTTTGTTTTATCTGAATGAGTGACGTAAAGAGTTGTTTTGTTTTTTTCGCTTTCCTTATGTGTCCGAGCTCTCAGAGACACAGCTCGGTTATATAGAATGCACGGCTGCCGGCCAAACACCCCTCTCCCCCGCCCACCCCCACCCCGCCGCCCCACCCCCCGTCTTGAAAGGTTAAGGCCGGCGGTGCGCTGCATAACAACAGGAAAAGGGGGAAGGATGTTTTTCACGTCGTTCGACTCGGAGCACGGGCTGTCGGGACGGGACGGGCCGAGGAAGTGGCGCTGGATGCTCATCCTTCGGCGTTTACCTCCAGGGTCAAGTGACCCCCGGGGGCCCCCGGTGCCGCTTCTGTTGTTTCATTCCCGGAGCGAGGAATGGCGCGGGGCCAGCGCCGGCTCCCTCCCGCGCGCTCTTTTATCTCGGCGTTAATGATGTCACCGCCCCAGGGGGGGGGTGGCGGACGTTGATGGCCGCCGTGTCAGGACTGGTTCCGTCAACGCTTCCCTCCCAGTTTCAAAGTTGTTACCGCAGATATAGCTTTCAGGAACCTGGGATCCTGCACCCTTCTCGTTTGGCTACATCTTCCCGCGGGAGGTGAATCTTCTGTGAGTCGATGAAGCCGAAAAGGGGAGGGGAAAAGGCTTCTGGATGTCCAAAAAAATACAAAAATAAAAATAAAATACAGTATGCACCAGGGGCCTGGTTACAGAAGGACAGCAATTCTCAGTGCTTGTCCGGTCTTATCTTAACTTTCAAAGCTGGGGAGACATCTCGGACACAAGAGGAGGACTGTTGCAGAAGATGTCTGGACGCCGCTGTTGACGGTCACTTTGCTTTAATTCCAAATGCAGCAAACGCAGCTTCGGCGTTGTCCCAGCTCTGCTGGGCGTTTCGGACCGAGCCCTGCGCTATATCCCGAAATAGGATTCGTCGCTCAGGATATTCTTAAGTTAGTCACGCTTCCCTAACAGACAAACTCTTATCCCAAGATAAGATAGGATTGTTGTCCTCAACGCAGTCAGGAAACACCGCATCCCAATCCTGAGTGGGATCCTCGCCTGAGACAGGATTTTCGGACTTGGATTTCAGGATTTGTGTTCCTGGTTTTTATTTCCCTCAAAGTGTCGGGGGGACCTCGATGATCACGTGATGCGATCACATGGGGGCGTTATCATCACGATGATAAAAAATGTTTGAAACAAAAACAAATATCAAGACACCGTCTGACCTGAATCAAAGGTATTAAGAAGAATCCGATCCCCAAATGTCAAATGAAAGAGTGAGATTGTCTTTGCGCTCTTTGTGTCACCCTCCACAGATGTTTTAAAACACCTGTCTTTTATAATCGCATTTCCTCTGAAATGAGTAATCAATCAATTCATCCATTGTCATCCAGAGTTGGTCGCCACGACTACGTGACGACAGGGTGGGGTCACGCGGTTGGTCGGCTCGGGCCGTGGGGCCAGGAAGCAGGGACCTGAGGCTGAGCGTGAAGAGTGTGAGCGCTCGCTCTCCGGGGCTCCTCGACAACATTGAGCCGTTTCCCGGGGGAGTTTATTTTATTTTGCATCTTAATTTGGAATATATGATGGATTTCATCATTTCACATATTTTTTAATATACAGATTATTTTCTTCGTACGGCAATATATGTTTCCATCACCAATCCCTCACCATCTTCCTACAAAGGGTCTGCAGACCTAAACATTTTATTTCAGAAGGTTTTTTTTCGAATACACACACAAACACACGCACACATGCACACACATATGTGTGTGTGTGTGTATATACATATATATATATATATATATATATATATATGTATATAATTTCCCAGTCCCTCCCACCAGCCCCACCCTAGTCCCTCCCACCCCCCGGTCCCACCTCCCAGTGTGCGGCTCGGCAGTGACAGTGTTAAACCCAGTCTCCTCCTTCCTGTGGATGTGTGAGTAAAGCAGCTCAGTGAATGGGGGGAGTTGCCTCCGTGCAGATCAGCCCTGGCCGCACCGTGCGCCGTGCGTGCGTTTCCCAGTTGAAGAGCGCACGGATTCCGGTGTGATCGTGCAGCCATGTCACCACCGGCCCTGTGGTCTGCAACCAGAGGAGCCAAATAATAACAATCGAACAGCTGACGTGCAGCGGAGGACAGGAGCCATGGGTGGGCAGATCACACGGAATGCCTTGTACGGTAAGACAATGCATGTTTATTGTTGTTATTATCATGTAATGATGCTGTAGTGTGTGTGTGTGTGTGTGTGTGTGTGTGTGTGTGTGTGTGTTTGTGCGTGTGTGTGTGTGTGTGTGTGTGTGTGTGTGTGTCGTGGTGAGAGAGACTCCCAGTGTGACGGATGTGTGTGTCCATAAAGACAACGGTTATTATAGTTTATTATAGTCTATAGTGCCATAGTATATGCAATGGTCTTTGATCAGGTATCTCTGCTGCAGATCCGTCTCTTATAGTTGATTTTATACATGCATGTTTGTGCACAATTGTGCGACTGAATTTAATTTATTGCTCCGAGTGCATGGGCCACCGCATTGTCATTTAGTGCTACTTTATTCCATTTCCTACTATTCCAGTAGGGGATTGTCCATCTGTTCACATACAGCTTTCCTTTTCAGTTTGAGTGCAGAATAGAAAGTTGTGGGGCTTTCCCCTGCGATGTGCTTTCCCCTTCTCTCTGACTCTCTGACCGCAGCTTTTAAAGCTGTGGTGTGTGGAATTGTTTATCCTGACCACTATACCTGACTTTACTATACCGGCACCACATACTATAGCATATTATATCAGATAATAAAATCCCGTCAATCAATTCTGAAACAGAGTGACATAATTTATTATTATATGCATAACAACATTATAACCCCTTTCATACACAGCATGCAACTCTTCACATGAAGAGCAGGCACTCAATAATAATGATAATAAAGCAAACAATCAAAATGCCTTGAATAAAAACAAGTCATTATTAAACTGAAATAAAAACTATAAAAATTGAAATTCGAAATTCATTCCGACCGTTATTAGTATTTCCTCTGAACATGTAATAGTAATAAGGCTTTTATGTCTTTGGTGCAACTTCAGCTGTGAAAGGTGTCTGTTAATCATGGTAATGGTATTCAGTGATTATCCTGCATGTCGGTGGATGTGTCTTGAGCTTCCTCCCTCCAGCTCTGACCACCTGATTGTTCTAATTAAAGCCCATAGATTAATCCAATTAGCTAAAGCAGGGGCGGGGTATTGCAGCAGGGCAAAGAGGCTCAGGCTCCACCTTCCTCTGGCATCATCAACACTCATCACATGTAGTGTATGTGTATTATGATTAATCATTGATATTATTATTATCATTATTATTGTTTTTATTATTATTATAGACTATATAGACTATATTTTTTAAGTACTTGTTGCTTGAAATTCAATTATGTAACACAATAATTGTATGTATACTAACATACAATTATGTATGTAAGTAATTATAGGAATAAAATCAAATAATTGCAAAAATAGAATTAGACAAGAAACAAACATGCATACATTTAACATAACATTACAATCACAGAAGACAACATTCAAGGCCCTTCAACGTACATTTGATCCAGGATTAAGCTCTATATTTAATTTGAGGATTGACTGCTGCACGAAAGGGTGCGTCAGTCTAACCTTATTAAATCGTGGAACCCTGTATCAGAGACAATCTTGTTTGCCAGTCTTAATATGTTATTATGGGATGCTAAGTCATAGAGTTTCTCAAGGGGTTGGCCTACAATCTTTGATGCTGTTTGTATTTGGTGGAGCAGTTTTGACTTGAAAGTGGGCGGACAAACACTTTCCAATACCGTAGAACACTCATAATCACAGAAGTAGAAGGAAAAAAAAAAAACAAGAAGAGGAATTTGTCTACTCGCCCCAAAAGACCGAAGGCGGCGGGGAAAATAAAGTCTTTGTTTTGTCTGTTAGCAGACAGTGTCGGTGTGGTCCTTCCAGGATAACAGATGGTCTACCGTTACACACAAGTATTTATATGAAAATACCTGCTTGATTTTTTTCATGGTGGATCACCAGAGGAACTCTATGAAAGTCAGATGGTGAAACACAATCCCTTCCGTTTTCTTTGTGTCGATCTCAGGAGCGTTATAAACGCTCCGCTCCACCACTTTGTCCACGCCGCGTCGGTGTCGCAGGGTCGCCTGAGGTACTTAACAGAGGTATTAGAGCTGCATCATCACAATGCTTTAGAATGTATTGATTCGGTGTATGCGCGGCGGTCGTCGGTCAGGAATTGAAATGCACGGCTGAACTCACACAACCCTGGGGGGGCCCCCAACGTCGGTCGTAATTGCAGATGAAAGGCTTTTGTTCACCTTCTAAATCTGGACCCTGTTCGTGAGAGAAGACACGTACCGACAAATCAAATAGGGATTAGATTCCCCCCGGGACCATTTTTGACACCAAAATGTCCGCTCGTATGGTGTCGGAAGCCGACGAAAAAGGGCTTTTGCATGGGTGTTGGGTCTGTCTAGATGTGCCAAAACCCTGCTTATAAGAAAAAATATATGAAATCAAAAATATAAAAATAAATAGAATATAAATAAAATCATCAAATTAGGTCAAATTCAGCAAAATGTGGAACAATCAAAGCTAATGGATTTAAATGTTTGAACGTTATTTGACATGTAAAGAAAGACAAGGGACAAGGGCACCGTCCCTGTCCATTACCTCATGCACCCTTGACCTCCTTGCAGCACTAAGCTGGCGCTAAGATGCTCTTGAGCCGGTTGCCTTTGTGTTTACTGACCTCTTCTCCTATGTTACATAGTCCTCTAGCCCTTGATGTTTGACTGCCCCAAAAAAAAGCCTTAATGCAAAGACATTATACCCCCGGTCGCTTT
Source organism: Zeus faber (assembly GCF_960531495.2). NCBI lineage: Eukaryota > Metazoa > Chordata > Actinopteri > Zeiformes > Zeidae > Zeus > Zeus faber. The sequence goes on from NC_137191.1 coordinate 6,838,854, forward strand.
GTCCCGCTTCTCTGAGAGAAGCAGTTTCCGACGGTGCCATCATCGAAGATTTGTTGACCGTAATGGGTCCTATGTGTTGGATCGCCGGACTTATCCCGGAGTCAGTTGCTGCAATTACATGTGAAACTGAGTTGATTTTATATGAATATACTGCAGATCTATGTGTGTGCAGGGGAAAGGGATGGAAAGGCTTAGTTTAATTTCACGGTCCTATGTTGGAGTCCATGCGTGCCGGGCCATATTGATACAGCAGAAAGACTTTAAATTGTGGCGTGACCCCGTCTGCGCTCATCGCCCAGAACAGCAGGGTGCTTTGTAGGTATGGAGTGAATGCTCCTGTCGATTTATGCATATATATATTAAAAAAAAGAAATCCGTCTTTTTTGGTTCTTTCGTTGATCTACATGTAAAGCTTGCATGATGTCATGTGCGGGGAAGGATCTGCAGTTTCCCATGCACTGCGGGCTGTTGTTCTCAGGTGTGGACCACCAGAGCACATCTAAACAGCGTTGGCTGACTTGATTGCATAATTTATTCTCTGCTGAATGTGTGGGAGCGTTGCTTTCTGCTCCACATTGCCTGAAAGTGGGCCAGCGGCTGCACAGTTTGATTTGACAAAAATGCCTGGTCTCATCTCAGTGTGAATAAGACTCTGTATACAGTACAGACGCAGAGCAAGGGCAAGCTGGGCTAAATTAGAGCTGTGTTAAAGAGCTTCTGATCTCTAGTGATAGAGATGGGTATTTGCAGTGAAATCACAGGACGTGCCCGGGGTGTTTATTATTGTTAATTGATAGAAAGAGTGTAGCGGATCACCTCGAAAGCTGTGGAATCATATATATTACACTTTAGTTATTTTTCTTATAGACGATATAATGCTTTATTATTCACTTATGGAACCGAAGAAAAACGCTGAATATTTTTTCCAAATTTACTCTCTTTCTTCCTTTCTTTCTTTCTTTCTTTCATTCTTTCTTTCTTTCTTTCTTTCTTGGTTCGCTACTGTTTTGATAGTTGTCGTATCAAAAATTCACATTTTATTTATTGATTGACTTTAATAGTGTTTTACTATTCACTCATGGAATAAAATGAATCCTGATTATTTTCCAAATTCACTTTATTGTCACCTCATCCCCTTCTTTCTTTCCATCTTTCTTTCTTTCTTTCCTTTTTTCTTTTGTTTTTTCTTTCTTTACGTATCGTATTCGTATCTCCACTGTTTTTAAGATGCGTGTTCACAAGATTGCCAAGCAGAAGTGTTTGTGGTTGTCCATGTCAGAACAAGCAAAAGAGAGAGAGAGAGAGAGAGAGAGAGAGAGAGAGAGAGAGAGAGAGAGAGAGAGAGAGAGAGAGAGAGGGAAAACAGAGAGGAACTGAAACACATTCTCTGTGTGTGTGTGTGCGTGTGTGTGTGCATGTGTGTGTGTTTATTAGGGTCGGACCAGTTGCTATGGAGTGACCAAAACATATGTCTCAGGGTCAGGTGGCATTATTGAGTAAGCGTGCCGGTCTCCTAGAGCATTCCTACTTGACAACACCACAACTAACCTTAAACACACACACACACACACACACACACACACACACACACACACACACACACACACACACACACACACACACACACACACACAGGCCTATACGCAGCCCATACGCAGCCTATACGCCGCCATTACTTATTGATTCACGCCATTGTGTAATGCTGCTCGTCAGGAGAATGAGGTAATGCGGTTCCAGATTAGCGGGCGGTGGAGGAAGACGTCAGCAGCACAAGAGACTTTCATCAACTCCGCCGTCTCAGCTTGCGATCCCCAGGTCATTACCGTTTTGACAGGAAGGCCTGAATTATTGATATCAAACTGTCTCCAGCGCCGAGTGCGCCCGGAATAGAGCGCTGGAGACGGATTCTTTGGGCATCGGCGATAATAATAATTGTCGGCGATGCCCGGGATTAACCCTAACCCTAAGCCTTCCTACAAGGATTTTGCGTGTGTTTCCCCGCACCACAGGGCATGCTGACAAAAGCAAGTAATAAGTGTGACTTCACAGCCTTGTAACCTGATTTCAGTACACGTCCACCATCCACTCGACCTAGACCATCGAGAGAACATGAAAGGCTAGAACCAGGCCCGTGACGTGATGTGCGTTCCTATGGAAACGCCCCCGTGATGCTTCGCCGGCGGCACAAGCAAATCTATCAAGATCAAATCAATGCATTTGTCACCGCGTTGCCTAGCAGCGCACGAAGCCCCTTAGCAACCGCGGACATGATGCGATGCCGGCCTGGCTGGAATCTGCTCCCTCGGTAACTCGCGGCCGTGGCCACAGTGGGCACAGCTACGGTTACTGTCCCCGCTACAGCTCCCTGTCACTTCAGCCAAGGGGGGGCCTGCTGGGCTTCACACTCCTGACCCATATCTGAGAAGCATCTGTTGGACACATGCACATTGCACAAGGAACTTTGGAGATTAGAGAAGACTGGAAATTGTAATGCCCTGTAAGCTATATTGGCTTGGTTCTCAGCGCGGGCTTGCAGTGGGCTTCAGCCGCTGCCAATACCGAGCGGAGCCATCTTGCCTCGGGCGGAGCATTTACATCCGTCAGGGCCTGCATGATAATGGGCCTGTGATTAATGTCCTGCATTATTCTGCGATGCATTTCACAGTCGGTGCTACATCAGCCCAAAATGCCATTTTCCCATGAGTCGGTGGGGTTGGATAAATCACCTCGTGCTATGTAAACATCGTTAACGTGTTTTTTGTCTTAGGTCGGTCGGTCGCATTGTAAATGACACTGTCATCCGATCCACGTAGAGGGGAGAAATGTCAGATACGCAGCTCAGATAAGTAAAGGATTGTGGGTCCACATTGTTTGTTACTCACAGGCTATGAACGTAACCATAATGTTGTTATTTAGTAAGACGTGGTCCCCAGTGCCTCCAGATGCAGTGGTCACACATCATTCACTCAAAAGAAGGGAATCATTTCATTGACCGTGGGTGGAGACACGGAGGCAGCAGGTCAGCAATAAAATGAGGAACTCGCTCAGCGACCAGCGATTTCGGTGCCTAATATAACTGCCATTTGTGGTGATTATGTTAGATCCAACTCCAGACTCGATGCATGGGCCCCTACAATGCGTTCAGATGAGAGGAAGGTTATCACGGAGTGACATTAGCACATGGCGCCTGTCTGTCCTGCATATCTCGCGTCTGCAAAGACCTCCATTAAGCCGCGCTTTGCAGACGCTCTAAAGTACAGACACTACGCCTCCCACTCGCTTGGTGTGGCTGCGGTGGAGGGTGGGCCAAGCCATGTGTTAATTATCATCGACGGACCATCGTGGCCCCGGTGGGGGCGCCACAGTGACAAAAGAAGCATTTGGGTTATCGGTGCAGATCTTCTTGCAAGAGACAGATGGAAAAGGTCTGCAACAGTGCAAACGGCATCGCGATGAGTAACAACATCATTATGGTACGACCTGGCGCTGTGCTGTTGTTTCTTATTGTGTATCCAAGGCTTTCAGAGTTTCTTCGTTTATTATGGGTGTGTGGCTAATCCACATTGATTGTGATGTAAAAATAACATACAACCGGTTGGTAAATGAACTCACCTCTGACTCATGGCAATCATCACGTGAATGGGATCGGTCAATGAAAAGACGCTGCCGGCAATCGGTGGTCCTGGTTGCTGTTCTCCGGCCATCCCATAGGACTGCAACCAGGATCATTGATTGCCCAATTGGCGCCTCCTGGATGCTGAAGATCTCCTTTTTAATTTATACAATCAAAACATTCGGGAACCACGGCATTTACCTGGTACCAGGAACTTATACCAGGAAGTTATTTGCGACCTATGGAATGTATGAGACCTATGAAAATGGAGGGAGGGAGGCAGTTTGCTTAAACAAACACGCAGACACACCCGAGCATGCAAACCTCCCGCTCGCCAGATGCCGTGCCGGGAGATAAGATCGCCGCTCCGGCAAGGCGTTGACGACACGACGGGCGCCTCGTCAAACACGGCGGCGGGGAAACTTTGCGTCTCTGCGGGCGGACGCTCGTGGACGCTCGTGGAATAACGACCCCTGCGCTCTGGGCCCTAAGGAGCGCACGCGATTCCCGGCGCTCGCCCGGAAGAAGACATCCTTGACCTTTGGCGAAACGGCTCTTAAAACTGTCTTCCTTCCAGGGACCACACACACACACACACACACACACACATAAAGTACATAAAGCCTCCACGTTTAGCTGCACACAAACGCACATGCCCAGATCAAACAACACGCACACGCACGCACGCACACACGCACACACACAAACACACACAAACATTAAAAGGAGTTTAGTGGCAGCTGTCTGACCGGCTGGTCGACTGGAGCCATTTTAAAAGCCCTCATCTTGGGAGCCGTGGACGTCAACACACTCACTGAGCAGGGAGCCCTTGACTCGGTCCTGCTTTGTCTTTTTCCCGCATTGAAAACTTTTCAATCGCTCACTAAGTTGACGGAGAACACGGTATATTTCCAGATGCAAGCGAACCGTCTCCACCGCTGCTCGATGCGTCGAACCGGGTCCGGGCATTTGAAGATAAAGCAAGGGGCGCGCAGGCCGATTCACTTGTAATTTGTAATTGTTTCCTCGTCCAGATCCCGTTCCCTCAGGCCTCGGGTCTTTTTAAGCTCAGTGTACAGTGAGTGTACACTGAGCGCAAACACGCAATGTGTTTTTTTAACCGAGTTTTTAGAGGTAACAACATTACCGACGTTGTTTCGGCCAGGGCTCCCTTGGACCAGGGAACAAAAAGAAAAAAAAAAGAAAAAGGAAAAAAACGTGATGTACTTCATATATTGAAGTCGTTCAGAAGACGTGGTCGTATCTGGCCGAAAAATGCTTCAGTCAGTGCCTCTTCATAAAATAATGGTAAAATCATGGAAATAGTTATAGGTCTTTAAAAGTCTGAGTCAGAGTATATTTAGTACAATGTTAATTATACTAACTATAATTACTACACAATTAAAAGCAATTTGGGATTTCCCACTCAATTATTCAGGGTGTCGCCGCCCCTTTTAATAACTGGAACAACATCGTAATTAGCCCGTGGAGCGTCATCCTGATCCGCAGAGTGCAAAGAGAAGGCGTCGATACCGCTGGAGTGGTTTAATAACCCGACGTTTCGCCCGATTCCAGGATGAGAAGAGCGAGCGTGTGAATGTTGAGAGCGGGGGGGTGGTGGTCGGGTGCCACAGGGGCATAAATTCACATTTAGGTCATTAAACTCTGAAAGGAGGTGACAAACGCAAGCGAGAATGGACGCTGAAAATAGTCTCGGCGTTGGCACTACAGAGCCTTCGCATTCGCACTGCTCTCACACCCCATGATTTTTAATTTTTTTTGTTTTTATTTTTGTTTCGTTTGGACGTTCAATGTTTTCAATGCGGCCCCCGCATCTGATTCCGTTGTGTCCTGGAACGACCGTCCGGAGCGGATAATGACAAAATACATCACACCTGTCACCAGCGTCAGCCGACCGCTCGTGCGGAGACTAAACAAGCGGAAACTTAACGCTCAATGAAGTCAAAGTCAATTAAGTCGGCGGTCCCGCTCGGCTATTTCTCGTCACGTGCTTTCGGAAAAAACAGGTCGGCCGCGTTAGGTACCTTTTCCGCCGACCTCCGCGAAACCCCCCATCGTTGCTTCAGAATTAGGACCAAAACCGACAGGAAGCGACGTAGCAGCCACATCGACTCCTATACGACCGTTCCGACTGTTCGGATTTGGGACGGCGTGTTTGAAAAGCCCGTGTGAGTTTTGCTGGTCACACCGTTCTAAAAACAACGTACAGTATACGGGGGGCAGTAGAGCCGAGTACTGCCGGACCCCCGAGCAAGGCACTTTGAATCTGCCTGCCCGTCCACGGTTCAGCGCCGTCTGCGCTCGGCGGGTCCACGTCACCGGTGTGCTGATGATGGCGACCCCTCTCTTTGCTCTTCTGAGTCCCGGTCGCCGACGTTAATTCGAATGCCCTGATAGTAGACACGCCTAGCGAAGCGGAGGACTTTTTTGGGGCAAAATAATAAAATAAAATAAAATAATCTAGGACAGCGACGCGCCACACAACATAAAGATTCAATTTCGCTATCTATGAAAAACAGCCATTCCCCGCCGCGAGAGCGGACGCCCAGATAAGCAGACGCGACGGCCAAGTTGCCAACCGACAGAATCCCAGATCATAAATAACATTTTGTTGTTCCCTGGCAAACAAACGGCATCTGTTGTATCCTCGCCCGGAGCCGCAGCCTGAAAGAGTGTTCTGATCGAGGCCTTTTGATGTGGCGGCGGCGCTGGGGGGGGGGGGGGGGGGGGGTGGTTGCTAAGGAACGTGAATTCACACTTAACCTCTGTTTCATCCGCGAGCAGCTGCGCCTCTCAAGCGCCGGCTAATGCATTCAGCTCAATCTGCTCTGGACCGTGTGCAGCGCATTCATCGACTGCCTCCCCGTGTCCCCGTCCACGGCGAAAGGCCACAATGATGCTTTTAATACGGGGATAAACTGGACGGGAGACAAGGTTATAAGGGGGGACGGGAGGGGGGCGGGAGTGGGGCGGAGCGGCTCATTACAAGGTAAACACAGATGGGGGGGGGGGGGGGCGGAGAACGAGGCGGCAGAAAGTCTGTCTCACCCGCTCCCGCTCGCCCGCCGGTGCCGTCCGTTCAGGAAATGATTACCCCTCGACGTTCTGGGTCCCCGCTGCACGAGGCCAGTTCATCACAACACAGATTGGCCTTCAGTAGCGTGTTAGCGCGTGCTGAATTCCCCCGCTCGAACCAGGCGGGCGCCGTGCCAGGGTGTCCAGGTTTGCGAAGTTTGCAAGAATAGCAGAATTCGTTCCCTTTAATAAGGTCTGAATCGTGGTTCAGGACGGATGGTGGATACTTTACGGGGGCAATATACTCGGCTCAATAAAGAAAATGAAATATGTTTGACAACGTTTATTGGCTGTGCTTTGAGGTCCAGATGTGCAATTAGTATTAGCATCTTAAAGTATATCGCCGACTCTGCATCCATTGCAGCCTGGCCGAGCTTGAAGGGGAATTCCTCCTCTGTGGCCCCCGCTCAAGGTTTCTTCCCAGTTTGCTCCCCGGTTTTCCGGGGACGGTTCCATGCCCAGATGGAGGTTCAGGCTCGGCCATAAACTTGACGGTTTTCATTCAGGTCGTGTCTCCGGGGGCTCATTCAGTCGTCTCTCGCTTTGTGCCAGCGAGGTGGGGTCGACAGATGCCCCAGGGAATCGGGCACAAAGGGCACATCGTCTAAGTGACGATTTCGACTGAAAAGGGAATGTTACTGGATGACTGTGAAGCAGCAACTTTGCATTATGGAAGTAATAAAATATTTTCTATTCTTAAACTTTCTAGAACTACGGCGTGCCAGACTTGACAGTATGGCGCAGTTTAACAATGTTAATGGTTCAGTCCTGTGTTCCACGGCGGAGGATGAAACCGCCGGTTCAAGTTGTACAACCGGGGAAAGACACTCTTTGTGACTCAGTCCCAGAGCCCTGAAGCCCCGCCCTCAGCTGCCTCGCCGGTCGCTGTTTATTCAAAGTTTATTCATATGACACGTGTCGCGTGTCCAAACTGCACCAAATTCAACACCGCACGTCCTTGGGTCCCCAGTAATACACGCATAAAAGTGTGAGGTCGATCAGATGAACGGTTGTTGAGATAATTGAAGGACAGACAGACAGACAGACAGACAGACAGACAGATAGACAGACAGACAGATTGGAGGCCTCAATACTTTGGCTCGCTTGTTGTTTGTTTGCTCAGTGATCCGGTCGTCAGATGTTCATCAGAGGACTAATCGGTTTGTTTTCCAAAGTCTTTAATCAGAGATAAATCACGAGACAACGTCGTGAGATCTCAGGGTTTTGTTGTGACTTAAACCTTGTGATCAAACGCTGAGATCAAAACAGCCGATATTTGGGCCGACCCCATTCCCATAAAAAAAAATAAAAATTTTAAAAAGCAACGAGGTTGTCCTTGTTGTGAAACAACCCCCCTGCTCAAGTCTTCCAGGGCTCTTTCTTCCTCCCCCCCCGACTCGCACAAGCCCTCTCTCACCTTGCGCCTCGTCTCCTCCCCCTCAGACTCGCTCGGCGGCCCGTTCCCGTCCGCGGCCCACCGCTGCCACCACAAGCCCAAGCGCTGCCTGCCCATCCAGTGCGGGGGCGTGGGCGGGCCGCTGGCCATCAGCCCGCTCCTCTTCCACCCCAGCGCCAAGGGCTCGCAGATCGTCATGGACCCCGCCCAGAGGAGCGTCAAGAGGCAGGCCAGCTTCTGCAACGCCATCACCTTCGGCCACAGGCCCGTCGCGCTGTACGAGCAGGTCCGCCTGAAGGTAACGCCCCCCCCCCCCCCCCCCCTTCCTCCACCGTGCCGATCTGCGACTCCGGGGAGTTTATACGGTGCAGCGGCAAAGTCAAAATGAAACTCAGTTCAATGTATTTAGTTGGAAGGACTCAGAAAAAACAATGTCGTACGGCAGATCACGCTCGCGTCACGATGAGGCAACCCATTGCTTTTTGTATATTCTGTCAATTTTATATTTGTTGGGGGTTTTTTTTGTTTGTTTGGCTACTTTAGCTCTTTTTTAATGTTAATTGTTTTATACAGAAATGCACCAATGCTTAGCATGAAAAAAATGCTCATACATGAAAATGAACTTGGCGGAATAACCAGATTCTGATCTTTCTTGAATTCCAGAAAAAAAATGTAATTTTCTTGAATTTGGAAATGCCACCTGCATGCCTGTTCGAAAGTTCGGACTTTTTTTCTGACATTTTAATGCCAAAATGTCTGTGATTCAGCCCTGTGTCCCACAAGGGAAGATGAAAGTGCCGGTTAAAGTCATACACCGGGGAAAGGCGATCTTTGTGACTCAGTGGTGACCCCGCGCTGGCTCGCTGTTCGCTGTTTATTCAAAGGTTTATACAACCGCCAAGTGTAAAGTCGATCGGATGAACGGTTGTCAGACAGACAGACAGACAGACAGAGATTCCTCAAATTTGAGATACTTATATCACTGCTATATAACATATTTCCGAGAAAAATACAAATTGAGACCTAAAATGTAATACTGTTGTCGATTTACTCCATTAAAGACGGAGTCTGGAAGGGAGGTCTGTGGAAGTAAACCAAAATGGGCCCAAATGTTTGCAGATGCCAACAGACCGGACAAACCAGTCCTCCAACGCGTGGAGGCGGTTGAGCCTGGAAAGCGGCAGACGGGACCAAACAAAGTGTTGTTTGCCCTCAGACGCCTCTGTTGACGTGCAAACACCACTGCACTGAGATCCCTCACAATCTCTTTCACGCTGCAAAATAACTCCAGCCGCAGTAAAACAGGTGTTGGGTGCACAAACAAAAGGTGGCTTGGATTGAATTGTCTTTATGTGTTGTGTCATAATTGTAGCTTGAGCCTATGACAGTATAATAATACACCCCCAACCTTATCAAGAAGAGACATTTACTGACATTCAGCAACGGAACATAAAGAAAAGCATGGAAAAACAGCAAATTCACATTTTATTTGATGCGACCGTTCTAACAGTGGCTTAAAATCCCCCTTAAATTTGGTAAGCAACACATGATTGTAGAATATATGAATCTTACAATACGGCCGTGGTCAGCTCAAAACTGGGATCAGCCGGTTATGTAATGATTGCAGCAGCTCTACATGCAGCGGGTTTCTGTAGTCGGAAATAAGTCACGGCCAGTGAAGAATCATGACTAATAGGTGTTAAAAAAACATATGAACGCTCAAAGTATCTAGAATAAATGAAAAACAGTAAATACTATACAGGATAAAGAAAAAGGTATACAGGATAAAAGAATTACAGAAAAAAATAATAATATACAGGATAAATGAAATTAAAAGGCAATAGGTGTGGTGAAGTGGCGGTATGATTGCTTGATGGGTAGGGTCAGGGTAGGGCTCTGGGTATAAGTATACATATAGATGGGATATTCTGTACTGGATGAATAAATATGTTAACAATAATACGGGCATGGATGAGTAGGCAGATAAGTATTTAGTAGTTAATACATTTATAACAAAATGTTCACAGTGGCAGTCTAAGTTATTACAGGGTTCTAACAATGCTATAACAATGTTATTACAATATTATTGTAATGCTATTACAATATATATACAATGCTATAACACTTTTATTACAGTGTGATGACAGTATATATTGCACAGTAAAACTAAAGTAACGGCTCAATCTCATATTCCCTCCTCTCCTCAGATCACTAAGAAGCAGTGCTGCTGGAGCGGGGCGCTGCGTCTGGGCTTCACCTCCAAAGACCCGTCCAGGATCAACCCGGACAACCTGCCCAAATACGCCTGCCCCGACCTGGTGTCGCAGAGCGGCTTCTGGGCCAAGGCGCTGCCCGAGGAGTTCGCCAACGAGGGCAACGTCATCGCCTTCTGGGTGGACAAGAAGGGACGCGTGTTCTACCGCATCAACGAGTCCAGCCCCATGCTGTTCTTCAGCGGCGTCCGCACCGCCGAGCCCCTCTGGGCACTCATCGACATCTACGGCCTGACGCGGGGAGTCCAGCTGCTGGGTAAGATGGACGGAGGGACGGATGGATGGATGGATGGATGGGTGGATGGATGGATGGAAAGATCGATGGAAAGAAAGAGGGACAGATGGATGGGTGGACGGATGGATAGATGGATGGATGGACAGATGGATGGGTGGATGGATGGATGGATGGATAGATGGATGGATGGATGGACAGAGGGATGGAGGGATGGATTGATGGACGGATGGACAGATGGATGGATGGATGATGGATGAATGGATGGACAAATGGATGGATGGATGGATGGATGAATGGATGGACGAATGGATGGATGGATGGATGAATGGACGAACAGACAGAAGGATAGACGATGGATGGATGGACGGGCGGATGGATGTATGGATGGATGGATGGGAGGATGGATGGATGGATGGATGAATGGACGGAGGGATCGATGGATGGATCAATGGATGGATGGTTGGATGAATGGATGGACGGGCAGATGGATGGATGGACGGATGGATGGATGGATGGGCAGGTGGATGGATAGATGGATGGATAGACAGACGGATGGATGGATGGATGGATGGATGGATAGACGGACGGATGGATGGATAGACAGACGGATGGGTGGATGGATGGATGGATGGATGGACAGACGGATGGATGGATGGATAGACAGACGGATGGATGGATGGATGGATGGATGGATGGATGGATGGACAGATGGATGGACGGCTGGATGTTGTATCAAAGACGAAGCATTTGAAGCCGGGTTGACCTCGGTTGTACCGGACTTTCACTGACGTACGGAAAGGCAGAAAAAGGGGAAGAAAAACAATTCAACCTCCTTAAAACAGAGGCCAAAAACAACAGATCGTAGGGAACAAAACCTCCCATAAATCTTTCACAAGAGTCTGCGACAGGGATTCATTTCTGTGACGGCTCTGTATACACAACAACCCCGAGTGGAGCAGCATTCGGGGCCGTGGTTATCGTTATCGGAGCGATACTTGGACACCTCGTCGGTGCACCCGGCGGGACGAGAGCAGACAAAACCACACTTTGATGCAATCTGGGACGGAACACTTTCACGGAGCGTCGGCGCTTCTCCCCGGGAGACGGAGCGATGTCAACCCCGCCGCCTCCGTTAAAAATAGACCGCGGGTCACGTGTTCTATAGATATGCTTCCTAATTGTGCGAGCCTGTTGTGTTGATTGACGTGGGGATCTCAAAGAAGAAATCGGGGGAGAAAGAGATGGAGGACACTTTGGGAAATGTCTCGCATATCAACAACAGGAGCTCTTTATGGGTTTTGTCCAGCCCCGAGTTTTGGTTTTGGTTTTGGTTTTGGCTTTGGTTTTGGTTTTGGTTTGATTGAAGGCTCGGCGGTGTCTCTCCGGGAGACCGCTGGCCACCAAAACCACGCTTTTAATCAGATTTGGGACTATCCAGTTGCCAGGCGGTTAAGTCAATTCCACTGTCTTTTACAGACAGGCTCTGTCCAGGGCAGCCCTTTATGGGGGTGGGGTGTGGGTGGGTGTGTGTGTGTGTGTGTGTGTGTGTGTCTGTGTGTGTGTGTGTGTGTGTGTGTGTGTGTGTGTGTGTGGGGAGCGCTGTGCACGGACAAACAGGGGTCTATCTGGAGGGTCTGGAAGGCCGTAGGAGATAGACACGCATCACGTAGACGCTTCGTGATGCTAAATAGGACGGCCATGTCAGATCTGCGCGTCACATTATCTGTCCCTGAACGGCTCCACCGTGACGTGGAGGCCCCGGGGCCGGCGGCCCCTCCTTGTTCCAGCTGCAGGCTGAGGCGCCGCGACAATTTTATTTTATTTTATTTTATTTTTGCAATTGCATCAGTCGAACGGGGAAGGAAAATAGATTTACAGCGCGTGACGATACGAGGAGGTGAAACACAGCTTTTCCCCTGTTCTCGCCGCGGTTTCTTCACTTACTTGATGGGGAGGTTTGTAGGTTTTTGTGCAGTTTCTACAGTTTGTACAAGACTATGAATGGCAAAAACATTCTAAATCCCGATCATGGAAGTTTTCAATCATTTTGCATGTCATCCTTGCCTTATTAAGATTTATTTTTTTTCATATGCAAACAATGCAATGACAGCAATAATCAATAAGCCATGAGCATTTCTACCTACCTTATGTCTTCCACTTAGAAAATTTTTTATATTTTCTATATAAATACAGCTACTTCCTGGCATTTCTTTGAGTGAAATAAGTCTTTCTTCGCCCTCCATTTTGGCAGAATATATTTTGAGATGTTTCCTTTCATAGAAAATGTTTTATGGAGAAAAAGCCATCATTTCACTCCGAAAGCGAGGTTGTTTTTAAAGGTGGAGGGAAATTAAAACACCAATATTTTCCGACACCAATACTGTGTCTTGTTTTGGTTTTTTTTTTTTGGGGGGGGCATTCTCAAAAAAAACCCTTTAGATCCCCTCCTTTCAGCCTCCTTGCTCATGATGTCCTCAGCCACGCCCATTTACGTACAGCCACTGCCAGAAGGAAATGTCAGATTAGGAAAGCACGCCCGCCCAATTCCACGGCCGTAGAAAATCAACGTTGATTCTGAAGACGACAGACACCATCTCCTCGTTGGAAGAGGATTCATGACGTGCACACGGAGAGAAGTCCCAGCAGCATTACCTTAAACACGCCTCGAAAGCGAAGGCGTTTTTTTGCGTCGTTTCCATGGTATTCCAGTCGGTGACGCTAAGGCGTCCTTGAGATAGAAATAGAATAAAGGTTGGTCAACCAGTCGTCCCGTCAGTGTATATTTCCATCTTGGACGTCCACCTGCAAAACATAGGTCCAATGGTTATTACATCAATACACATTCATGAGAGAAAACAGCGTGTTTACGACCGCACACGTTCCCTCAAAGGTAGGATCATGGATATGAGACCGCTCCGTCGAGATGACTAATAATTGTTGTGGATTAAATTTAACACACAACAATTGTTAGACGTTCACCCGTAAGGAATTACTGAAAATCGGGTATCACGGAAAAATGGTTCAAGGCTGTGTTCAAGTACAGACATAACTTTTACTTTTCAGGGAAATCGCATTGACAGAAAAATATTGTTGAATTTTGGATTTTTTTCCCTCCATAATGTAATTGTATTTCTTCCTTGTTGAGTTTTAAACAGCAATCTTCCACATCGTGAATGCTCCCCACTCCATAACATAACTCCCTCCTGCTTGGCTAAGATGCAGACTGGGATATGTGGTGAGTTGCGGTACAAAAAGATGAATTTTAAACATTATTTGAAGTGCCACCGCGCAAGCGTCAAACCCTTGTCACCTTCTACCTGGAGGCGCGGCGGAGATATCTATGGCGTGTACGCCATACAACCCATATATCTGTACATCAAAGCCGGATACGCTGATTTCTCCGCCCCGCCCCGCACACTCTCCAGTTTGATTGACTGGGCCTGGCCTTGAACCAGCCAAATCCAATATCACTGGAGCTTGACAAGAGTGTTCTTTCAGGGCAACGAATCCAACCGAGATCCCGGGACAAAAAGGTTGTTTCATATGCTCATTGTGATTCCTAGCGCTGTCACTCCTTTCCATGGGCGCGCACACACGCACACACACAGACACACGCGCACACACACACACACACACACACACAATGGGGTCGCAGAAGAACTAGGCAGGGAGGCTGAGTAATTCCAGCTGTTGTCAAGCCAGCGGGATTCAAGCTGTATGAGTCAGTCTCCGCGAGGCTTTAATCGAAAGAGGCCTTCGTTGGGACTCACATGAAGGATGAGAGAGAGAGGGAGAGAGAGAGAGAGAGAGAGAGAGAGAGAGAGAGAGAAAATCTGACTGCGGGGCCTCAGCTCCCCAAACACCTCTCCCGCTCCGCCAGGCTACCGAAAGCAGCCAGGAACTCAGAACTCAGGCTGTCAGCTGGAAGCTCAAACAAAAACAAAAAAAAAAGCTCTCGGCGTAGCGGATCGTGGCCCGTTGAAGGCAGACGCGGTGTTATCAAGGAATCTTCAATATCACCGGCAGAGGTGCAAACAGGGGGCGGGGGAGCCATCGTCGTTGTTGTTGGCTCCGCTTTGAGGGGAACGCCCACAGGTGATTGAGTTTCGCGGCAGGACGAGAGCTCGCTGCGAAAATCGGGAGGTCACAGAACGTCGGCCATCAATCTCCAAGATTGGCGGCCGCCTGGAATAGGCTTTTATCCGGCCATTTCAAAAGAACGACTTTTAACCAAAACAAACAGAAATTCCATTTACGAGCACAGTCTGGCATTTACAAGTCCAAATAGCCTCTTGTGCTCTACGCGCTGGTCTTCCTTAATTCATTCACTGTTGTTGAAATAACCACATTCTGTTTTCCGCTTTGGCACCGTGCGACGGCCGTTTTGCGGGACGAATCACCAGTGATTGCAAAATGCGTTTATGCATAGATGTTGACAGATGAGGCAATAGGCAAAAGGGAAAGTAACCCTGGAACTTGAGAACCTGAATGAGAACAATGTGTAACAGATTTTCCTGCGCGTTGTCCTTGTTTTTTATGTATTTTTCCAACATGATGCCAGAAGAGCTTTCTTTATCTCTGTCGTGTTGTTAGTTTGCCGTGCGGATTGCCTGTCTGCTCTTGGGCTTTCCCAGGTGTTTGGTCGATGATAGGTTTAACATCGTGGCAGTCCCGCCTGCCACCTGTCGCCCGAGTGGTGTTTTCAGGACCCCTCCGACACAGAGACTCAGGCAGAGATGTTGGAAACACTACAGTTTATTGTCACGAGCGGCAAGATGTAACAAGCCGGGAGCAGGTGGACACACGTCATGAGGCTCTCCCTGTGTGTGTGTGTGTGGGGGTGGGGGATTTACCTGTTGCTCGTTGATTACTCTGACAAGCAACAGGGTGTACAGCCACCCCGATCCCGGGCCCGATTACATAGACCCAGGACAGGTGTGGCTGCTTAAAAAACACCACCCTCACACCACAAACAGTTTTTATACAACCTCAAAGGTCACTGTTCTCTTCGACCGTTGCTTTGTAGGATGTGAAGCAGATCTTGGAGATATCAATACGAAATAAATGATGAAGATGGGAATATCAAATGCAGCACTGCAGCGTACCAGTTGTTGCAGCGAGTTCGATTTCAGTCTCTTTCCAAACCACAGTATGCGGGAAGAGATTTGGTTGTTATGGGTGAGCAATCGTAGGGGTGTTGTGGTATTGACGTTACATGCTAATGAAATGTGAAATCTGGACACCGGGTGACCCACGTTAGCGTACGGTGAGGACCTCAGTCTACAAAGGGAAAGCAGAGGAACGCAGGTTGATGTAAGAGTTGTGTGAGAGAGAAATGAATGAGGCGCCTTCATAGGTTTCCAGTCTCTGTTATTCCTCTCCTCACATTAAATGGGATCGCTGCCTTTGGCACACGGCTATAGCGAGAAAACAATCCATGTGAAATTAATTACCTTTCAGAAACACGAGCGCATTTCAAAACCCGGTCGTGAAGGGAAATCCACATCCATCAAAGTGAAATAGATGACAATTATGGGATGTATAAGGGCTGAAGCACACGATGGCTCAGTAACTGAGAACTTCTGCAGTAGTGGTTTTGTGCTCCCAGGCAACAGCTGAGTTTTGGCTTCCTCGGTTCTGGCTCTGAAGTTGGAACGCTGATGCCATTAAGTCATCTTTAATGATAGAAGTCTATTAAAGCGTTTGTATTGTTATTAGGACCAGAGATCGAGACAAAGATTATTACACTCTGGGGGGAAAATCGACTGCTTTTGATGATGAAATGATCAGTTAATGGCATAGCACCACTCTTAAGTCGCAGAGCTCGCAACAGAGTGTCCAACAATAACATGCTAAGCAGAATAAGTGAAGTAAATCAGATGTTATTCTGCACTCTGTTAGGAAATATGGGGCTATTGTGTTTAGTGCCTCAAGACCACAAAGCAACTCATTAAGCAGTCCTGTGTTTCTGGCCGCAAATTTCCAGCAGATATTTCACAATTATTGGTCGGAGAAAGGGTCTGTATAATTTGGCATTCGGCATCCTTTCAGATTACCCCGCCCTCAAATTTCACTATGCTCATTTCCCTTTCAAAGTGAAAAATGAAAGGACACCGCTGAAATATTGCCGTTCCAACTCTTCCAGTACCGAGAAGTTCAACATCTTCTGAGTTATGGATTCATGTGGAGTTTCCTGATGGTGCATTACCTGATCTGCACCTGTCTTAACTCTGTTGTGAAAATGACATTCACCCCCTGGTCCTTGGAGGATTCTTTTAAATGGATGCACCAGGTTAGCAGGCCATGGAGCTGTGAAACAACACCATATTTTCTGTAACCAGCAGATACATATTTAGAAACAAGACAGAGGACTCACAGCTCCAGTAAATCAGTCTGAGTGTATGACACAGTTCAAGCAAGGATCTGAGTGCCCACGTGCCTAATGGAGAAGTCGTTATAAGGGAAGTAGGCAGTCATGCCATCATGTGCAGCGACCGCGCGTTCAACCAAACGCAGTTGTACGGTGTGTTTTTACCACAAGGGGGAGCACTAGTCTATCATGGCCTGATCATATCGACGAAGAATGCCAAGTCCTTGACTCCCCTGAGATCTCTCCATCTTGTGAGTGCTTGTTCAGTGTTGACTCTAGTTTTAGCCCTTTATTTGCCTAACATTCTTTGTATGCAAAGAACAGGGCTTCTTTGTTTTGTTGTTTGGTTTTCTGGAGCGTGTTTTGGAACCGAAGACTGCTATCCTACTACTTTTACAGAGAATAGCCCTCCAACAGAGATTCATTGGCGTTTATTGACTGACCGAGCTTTGTCAACACGGACAAAAGAGGCTGCAATTACAACAGACCAGAGTTTCACAATCCCTTGGCTGATCAATTCCATCACATTGAGACTAAATATCACGTTGTGGGATCAGATGAGATTTTTAAAGTTAATATACTTGTCAAAATTGACAAGAATATAATTGATTGCACTCTTGCAAAAGGCAAACACATTTTGTATGAAATGCCAAGTGGGAGTCAAGTGGGAGTCAATTCAGATGCAGCATTTTATGGCGTGAGTGGCTTCCAATAATAAACGATTAGCCAAATATTGCCGTCCCCAAATCCCTAATACACCAGGGCTTTAATATAAGAACCTCATGATGGAGGATATTAATGCTTGGGGCCCGGCACAGCAATTGGCGGCTGGCACATGCTGATCTGTGCCGATGGCCCATGGGAGACGGCTTTTGGTGACTTAGTCGGCATATTGCCTCTGCCTTTGTTTTGGCCATGTGTCGCCGTAGTGCCATGCTGCTCTTTCAAAAGTCCCCTGGTGTAAAACCCCTCCGCACGGCCGACAAGGGGAGTAGGGATTGGGCTGGTGCCAGCATGTAGAGGACATCCCAAACATCCCGCTCAACGGACTCTCCCCTCCCTCTCTCCCTCTCTCCCTCTCTCTCTCTGTCTCTCCAACACTATCCCTCTCTCTCTCACTCCCTCACTCACTTAATCCCTTCGTCGGCCCATGTTTTAATCCCCGGGTTGGCTGTTGAACTACACACTGGATCTTGCACTCTCTCTCTCTCTCTCTCTCTCTCTCTCTCTCTCTCTCTCAATCCGCCTCTCGCTCACTCACGCACTCAGAACGTTGTCAGTTTCTATCCGTGCCTCGCTATCGGTTTGGCCACAAAGTCACCCCGAGGGAATATTTCTCACACCCCCATCCCGTCCTTGCAGCCTATCTGACGATTCTGCTTCGGTGCAGTTGTAAACGCGTCTCCTATCCACCTCATCCGCCTCTCTCCCATGTAAGCTCTCCTCCCTTCCGCCGCTCTCTCTCTCTCTCTCTCTCTCTCTCTCTCTCTCTCTCGCGTCTTTCGCATTGCTTCCCGCTGTTCTTCTTCATCTTTCCATTATCTCCCGCCTTTGTGTCTCCTCCTCCTCCTCGTCCTCCTCCTTCTTCTTTTCCTCCCCCTGTCTCGCTCTGCTGCCTCACTACTCCGAGTGTCAGCTCTCTCATTCCATTCCATTAACTGACACCAGATGTGTCCCCGAGAGATTGGATAAAAATAAGCCCTGCGATATTGATTCAGTCTGTATTGTGTAGTGTGTGTGTGTGTGTGTGTGTGTGTGTGTGTGTGTGTGTGTGTGTGTGTGTGCCCTCAAGCGTAGCGTGCACGTTTCGGCCCGCCTGATTCGCCGCTATCCCAAAACGAAAACACAAGCCAAGCACCCCGCCCCCTTTCCCTTCACCCCGTCAAGCGCCCGCTTCCAGTATTAGCATTGGATTAGCCCAACAGGTGCCTAATTATTCTAATCAGAAAACACTCAGGGGTGAAGCTGTAATGCTGAAAAGCCACCGCCGACTGGGCTTTAGTTTGGAAAAAAAACAAAAAACAAAAAAAAAAAACCTGATGAAAGCGTCCAAAACAGAGTTGACCTGTGTCCTTCACACCGCCGTCGTATGAATGAACAATCAGTCCAGACCAACAGGTGCTGCTGCACTCGGTGCCACATTAAATCGAGTGAATCGAATTGAATGTTAATGAAGACTTCAGCACCCACCCACACCCACCCACCCACCCACGCCCATTTCTCCAGTGACTGCAGCTGCACCTTCCCTGGCACCGCGACAGTGGCCTCGCAACGGCCGAGCGCCATTTCGTTTTAAAGCCTCATTTTTTTTTTTTTTTTCCCAGAGAGCTTGAATGCAAAATGGACCCCGGGCCAAGGGAGGGGGCCATGTGTGAGTTGTGGGTACGAAAAAAGGGGACGGACGGGACAAAGGGAGTCGTATCAGGTTTGGATGCAGGTGCAGCACGGTGGGCGGACGGCAGCTGGTCCAGTCTTTGACGTACACAAAGAACTTGGCCTCACACCCGGGCCAACTCTGGACGCACACAAACACACACGAATACACACGTACCGCACAAAAGCAGCAGCGCAGGCAGGCTCTTCTGGAGGCGGAGCTCCTTCTGTCCACGTGAACAATGCGACACACTACAGTGCAACAACCCTGTTGACTCTGCAGCCTTTGGTCCTTGCAGCCCTAGATGAATAGGTAACGAATTCATGGGACGCAGTCAGACGAATCACATGGTTTTGAAACGCCCCGCCTTCAGGAGACGGGAGCATGAATATAATAAAGGAATGTAAACCCTTTTGAACTGCGGTGAAATATGTGAGAGGAATCAATTTCCTGCGTGCTTTTGGGTGTGTTTGTGGAATGCGTCGCGGCTTATGGAAACATTTTGAAAACCTAATTAACACACCGACTAGGGATGCAAATTTGAGGGGCGTGGGAGACCTACGGCCCATGTGACTTGGCACGAGGGGCGCGAGGAGCGTCGCCCTCCTCTTCGTTTCATTTAATTCACAATGGATAGGTTTGAGGCAAGACCCGCTGAGCTCGTTCGTGTATACAGGGATATTACGACCCATCTCTGCGTGATTGACTGCATATACATATATATATATATATATATATATATATATATATATATATATAAATATTTAATATTTTAACTTTTTGCCGTCCTCTGCGACGGAATGAGTCGGATGTTACATAACGAGAGGCTAATAAAATGACTAAACATTATATAGATATAACAACAGTGTATTTTATTGGAGTCATCACCATAGCAACATATAATTGGTTTCGTTTTGCCGTCGCACCGCTCCCTCGCTCCGGGCCTGGCATGGCACCGTGCAGCCACTCCAAACACACTCCAAATCAAAATAACTACTGTCTGACATCTATTTGAAGTTTTATATTTATTTAAGACCGATAATCCCCCCGTGGACACAAGGATTTTTTACTTCCCCACATGGATCATTGCCATCAGACGCAAAACAACGGCAAATTGCACTCGGCTGCAAAACAAGGGCAAATTGCACTCAGCTGCAAAACTTTATGGCCGTGCTTGCGCTGTCATATCATTAGCTTCATATCTTTTCTGAATCGGACGCTGAGACACTGCAGATGGCTGGTGCAATGGAGGAACAATTAATGGTTCTCACAGCGACCGTCCTCCCGTTCTTTGTGAATTTGCTGAATTCAAAAACACTCGTTCACAGCGATTACTTTGGCGTTAGCCTCCTTCACTGTTTGACACTTTGGCCTCGTCTAATATGAACATCCCACATTGTTATATTATACATACAGCTTGACAGAAAATGAGGAGAAGCATAACAGTTCTCCTTAAGCGATTCTGCCTTGTGCAACGGTTTTAAGGGTAATAAGCCCTGAGGTCTGTATCCTTATTGAACAAGCAACTCTTGCAAGTAACAAATCACACTTGACAGCTGAGATCAGAGCAGATCTTTGAAAAAAAAAAAAAGGGGGACCGTGATTAATAACTAACAGGGTGTTCCGCCGTGGGCACCATTTTAATCACCCGGTTCTGATCCTTCCCAACCTAACATTGAAACCCACGTCAAAATTCTGAAAAGTTACAGTTTGGCTCTCGTGTGGAGACTTCTGGGTATGGTGGTGGTGGAGTTGATGTTGGTGCTGTAGGGTTGGTATTGGGGATGGTGGAAGTGGCAATGGTGATAGTGTTTTTGTTGGTGGTGGTGGTGGACCCACCACCAACGTAGCTGGTTGTTGCCGTTGGTGGTGTTGGTGTTACTTGGTGATGGTGGTGATGGTGATGGTGATGATCGTGACGGTGATAGTGTTTTTGTTGGCGGGGATGTTGGCAGTGGTGGTAGTTGGTGGTAGCTGGTGAAAGTTGGTAGTGGATGATGGTGGTTGTTGGTGGTAGTTTTAGCTGTTGTTGGTGGTGGCAATGATTGATGGTAGTGGTGATGTTGGTGATGGTGTTGTTGGTGGTGATGTTTGCTGTTGTTGTTGTTATTGGTTGTGGTATAGGTGGTTATTGGTGGTAGTGGTGGTTATTGGTGGTGGCAGTAGTGGTCATGTTGGCGGTGCTGGTGGGGAGGAGGTGGTTGGTGATGGTGGTTGTGGTAGTTGGTGGTTATGATGATGGTGATAGTGGAGGTGGTTGATGGTGGCGTGTGACGGTGGTTTTAGCGGTTGTTGGTGGTCGCAATGATTGATGGTAGTGGTGATGTTGGTGATGGTGTTGTTGGTGGTGATGGTAGTGGTGGTGTTTGCTGTTGTTGTTGGTGGTGGTGGTGGTGGTGGTGGCGGTGGTGGTAGTGGTGCTTATTGGTGGTGGCAGTAGTGGTCATGTTGGCAGTGCTGGTGGGGAGGATGTGGTTGTGGTAGTTGGTGGTTGGTGGTTATGATGATGCGATTGTGGAGGTGATTGATGGTGGCGGTTGGCGGTGATTTTAGCGGTTGTTGGTGGTGGCAATGATTGATGGTAGTGGTGATGTTGGTGATGGTGTTGTTGGTGGTGATGGTACTGGTGGTCATTGGTTGTGGCAGTAGTGGTCGTGTTGGCGGTTGTCGTTGCTGATGGTGGTAGCGGCGGCAGTTGTTTTTGGTTGTGGTGGTCGTTTTTGTTGTTGGCGGCGGCGGCGGCGGGCGTGGAGCAGCTCTCGCAGGTCCGACATGCTGTTCTACTGAGGAACGGCTCAGTTGCCATGGCAGCGGACAGGATGCTGAATCCGTCTCGCGGTGCATCGGTGCGTTGCGGCTTCAGCTCTCAGCGGAGAGAGAGTTCATTCCTTTAGGGTGGAAAAAAAGAAAACCTCCCAGCGTCTCATCATTTCAAAGGTGTTTTCTGAAGTCCCTCTCACGTGGGAGGAGGTGTCGCAAAGTAGGGATTCTGGATAAGGATACGGCTGCTGGAGTAACCAGACCGAGACTCTGGATTGCGTGTTCATGATAGACCCGGTATCAAACCCAGCGCCTACAGCAGGACGTTATACGGCTCCGAACACTTAATGGACAGAAAATGATAAATTTGTTCAGAGGAACTGATATTTTATAAATCTATGATACAGTGCACTGTGGCCAATGGCTGCTACATTCTGCACCATGCAAGTCAACCTAAAACAAGCCTGCGCTCAGATGTTTAATATCACTACATACAGTATTTTGTTGAATTGGTGATTGGTGTGATCGGTGTTATGGGATGGTGAGCTGTATCTTTATACTGTTGCTTATAAAAGCTTGACACAGCGGAGCAGAATGATGAACTATTCGGCTTACTGGTCGATTGCAGTCAAGCAAAGGAATTTTGGCAAACTGGAGGACTTGGCACGGGAATATTAAGATGCCGATGCACAGTCAAATGAACAGTCACACGGCAAAATGCCCTTTGCACACTAAACTTGCCGGTTGTATCATTGTCTCCACTGGTAACGCAGACGAGGGGGACAACGAGGAAGACTGCTGCAGTGCATGGAGAAAGCGGGTTATGCATTTCTACAAGTAAACCCGTAAAGCCACAGTTCACCTCCACAGCCCACCACAAGCCCCGACGGTGCACGTGAAGAATTGACCCGAACCCGACCCAAGAACCCCATCATTTGCAGTTTATCTTCCCCAAAACCTGATTAACTGTCGAGGTCGGAACTCTAGTTCATGACCCCTGGAACCGACTCGGGGATCAATAGCTTGTGCAATCACTGTGTCTGTGTGTGTGTGTGTGTGTGTGTGTGTGTGTGTGTGTGTGTGTGTGTGTGTGTGTGTGTGTGTGTGTGTGTGTGTGTGTGTGTCTGTGTGTGTGCACGCGCGTGCACACACTCACACACACACACACACACACACACAATGCTGTACACGTGCGTACCGGGATGCTGCGGATGAGAAACTCGGCGTGAGGGAGAAGGAGACGCAACCGAGCGAGATTCATACTTCATTGAATGTCATCGGCTAGCTTTTCTTCTTTCCGTCGCTCGCCCCCCGCGCGCTCTCTCTTCTCTCCCTCTCTCCCTCCTGTTATCCCCAGAGACCTGTCATCATCATTTCCCCATCTCAGTTCTTCAGTCGCTCTCCCTGGAGGTCTGGCAACAACATTCATCCTGACGTCGTCCAATTTAGGACGCGGTGATGAGCAGCGAGGAAATGACAAGCACCAGAAGCCACACACACACACACACACACACACACACACACACACACACACACACACACGCACACACATATACACAGACACATGCAAATGCTACATACTCACGCACACACATACACACACACACATACACACACGCACACAGACACACACACACACGTGCGCGCGCTTAACAGGCCGCTAATGGCGTGGCATTATAATCTGTGTGTGGTTGAGCAGTTAGCACGCGTGTTCCCTTTTCTTTGGCCAAAGGAGTGGCCCGTTCTCATCATGAGCTAACAAGGGCCAGAGCCGAAGCTTGGACCACGTTAAACTTTCTCCTCCTCTTCGCTCATTAAAATAAACCCTTCGGCGTGGCTCTTTGGCCGAAGAACACATTTGGGAAGAAGGGCGATGGAGCCGCCGAATTACGTTTGAAGTGTCACAAGTTGTCAGAGTCTTGGTTCCTTGGCGTTGGGGCGAATTCCTCTGGGGCCCTTCAAAGAGTTGACGGCGATTTTCTGCGTCGTGGCGAAATCGAAACGTGGATAATGCCGAGACCACCGCGGCCTCGCCACGAAGCCCCTGGGGCAGGAGGCCCGCGACGCAGCGCCGCAGTTTTTAACGGTGGAGGGTGCTCCAACACTCCATCGGCAGTCGGTGGGCAAGCGCCAAAGCTCCCCCTGCATCGTACGCCTCCCATCGCGGGGTCCGTTCTCCACGTTCCCGGGGGCCGCGCTTCCATGTGATGGAAGCGCGGCCCATTGGACGGCCGCCGCGGATGCACCGGGATGCCGCCCCCGTTGGGTGGAGGTGGAGATCAGAGAACACGTCAAAAGCAGACACGCTTACACCGCCAGGATCAAACTCTGGGAGACTCCTGACGTCGGCCATTGTTAACACTGAACGGCCTCTGTACGACTTTGACGACTCAGAGAGATTTTTACTATTTTACAAACAGAGGCGTTGGGATCGCTTTTTTTGTGATGTGCACTTTTAAATGTGACATCCACGCATTTAAAAGGGAGGTTGACTGAGAGCATGTGCCTGTTCTGCACGGGGCTTTTTTTTTTGTTCGAAAAACGAAGAAAAACAAAAAATAAATTAATCTGCAATAAGAACACACCGTTTTACTGTGCTTTGTGCTTTGCTCAGCGCAGTGGTACGGTCCACTTTATGGGTGTCTGAAATCGGATTAATATCATTAAGATGAATATGGGAAATATATTGTAATGTTAACAATTAGGGGTAGGAAGGATATAAAAATGTTTGACACCCCCACCCGACCTGTTGTTACCTCTTTTGGCGGGGGGCAAGTCTTAATTATGGGGATCAGACCCCCCCCCCCCCCTTAATTTGAACTACGATCCAAATACCGTGCGCATCGTATTAGGCTGCATTGCGGTGACACCCGGCTTGCAAGTAAATCTTACTAAAGACATTGGAATTGGATTTGTCCTTATTCAATTCCCTCATAGGGCCCCCGTGAATATGGTGAAACCCTGCGAAACGATGTTATCGACGGCATTAAACTGCATTTCACTTTCAAAAAGAGGAAGTAAATTATGGAGATCCCCCCCCCCCACTCGCGCTTACATTCGATCGTTACGCCTCTGGAGGCGGTTAGCGTGAAAATATTTATCCGTTCACACTCGGCCGGGAAATGATTTCACTCTGCACAAACTGATCCGTCAACCTGCCATCCACACATGTTTACGGGTGGATAACAAGGGTAATAATCCCAATTTCCGCCGCAATCGCCTCCGGTCCGTTCAATAGGGCTCGGTGCGCTTGGCTGAGGGTAAAACGTGGAGCTGGATCACGGGTCCTGGCGTGGCTTATCCGTGGACAGCGGGCCGTCAATCTCCGCGTAATCTCCTGAGCCGGCGGCACCAGCGAGGATCCAGCCGTAATCCGACCGACGCGGACGCCGCCCCCCCCCCGGCGAGTGGTAACCGGTCCCTGCGTCCCGCTCCTGGTGCCCTGGTCGGTGCGTCGTGCTGGCGTCTGAGGGTGCCAGAGTACTTCAGAGTACTTCAGAGTACTTCAGAGTACTGCTCGGCTTCACGTTAACGCCTCCGCCGCGTAGCCGTCGTTTACCGAGGGTATTTATAACTAAGCTGTTACGTGGAGGGTTTTTATCGGCTCTCACACCTTTCCCGGCTCCCCGCGTATCGATCCCGGTGCAAGCGCGGTGGTTGGCATTCACTCTGCCGTGCTGCTTGTAAATAGGGGAACATGCCAGCCACAGCAAACGGCCATGATCTGTGTGGTTTGTGGCCTGGTCCAATGACTGTTTATCTTTTTATGTTCCTACTACATGGTGATGATGTATCTATCTATCTATCTATCCATCTATCTATCCATCTATCTATCTATCCATCTATCTATCCATCTATCCATCTATCTATCCATCTATCATCTATCTATCTATCCATCTATCATCTATCTATCCATCTATCATCTATCTATCTATCTATCTATCTATCTATCTATCTATCTATCCATCTATCATCTATCTATCTATTTATCTATCCATCTATCTATCTTCAAAATAAACCTCAAAGGCAGGTATGTTGTGGCCCCCCCTGTGTTTTACAGTTAACAAATAGGTGTTGGTCATGCATTGACATTTGGTCGCAGGCATACTTCCTCTTTTAATGGTTTTAAAAGAGTCATTTTAATGCTCATTGATTCCCACATTATGTATATTGATAGCACAATCATTTTCTTGCACAGAAAAGAAAATATCCAGGACATTTGTGAAATATCACGTAATATAACATCAAGGCGAGAGATAGAAAATAATAAACCGCGTCTCGGTGCTTAGAGCCACCACGTGGCTGCTTTGACCTCCCTGGGGCCACTGTCCCTCCCTGGGGCCACTGTCCCTTTAAACATGGCAGTGGGGGTGGTGGGGGTGGAGGCGGTTGGGGGTGGGGGTGGAGGTGCTGGGGTTATGGTAAGATGCTTGTGCAGCCTGTTTTCACTGCCATGCTGTACAGTTGGCCTGGTAATTAAGGCTAAGAGGTTTATCCAGAGTCAGGGCCCCGGCCTGTTGCGCTGGCTCTGGTGGGGCCGGAGTCCGAACCAGACAGAGGGGTCCAGGGGTCCAGGGGTCCAGGGATGACCCCCCCCTCCCCACCTGTCATTCAGCAGCTGCTCCATTATCTTCCACCAGTCTTTTTTGCCCTCCCCTTCGAGGCATTTTTTCATGGTATTTTTCGGGTGTTTGTACTTTGTGCTATTGAATGTTCTGCTGCTGCAACACACTCAACTGTCCCTGCAAACAGTTTTGACAAATAACTGATTTAGTCAGCAAAAGTTCCAAATAAAACCATTTCTACACTCATTCTACCTTCGCTTGTTCCAATTTCGTGAAGAATATCACATTTGTGATTTATCTAAATGTTCAGTGATATGCATTATACCAGATGGCGATGTAAATAGACACAGTATGTATATATTAATAGTACTGCGATGGGGTGCAAAAGCATGCAAAATGACGCAATATAATTTGACCTCTTTAAAACTCTGTAGCGAATTGTATTTCATCTATTTATTATCTTGTCTATTTTTACAGAGAGAAAGACATCATTTAAAAGGGATTACACAAGAGTTCGCTTCAAGCAAATTTTAATTGCTAATCCCTTGTAATAAGTGGATTTTTTTTTTTTATTCCAGTTGGACTTTTCTTTTATTCATAGACTCATTTACATATAAATATTTCAATTCCAAAATACATTTGAAATAATAATTGTCTGGAAAAGCGCATCTCGGGGGCCACCGATGTAAACAAAGTCCCAGCCTGCCGCCGCGGTACCGGTGGTGCACTCAGCAGCGAGGGCCCACGGCGAGACCTCTTTACCCCCCGCCGTCGGGCCGGAGGGGGGGCGTGGGGGTCTATTCTGAGCCGCCGTGCCCCTCGTAATAACCTCCCAGCAGGCGGAGGGATGAGGCTTCTAGTAAACAGGGGTCTGTTCTACTTGGAGGCTTTGTGGCGGCGGAGAAATAATGCGTGTGCGTCTCTATCCATGGCAGGAGAGGCTGGCCGCCCAAACACACGCACGCACGCACACACACAACCCAGTGGATTTCCACTCTTCTAAACACAAACATGTTGTTCATAATTGCGATCGTAAACCATGTCATTACACAGAACGAGCTGATTCAGCTCCGCACGACCGCGTGCAACATAGATTCGCCGAAGCCTTCAGCTGTTGAGTAATTAAGCGCAACCAACAGCGAACGCGACTTGAAGCCGCGGTACAACTTGCGGCCGTCCCGGCCCTGTCTCCTTGTCTGACCAGCGTTGCACATTCAGCCTTTCTTAAAAACTGTGTCGGCACGTTTTTGGCCAAACCCATTTCAAACTCCATTGCCGTCAGCCCGCAACGTCTAGTAACTTTGCTCTCCCCCATTCTCTCTCTCTCTCTCTCTCGCTCTCCACTCCCTTCCAGAGAGCGAGATCATTCCCCCGGACTGCCTGCGTCCCCGCTCCTTCACCACCGTGCGCTCGTCCTCCCTGCGCCGCGAGGCCGACGACTCGCGCCTCTCCGTCAGCCTGTGCGACCTCAACCTGCAGCAGGAGGACGGAGGCCCCGCCCACGGCCACGCCCACCGCCACACCCTCCACCTGTCCGCCGCCTCCCACGCCTCCGCCTCCTCGTCCTGCCCCATCCCGCAGAACTCCCTCAACTCGCAGCAGTGCTCGCTGCTGCCCTCGGCGCTGGAGAGCGACCTGCACTTCCACCAGCTGCGCGGCGCCCATATCAAGACGCTGGACGAGCAGACGGTGGCGCGGTCCGAGCACGCCCGCGAGGAGCGCACGCTGGTGTTCACCGACCGCCCGCTGCGCACCGGCGAGACCGTCTTCATCAAGGTGACCAAGTCGAGCCCCGCCCGCACCGGGTCGCTCTCCTACGGCGTGACGTCCTGCGACCCGGCCGTTCTGCGGCCCAGCGACCTGCCCTACAACCCCGAGGCGCTGGTGGACCGCAAGGAGTTCTGGGCGGTTTGCCGGGTGCCCACGCCCCTGCAGAGCAGCGACATCCTGGGCTTCCTGGTCAACCAGGAGGGCGAGGTCATCCTCAGCCACAACGGCGCCAACGTGGGCATGCAGGTGTGCGTGGACAACTCCCGCCCCCTGTGGATGTTCTTCGGCCTGCACGGCGCCGTCACTCAGCTGAGGATTCTGGGTAAGTGAAGTCCACCGCATCCAGCCGGAGCAGTCGGTGTAGAACGGGGCCCGGCGCAAATGGCGTCAGGCCCTCGGTGAGTGGGAGTGAATCAGTGGCTTCCGAGTTGGTCGCCAAGACCGACAAAATGGTTATTGAATTGTAATCATTTTACAGTTGAATGATAATGATCCCATTTCAATATTACTAACGTGATCCCAGCTGCTCCGGAAAATTGCGTACGAACCGCGGCAACTAGACCGCACAAGATGGTTGACGACCGCTCAAATGGCTCAAATCCAGGGCAGCAGGGCGTCCGTTATCGTCGAGCTCCGTACAAGTGTCTTTAATTGTGTATGAAGTACAGCGAGTCAATCACCAGAGTTGCCGCCCGGACAATCCCACCGGAGTGCTTCTCGACGGGGAAAACAGCAGTTCTCTTGGCCGGGTGATCAATGCCGGGTCAGCAACCGGCAGATTAGGATATTGACCATCCGCCCGCTGACACATTGTTTTCCGCGGGTGCTGTTTGCTCCCTGGAGGTGAGATCTTTTAACGTTTCCTGACACTCAATACTCTCTCAATCTCTCAATCCCCCCCCCCCCCCCAGTGTAAAGCGAAGGGCTGGAGGGGTCACGGAGGGAACACCGCGTCTAAGCGCCGGCTCTAGCCTTTGCTGGGGCGGCGCTTAACGCAGAGGGCGGGAGTCAGGAAGCGGCGTCGACGTGCTCTCAAAGGATTTGGCGAGAAAAGTAGACGCTCTCTCACGACTCTCACTGGGAAGATGAAAAACAGGAAGCGAGCGTGCGAGGTGGAGGGGGGTGGGGGTGGAGGCAGGCGGGAGCACATGACTCCTCCGGGGGGGGGCGGGGGGGGGGGCCCACCTGAGGGGCGATCACCCTTTCTAAACACCGCTAATGACGGGGAAGTGCGAGGGGCTCACGGCCGGGTCTCGCCCCGGCGCTCCGTCTCACCACAGCAGGTGCGCCGCTCGCTTCTCGCGCGCGGCGCAGGCAGGTGCATTGTGGGAGGGAACGCGAATCTCCTTCTGCACAGCCGTGTTTTGTTTTTTGTTTTGTCTGCTTTTTTTTGAAAGGAGGACGACACGGGAGGAATCAACCCGGCTTGGAAAGCCCGCGCAGAAACGTGGAGGCCTGCTCAGATGGCTGCATTTGCACGCACGCACGTAGACACATGAAACCGTCGGCCTCATACCCAGTCTCACATTTCCCGGTGAAGATGACAGAATTATCTCATTAACTAACTGACTTGGTGCGGAGCCCTGGCAGGCAGGACGTGTCTTTGTCGGATGCTGTAAATCCCCGCTGGGCGGCGGCGGGTGCAACAGAACGGGCCAATTAGGAACCGTGGAGGAACAGGGAGGCCGCGGCGGTGCTTCTTTGTTGTCTGTGGAGCACAGATCACGTCTAAATATATCCTGCTTTTCTCTGGATGACGGCAGAGGAAAAGGAGGAGCAAGTCGGCGCGTGTGTGTGTGTGTGAGCGTGCGTGTGTGCGTGTGTGTTTTGAGTTGGCGGGGGGGGGGATTAAGGCGGGAAGGACAAAGGAAGGTCAAAATAGGACGGCAAGGAACAGCCTTGTTTCAAGCTCAGAGGGGAGTGGGGAGAAAAAGATTCCCTGATGGGGAGTTTTTTGCAAGCATTTTCAGCTTCAATCTAATTCATATTTAATGTCTACATCAGACTGAATGTGCTCAGTGCAATATTTTTGGAATGCATTTCAGATGGGCTGCTGGAAAGTCGATAGCGAGTGTGTATAAAATGTCAAAATATCGATATCGAATAGTATCGTGAGCCATCTCATCGACATCGGAATTAATCGATTATGAATCGAATCATGAGCCTTTGTATCGAAACCGAAACGGAATCGGATCGCAAGATCCTGCCCAAAACCTAGTCCTGATATTTGAAATCAGCTCAAAGGGATTGGATGGATAGATAGCAATAGAATAAAAATATAAAAAAAAAAATAAAATGGCAGTGCAAGGAAGAATTTGAAAAAATATTCAATAGAACATGATGATAAACAATACATATAACCAACCAAAAAAATTCATAAATAATTGAAATTACCCAGAAAATAAACCGTAAAAATTGCAGATATACAAAAATGTATAAAATACACAGTGACCCAGAAAGACAAAACTAAAGATAAGAGAAAAATAAAAACTTAATGTGCAACTTTGTGCCACTAAAAAAAAAAAAATAGTCGACTCCATGTGTCGACCCGGTTCACTCTGTAACCACGGCAACCCTGTCAATACAAAACACACTGAGACCCGATCAACCTCTGATTCGGTGCCAGGGTGTTGATAGGTGACCTTCACATGCGATCAATTCGGAAAGAGCCGCCTCAGCAGAACCGTAATCGCCTCCTTTGTTTGTCCCGGTTGATTCCCCCATCGTCTCTTTCTAGGAAGTAGTAACCTCCTTCCCTCCTACCCTCCTTCCCTCGTTGTTTGACAGCATGTTGAGCTGTCACACCGACGGATCGCCTGACTCCGTCCCGGTAACAGCTGTGGATCCCATCATTTTCCTTTTTAACAAACGTACACTCTTGAAAACCGCGAGCTTTGTTTTCTTATTTTTGGGGTTTTTTTTTTTTTTTCCGGGGGCTGCCACGACACGTCAGGGTTCTTGTGCAGAACAATGAGAGCGGTCTGGGGGCCTGACCCCACGCCCTCCTTATCGGCCGCCATCTCGGGCTGCCCGGCCATGAATCATCTTCACGTTGCATCTGCTGTGAATTAGGAAGTGGCTCTTATCTGGTAGTTGCAACTGTGTGACCTCTCCCTTTGTGTGGAGCGCGGAGCGTTTCCTCCTGCGCTTCACCTGCATCCAGCCCACACACTGTGCTCTGCACTGGCAGCCTTCACCGGGGACGTAGCTCCCCTAGTGGACAAACAAGGGTACAGCAGGGAGTACAGCTGCTTTATATATTATTTTTCTTTTGTTTGTTTTCTTGTACTTATAGTGGATAATCCATAAGAGCGAATGTGTTGGCTTGATTATACTTAAAGTCCCAGAATTCCATTTTAAAACGCCAATTTATTTTTTTTACATCCAGGTTTACCCTCATCTTCACCCTAAGATGGTCTCTCTCTTTTCTCCAAAGTTTTTCCGCTTCTGATCGATTGATTTGTTTTTGTTTTTTTCTTGCCTCACTTGAGGTGGTGGGTCTATTTTTTTTTCCACCCAAACATGCTGATGTTTTTGTGAATGTTCATCTATAGCGACAGTTCTCTGACCGCAACTAGCTACGCAGATTCATCAAATTCGCCGGAAAGGCGGACCCCGCCGCCAACAGTTGAAACAGCAAATAGAGGAACACGTGCATAAAGCAGATACATAACAAGGCTGTTTCTTATCAAGTGCCAGTTAAAGAAAAACATCAAATACGGGATTTATTTTGCAAAAGAATCTCATGATTACCACTTTAAAGAGTATTATCCTGTTCACAGTATGCAGGGGAAAAATACAAGGGTTTTAGTGTTCACATTTTATATTAAAATGAAGTCAACTCTTTTCATAATTTCGCCAGAGTAGTTGAAATGGCAAAAGTTGACTCCATTCCATCGCTGTTATACCCGTACTTGCAACGTTAGCGGCAGCGAAAACCCGAGATTTTGACCTTAAAACGTCTTCCGTGTGGGACAGGGAGTTGCAAATGACGTACGCAGGAACTGTTTACCGCGGCTGGCCTGCAGCGCCGCGGAGCTTTACTCTGTACTTGGCGTTGGAAGTCATCTCTTGTTATCTCAGGGAGGAGAAGCAGCATATTGTGTGGGTGGTGCAGTTTGACGTGCACAGCATGTGACAGCCTCCGCGTACATCATCCAGGGGTTCCTCACGCCAAGGCATACAGTATAGCCTTCGAGGTGCATTATGGGACGCCGTTGACTGTTTTTGCCATGAGAACGATGAGCTGCAGCTTTATTTATTTTGCCCCGATTCACAGACTCGTTACTGTAATTACGTCAAAACAAGCTCAATATGGGATATTGATTGTGTTTGCTTTAGGGGGTGAAACTAGTGGAATGAACCTTTATTACCTCCGCTCGAAGCGGTGCGGGGAATTCCAGTGCAGCCGCCAAGATCCACTGCTTGGGTTTCCGATTCTAGATTGCGTTGAAAATGCTGTCTCATCACCCACACCCACCACCGCCAGCTCCCCCATCTGCTCCTTCAACCTCTCAACCACAAACCTCCTCTGCTTCCTCTCTCTCTGAATTTAGAGTGGTAATCTGTGAGATGATTTTGTGGGAAAAGAAAAAATCCCCCATTTCATACTTTTATTTCTAGTTGGCTCTTTAAAAGAAACAGTCCTTCAATTAATTGGTGTGATTCACTTGCTCGACTATATCGGGATTGGCGTCGGTGGCGGGGTCCGCCGCCTTTCTCTCCAAGAAGGCACAGATGCATACATCCATCCGCCTATTTATCCATCTATATATCTCTGTATCTGTCCATATATCTATCTATCGTCTATCTGCTCGTCTTTATCGGAGCCTTGTTCAGAGCTCCAACTTCTAACTGCAAACACTTAAATACAAGTACAGAACAAGTACTGAAACACAATGCTCTCCAGACTAAAAGACCTAAAATAAATACATCAGCCGCTCAGACATACTTGTGCGTCCAGCCCCCCAAATGTTCATTCTTCTCCTCCCAGATAACATCTCCACCAGCGATAACAGGCCATTAACATATTCTGCAGCCGTCTGCAGTGCGGTTCCAGCCCTCTGTCTGGTCCACGCGCTCACACAACAAAGGCACCTAATGGTCCTTCGTGCAGATACAGAACAGCTTCATAACAAAGACGCTCGAACATCCCGTCCAGTTAAAATAACTGGAATATTGGAAATAACCTCTGCATGGTACGTACGTACATGAACACACACACACACACACACACACACACACACACACACACACACACACACACACACACACACACACACACACACACACATACATAAAAATGTGTACACATGCACTGTACACACACAGCTATTAAGAAAATGGACATATTTCACAAAAATAAACGGAATTTCATAAGCCGCTAGTAAAACCTTTAAAATATCAGTTGTGATTTTTTTTATGTATTTATAAATGTTTATTTTATCATTTTATTATTAATTAATATTATTTTTTATTATAATTTTTTTTTTTAAATCTAATTAGAGTAGATTTGGGGGCGGGCAGTGGCTAAGTAAGGTAGAACGGGTCGTCTAGTAATCGGAAGATTACCGCTTCGATCCCCGGCTCCTCCTGGTAGGGTGCTGATGTGTCCTTGAGCAAGACACTTAACGCCCTAACTGCTCCCCGGGCGCGGCTGTATGGCAGCCCACTGCTGCTCGATACTTCAGTTGCTAGGATGGTGAAAAGCAGAGAAATGTATTTCGTTGCCTCAGTACCTGTACTCTGTGCAATGAGAATTAGTTGAATCTAATCTAGATTTAAAACAGCTTTATAACATTTTGAAACCATGATAATGAAATTATGAAACGATAATGAAAATCAAATATTTTGAAATGATTCAAATTTTAAATATTTTAAATGCTTAAAAACAGCATCAATCGAGCATTAAGATTATAAGGACGCTAAATTAAAATCAGAATGTTCCAGTAATTCTGGTGTGCATGCAGATATTTTGTCCAGGTAAACATACTGTATCCCATACAGTAACCATACAGTACACAGTATGTGTACACACACACACACACACACACACACACACACACACACACACACACACACACACACACACACAGTTGTTTGGATGCAGGCTAGACACAGTGTCACATAGTCTGCATGTGTCCCATAGCATCCTAACAGCTGTATATAGAACATGGAAGAATGGATGAAAAACATGGGGTGGAGCGATGTGAAGAGAGAGAGAGAGAGAGAGAGAGAGGGGAGCAGAGATGCACGGCGAGGTGTGGGTGCCTCTCACAGCTGTTGACACCGGGTTAATCTGGTGGAGAACAGGCGGGATCAGGAGGAGCCGCTGGTGGGACGTGTGTGTGTGTGTGTGTGTGTGTGTGTGTGTGTGTGTGTGTGTGTGTGTGTGTGTGTGTGTGTGTGTCTTTTGGCGGAGGATTAAAATTACGATGGACAGAGGGAGGAATGAGGGATGAGGGGAGGGGCGTGGAGAGAATGAGGTTTCCGTTCCTTGGAGGGGGATCCGGTCGCAAGGAGAGGGACTCGGTGTAACCCGATTTGCTTGCTTTGCTTGTGCAAGTCAAGGTGTAGCCGGGGTGGCTGCACGCACGCACGCACGTACACACACACACACACACACTCATCCTGGCTTCAGAGTGATTCCTAGCGGTGTACCTCCTGCTAAACATGAACACAAACAAATACAGCAGTACAAGGTGCCATGTTAGATAAAAGCCCTCAAGGGCTTGTCACGTATATTCATACAGTATTCACATCCCTCAAGCATGTGAATATGAGCCTGTCGACGGGGCCCCGGGGCCGCCAGGGAAGCCCCTGGTGTTCACGACACGATAGGGGCCCCCGAACCACGAGGCGTCCTTTAGAACAATACTACGGCCGTGTGTCCACATCCCTCTGAGCACCACGTTGCCGGGGGAACGTTCACCTGCGTTCACCTCGCTCGGTGAAGCTTCGGCAGCAGAGGGCGCTGCCAGCGGTTCCGTCCTTGATCCGCTGCTCGCCGGGCTGTCGTCCACGCTCCCGGACTTCCAGACAACCCTGAGCGAGCGAGCGCCCGCGCGGGTCTCCCGTCGCCAGGGACCGGCATCCCAAACGGCATCTGGCCGACGTGCCGGCATGTGGGTTGATCAAAAGCGCTGTCGCAGATGGTGAAGAAGGGGACCCATTCTGTCGGGTTTGTCGGCGGCCCCGTGGCGGCTGCCGGTGACTCACTCCCTGCATTCCTCTGCCAAACCTTCAGCAAAACAGGCTTTCCACGAAATGCTTCCTCAATAAGTTCTGCTGCAGCCCATCTGCCACACGGGTGAAATGCCTGGGCCCACGTCCAGGAGCAGGACGGTTTCAAAATGCTCATGAAGTGTTTATTTATCCTTTTGTTAATTTTTGTATGCAGCCGTCGGTTTTCTCTGACGGCAAATTTTGGTATATTTGTGATATTTCTAACGCAAGCCTTTCGTCCCGATGCAGCATGATGACATGCCTGCTTTGGCTAATTTGCATGTTGATCTGCTGGAGATTTTGAGACGGTTGGGGATGACATTTATCTTTGAAACGTGAAACGTACGATGTGGATCAGCTTGTCATGAAACAACCTGAGAGAGGCCTTTAAGACCCGCGTTCGACTTGTGCGGTTTCCGATCGACTCTAAAAATCCACATCGGCTTCCATCGTTTCCTCGGGGGGCCTTTAAGCACCCGACTGTCCTTTGTTATGAGTTATCGCCATAGCGACGCGCGTTTCCTCAACTCATTCTGAGAATTCCCGCTTGTTTCCACGCTGTGCTGCCGCCGCTGTGCTTAACGGCATGTGGGGAAAAAAAAAATCTATTTTTACAATCCTCTATTTTTAAGAACCAGAAGCGCACGCTGCTTCAGAATGAATGCACGGCACCTCGAGCGCCCCTAACCCTAAAAAAGAAAGCGCTCCGTCCCTCCTAAATCCAGCCGACGCATGATTCCGTGCCTTGCGAAGAGCGGGTTGGCGCCGCCTACTGGCCTGTTTACACGCATCGTCTGTACTTTAGATTTAGTGGCCTCGTGCGGTGTCGCGCAAAACTCGAGAAATGCCGAGCGGCTCTGGTACCTCTCCCGTAACCACTGCCAGCCATCACTGGCAAGGTCTCCTTTCTCCGTCATGTTCAGCATTCAAGGGGAGGCCTCCCCTTACGCCCTCAAGTCAGCTCCTGTCTTGGGTACTTTTTGGGAGAGCGTTGCGCTCGCTGCATAACTGCGCACGCATACGCGTAGTGACGGCAGGAGAGAGAGAGTATTTCGTTGGACATAGCGGCGCGGGGCATCCTGATAGCGATTAACTCCCCCCTTTCTCTCTCTCTCTCTCTCTCTCTCTCTCTCTCTCTCTCTCTCTCTCTCCCCCCCCCCCCCCCCCCCCCGCTCTGTCCCCAACAGGGTCCACTCATCTGGGGGAGCCACGGGCCCCGTCCAACCCCGGCTCGCCCCCCTCCTCGTCCCCGCACACCCCCAGCGCTTTGGGCAGCGGCAGCTCCGATCCGGTCCTGAGCGGAGGCCTGTGCTCGGCTGCGTACTGCGGCTCGGCTGGGGGTAGGTCCAGTTTGGGGAAGGGGGGGGGGTGATTGGGGGTGGTGATGGGGGTGTGTCCAGCTATGGGTGGGGTGTGGTGGAGGTATGTCGAGACCGCAGGACAGCAATTGATCTGCAGAGCCGCGGTGCGATCAGATGTCCCACTGTCGTCGCTAGGAATGCAGATCCCACAACAGTTGGAAGCAGGGACAAGGAGAGAGCATGGGACACCGGGGCTGGTCAAAGGGCGGCCCGGGGGCCAAAGGTGGCCCTCACATCAGTGTAGATAGGCCCCTTTGGATGGGAGAGGTTAATAACGAACTGAAGGGGGAAAAAAAGACCAAAATTGCCATTTCAAATTACACGGAGGTGTGCGGAGTGGGCCTCCGAGGTAAATCTTGTGCCAAGATAAGTCTGGATCGAATCCGGATCGAATCTCGAGTTCCTGCCCAATACCTAGAATATGGCATCACATTTTCTCTGGGACCTAAGTTCAAGTAATTAAAAAAAATACTCCGAAGGGAAATTGGCATAAGGGGAGTCCACCAAACTCGCACGTACAATATTTTCCACTATTTGTCTTTTCCCAGTTCCTTATTTGTTGGTTTCTCACATTCTGTCTCCCGCACCAGGAACCGGCCCCAACTCGCCGGTCATCCTCCCCAAGTCCCCCACTTTCCCATCCGGCCGCGGGGCGTGGCCCGATGAGTGCTCCATCTGCTACGAGAACATGGTGGACACGGTGATCTACGCCTGCGGACACATGTGTCTCTGCTACACCTGCGGCCTCAAGCTCAAGAAGATGTCCAACGCCTGCTGCCCCATCTGCAGGAGGCAGATCAAGGACATCATCAAGACCTACCGCAGCACGTAAAGGGTGGTGGGGGGGCGGCACCACGGACACCAGGGAGGGTCTGGACATCCGGGACATTTCGGGACCAGCAGCGGGGACCAGGAACGGCCCCGAGTCAGGGAAAACTTTCATCTTGAGGGAATGTGAATGGAGCCGTGGTTGAGTCGTCCATGAGTCGCTACCATTTTAATTGGACATTGGGCCATTTCCGTTGGACATGGGTCCATGTCTATCGGACATTCAATTGGTCTCCTCGGATCGAGTCCTGATTCTGTTACCCTCCACTCATAGAGATGGTGCTTGGAAGGATATGGAGGACATTTTCGACACTCTTTAGGTTGATTCTAGAAGTTTCCAAAGCTTCTTCTGAGACCATAGGGGAGGACAAAAGGAAGACCAATCGTCATTTGATTTGCTTTCAATTAATGTTTGAAATTCATAGCATCGGCGTCCATTTGCACTGAGGAAAATGGGGACTTTCTGGGCTCGCCGTCTCCGTAATAAATCAAATTTACGAGGTGGCCGAGTTTGGCCCGAGGGCTCGGAAATATGGTGTCAGCCTTATATGACGCCCCTTTTCTGGCTGAACCGCGGCCAAAACGAAGTGAAAAGGTCCTCAGTACGTCACAACTTGTGTCTGTGTGTGACTGAGGGAAGAGGACGAACCGGCGGGTTTTTTCACGTGGTCGCCGTGGGAGTTTTTTCCCTTTTGTTTGTTTTTTTTTTTTTCCCAGTGAGTGATGTCGTGTTTGAAGGCGGCGGGTACAGGGAAACACGCATGAGAAAACACGTGACGTAGGACCGTGACGGCGTTTGGATTTCTATACTCTCAAAGTTGGTGTACCTTCATGGCAGTCCTCTGGCCGGTCGTGGTGGTAGATGTGGCTTGGCGCTCCTGCAGCCCGCCGCTTGCTCTGCGCTGTGGTGTGTCGTACTGAATCTGCGTCGCCCTCCGAGAACGAGCCCCCGTTCGGAGGAGGAGGAAGCGGCTAATTGGCTAAAACCGTGACCCAAACACGGGACCCTGCGTCTCTGGCAAGCCTCGCGCATCCCTGAATTGTTGCGTAACAGGATATAATTGTAATTGGGTATGTCTCAGGGCCAGTTTTCTTTTCGTTCTTTCGTCTTTTTTAACGTGAATTATTCTCCC
Organism: Zeus faber; assembly: GCF_960531495.2. Lineage (NCBI taxonomy): Eukaryota > Metazoa > Chordata > Actinopteri > Zeiformes > Zeidae > Zeus > Zeus faber. Next base: position 6,877,852 of record NC_137191.1, read on the forward strand.
ATCTCTCCATCAACCCAACGCACTGTGACTTCTCACCACTGAGTCGAATCGACAGCTCCTCAAAAACAGCTCTCACGGGGGGCAGGAGCGGGTCAGGGCGGACCCTCGCCTCGGCGCGAAAACGGACGGCTCGCTTGGTTCCGTGCCGATCTGCGGTCCTTTTCCAGGACCGATCGCTAAAAATACTGTACCAAATAAATACAGGAATAAATGAACGCTGTGTCACATTCACAAAGGGGGGGGGGGGGGGGGTGGCACACAAATTCAAACCTATTTTTGTAAACTAAATATATTTGCAAGTGCAGGTTATTTCTCCGTTATTTATATGTAAAGTGAGTAACCTTAGTGACTTAAGCGTAGACCTTCGATCAGCAGCAGAGATCCTTCACTGAGAAAATACACGAGATACGGAATGATTTTATGATGTTCTCCTCGTCCAGCACAACACAATACGATGCCTAATTCCATTAAAAGAAAAAAGAACGGTTGATGTTTGATACACCCCCAGTTCAATACATATATTAAAAAATATATATATATATGATGATTATTTTTGTGACGGAGATAATCGACACACGGGGCTGAAATAAATCTCGTGCTGCTAATGGAGGTTCCCCCCCCCCCCATATTTTCCCCTCTTCCCACGAGCGCTACTGTTTGAAGTGTTAATTCAACTCTGAATGTTAACTTAAATGTATCTAGAGAGTTCAATTACGTATCGGTGTGGTTGAGCTGAAAAAGAAAAGGATTATAAAAAAAAATTAAAAAAAATTTAAAAAAGAGGAAAATTGAAAAAAAATTGTCTGGTTTTAAGGATTGTTTTCATTTATAACAATGATTTTGTCTGTTGTTGGGTTTTTTTTTGTTTTTTTTTCCTTGTTTATCCAAAAGTAGAGGATTCTTCCCCCCCCCCCTCCCATGAAACAACCTAAGTGTAGATTATCATGGTAAAGGTTATGTTGTACCTTGCAGCAATAAGACGTATTGCAGTGCACAATCACCGGATCCGTTGCTTTGGGGAGCAAGATATAAAGTAGGGATTCATTACAATGTTTTACGATATAATTTAACTGTCTGCACGTACCCTGTTCTTTATTTATAGCTCTTATATACAGTATATAGTTTAAAAAAAGAAAACAAAAAAACATGTTAAATGTCACTTTATAAAGCCTCCTGATTGTAATTTTAAATACTTCTAGGCCATAGTTGCTCTCTGGGATTTGACTGTGGTACGCTTTTTATTCTTTGCCGACACTCCGACCAAATAATGACAAAAAAAAAAAAAAAGTTTGTGTTTTTTTTTTTCTCCCCCCCCCCCCTCTCTTTAATTGCGCATATTCTTCGTGAAATTTGTGTGATTCCCTCGGTGTGAAACTGTGCAATCGTACATCGGCCTTCACGTTCTCCTCCGTGTATTTCCAAACCAATCAATCGTTGCTTATCGCGCTGGGACTATTTTGCCGATGCGTTGGACTAATAAATGGCGGATGCCGTCGCCTGCTCTGTCCTCACATACATGTGGTGTAAAGCACTCGAAAAGCCCCTTGAATGTCATTGACACTGTAATGTATTTACAGTTTATTTTTTATTTTTTCTTGCTGATTTGTTTGGAGCACATTTACAGACTCGCAGTCGTCTGCTTTTCCTCTGATTTTTCCGCGACCTTCCACCGGGACCAACAGTTTGACGAGCAGCGCGTCGGGACGTCGCCGGCGCTTTGTTTATCGAAGAACACTTTCTCACGCTCGGTTCGGCCGTTGTTGTGACACAGCAGTTTGTCGTACTTTGAAAAAAGCTTGTACTTTACTTTGTTTTCCATCCGAACCCATTTTAGTTTCCAAGTGTTTGTGAGCTCTTTTCGGTGTGAGGTGGATGACTGTGGTCAATAAAATTTCAAGATGTGTCTAAACTGTTGTGTTGTTTTTTTTCTTTTTATGGGGCCTCATGGGGACCCGGGATGATGACCAATATTTCAAACAATTTTTTTCCAACGCTCCAATGTTGGATGAGGCCTTTAAAGTGGTGATCCGTGAGATTCTTTTATAAAAACAAATCCCTTTTTTGACGTGTATCCCATATTTATGTTAGATGCACTTTGCGGGAAACAAACATTTCATGTATAACTGTTCTGCATGTGCTCCACTATATGCTGTTCCCGTTGTTGGTGGCGGGGTCCGCCACGCCCGGCAAGAATGCAAAGACTGCCAGAAGTGAAAGTCAGCTGCTTGGATGAACTAGTTTAGCTCTTCTGGGCAGTGAACTGGTGATACGGATGAAGATTCACAGCAAAGAACAGGAAATATCCCCATCACCGCCAGCGACAAGAAAAACAACAGCTTATCAATAGATGGTGGGAGTGATGGATTACCACTTTAATGTCTTTCCCCTGAGTCTATCCTTTATAGTGTGTATTAAGAGTTAAACCAAACTAGGGTTAGTTCTGATGTTGTCTGCACGGGAACATAGTGAACCATGGATATATATATCGTCGCAATTTCCAAACCATTATCCACTGGATGCTTTCAGGAAGCGCTTGCATATAAAATGCAGAACGCGGTGCCGGGTTTGATTGACGGCCTCGCCAGCAGCGCCGCCCGGCACCGCGCCCCCGGAAAACACCCCCGCTGCACCGTCCAGGGCTCGAGCCGACTTCGCCTTTCACCCCGAAACCCAAAGAAACCGAACGCCGTGCGGCCGTGCCCTTCCGCCGTGCGGCTCAAACGCAACGCCGAGTGATTGAGGGCTCTGGGCCATGGACCCGTCGGGGCCCCCGAGCCGCATCCAGCCCGGAGGCCTCTAATGGGAAGGAGCCAACGCAGTCTCCTGGCAGGACACGAAGAGCAGGACCTCTGTGTTCCGTTTGGAAATCCACATGCACTCTTTCAGGGGGCGAACTGCTTTTTATTTTCAGGAATAAAAGCGAGCGCTTTGGTTCGCTAACTTTGGTTCCAAGTGCCCAAGTGAACCCCACAACCCTCCACGTGGTCGAGGATCAATCAGTTCATCAGCACAAGACAAACTTTGCGCCGAGAGGGGCTTTGCCGAAGACGAGTGAATTATTCAAATGAGTCCTAGAGTCAAGGCCTTTATTTTTTTTTACCCAAATCCCTCTGCACTTCATCGATCCAAACTGTTTTCCCATTAGAGCTGAAAGCTTTTTGCTGGGCAGGGGTTTAACAGTGGCTCCACACTGCCATCTAGTGGACTTTTACTTTCACAGCACCCTCAGTCTGTATCCACAGTTTGTTTCTTATACAAAAGCTTCCATGTCGAATAATTATCATCAACGTGAATGATTCATTACAGTGTTATTTTCAGTGTTTTACTGTTAATGCTAGTATTTACATTTGGTAAATATCACATTGGAGTAAAACTACCTTTTATGAGAAGCTTTATAAGACGCCATTCTGATCAACTAATTTTTGTCGGGGTTTTCAATTAATATAATCAAGTGGCTTTGCCCGTATTTCGTATCGACAACAACACAAGATAATTTTGAAGCCGCACGCCGTGCACTGTGTGTTCCCAAGCCCCACGTGGTGCCATTTCTTCCCCCAACTCCCGTTTCTTCCAGCCGGTCGTGGAGAGGCATGAGCGATTCCGCAACCTTTTCGGTTGGGGATCCTACTGGGGAGGTGCTGGCGTAGGCGTGCATCGGGTTGATTTAGCCCAGCGGTTCTCAACACGGGGTTCCGGAAAAAATGATTACTAGTTAAAAATTCACCGTTATGTCCTTTGCGGGGCGTCGGCGTTCATAGAGAATGCCTGGGGAAAAAAAACGACCGCTTGGATCCTTGGTTTCACTGTTTCCTCCCCAACTAGAGCACAGTCACAAATCCGATCTCGCCATAAAAAAAAATCGGATCGGGTCGGGAGACAAAACCCTGCCAGGTGGGGTCCACGGTCTAACGCGGATCAAATTGAGGCCCTTTGAGGCGGAAAAATAAAAATAATTATACCCTGTAGAACCACCGTCGGCTCCGCGTTGGGTTCTCGGATGACGCGTTGAACAAAATGGAGCGGGTCCGGTTTTTAACAACAAAGATAGTACATTTAATAATGCTTCTTTTAGGGCAATGCGAGATACAATGTAAACATGTACAAGATTTAAAAAAAAAAACCAGAAAAAAACCAAAACAAAAAAAAAAAAAAAATAAAAATGAAAAGACAGGAAAGAAAATGTCCCGTTTTCCAATAAAGGAAAGCGCGTGTGCAGAGCGCGCTCCCCGGTCGAGAAAACACGGTCAGGAGAAGTGTGACGGTGCACTGTGTTACCGTGTTTAATTGAAGAGGCTTCTGAGCGACGCTGACTTATCAGATCCCCGTTACCGGGGCTCGGCGACATTCACGAGGTCCCCGGGCCCCACCGCCCCCCCGGCCGTCGCTTTTTGGAAACGAGGGACGTTCGCACGGCTAAACAGGATCTGCGTGAATGGGTCAAAAACAATGAAACCGCATGGCTATAGAACAGCACCACCTTCGGTCCGACTCCAGACGTGCGTGACGTCGCCGTGGTGAAGTGGACGTGACGGGCTGGTCGCAGATCAGCTTTGAGTCGTTTCAAGTGTGGGGCTCTTACAAAGCGCTTACAGTTCAACAGGGTTGTTCGGTGGGTTTGAGACACCGGGGGGAAAAAGGTGGCAGATGACATATTTCCACCGCGGGAGTTTTGGCGCACACACACACACACACACACACACAAGCGCACGCACACACACACACGCACACACACACACACACACACACAAGCGCACGCACACACACACACACACACACACTATTTTACAGAGTGGTGGCGGCGCGTTCGCCGCCTCTGTCGCCGAGAGCGCGTGGTCACGCCTTCCTTTCGACACAGCCCCGTTGGCCCCGTTGGTCCCGTTTCCCCGCGTCGGACAAATCGCTAATCGTCGGTGTCGATCGCGGTCGGGCTCACAGGTCCCCCCTTCAACCGCCGGCAAGTGAGCTCCCTGCCCACTCCCCCGTCGGCTTTTTTCCAGCATCCTTTCTTTCCTCCTTTCCCTTCGCTCACCAACAAAGAAACTAAAAGTCCGATCACCATCATGGGCCTCATCCACGAAACCGTCTACCGTAATGCCCTGAAGGAAAATGGAAATTCCAGGTTGAGAAAGCGGACGTCCTGTTCCCGCCGCGGGTTTTTGTCTCCGTCCGAGCGCCGACCCAGCGGATCCATGCATCAGGCTGAACACCCTGTGATAATGAGCAAATCCAAAGGTGACTCCAAATCCCAGAGTGGATTTCCTACTTCCTGAACCCGGATTGCTCACCTCTGGTTGATTTGCATAGGTGGACGCCACGGCGACACCGCAAAGGAGCGAGACAACCCGATGAAGACGTTTCCGCTCCGTCCCCCGTCTGTCCAGCCCGGGGGAGGAAGCACTCCGGCAAAAACACATTTCCAGGGCCCGGCGCTCTCCAGGGTCCTCCACTGTTGCCGTCAATCACCAGGCTTTGTTAACACGGGGGCGACGGCAGCATCAGGAATAAGAGGGACCAGGCCTTCGCGAGTGGGAACCACGTGGGCGTGAGGCCCCGCAACCGTTCAAACGTTTCGTGAACGAGGCCGATCGGTTACGCTTGAACAAAAAAAAACCCCTAAAAACCTACGTCCAATGACCCCTGAAAAACCTGCCGCCTACAGACACACACTTACTACCATCCTACTTCAGAAACCTTTACTCCGCCTTCCATCGAGCCCATGGGCTTCTCTGCTTCTTCAAGCCGGTTCCACGGTTACGTTCAACTAGTTTTCCGGTTTCCTGAAATTAGGAATTTTCCCTTTTCATCCCCGGTCGCCCTCTGCTCCCTCACACCTTCCAAGACAACATCCAATTGTAGACGCGGTTGTGATGGTGAAGTAAAACCAAGCACAAGATGAGTCCAGCTTTTATATGTACAGTATATATATATATATATATATATATATATATATATATATATATATATATATAGAGAGAGAGAGAGAGAGGGAGAGAGAAGTTACCTCCACCTTTGGAAATGTGAACTCATTCACCTCAGTTGGACCACTCAATGGCCGCCAAAGTTTTGTGGCCAAAGTTTTTCGGCTTGAAATTGTAAGTGCCGCAGTTCACTTGTTTCCAGATTCATTTGGGCGTCGAGGACGTGGCTTCGCAATTAAACGCCTCAAAATGCTCGAGTCTGGGGGATAGAGAGAAATCTCAATTACATGATGGAGCGGCTTCCCCAGATTACCCGTTCATCCAAACTCCGGGAAAGTTCATTTCCCCTCTCTCTCTCTCTCTCTGTTCTGTCATCTCGAATCCAAACCGTCTTCTGATCGTCTTCCCAAATTCTTCCCCTGGCCTTCAACTTGTCTTTTCCATAATCAGCGCACTATCTACCTCATCAGGACAAACACATCCTCTATATGGCTTTGAAACACACGCAGGCCCGCACGCGCACGCGCACGCGCACGCACACGCACACATCGACATACTCTCCAAACACTCCTCAAACTTTTTCCACTGAAGCCGCCCGAGTCTCTGGTTCCCGGGGCCGGACGGGTTTTTCTGGCTGTGTCGAGGGAGGACGCGATAGAAACACAGCAGGAGACGCAGGAGACGCAGGAGGCGTGAGCGGAGGAGGAGGTGGAGAAGATGGAGGGGGGGGGGGGGGGGGGGTGTTACGCAGGTAGCCTGAAGCACCAGCTGTTTTGGGATTAGGACCATCTGGGATTACAGGGTTTACCGGGAAATGATCACACGTGGAGGGGAGCGGGAGGGGAACCGTCTTCGACCGGCGGACCTCCCAATATGTTTCATAGAGCTGCTGTAGCCCTTAACCATGTCTGCTTATTGTGTGTGTGTGTGTGTGTGTGTGTGTGTGTGTGTGCGTTTGCGTTTCATCCGAGTGAAGAAAACACAGTTCCACTTCTTAAATAGGTGGCACGGTGCAGTGCACTGCTGCCTCACAGCAAGAAGGTCCTGGGTTCGGCTGGCACCGTGCTCCGGGCTGGTTATCTCCCAAATAGGAGCCTTTCTGTGTGGCGTTTGCATGTTCTCCCCGTGCTCACATAGGGTTTCCCCCACCAAAAACATGCACCCATCATGGTCTGACCAGCGATGGACACTCGTCCCCAGGCGCGTCAACGAATGCTGCCCACTGCTCCTGGCTGCCCCCCTGGAGGAAGGACAAGCCGGGGTTGGGTCTCTGGGTTAAATGCAGGGGCCACATTTCACCAGCACCATCCATTACATTACATTTAGCAGACGCTTTTATCCAAAGCGACTTACAATTATTCCAACACCGACGGACGCAGCCATCAGGAGCAATGAGGGGTTAAGTGTCTTGCTCAGGGACACTACAGCATGCTAGCAGGAGGAGCCTGGGATCAAACCAGCAACCTTTAGATCACTAGACCACCAGCTCTACCTCCTGAGCTACTGTCTCCTGAGCTACTGTCCTACTGTCCAAAGCGTGTGGTGTGTTGTGTGATAATTAAAGATTCTTCTCTTCTTCTTCTAAATGGCGTCCAGCAGGGCTGGGTTCAGAGACCGGTGTTGAGTTGGTATCTGGGACGGGCCGGATGCTTTCGGGTCTAAATCCATCCACGACTAAGGGCGGGAGCGGATCGCGGCGAGATGGGGTTTTTTTTCGGGATGTTTCTCGAAGGGGAGAGGAACCTGTGAAAATCAAGCGTAGCCTCAAGTACAAGCTGCCGGAATCGGAATCTAGAGCCGCCCCCCGCCCGACCAGGTGCTCAACCTGTCGTCCGCACCGACCGGCTCGGGGGCCCTCAAGTAAAAGCTCTTTCGTTTTTTGTTTCTTTTACAGCTCTCGTCTATTTTTGGGGCTGACTTGCGGCCCGGGGTGTGTACACGCATCTTGAAAGGCTGATGGGCTGAACCGCGGCGACCCCGAAAAGGGAGCCCTTCATCTCCGCGGCCTCTTGTTTACCGGAGAGGCTCCCCAGACGGTGCCTTCTCTGCTGGCCTACACCCACCAAGCCTCCAAATGTCACTCTGCGCCTGTTGACGGGCGGGGGAGGAGGGGGAGGAGGGGGGCGGAGGAGACGGAGGAGGTCTGGCGTGGCTTAAAAACAGTGGCAGAAATGTCAACAGGGATTTCTGCGTAGGCCCGCGCACACGCACGCACGCACGCGCGCACACACACACACACACACACAGAGACAGGACACACTCGGGGGTAAAGCGAAGAGAAGGGGAAGAAGAGACGGAAGGAAAGAACCACGTCAAGCTGTCCCGTTTCCAGGCACGAACGTGAGAGCTCAGAAGAAGAAGCAGTGCCGCGGCCGACCCCGCCCCCCGCCACCGACGCCGGTCCGAAAAACAAAAACGAAAGGGGTCGACGGGGGGGGGGGGGGGGGGGGGGGGGGGGATTCAGACGCGCTGCGATCGGCCGCCATTCAAATGAACAACGGTCGGCGCCGACGCGGAAACACGACGGCTGCTTTTTCCAGGTTTTTCCACGGCTCCTCTCGTAACCCATCAGATGAGAAAATAATTAAAAACACAAAAAAATAAAAACAACAGAAAAAAAAAAAAAAGCAACAGCACAGTTTGAAATGAAGCTCGTGACCGGCGGTAAAAACGGGGACGCGGCTGCCTTCCCCGCGCACGCACGCACGCACGCACGCACGCACGCACGCACGCACGCACGCACGCACGCACGCACGCACGCACACACACACACACACACACACACACACACACACACACACACACACACACACAATAATAACGCTTTTCGCCCCCCCCCCCCCAAGACATTTCGAGAGGTGTATTTCTTTTCCCCCACATTAACATTCTTTCTCTTGTCGAGGCGTGGCGCCTTATTTCCTATTGCACATTTTCTCATGGATACATTTCTCCGAAAAAAAAACAAACAAACTGAACAAAACAAACAAAACAAAAAAACAAACAAACAAAACAAAAAAACAGGCGGGAAAAAGACCATCCTGGCGTCTCCATCACCGGGGCGGCGCCGTTCCACCGTTCACCTGCTGTGAAAACCACGCCGTTTCCCATGTGAACCACGTAAGAGGCGAGCGTTGGAACTCACACGCACGTGATATCAAACCTTCTGGGCTTCGCGCGTTTCCCCCCCCCCCCCCCCCGGTCGGTTAAAACACGGGAGAACTATCCGTCAAGATGACGCCAGTACGGTCGTTAAAGGAAACAAACAAAAACAATAGAAGGTCAACAAAGCAAAGCCGAGAGAGACGGACGCTGCTCAACTCATTGATATTACGATAAAAAAGAGCTCGACACATTACATTTCCCTTGTGATTTCAACAGCGAAGAAGCCAAGAAATGTCATTTTGATTAAACAAAAGCGATATGCAATTATAATGTGCTGCAGAAAAAAAAAAATGTAGAGAGTGAATCAACACATTTTACATAATGCCGTCGTCGAGGGGGGAGAGGCAGGGGATGGACAACGTGTGTTCTAATGATATTCTAATTGCATTCAGACGTGATTTTGGAATTGGAAACGATGGGAGGCCACTTTGTAGAGGAAGATTGTCGATCCACCACCGGGTGTAAAGAATAGGACGGAAGAAAACACATACATAAATAAATTCTAAGTCAGGCATTATGTAAAGCACAATAAGGATGAAGGAAGTGCCCATGGTTTGCGAAAGTTGCAGCTCGCAGCAATAACGAAAATAATTAGATGTCATTTTAGACGTTTCAAAAAAAAAAAAATTAACGTCGAGTATAAAAGAATAATTATAAATTGCCACGAAAAAAAAGTTGAGAATGAATTTTAGCTGCACCGATATTTCAAAAAAAACAATTAATTTATGTACAGTTTGTGGGACAATTCACTGACCAGCAGTGCTCGGATTATTGCACTGAGGTAGGAAGGCCGCAGAGCCCCTGGAACGAGACAAATGCAAGGTGATTGCAGTGACTCGTGTGTACCACTAGAGGGAGATGTTTCTTAACCCAATTCTTTAGAGAGGATTCAGGATGGGAGAGGTCCTCAAATCCATCTGGAGTCCATCCACTCAATTGAGGTAAAAGGTAAAATTGAAAAAAAATTTAAAATACTCATTACAATTTTTTCAACGATTCAGTTCAATAAATAAAATGCTGGTTATTTACTGCACCTTTGCATTAATGCACGTCAACGACAAAAAATTAAAGTGCATTAATTCACAAAACAGAACCACTTCGTTCCCCGTTATTGTCCACGTGTGATCACACAGTAACAAACACAAACAAAACAAATAGTTTGCTAAATAGATAACTGCGATCTAGCACGTCTAATGCATTTTTTTCCAATACTATTATACTGTCCAGCAGAAATATTAATGAGGACTTTGGAGTTTAGCCCCGTACTGAGGACCAACACCATCCTTTAGAAAATATATTTCAGCAATCTTGAACATCAGCCGTTTAAAGTTTTAATTTTGGAGTAAATTTGGGGATCTGCCCGACTCAATATTGCCTTTTGGTGAAAATAATATTAATAACAAAAAAACATTGGTTGGTGATGGTAGGAATAATTTCTTGGGTTACTGGCGTACGGAGAACAAATCTCTGGATTAAAAAAAAAATAATAATCCTTTATCAAAAATAGAACAAAAAAAAACGAAAAGTCCATTGCAAACTTCTCTGGGTGTGGTCAATTCAACACTGCTCCAAACCCCACCTTTAATTTCCCGTTTTGTTTCCATACTTCTCCTAGAATTTGGAAAGATGAATCAAGTGCTTCCAGATATCGATACAAGGACAAAATGTTTATTTCCCGTGTTTCAGCTCAGACACCTCGTTTTGTAGGGTATCCTCTGGAGTAAAAAACATTTTATTTTCCCTCGATGTGACCATAAATAAATAATAAAGGAAGTGATATTCCACTTTGGTTTGATCACATTTTGGGCTCAAGTCTTTGCAAGTACAGTACATCCCTGGGAGATAAGGGTTAATTATTTCACCACATTTCCACTAACTCTACACGATTGGAAAAGCAAAAATATATACAAATTTAACTGATTCTGGAACAACAAAAAAAATAATAATAATAATTACAGTAAAACTAAACCTTTTGTAAACTAATCGACTAATAATTGTTCTAGGGCAGTAGCTCCCCACATGGTAGGAAATGTAACGTCTGGCTGTTTTACAGGGTTTTGGACTGTATCCGTCATCAAAGATTATGGCGTATTAATTAAAGACGCGCGTAATAAATGTGTTACCACGGGACTCGGCGCTAGAGCAGAGCCAATTAATGGTCTCCCTGGGGACAGACATCGCCGCCATTGATCCGACACTTGAAAGGGCGCAAAGCATTCGCCGGGAGCATCGAATATTCCAATTCTCGGCTGTCGGTGGAGAAAGGATGTCACAAGAAATGCGGAAATATTTCTCTAAGGAAGAGAAGAATGGAAACAAACACTGAGGGGAAAAAAAATTAAAAAGTCGTAATAACAACAGACAAACAGACAAAAAGGAAACAAGAAGACGAGCTTGTCTTTCATCTTGCGCGTTTGGACGCGGCGGGAAAAAAAAACGCCCAAGACCGGCGGCCGGAGACGCTCCCGGTCTCTCCTCCTCTCTCCGGGATATTGCATCGGCTTCCTCTGCGACGCACCGGCCTCAACCCCCCCCCCCCCCCCACCTCGCTCGACGGGCGGTCGGTCGGGGCGCGGCGCCACACTTTGGGGGGTGTCGGCGTACCCGCTCCGACGCGTAGGGGCTTCTAAGATTTGGTTGATCCACGGATCTGCCGCTCGGGACCTCAGGTCATCTCACTCTAAAGGCACGTATTTGGCATCAGTCACTGATAGGCAGGAATAAGGCTTGCTGTTACCCTGCTCCACTTATCTATGGTCTGATTTAATCCCCCTCCTCTTTTTTTTTTTTTTTTTTGGGATTTAACTCATTACTCCATCCGGTATCTCTAATATATTGTCGTTTTTTTCCCCCACTTTCTTTTCCCGGGACAGCCCGTTCCCATTTATTTTAGTCTCGCTCTCTCTTCCTGCACTTTGATCTCGACAGACCTCCATGACGTGTGTAATGTTTTAGTAAAACCAGCACTAAAAGTGTCTCTCCTGATAACGATTAAAACACCTTTTTTTCCTTTGTTTTTTTTTGTTTTTTTACATGCAGTCTTTCAGAATGTACATAGTTGGGTATATTGCTTATCGGAGTTCTGGGGTGACATTCTTAAAGCATGATGTGCACCAATGTGCTTGGAGACGCCATCCCGAGGGAGGGGGGTTGGTTATTTTTTCCGCTCTAGGTAGTTGGAGGGGACCCAGCCCTTGCGGGGCATCAGGCTGTCCTGCACCTGGCAGTACCACCATCCGTTGGGGTTTCTCTCCAAGACCTCCAGGCAGGTGCCCTCGGAGAAGCCCATGGTCTCCTCGTCCCCCCGGTAGTCAGCGATGGACACGTACACGTCCCTGCCCAGGTTGTTGTGGATCAGTTGGCTTTTCTCTATGGGTTTGGGTCGGACGGTGGACACGGGGATCCCGTTGCGTTGGCCGACCCTCCCCAGGGCCTCCTGGGCAGAGCCTGTGCTAAATACGGTGCCCGAGGAGCCCAGGCTGGAACGCTCAGCGGGCCTCGTCTGGCTTTCCACGACCACGTGCGGTCGCACGGTGCTGAACGAGGCGTTCCTGCGTACGCCGAGCGTGGCGGAGCCCGAGCGATAATGATCGCTGCTGCCCAGCGACTCGTTTCGCCTCAGGGACCCGGTGGTATAGTGGGTGTCCTTCGCCGGTTGCGACGTGGTCACAAACACAGACTGAGGCCTCACCGCTACCTGGCGTACACCGTTCCTCATTCGCACGCCTCCGTTGACCATGCCGGACGGCTTGGAGAAGCCGCCGGGAGGCTTGGAAGGGATGGGTGGACTGCTCCGCCTCAGGGCCTGGTTCTGCTGGCTCAGGCCCTGCAGGTTGATGTTGTTGAGGGCCAGAACACGCTGTTCATTCTTCTCAAGGCTGTTGGACTTACTCCCACCGCTGCCGTGCCCGTCTGACTCCGAGCCCCCCAGGTCCACCGCGTGTCGGACCGGCTCCAGGTAGTAGGAGGGCGCCCAGCCTTCCTCTGTGCCCCAGCGGATGTACCACCACCCGCTCTCCTGCTTCTCTTGAACCTCCACATCCACCCCGGCCGGAAAGCTGATCTCAGAGTCCTGGACCTTCTTATAGGCGTCCATGGTGCGGTAGAGACTGGGACCCTCTAGGTCAGAGTCGCCGCGACTCCCCTTGGAGTAGATGGAAGAGAGGTCAGAGGTGCTGCGGGAACAGAGCGAGTCCTCCGACGAGATGACGGACGCGGTCTCAGAGTCCTCGCCGCGGGAGGGTTTGAGGCTATGCCGAAGCTGACCCGTAGGCCTCAGCTGGCGCCTCAGGGAGGTTATATCCATCCTCTCTGGACTCTGAGGCTCTGATTTGGTGAGCAAAGGTTTTGGTCTGACAGACGGCTTGGGCTTGGTGGAGGGGCTCTGGCCTATCCTATGCTCTACCTCCCGTGTAAAACCAGGGGCTTTCCTCGGGACTCTGCCTGACTCATCCGACGAGGACCTGGGGCTGGTCTCGTGCGACCTGGTACCGATATCCATGTGCCTGCCCAGAGTCTGACTTCTCCGATTAAGCTCGGGGGTCACAGTCTTCAAGGGTCTTCCGGCCAAGGATGAGGATCCGGAGGGTTTGCGCGGGACTGTGGAGGAATGGTAACTCCTTGGAGAGTTGTGCCCGCTGGAAACTTTGGATGAATTTCCTTCATCTCTGCCGCTGGGCCTGAAACCGTCATTCTCATAGATACACTCCTCCTTGGCCACCTCTTCGGCACCTCCCCTGAAGGAGGCTCTCCGATGGCTGAAAACTGGGGAGGCCTTGCAGACCGGAGGGGAGGCCTTGCAGACCGGAGGGGAGGCCTTGCAGACCGGAGGGGAGGCCTTGCAGACCGGAGGGGAGGCTTTGCAAGCAGGTGGGGCGCTCCGGTACTTGTCGCCCACCAGAGGGCGCTCATCCTTCAGAGAATCTGTGTCCGACTCGCCTTCGCACCCGATGGCGGGTACGTCGTATTCCGGTTCCTCGTACACGGGCCGGCTGGGCGGCGGCGGCTCTGATGCTTTGGAGGCGGGGTTAGTAGAAGGGGGGCTCTCCTCGGCGTCCGGCTTCTTGACGGGAGGCGCTGGGGGCGGGACCTTGGGGCGGGTCAGTGTGCTGGACCGACGGCTGAGGTTGGGCTTTCTGCGCTTGTCGATATAGGAACAGGGAGCCCAGCCTTCCATTTCTCCAATCTGCACGTACCACCAGCCTCCAGAGTTCTTCTCGATCACCTACACAACAACAACAACGACAACAACAGAGAAAACAGAGGGCGGATATAAAAAAAAAGACGTTCAACGCAGTTTCATCATTGATTTCATGAAATACATTTGCATCACGTTATGGGGGACTCGCATTCATGAGAATAAATTAAATCATCTCCAAAATGTGAAAAGTGGATCGGTGCAATGAATTAGCGCAGTCACGTGAGGGGAAAATGTCAAGCCACTGATTAATTCAGCCATTACACTTCACATTTCAGATACAACGGCGCGCGTCATTTGAAGTCGACGCACAAAAATAATCACATCTCCCGTTATCTAGATGATCAAAACCGAGGAGGAAATCTCAAGGTCGCTCCCCCCCGTCTTTCTGGGGAGCGCTCGGCCGACATGCATATCCAATGAGCCCCGGCTGCCTCGTGTCAGTGGCAACAAATGTAGAGCCGGTGTCTTACATCAGCCTTTTGTCCTCCACGGAAACTGATGCCATCAGAGATGGAGGACTGGAATTCTGCGATGGTGTAGTACTCTGCTTCCACAGCAGGGGGCTCTGGTGGCTTGGGTAACTGGAATCCCTTCAGGGGCGAGAGCGAGAGAGAGAGAAAGCTGAGCTCCATATCCAGCTCCCGACATCATCTCAACATGTAATAGGTGGCTTCGATTTCACACAGAAGGTCCCTTGTGTCGAGAAATGGGCGATCGCTTTTTTTTTTTTTTCATCATCAAAACGTTGTTTCTCACCATGTTGTACAAGAGGGACTTCGAGATAAGCGATCTAATTGGTCGGTGACACATCTTAACCAACTAATCATTTTCAAGCTTTATGAGTTGCTATGCAACCTCCCGTGGTATCCAGGGAGAGCGTGAGTAATCCCCCTCGCCTTTTACATTCGCTGTACGTGTGAAAACGGTTCGGAAAGCATGTGTTTCAGAAAGCATTTTGGATAAGCAACATGATTAGCACCCGTGTACAGTGTACGGGTGCATTGATTAATGCCAAATCCATTGACACAGAAAAAAACTAAAGAACGACTGTAGGTGGATAAACTATCAACTTATTTTGCTGAACGTGTGTCTTACCAAGTGAGTTTCTCTTCTTGGCGGAGGTTTCTGTCTCAGATTGGGAGAGCCTGGGAAAAGAAGCGACACCATCTTAACACGTGGAACGTCTGTGTTTACCCATCAGGTGAAATGATGAGGCAACGTGTCTGATCCCGGGATGCAATGTTAGTAAAACAAGAAAAATGGTGAGTACAGTCAGTTATCAGTTTATTAGGTCAGATCAACAACCACACCCACAATGTCAGAAAAGACGTCACCCATAATAAGATCTCCACCCAAATTAGTGAAAGAAGTGAATATTTCTCCATTCCGACGCAGCACACAACCGACTTGACGGCTTACCTATGGCATCAAAGCCTACGGACAGGGAACATGAATGGACAAACTTTAATATCTCACCCAGAGGCGGAGCTTCCCCCTCTCAACACAAACACCCCCCCCCCGCGCGCGTGTTTTTTCTCCCCGGTCCGACTCACCGATTTCCACTCTGTGCGGCGCCACCCGGGCCACGGCGGGCGACCCCGGCTCCGCCCTCCCTTTGCCGTCGTTGAGGGCGGCGCCGGCCGTCACCCCCAGGCACGGGCTGTTGGAGCCGTAGCCCGAGGTGGCGCTCAGCCGACGCCCGGTCTCGGCGTTGAGCTCGGCGCTGCAGGGCATGGGGAGGCTGATCTCGCTCTTGGAGATGTGGCGCTCGGCGGCGGCGGCGGCGCTCTCCCCGTCCGTCTGGATGTCCTTCTCGCTGACGGACTTCTTCTGCAGCAGGTTGCTGATCTCCATGATGTTGCCGATGATCTCCACGGGGCCCGTCAGGGTCTTCTTGCGGGGCGAGAAGTCCTCTTTCATCTTCTTCAAGTAGGAGGCGGGGGCCCAGCCCTCCTTCCCCAAGTACCTGCGGATGAGCGTCAACTTCATTTGCCGTTTTTCAAAAAGAGCGATCGCCATGACGATGCCCCATTATATCCTCTTTTTCCACCGCCAAACTGAAGGGAGTAGCGTTTGTTAACTCACAGTTCTAGGAAAACGGTTGAAATGTGTTTTTTGGCGGTAATGGGAGTAAAGGGAGGAGGGACACGCCCTCTTGTTCTTATTCTATGTTTTCCGCGGCTGCCGTCAGTAATCAAACCATTCTATTTTCCCCGACTCCGCTCTGAGTGGGCTGTTTTCAAACTAAAAGCTTGACTGAAAACTCGAGCCAAAGCGTCTCCATTTGAAGCCGCCGAGTCCTGCTGGGTTTCCCCCCCCCCCGAGATTAATTCAAAGACGTAAAAAGCCGGAGTATAGCCGCCTCATCCATGTGCGCTGGAACCGCATGCGCCGTTCTGAGCTTAGGAGTAATGGTGAGTCTGGAGTGTGTCCATCTGATAACCCTAATTACATGCCCCCCCCCCCGGAACGTCCTCGCAAAGCTTTCACATAGAGACTCACTCTGATTTGCATAACCAATAGTTTCTCCCTCTCTATACAGGAACAAAAATGAACATATTACACTATTTAAATATGAATGAAGTACGGGTAGAGACTGCACAATATAAGCAAACACACGCTTCCCAGTCCATTACGATGTGAAATGAGTCACAGTCGTGTGATATCTGAAAGGCAAAATGGGGTTCCAGATTGAAACGGAGCCACCCGCCTGCAGGTGGGCCGTTTCCAGCGGGGAGGCGATTGTTTTCTGCTCCTCCATTTCCGAACAAACACCGACCGCACGAGGAGTCCTCTCATCCCGAGACGGACCGTGACCAGACTCGACTGCGCGTTGAAAATGGCCGACTGAGTGCGGCGTGACTCAGACGTGCATCTGGAGGGGGATTTATGGCGCAGCGCCTCTTAAAAAAGGACCTGCTAGGGAGCTCATCAGACCGCTGGAACCAGTGCTGTGCCTGTACACAGCACTGGTTCCCGCGATGCAAAAATCACCCCAGAACTACTGCTAAACTAACCACCCCAGCAGCGTTTGTTCATTCTGGTTGTGCGCCTGTGTGTGTGTGTGTGTGTGTGTGTGTGTGTGTGTGTGTGTGTGTATGAAAGATGCAGCTGGACAGCATGTGATAATCATCAGCAGCACATACCCCCAGGAAACTAACAACTGGCAGGAAATACACACTGGGTAAACAACACACATGTGTGCAAATTAGTGCACTCTCAAAACGCACGCGCACGCTCACACACACACACACACACACACACACACCATGCATTGCAGATTGGAGGACGCCATATGTTAATGGTTTCTCCCCAACACCATTACTTAGAGGAGAGCTGGAGCGAGGCCTGGATCACAACTGTGAACAGTGATGATGGACTCATCTCTCTGAGGAGCCTTTCACTCCGATTGTGGACGTGGGGGGAAAACAAACAAACGTTCAACTTTGGACGGACACCACAGAGTTTTATTGAGCTAATAATCCGTGGCCTCACAGGGAGGAAGGGGAGGAAGTCCGCATGGCTACCCTGAGAGCCTTGCACCGGATCGCCCGACACCGCTTCGGGCCGGCCGAGCCATTCGTTTTTAGTTTTTTCCCCGATCGCGGAAGCGCCGGCACCCAACTGGGGTGGGGGTTAGGGTTAGGGTTAGGGTTATTGTTAGGGTTAGGGTTAGGGGGGGGGTGGTGCTACCCTCGAGGTGGCCCGTTCGATCACAATTCTATTTCCGCATTGATCCTCCACGCCAAGTCAGCAGCAGGTCAACGGAGAGCAAACGCACCCCGCCCTTGAACTTTAGAACGCGACTCGAAAAGCGCGTCGCGATCCCAACAGCAAAGCCGCTGTTGGGCCGAGTGCCGGAGAGGACGAGTCCGACGGGGCTGCCGGGTTTGTGGAGCAGATGGTTCACCGTCTCCACCACCCGGTGCCCTCCTCGGGCCGCGAACAAAGGGTGGAGCTCCCGTCATGCGGAGGCCCCCCCTCAGAACAGCACCGCCCGACGGATCGCGGGTGGAACTCACCTGATGTACCACCAGCCCTCCAGGTTCTTCTGGATGACCTCCACGGTGACCCCTTTCTCGAAGCTGACCTCGTCCTTCCCTTGGCTGGTGTAAGGCTGTATTGTCACGTATTTCTCTTCTGCAAGGGGGGAGAGGACAAAGAGGGTGGGGGTGGGGGGGGGTATGAAAGAAAGAGGGGGAAGAAAGGGTTCAGCGTGACCGTCAGCGTGTTCATGCTTCAGGAAGTATCACTAAATCTACTTTGAAGGCTTCAAATCTTTCCAGGAGGCCTTATGAGGATGGAAAGTGCAGTGAGTGTGACCTACTTAAAGTGCTTTTGCTGTACCAACATAAACACAGCACGCTTACACAACTCTAACCCCCCCCCCCCCAACCCCAACCCCAACCCCCTCCACCACCACCACCCATCCCTCCGTCCAACAAAGTAATAACAAACAGCGCCCTCTGTCGTCTGGGCTGCAGCTCTTCCCACATCCTAACCAGGATGGAACATCCAGGATGGATGGTAAAGCCAACAACCCTGGAAACCCTCCACCTCTATCTCTCTCTCCCCCAACCCGGGGGGGGGCGGACGGTGCAAACTGGGTGGATTCGGAATGAGGAAGGAGAAGGCCGCCCGCTGGAGAGGGATCGGATGTGAGAGGGGAAAGGGGGAACGTCGTCGTCCAGACAACACAAAACAACAGATTCCAAGACGAGTAAAGCAGCTCGCCGCTCCGTCACCACGCTCCGCCGTCAGAGCAGTGTTTCGAGTAAAGCAGCTCGCCGCTCCGTCACCACGCTCCGCCGTCAGAGCAGTGTTTCGAGTAAAGCAGCTCGCCGCTCCGTCACCACGCTCCGCCGTCAGAGCAGTGTTTCGAGTAAAGCAGCTCGCCGCTCCGTCACCACGCTCCGCCGTCAGAGCAGTGTTTCGACTAAAGCAGCTCGCCGCTCCGTCACCACGCTCCGTCATCACGCCCCGTCACGACGCTCCGCCGTCAGAGCAGTGTTTCAAGTAAAGCAGCTCGCCGCTCTGTCACCATGCTCCGTCACCACGCTCCGCCGTCGGAGCAGTGTTTAGAGTAAAGCAGCTCGCCGCTCCCTCACCACGCTCCATCACGACGCTCCGTCACGACCCTCCGCCGTCAGAGCAGTGTTTAGAGTAAAGCAGCTCGCCGCTCCGTCACCACGCTCCATCACCACGCTCCGTCACCACGCTCCGTCACCACCTTCTGTCACGACGCTCCACCGTCGGAGCAGTGTTTAGAGTAACGGGAAGGCGACCTGTACGGCCACGTCCGACACCTTTATCACCCGTCCTCCCTCGCGGAAAAACCTCCGCCGGGGTCGTCCGAGGCCGACCTCGGCTCTGTTGAGGCGGCGGCGGCGCTTTTCTCAAAGGCGCTGCAAGACAAACAAGGAGGGGAAACGGCCTCGCCGGCGGTCTCAGTCGCGGAGCGCTGCGTCGCTAATGACGGAGCCACAACACAATGGGACACATCACACGGAACAATCTGCTAATTATTATTCTGGTGCACGCTGCCACCATCTTTTTAAATCGTTGTTGCTGCTCCATAAGGAGGCCAAAAAATTCTCGAGGAATCAACAGGACCAGGTGATTGTTGGACTGTGGTTCTACCAGACCGTCGGGATTGGCCAAATCAACGGTGTAATGGGAGGACGTATCAGGGTCTGTACAAGATGCGTCCGTACGGCATCTAATTCACATTCAAAAATGAAAGTCAAATTCCACCGGGCCGCGCTCCGTCTTTGGCTTTCAGACGCACACGATTCACAGACTGCAGCTCCAGAGCACCTCGAGAATAACCACAGCGGAACTACTGCTCCATGTTTCCGAGCAAAACGACGGCAAAACCAAAACACGGAGGAGAGGTCTGTGGATTTTTGGGAAGAGAGATCACTGTTAAACGCCGGATGTGAACGGCTGCAGAGACACTGGGTTGAGTTGAGCTGGATGAGGAAATGATGTGACCAGGGGTGGGCGGGACATAAGAAAGATGAATCAGGAGAAGAGGCGTGTCTGCATGTGGGTGTGTGTGTGTGTGTGTGTGTGTGTGTGTGTGTGTACTGACGCATGTGTTTGATTTCATTATTCAGGGTAAGATGAGAGCGCGGGGACTCCCACGCCTCTCCCGCCTGTCGTTCCAGGGCTGCTAAGGTCAAAAAACGCGGAACGTCTGGCTCCAGCAACTTCTTATGAACTCTCTTGACTTCCCATTTCTTTTCCACGGTCCGGGTCCTCCTGAACCCAACCCAAAATTTGCACGAGGCCGAGGACGTGGGCGGGTGACCGGGCTGACCGGCAGCACCCCGGACCCCCAGAAGGCATTGCGAAAGACAATGAACCAAAAGAGGGAAACCTGAAGAAGAAGAACCACAGAACCAAAAATCTCTGCATTTTACCACGCCAGTCACGCCGAGGAGACGGCGGAGAGGGGTGACTGGGTGGCCACCGGCAACAAGTACTAATCGGATCAGGAACCTGCTGTAAAACGAGCGCTCCCTCCGGGAGGACGGGCTCCAGAACAACAGGGCGGGAGAGAGTCATCTGTCAAGCCTCAGAATGTATGTCTCCGCCCTGCCACGAACACATGAGCTCATCTCCCAGTCAGGAGACGATCGACACCCTCCGGAGGGGTCAGGCCTCCGGTGACCTGGCCCGGCGGATTATGCGGGGTTTATGCGTCCGCATACACTCGCGGGGCGGCATGGACGCCGCGTCTGCCGCCATGTGCTCCCGGGGGGGGCGGGGGGTTCACGGCTGGACAGCTCTTTACTTAATGAGGCGTCGCTCATTGAGTTAAAAGTCAATACTGCGCATCCGGCGCGACAGGCGCGGGGGATCGCGGGCCTGTTTTCTACCGTCTATACGGTGAATGACACGAATTCTAAACGGCCCCCCTTTTTCTTTCTTTCTTTCTTTTTTTTCGCTCTCCTCCTCAAACCGCTTCTCAAAAGGCTGCGGGAACCCGGGGACACCCCACCCCGCCGGGCGGCCGCGGCCATCTGACGGGGGAACGCACAACATCTTATCGCAAGGCGCGCCAGACGGGGGGGGGGGACAACGGCGGAGGTGGAAAGAGCGAAATCGGGCTCGTGACGGCAACGCGTGAACCGGGTTTGCCTTCATCGACGCGGCTACGGGAGGAGAGGCTGCTGGACGGAGACGCGAGTAATAACTGGGAAAAACAACGTTTCCGTACCACGGGTCCCGGCGGCCGCGAGCGGCGGCGGCCTTCACGGCGGGATTATCTTTGGCGGTGGAAAGAGAAGGGGACCACGGCTCGAGAAGCAGTTAACTCGTACGCAGCTCGTCCAGAAAGAAGGTCCGCCGGCAGAAACCGCTCTCCTTTCTGCTTTCTGAAGCCCTCCCCGACCCGTGTGCGACGCGACTCTTTTTATTCTTTTTCCCCCCCCGTCGATAAAATGTCTCAGCCACCGAGCGCAGCCCCGGGGGAATAAATCATCCGGGGCGGAGGAGCTGGGGGGGGGGGGAACCTGACACCGATAGGCCGCTCACAGCAGCTCGCTAATTGAACTCCTGTCTCTCGGCAGAAACACCTCGGCGCAGACCCGTAGACGATCGGGATACGGGTTCTCCTCATGCGTTCATTTATATTTCATCCAAAACCATCCCGAGTGACATTTCGCATTGCGCTTTCAATTAAGTCGACCTTGACAACAACCAGACGGTTCCCGCAGCATATACTCATCGATCGTAAGGACGAGTTACTTTAAGCCTTAGAAGACATCCGGCGTCCGCGCCAGGCACGCTTCTGGAGAACCAGGCACCGATCTGACTATGGCTACGTGCGTTCAATACGCAGAGACAAAAAAACACGACAAAACAATATATAAAGGCAACGCCAGCGTGCAAGGCGCAGGGCGCAAGTTCGGAGTGTGAAATAGAAATAAACCAGCGCCGGGTGATATCAGAGCAGGAGAACACGGACTCCATCACTCCAGCCTCGCCCGGCGTGGGTCGAGCAAACACTCGCTAAGCCCGTGGTAGTACATTGGCTCGCGCCGCGGGCGGGCAGGCGACGGGGGTTTGCGTGCCCCAGCTCCAGTCCGGGCGTCACATTACCGACGGACTCGGAGCCAATAGTGCGCTTCCCCCGAGTGGGAGGTTGATGATCATCTCTGAAAAGCGGACTCTGGACGTCCCCTCGCTTCGCACTGAGCTCCCAGACGCTTCTCAGAGCAACCCGGCGTCCCACGGAGGGATAACAGGATTTCAATAAAATATGGACCCACAGTACAGTATGCATGAAGCCCCCTCCCTTGCAGCTAATCCCCCGGAGAGACTGTTTTTTTTTTTTTTGTTAGTTTTTTTTTTCCCTGGAAATAAACACGGCTTCTTAGTCAACTTGTGAAACGGGGATTACAAAACAAACAGGGGTCGGATTGTTGACTTTGCAAACGCGCGTCCTGAGTCACGGACGCGGTAGAAAGCACACGCCCCGTCCGGGAAGCCTCCTCTGATTGATCACTCATTCATGCCGCCGCTCCTCCGCGTCAGGCCGCCCGAGTCCGGTTTCATTACGACGACGGGAAAGGAGGGCAGGCTTCAGACGGGCTGCGCCGGGGTTTCCGAGAGCATCTGTTGGAAGCTCCGGGTAAGGCGGGCTCTAGACGGGCGACTTGACGACTGGAAATCAGGAGAAGAAAGCGACGACCCGCCTCCCGGGCGGAGGCGGGGGAGGCGGGGGTGGCGGTGGCGGTGGCGGTGGCGGGGACGCGGCTCCGACGTTTTTTTTAGACTTAGGCGCCGCTTCCGTGCCTCCAAAAAACGAGAAAAAAAAAACAACAGTTTCCCTCCTGCTAATCTCAGTGTGCGAGAACGCTTTCACATCCTCTGTTTTAGCGTTTCCCAAAGACTTGCTTCCAAAATGTGTGACTCATTAAAATCGAACAGATTCTAAAACAATGGGGAACTGGAGCGACAACCCCTCTGGTGCAATATCCTTTTGTGGCGCATGTACTTTCAGGCGCGATTAAAGCCTGCGTGAAGTGGGAAGCGTCGAGTAATAACACACAACACCGTCTGAATGCAGAGAGATGACTATTTAAGTTGCTCGGCATTAGGCGGCCCTTCCACGTAGCTGCTATCTTCATTCCAAACAATTCATGTCATTTCAAGCGAGAGCTTTCGGTTTGGCAAAAATTGACGCAGCTTTTACATGACCAAATAGAGCAAGTAAATAATTAAACAAGGCTTAAACTTGGCTCCGGTTGACAGAGAAGACAGAGGCTACGTCAGCGGCTGCATTTCATAGACATGTTGCTGGAACCCATGCAAACCACAGTCCTTTATTGGTCATCTGCGACCATGTTTTTTTCATGTTTAAAAACATAAAAAAGAGATGAGCACTAAAATATTTACAGTTGTTCCTGTGATGTATTCACATACAGTAGGACGTGACTTTCCATTGGCAGTAGTTTAAAGAATTTTTTTATTCATATTTCTTTACTTGCAATTCCCTCGATTTTACTGCAGAAAAAAAACACATTAAAGTTAACAAATTGCATCGCAAGTTTTGAGAAAAGCCGCCGCAAAAGTATTTCTGGTCGCGACAACCACATCCCAACTCCATGAAATCCTGCAGCGACTCAGCGGGTGTGGTGGAATTTTAACCCTTGTCGTCGTGACGGGGGAAGGACACTCATCATGGATGTGAATTAACTTATTTACCATGAGGCAGGTGTGTGGTGTATGAGCATGAAAGGGTGATATGGAGAACTTGGTGTGTGTGTGTGTGTGTGTGTGTGTGTGTGTGTGTGTGTGTGTGTGTGTGTGTGTGTGTCTGTGTATATGTATGTATGTCTGTGTGTGTGTGTGTGTGTGTGTATATGAGTATGTGTGTGTACGAGTATGTGTGTGTGTGTGTGTGTGTGTGTGTGTGTGTGTGTGTGTGTGTGTGTCTGTGTGTAGGTTTGTATGTCTGTGTGTGTGTTTGTGTGTGTGTGCATGCGCGCGTGTGTGTGTGTGTGTGTGTGTGTCTGCTGCAGTTGTGTGTTTGGGGTTTTTTTTCGTTGCCCGTGTTCACCTCTGCTCTGCTGTCGGTTGACTATGCCCCCCAGAGTCCAGCGGCGGTCCAGCCTCTTCAGGTGGGCCTTGCGTCTTTTAGTAACTGATGAGGATGAGGGTCAACATAAAGGGAGGGAGGGGGAGGGGAGGTAAAAAAGCATGAATTAGCAAACTGAACAAAGGAAGTACCGCCTTTGTTAGTAATAAGGCGCAAAATATTCCACGGACAGGCAGCAAATAATAACATGTTAATTATTCTGGTATTGTAAATACTTGGGCGGGACATTTGACGTTACAATTAAAGTCAATATAACTGGCTGAATAAGATGGCTGTTGGGTTAAATCAAAGCTTCAGCAGCGTGATAAGTCATTTATAGGATGACGAGGGGAGACGAGACGGATCCCCCGACCGGCAGCGAGTCTCCGAGCTCATATTGCTTCTCATCAAAAAATAATACAGTGTTTCCCATCTCCTTCGCTCCTTCACACACGGCTGTCAAAAGCAATAAGGAGACGGATTAAAAAAAAAAAAAAAAAAACGTGTGACGTGGGAACCCTGATTCAGGCCGACTCCGAAAAGGCTCCGTGCCCCTGTGTTTCCACGTCGGTATGAAGACAGCGCCTCCTCCTTTACCTCAGGAGAAGCTTTTCCTAACCGAGTCACAGAGTGGTCTGACTCAGTGGTCTGGAACTCCTTGTGCGTCGTGTCGTGTCGTCTCCCCCTCCCCTCCCCCCTCCCCCGTGGCGTGGCTGATAAATGGGCCCTTGCATGTGGTTATGTTTACCATTTCCTGCCTTGCGATGTCATTGTCCTCTCTTAATTCAATCTCCGAAGCTACGTAAAGCACAGGGACAGTAATGGGAGACATCCTTCTCCCTCGTCTTCCAGTATCGCCGCCCTCCCTCCCTTCCTTGGTTCCGCTTGGCATCGCTCCCTGCCACTCGGCCCGTCCCACCACCGCCACCCCCCCCCCCCACCCCCCGCCTCTCCAAGCCCTCCGCCGCCCCACTACCGTTGACCTCCTAATTGAAATATCAGTTTAGCATACGGCAAGAAGGGAAATGTTATTTCAGGGTAATTTTCGGAGGGCCGGCCCCGCATCCGTCAGTTCCTGTCGAGCGAGTTGGGCTGTCGCTGGAATTAGGTTACACAGCGCGCGGAAGGTAATGAGAGGCTGGAGACGGCAGGGGAGTGGGAGGGGTGGTGGAGGGTGGCGGAGGGTGGTGGAGATCAGAGACGGCGTGCCATGATGTCTGCAAACACCAAGACACTGAGCTTTATGGGAAAAAATGGGAGATTCTGACAGGGGAATGGGGTAAAGGCGAAAGTGTGTGTACGCGGGCTGTGTGTGTGTGTGTGCGTGCGTGCGCAGGTGCTTGCGTGCGTGCGCACTGCTCACATTTTGGTGTGCGGACTCGCACACGAGTGATGGAAGAGGAAAACGAGGCTGCCGGTAATGAGCATATATCTGGCAGGCGGAAAGCGAGCGCGTCCCCATCAACATAACAATGGAATTGAATCGGGCAGAGCGTCGCAGCAGCCCGTTAGTTCACCTGCGGGGGCTGCGAGACACCACCCAAGTTTGTGTCTCCCTGTCTGAGCGTCGGCGGGAATGCTCGCGGAGGATTAGGAAAAGCCAGAAGATGGGGGTTACTGGAGCTGCACGAGAACTACCAGCAGTATGGCATTCTGTGTGTGTGTGTATGTGCGTGTGTGTGTGTGTGTGACATGACACAGTGCCATAGGCGTGATCTCATGAGAAATAGTGGATTTTAACTAGATAGCCCAGCGGCGTTTCCCCTACACACTCAACCATTACGCCACGTCTGTTTCCATGGCAGAATGTAAAACACTGTGCATAACGTGTGTGTGTGTGTGTGTGTGTGTGTGTGTGTGTGTGTGTGTGTGTGTGCGTTAAAACGTTCGTTTTTTGGCAGGAGTTTACACTCAGTGAAGCTGAGACGGTGGTGTGTGTTTGCTTTTGAACAATACATCAATCCCCTCGGTCCGTTGAGAGGGAGCGGGGCTCACGGCGCTGCCGTGAAGCGCCGCATCCAAATCATCGCAGACCAGTCAAACTAACGCAGACCAGTCAAACCAACGCAGACCAGTCAAACTAACGCAGACCAGTCAAACCAAGGCAGACCAGTCAAACTAACGCAGACCAGTCAAACTAACGCAGACCAGACGGAAGAGGTCGTGACGAAAACGAGCCTCCCCGCCTGGCTTTCTGGCTTTTAGGGTTTCACTGTTCAGCGTCTCAGCATGTGAGAAGAGCGCAGACCGGGCCAGCGCAACATCTCCGGCGTCTGATGAAATCGGAGGCCCCGCTCATACCAGACATTTTTTTTTTTTTTTTTTTTGGCAGTGGTGAGTCACGCGGCCGGCGATAACGTTACTGGGTTTCTTCGGTTCTGTAAATGTGGGTGCGTTTGACGAAACCCCTTAGATGCGCACGAACCTTCTCCGGTCCTGGAGGTCCCCAGATCCAAATCGTCTCTGGTTCCATTCTGGGAGTCCAGGTACGTGGCCGGCACCCAACCCTGCTCCTCCACCGTGCTCACAAACCACCAACCTGGAGGAGGGAGAGATGGAGAGAGGGGGAGAGATAGAAAGAGAGGCTTTTAAGATTCCTTTATTTGCAGTAAGTCATGTCACAACAGCAGAGAGAGAGAGAGAGAGAGAGAGAGAGAGAGAGAGAGAGAGAGAGAGAAAGCGAGAGTGAGATTTTTTTTTTGATTTTTAAAGCATCCTTATTTTAACATTGAGAGCGAGAGAGAGAGAGAGAGAGAGAGAGAGAGTAAGTAAGTAAAAATTTATTTATATAGCACCTTTCCAACAACAAATGCAACTCAAAGTGCTGTACAACAGCGCATTAGAAGGTAAAAGATTAGAGAGAGAGCGGGAGAGAGCAAGAGAGAGAGAGAGAGCGAGAGAGAGAGACTTTTAAGATTCCTTTATTTGCAGTAAGTCATGTCACAGCAGCAGCAGAGAGAGAGAGAGAGAGAGAGAGAGAGAGAGAGAGATTGAGAGAGAGAGAAAGAGAGCAAGAGAGAGAGAGAGAGAGAGAGAGAGAGAGAGAGAGATGGTGAGAGAGGGAGAGAGCAAGAGAGAGAGCGAGTGAGCGTGTTTTGCTTGGATTCAAAGCTCGCTGACACCGCCAGAAGACGCACGCCCCCGACAACATAAACGGCGTCACCGTGTTTCTCCAGCCTTTAACTACGGCACGATTCACCGCAGACACGCAGGGGCTGGGGCGGCTGCTTCAGCATAGATCATTGCCTTCAATTTAGTGGGTGATAACACCGGCGGATCTGAGGTGGAGCAGCCGGGGGATGGGGCTTTTTACCTCCAAGGAAATGGGGTCTGTCGAGTCTGAACCAGAACCGAGTGCAGGACGAGAGAGCGGGACGCCAGCGAGAGAGGAAAGAAAAGGCACTGAAAAAAAAACAAAAAAAAAAACGGTCGCATGGCCACCGTGCGCTTGACCCTCGACTGTTTTAAAGACCTTTTGACAGCTTCTTCCTTTCTCCACCCTGCTTGCCCACCACTGGACAAGCAGGCCGCTGACGCACCATGATGTCCGTTATGTTGTGCTACTATTTGTACTGCTGCTGTCTTGGCTCCATGGGAGGACCCTTGATCACATCCTCAATCCGACAGGAAGTGATCGATCGGGTTTAATTCCACCGAATAAACGGTGTCTCCACCGCACCGGGCGGCAGGGAGCGTGGTCGGACTGGTGGTGGAGTACGGTTTAATCCCATGACTAACAACCTTCAGGCCGGCTGAAGCGCCCTTAAGCAACGCGTTGGATCAGGCAGACTGCCCCCCCCCCCCCCCCCCCCCGCCGCTCTGAAATCTCTGCTGGGTTGCTCAAGCCTGAAGACATTTTCCCCCGTGGGTCAGAAGAAAGAAATGTTTTTCCGATGACATCACCGTTAGTGTTGCCCCCGGTTAAGGCGGCGCTTGCTTTGCCCCGACTCGACTCTGACGGGGCAGGTCACGGGGAGATGGCGCCCCCGTCGACGCCGCTCTGCGTCCGACACGCCGAGCGGAGTGCGGGAAAACACCCCAGCCCCGGCACTCGCCTGAATAACAACTGGAGGAAAAGCGGCCGCATCGATCGCATTCCGACGTCCGGCCGGCGTCGTCGTCGTTCGGATGCGGAGGGAGTCGGGCAAGGTTTGGAAGGCGCCCGAGACCCGACGCGGCCCCTCCCCACCGTACTACACTGTAAAAATAAAAGGGCCGTCGTCGCCCGTTCGCGAGCCGCCGGGGCCTGCGACTGAAACGCTGCCGGAGAGCGACGGCCGTAAAAGGGGCGAAAAGAGGCGTCAGAGGTGGTGGTGGTGGTGGTGGTGGTGGTGGTGGGGGTGGGGGGGGGACGCGCGCGGCTACACGTGGCAGCGGCTGCCCAGTGCGACCGGCTCTCACGGCACCAGCCGCTGGAGAGCTCCAATGGAACATTTGCGGTTTACGACCTCTGACTCATTTGGCAATCACAGCCGTGGTGGCTGTTAGAGAAAGGGGGGCGGGGGCGGGGGAAGGGAATATTGATAATTGGGTGGATCGGAGTGGGCGTCGCTTTCGGTCGCAGAAGAATGTTTCTCCATGTAGGATGATGTCAAAGCTCCCCTCGCCACACATCGCGGCTATTTCGGGGACCGGGGAGAGGGCGCGAGAGCTGTGAAGGCTGGAACATGAGCCAGGAAGGCCGAAATGGAAACAGAAAAAGAAGAGAAAAAAAAAAAAGAAAAAGCGAATTCTTTCTCCACGACTACGCTGACATTACGGCCCCTGGCTTAAAGCCGGGGCCGCATTACGTGATTTTTTTTTCTTTATGATAAAAAGATGGGGCGTCGCACACGTAACGACTGACATTTGCTGATTTTCAGTCTCTTCTGTCTTTGAGGAGCACGAATCTCAAGATGGAGAACAGACGGACGTCGTACTGGTGGTACTCCAGCACTGGCCAGAATGAATCTTCCAGCGAGAGGAAAAAATATCTCGCGATATTTTATTTTTTTTTTTACCCCAAAACAAACATGGATGGCGTTCAGCTCGCCGCTGTGGCGGTTGGTGGGCGGAGGCCGCAGCGCCGACATTATCCACTAATTAGACCCTCATGAGTCTCCGCGATTGCACAAGTCGCTGCTTTCAGATGTCCACACTTGCTGTTGTGAAAATTGCCTTTGGGATTTGAGGCTTTCACGCACACACACTGAAGGATTTTGGAAAAACTAGCCCCAATAAAGTCAAATTGTTTTCGGATATAACTCTCCCATATGACTTCGCTACACGCACTGCCTTTTCATAGCCGTCATGTTTATTATTGTTTTACATCATTTTCAGCGATCAGTTATCCCTCAAGAAACATTTTGCCTTATGAACAATATTGTTTTTCCTCACTTGGTCCTGTTTACCAGCCAAATAACACATGCTTAACAGCCCGGAATTGTTTAAAAATCATAGTGATAAGAAAGTGAAATTCCGATGCGGTTGAGAGTCCCAATGGGTGGGGCGAAAAAACCTTTGGAGGCATGGAGGTGTTTAGTTTTGAACCTATGGTCCAATTTTCATCTTCTATCTTATTCAAAGGGCCAATCTACACCGATGCGCAGGCCAGGTTTGGCCCCGGGGCCGCCAGTTCAACGGGCCTGATCTACACCAATCCAAGATACCGACAACCCAAAAAGACGCCCCGACCAGGCGGCGCCAAGTTAAATGACGAGCAGAGGAAGAGACGACGCGGGGAAGCGCTCGGCCGAGGAGCTTTACCGGCCCCACGGCACCGGGGTCCAGGGGCCTCCCTGCATCCACATCCAGTAAACACACCGAGGCCCCTACCACCCTCGGCGTGGCGGCGCAGGGAGTGGCGCCTGGGTCAAACCAACATGCCAACAGGTAGACACACAAGAACATGAGCCAAAGAGGGACAAACATAAGCCTTACAGTGCAGTCTGGCACTTACTGACCCCGGCCCCCAACACGGGTGAAATAGTGTCTCAATTAAACCTACCTCCTCTGACTGTTCTAACCCAGCCACCTAACGGCGCGCGCACGCACGCACGCACGCACGCACGCACGCACGCACGCACGCACGCACGCACACACACAGAAAATGAAATAGTGTGTGTGTGTGTGTTCCCTAGCCGCGCTGTGGGTCCAGCCTTGGCAGACAACACAGGGGCTATTTCAAGCCGGGGCACAGTAGCTGTAGTGTAGTCACTCGCGTCCTCGAAAGCCTCAAAGTCAGCGCAGCGTCCTGAAGACGCACCGCGTGCGCTGCCCGCTGCTTTCTGGCTCCTGTGCACGCGTGGACCGACAGCAGTTCAGAGTCGTTTGAGCCTTTAAGATTCAATTTGGAACATGTGAGTTAACGGCTAGATTAGGGCCGTCACAATCATTACATCAACCCGTCGCAAATTATTTGAGCAGATTGCACTTTTTTTTTTTGTCACATTTATTCCACAACCATTATGTTTTCCAGGCAAATTTCTGGGGGGTTTTAGAGCAATTTTAGAACTGTCGCAGTAAATAGAATGTGAATTCGGTGAAATTCCATCGGTTGGATTTGAGGAAAAATCCTTTCTATGTTCCAATATTCAATGCAAATAAATGGCCCGTCTGCAATAGGTACTGAATACATATATTAATACGCCGGTAAAAGTTTGACTTTATCCGGAATGGACAAAAACAAAACGAGTAGACAAAAATTTCCTGAAGGTGCCAGCCCTGGGAGATATTGGTTCTCAGATCAGAGGCGCGAGTTTGCGTGCAGGGCGGCCGGGTTGAGCGTAAAATTGGAAGTGACACCGCGGCATTTACACGGCGCTCATTAAATATTAAGCCGCGGCGCCGGTGCTTTGATGGGTCCGACGCGCCACACTGCGAGGACCGCGACGCTCAGTATTATCTGTCAAAATAACGGGAGCATCAAGGGGGTCCCACACAGCCAACACAGCTAAATAATTTGATCCGTCCTCCGAGCCAGGAACCTGGAGCCGCCGCCCCAACCGCATTTGTCCGCGCGGGAAGGAGCGGAACGAGGACCATCAACCTCTTTATACTCAACATTGCCAAAAAAAATAAAAAAATCTACAAAAGCAGGCAAAGAAAAATATAACTTTCTTTGGACAAAAGTGACAAACGCTGAATGACATAATGTAACGTAACCGAGACATTGTGTAGCTGTCTCAACACTACTGTGCTGTGTATGGAAAAAAAAGTGCATTTGGCTGAACCCTCTCCCCAAAAAAATGATGCACTAATAAAACACGCTTGGTTTGAGTCGACCCAAACTCAACACCCCACAGACATTTCTGAGCAAACTACATCTGTGTGGCTGCTAAAGGTTACGGAATGGTTATTGCAGTTTAAGTCAACACCGTCTATATGTTCGAGCAACTTGGAGACGGCAACATGATCTTGCGATATGGGGGTCCCCGGACCCGGCGTTGACAAACCCTGCCGCCGGGTCCCTCATGACCAGTGGCTTTCAGTTGAAGACGAGGACGAGCCTGCAGAAGTGAAGAAATAAATTGACCAAAAAACATCAACAGACTCAAGAGGACACTTCGCGACGACGCTGCAACATCACGGGTAGGGCGCGGTTGAACTCTGCCCCCGCGGCATGCGGTTGCAGACACGGGTGGGGTTTGCAAGCTGGGAGCCTGCACACAGCAGTGATAGGAACAGCCTATGGGGGCCGTACGAGGCACATGAGGGGTTTTTACGGCCTGATTAGGGAGAGGAGAGCCAGATCCACCCGCTTCCGGAGGTACCGCCGCTGCTCTGATGTGCGGCGGAGAAGAAGATGCATCCATCACCCGCGCTGACGGAGGCTGGTGGATGTTTGCCTAGTCAGCTCCGAGTTCCAAATAGAACACTGTAGGAAGCAGGAGCAGATTTTGTGTGTGTGTGTGTGTGTGTGTGTGTGTGTGTGTGTGTGTGTGTGTGTGTGTGTGTGTGTGTGTGTGAGTGAGTGTGTGTGTGTGTGTCTGTGTGAGTGTGTGTGTGTGTGTGTGTGTGTGTGTGTGTGTGTGTGTGTGTGTGTGTGTGTGTGTGTGAGAAATGAAGACAGACACTCGGAGAGGTGGGGAGAAGGTTTCTGTCAAAGTATCTTGGGATGAACTCATCTCCATTAACTGGGAGCTGCCCATTAGCAGGCACCGAGGGGCATTACGCCTCGCAAAAACTTTACAAAAAAGGCTGGCAGCTCCTTCCCTGCTGTCTCCCCTGTACACACGAACGCGCGCACACACACACACACACACACACACACACACACACACACACACACACACACACACACACAGCTAGACGCTCCATCATCTGCCCAGTGTGTGGTAATGTTTTAACAGGACTCAACAGTTGCCCTATGAGTGCGCGTTCACACCAATCGATTTCCTGCCAACATCAGGCACCTGTTTTACATAGAATCCACCGGGAAGCGTCTGAGCATCTTGCGGCCGCTCGTGAAGAAAAAAATAAATAAATAAAAAAGCTGCCTCCGCCTACTTGTTTGGCAAAGCGGGGCGCTTTTAAAAAGTCCAAATTTTACAGCTACCACAACAACAAAGAGTCTGTTGTCATGGATACAACGTGTGTGTCACATGGGAACCTTTTTTCCCCCCACATCGGCATAGAAAGTGCCGGAGGGCGGTGCGGTCGGCACAAGGGGCCGGAGCCCCTTCTACTCTGGGGACATGGGGGCCGGTAGAAGACGAGAAATGGCAAGCGGAAAGACAATCGCACCACCCCCGGAATGTGCGCTCACGCACCCTTTTTGATCGAGCAGAATAATGCAGCTCAAATACTGCAGCCAGGATTGGCGTCGAAAGGAGAAATATCTTGGCAGTGGATGACAACAGATTGGGGTTGAAAATTAAAGTTTCACTGAAAAAACAAAAAAAAAACATTTGGCATTGAGGAACTTTAATGAGAGAACAGCGGCCTGGAGAGCTTCAGGAAACTTAGCACTACAGAGTAAACATGCTGGGGAGGTCCTCCAGGCACCAAATTCATTATCATTTTTTATTTTTATTTTTTTAACTCTGTGCTTAAATGGAATCAGGTTATGAAAAACTCCCTTTTTCAGTGCTTGTGCACGTACATTTGGGTCTCTGACGGGCCTACTCACACACACGCTGTGAAATAAGACAACGCGGTCAGTTGGTTGTGGCGTCCCAGAAAACATGTGATTCAACAAGCCGTTCGGATTCGTGTCCCCTTCCTACATCACAATGTGACACATTAGAATTAGAACCGCCCTCCCATCTGTGTCACTCCACCCACGGCTGGAGAATAACCAGCGCCGCCGGGAACCGCTCTGTTGGCTTCACAGACCAGCACAAATTTTTAAAGGAAACAGGAATTAATACCAACTGTCCGTGACAAAACTGCAGAGGGAAATAAATCTGTATAAATAGTATAAATAAATCTGTTGTGTGTTTCTTTTTCTAAAACAAAAAACAAAAAAGGTATGTTGGAGGTTGACTGTAGTCTTCACCGTGCGAAAACAGAGTGTTTTTATTGTAGAAGTATTTATTTTATTTTATTTTCCGAAGTTTCCTAATAGAATGAAACAAAAACAAAGCCCCGTGCAGTGTCCCTGTGATAGAAGCTTACAAAAATGCACAGGGATAACATTTCAATTAGGAATTATAAATAGGGGGAATCATAAATATATATTTTAATATGTGTAAATCATCCGTGTCCGGCCACGGAAGTGGGCACAGCTCCCCGTCCGTACCGATCACGGAGAGCTGTGCCCTGTTCATATTCACTTTGAACAGCTGAATCCGATTACACTGTTAAAATTCTCAGTCGGGCAGAGCCGCTGAAATTATTTATAATAATCGGGCACACACAAAAGAAATCCCCCGTATGGTTTAATGGACTGTCCCTCCCCCTCGCTCGCGGCGCCCAAAGCTGAAGTGATGAGCGTAGCAACTGAAAAGTTTCTCCAGAAGCCCTTGAACATAGTAGGTGATAATGATGATAACTAAACAATTATTATTGTGTTAATATTTCATACCCTCCTGTAACTTTCGCCAGAAAAAAAATTAAATACTATTGAAATAATATTGGTGGACTGATGAGGTGGAATTAGTGAAAGTTTACGTACTTTATAGAACGGAACACTACTACTCATGCTCAAGCCCCATTGGCTCACAGAACTAGGGGCCTGGCAGCTCATTTACAATTAAAGTGGCACAAACTGAAACAGCCTGTCGAGAACAGGAGAGTTATAGAGGCATGTTAGAATGCAAAATCTGAGTGGTATTTTCAGCAAAAACGACATGTTTTGGGGACCTCAGAGACCTATTTTAACCTGTTACAAAGGACTGTTATAGGTCCCCTTTGTACATCAAATCATCAGCTATTTTAATGTTGTTCAATTGAAAGAGCAAATGTAATTTATTTATATTTTTTTAAGAAGGCATTTGTTTGAGATAGGTGCTAATTAAAAAAACAAAACAAAGAAAATTATTTGTATTCAAAATAATTATCTGTTCATTGTAATAAAATTAAAAAAACTTTACATGAATGTTGCACCCTTGTTATGACCATGACCTGACATTATGAGTGCATGGTTAAAAACTAAATGACTGTGCTACAGGCAGTTCCTGTTCTGCCCAGCTTTTATTTTTTGCTGCCAACATCAACTTTTTAAATAAATATAAATAAATGCATTTATGGACAATTTCATGGCCAAGGTTTCATTGCCAAAGCTCTGCCCCAGTTTGAGTCATGGCACACGCTGGCACAGAGAGCTGGACTGGCTCCTTCACACGGTATAAAATAATATTCTTTAGGCCAATGTCAATACTCAACTCAGTATAAAGACAGTATAAACTAACTTTAAAATGCAATTAAGTCAATATCAATCCATCTTTCCATCTATCCATCTATCCATCTCAAGATTAACTTTATCCAGTGATATTAGCATATTATAAATTAGATTTATAACTGAGTCATTGTTAATCAGACTCCCTCAATCTTGGGCATGTTGCTTGGGTCATATCACAGTTAAACGGTTGCAATTATGTGAAAGGGGGTTAAATTTTGTAAAATATTATTGTAAAATATGGTTAGAAATGGCAATGGTGAGCTTTTACGTTACATATGGTTAAGTTCTGGTATTGGTGTGGCGTGGTTAAAGTCAGGGTAAGAATATGGAAGGGCTGATGCCAAAGTCAAATGCATTCAAATGACAATTACAGTACAGTGAATGTTTAAATGTTTTACTTTTTGGAAATGCCTATAAGCCAGCAGTCAAAATGTCACAGAAAAGTCGTCTGTGGCTTGGCAGGAAAAGGGATTTCAAATCAACAAAAATGCATTTGGGTGGAGCACAATCAATAAAGTGACCAGTGAATCACGGTTTAATAAAGTTATGGCTGACCTAAGCAGGGTACAGTAAAAGGACAAATGCACTCCCTTGAAGACGGAGGGTAAACCACAAACATTAGTTTATATTACATTATATTACATATATTAGATTATATAACATATAACCTAATATAAATTTAAAGATGACTTCATGTGTAAGTAATTTGCAGAGGACAAAAGACAGCAGCATTTGAGGACAAATTTCGGACACTCCACCACATATCGTCTCGCTCGGTTATGGATGAGGTCACAAAGGCGAGGGTTTGGGTTAACGTAAAACACAGGTGCCTTTTTCGGGAGGCGCCCCAAGCTGAGATGAAAGACTTTGTGGGTTCCACACAAATACACGTAGATTCTTTTGAAATGTGATGAATCGAGCGCATGGCCGGCCATGGAAAAACTGGAGCCCGGTCGGCCATGACCGGCCGGGTTGGGGGACTGGGTGGGGGTGGGTGCGGGGCTCAGCGGGGGCAGCTGTGTAAATGGACCAGCGTAGGGGAGGAAACATACAAAATCAAGCACAGGCCTGTAATGAAGTGCACACCGTGGACGCAGGGGGAACAGGACGCACGGTGGGAGGGCAGACTGTTGTTTCAACCGGTTTCAGTCATCGCGCCTTGCCAGTGTTCATGGATGTGCGTGTTTGATTGTGTGTCACCGAGATGAGGAACTGTGACGAGCAAGAAACAGAACCAGTGTGTTCTAAGTTCAGGCCTGACTCACCTCCAACTTCTAAATCAACTCGTGTGTCCTAAGTGTTCTGTCCGTCATTAAGGACACCATTGAGCTTCCGGTGCATCGCATCTCTGATCTGATCTCAGCTCTGTCGACACACTGGTTTTTAACCAATTTTGCAGACGCAGATAATCCATTAGGGGGGCGGTGGCGGTGCTTAGACCAGTCGCCTCACTGCAAGAAGGTTCCGCGTCCGAACCTGACCGGAAACTTCCTGCGGGGAGTTTGCATGTCCTCCCCAATTTGTCCCTCCTTGCTTTCCTCCCTCCTCCCGCCCTAAAAGTCACCCACGTCCCACCGCTGCTAAAGGATAGGATGGGTCAATGCCCAGGACAGATCTCCCCACAGAAAAATAAAAAATAAAAATTCTTCTTCTCTCATTTTATTTAACATTTATTTCACCAGGGACAAAAAAAATAATAATAATTTCGATAAAAAAATCTATTTTTCAAGAGTTCCCCGGCCGAGGCAGGAAGCCTCGTCTTAACATCAATGGCTGCCATGGTGATATCATACACCGGATGTACACATGCTGCTGTATAGTTTAGTGGAAATACATCGGCACCACCTTGTGCAGATAGCAAATCGGAGTTCCTTTCAACACAAAGCCTGCGCAAGCCATTATCACCTACTTCTCCCTCAGATGGTGCCGTAAGTTCTCCATGAGCGCCGTGGGGGAGGAAAGCAAAAGTGTTTGAAGAAGAAGTGTCGAAAAAGTATTACTTGGCTACAGCGTTTGTCTTTTTCCTCACTGTATATATTGGCATTTTTTGTGTTTCCCAGTCCCATGTACTATATTTGGCATGCATCGCTGCACCTTCGACCAAGTCAAATTCCGAGGCTGAAACCTCATCCGCGGCGATGTGGGAGAAGAGGTTTCTGATTCTGGTTTGAATCGGGGGCAAAGGAGTCGGAGCGAGCCAGCGCTGTCAAAGTATGGAGAGTGAGAGGAACAGGGGCCGGCGGAAAGTAGGTGAGATGTGTTTGAAAGAAAGAAGGAAGGGAGGGGGAGAAGGAGAGGGAGTGGGCGAGAGAGAGAGAGAGAGAGAGAGAGATAGAGAGAGAGAGAGAGGGAGAGAGAGACAAAGAGAGGGAATAAAGACAAAGGAACAAGAGGAGAAAGTTCCAACAGATGTCTGGCCGGGGCTTCAAACACACTCCCCGTCCAAAAACAACGGTCAACACTTTTCTTCCTTGCTTACTTTCTGATTTTGGGGTGTGATGGACATGCCTGTTTCAGGACACGCTGCTCGGATACGGTGCGTGTGTGTGTGTGCGCCTGTGTGCATGTGTGTTTGTGTGTGTGTGCGTGTGTGTGTGTGTGTGTGTGTGTGTGTGTGTGTGTGTGTGCGCGCGCATGCGTGCGTGGGTGCGTGTGTGTGTGTGTGTGTGTGTGTGTGTGTGTGCTCGGGCCTGTAATTGAGAGCAGATTGAACAAAGAGCAGAGTGAGTCTGGGACACAGAGCTGGCCTGTTCTGATTTCTGCAGAGTCAGCGGGAGCCGTTGGACCCCGAGACAGAGGGAGCTTAAAATAGCGTCGCAGCAAATATGGCGACATAAAACCAGCTATTAAACTCTTATTATCAAGCGCCGCGGCGGCCTCATTAGGGCGATTTGGGGTTCTGAGGAGGGGTGACCAACCGGGTTTTTACGCGGCCGGAACGCACTCCATCGCGTTGAGCTTCGCTGAGACGCACCCATGACACGTCCGCCCAGAGTCGAGCAGAACCGCTCTGGAGTGGTTTCCCTTATCTCGCCGGATCTGTGAAATATAACCAATATCTCCAACTGGCAATGCATCGCAACTCACATGTGAAACATAAAATCCTTAAACCGACACTTCAAAGCCGTTCCAAGAAGGGGGGGGTGGAGGGTGCAGGGGGGCACTAAATCCTTTTCATGTTGTTTCGTCGTGCTGACCCGGTCTATATTGACACAGCATAGCATGACCGAAAGTGACTACATAACACGGATTTGAACCCGTGTTACCTGGTTGGAAGTGTTTATGAAACGCCGGTGTTTGGTGACAGGGGCAGCGCTGTTACGAGCGTAAGGGGAGAGCTGGCGGAGTGGATTTCATTAACCGATGTTCAGTAAACATCACGCTCGGCGGGGTGACGGTAAACCCAAGCAGTGCACTTCCTCACAGAGTGTGTGCGTGCGTGCGTG
The DNA here is from genome assembly GCF_960531495.2 of Zeus faber. Taxonomy (NCBI): domain Eukaryota; kingdom Metazoa; phylum Chordata; class Actinopteri; order Zeiformes; family Zeidae; genus Zeus; species Zeus faber. The sequence continues at coordinate 6,916,490 of NC_137191.1, forward strand.
CGTGCCGGTGAGCCTCCGTGCCGCTGTGCCGCTGTGCCTGTGCCGTAAAGGTCCTAACACCAAGCCACCCCGCAGCTAAAACCTCTCTCCATGATATCACTGCCATTGTGCTCATTATGGGCGGCTGGGGGGTGTTTTTTTGAGATGCCGTGGATGGCAGGTAAACCGGCAAACCGCTGGGCATCTGTGAGTACCTGTGTGCGCGTCTCTTTGCTGTGAAAATTGAAGAAAAAAAAAAAAAAAACGAAAAAAAAAAAACCGCCTACAGGACAGATTTTAGCTGAAAGAGCTGTAACCCGCGTGAGCCATTACTCTCCCGGAGATTCTCCGAGCTCAATACTAAGAAAGGGGGAGGACGGCGGTTGATCTGTTCTTTACCGCCGCGGGGCGGGGGCCTGCCAGTGATCCATAGCCTGATAACAGGCTTTCTCTGGGATCAAACCAACCACTCTGATTAACGCCGGTTGTCCGCAGGCCACGCTGTTTCTCACGGCTTCGTCCGAAAAGGCCCTTCAAAGACAGGCATCTTTGATTGGGAACATCCTATGAGCCTGCCCTCAACACGCCTTGATTAAAGACATGCAACGTGCAGCCGTAGCGTGAGGGCGACTCAAGTGTTTATCTGCAGGTAATGTTCATGTGCCCAGCTCTCCTTATTAAAGAAAGGGTATCCAGGCCTGAGTTACTGGGCTGGTAGTCAGTGAAAGAGTCATACATACTTTTTGAGCATTCACACCTTTGCCCAAATTTACCGCACTGTCTGAAGGCGTACACATATTCTCAGTAAATCCCGCTCGCAGTATCGTGTTAATCACTCATTCCGGCCATTTTCCTGACTGGAACTGTACATTGACATTACTTATGGGGGGAACCGTTCTCCCTCATTTCTGGTGATGAAATGTGCAAATGGCTTCTCCAGCTGGCTTAGTGGGCCGGACAGTACCCTTCACTCCAAAGGATCCTGTTTGCAGTTCAGTGTCCTGGTCCTGCTGGCGGATCCATTACGTTCAGTTAAGGAAACGTGGAATGGGATTATTTTCTTTACGGGCCCCCCGTCCTGCTGGGGCCGAACATTTGCCATTCCCTGCCCCTGAAACAATACTGTTAGAATTTCAGTGGCGCTGGCGTTCCATCTGGATGCAGAACTGCGCTTGCTGAGACGCGTGTGGCCGCGCTTCAGGATATAGTGGGGAGAATTAACGAAGCGGTCGCGTGTCTTTTGCGGGCGCTCAAACCGGTGCAAATAACAGACCAGGCGAGCGTCTGATTCACGAAGCACCTGCAGACAGCGAAATGCACGGCTTACTGCACGGCCATGCAGATAGCGTCTCACTACGCCGGTGCTATTTGCCCGTATTAAAATTTGGTATTATTTCTACGTTTGGTGCAAAATTGGCCCCTTTCTATGCAAATGAGCCTCAAATAGCGTCCAATTCACAAACACCGACGCTAATAACCACAAGCAGTTAGAGTCAAACTATTACCGTCTGCAGAGACCCGATGGTAATTGCGCGAGACCAAAGAAAGAAAGGCAATAAAAGGCAGCGTTGCACGATCGTCTGCAGAGAGCCGGTGCAACTGAAACGCATTAATAAGGGGTGTCACGCCCAGAGTTTCCAGCGACCCATAAATAATATTTTGACATTATTATTATTAAGATTATTATTAGCGTCACGACTATCTATTGGTAGTGGAAAGCGCAGCAGTCTGTGGTGGTTTTGCAAAACTTGTCCAAAAGCAACTTGTTCATACTGTGAATAATCTATTGCACAAAAAAGGCATTTACAAACGTTGACAAAAAAAACGTCTATAATTCCTACTGAACTCAAAAGACATCGAAAGAAGCAACTAAAAGTTAAAGAGAATAGTGATAAAGTGGTCAAAACTGGCATTGAACCACAGATGGTATCGAACCTCATGGAACCATGGACAGCTCCGCCGGCAGCGGCCTTCCCCTGCGGCGGCCCGGAACTTTATAGAGTAAAATATATTAAATGAACTGTCATGATTCCTACATTGTGATATTAAGATTCAGTGAAAACTAGAATTTCTTAAGTAAAGATTTTAATAGAGACATTTTATTTGTGCAATACATGAACTGTGTGGGAAGAGTACATTTTATCACAGATTTACTCAAATGTTTTATAGTCGCTGGACATAAACCTAAAAATATGAAGTAAAACCCAGCCACCCCCCTCGGTCAGGATTTGGCATAGCCCCGGTGCAGCCGCTCCAAGGATTTCCTTCAATTTTACATGTTCATTACATTGAAACACTTTTAAGTCGGCAGAGACAAGTTCAATTCCATCCACCTGGTACTGCAAGAGGGTCAACACCGCTGATTTACCATTTCAACCAACAATAAGAAAGCCAGCTTTGCGGCGCTGTCTCGCCCCCATGTCTCAGTCTCATTTCACATCATCGAGACGAATGGGGGCTCCCTTAATCCCAGCACACAGTGAAACTTCCCTGGTCACGCATGCAGATTTATTCTTTCCAGCTGGATCATTCCTCTCTCCTGACTCTCCCTGGTTCCCATGTCCAGAGGGGAAGTATTGGGGTGGACCAGGACGGTGGCCCGGCCGCTCCACCCTCTACAGTATCTCCCCTACATCTGAGGGTTAGGGATGTGCGTTGATGCACGGGCTCGGAAACTGAACACGCGCACGTGATGCGCGCAGGAAATAAAAAATATATATTTTAAATTAAAAAAACAGGCGAAAACGCCCAATCCTCCACAAACCTTGCAACATCAGCTTCTGCAGCACCCATTCAAAGTTGGCAAAAGAAGTTTACATCGCGATCCGCCCATCCGCAAAACTGTCGCCGTGCACGGTTTCCTCCGCCAAACTGCTCTGACACCAAGCGGAAAATATTTTCCTCATTTAACCATTTTCCTCATGATATGAGGAAAATGGTTAAAAGGTGTTGGCGGACCCGCGCACGCTCCCCAGGTCTATCGGGCGGAATTCTACTGTAACCACGGGAAGCGGGACTTTAAATACGTTTGCAGATACTCAGTTGTTCAAAAGCAAACAGACAAGCAAACGCCGAATCGTGCTGCCCCGGTACAGTGAAACAGCCGGAGCTGGACTTGAGCTCGACCAGGCCACCAGCTCTTCTCATAACAACAAAAAACACATCCGCTTCTGGAAGCGACCCCATAACTGAACCAGGTCATGAGTGCAGGGACCGGGGGGCCGCCGCGATCTCAGCCGCCGCCAGCGCCGCCGATGATGATGAGATCCCCCCTCCGTTGTTTACGACGTGGTAAAACGGAAAAAAAAAAAAAAAAAAAAAGACGAAGGCAACGACAGGTTGTGCAGCGGTGATTTGAGCATCGCCAGGAGCCGCTCAAGAGAAAAAAGGCACCGGCGATGGCGGACAAACACAAACCGCGAGGCACGTTCAGTTAAACGAGGCCTGATTACCGGGAGGCTCGGGTTCGCTAAATTACGGTCAGCGTTACGGTGCCGCAGACGTCGGGAGCAACGACGTGAGGGCGGCAGAAAAGCCGTGCGAGCGCTGAGACGGACTCTCGACGAGCCCTCAGATGTGTTCGTCTTGGCAAAGCCCCGGCGGTGACGCCGCCGCGACGCCTTGGCCCCCGTTGCGTTCGGGCATCAGTCGGCCTGAGCTTCACCGCGCTTCGGTTGTCACACGGGGAGCGCGCAGTTCTCCTCCTGTTTCGCCAATTTGGCGCCGCTCCTCCTGCGGCCGGGCGCGGTGGAGTCGCCGACTGGTGAGCCGTGTCGTGAAAGGGTGAACGCGCAGGTGGTGTCCGTTGCCCCGCCTTCGGACCTTCGGACCTCCGGTCAAACTCAGACCCTCGTCGCGGTGCACGCCGGGGGGGGGCCTCCAGACGCGCCGGGCGAGGCGGAGGTTGTAAGGGGAAAACACGGCATCACCAAAGACACTTTCTCCTGCGGTCTCGGCACGCCGACAGGCAATTCATGCCTCGAGACTTTATTAAATCATAAACTTAATGAGACGTGTGCACATTCCCAAAAGAGTTTCTGGCGGCTGAAGCCGAATGGAAATAAAGCGAATAGTCACCCCCCCCCCGAAGTGAACGGGTGACAGGCAGCGGCCGACTTCACGAAAAAAACCTTGCAAACCGCGGAGATGCGATTCCGGACGAACAGAAGCCCGCGCCCCCGCCAAATCCCGCCAAGGCCGGTGCCGTTGTCTCGCCGCCCGCCGACGAGCGGCGAAGGGGGAAACGCACGAGGCCCAGCGAGCGGAGCCGGAGATGAATGGAGCACAGCGTGCACGGAAGGCAGGGAGGACCCGGTCGGCGGCAAAAACGATTTAGTCCCGTAACCATCATATGTGCGAAGCCAAAAAACGGAAAGGCACACGGCGGGTGTCTGGATAATCGGCGGGGGGAGGCGCGGGGGCGGGGTTTAAGTCTAAGACACGAGTGCTTTGAAATGTGCAAGCCGCTCGGACAGAGAATGACATCGCCTCCTTTGGTTTCGGAGGCAGACGTCTGCTTCCCTCCGGCGGTCCAACGAGCGCACGTCGGCGTTCCGCGGCCGCGGCCGCCGCCGCCCGTCTTGTTCCCCGCCGCTGCGTTTGCGACATCAAAGCCAGCGACGTCAACAGCCGGGTTGCGCGGCCGTATGTCACGGATTCCGCGGGGCCTCCGGGGAAGCACGGCGGGACGGGGCTCGCCCGGCGCCAAAAAAAGAGAAGACAAATCCCGGAAACAGCTTCGGCTCTTTTTTATTTTTTTTTGCCGATTTCCTTACACGAAAACACGCGTCTGACCAGCGGAGGAGCCCTGGGTCAACCCCACGCGAGCACGGAGCCGTGGAGCTGCAGAATACCTTTTCTCACGCACTTGACGGGACCGGGGTCACGTTTATTTATATGCCGGTCGTTCACGCTGGCGGCCGAGACACAACCTCACGTTGAAAAGGAGGATGTCGTTTTCGCTGGAAGGGGTCTGTTCTTCTTCCGGTGCGAAGTGCAGATCCTCGGCAAGGCGATGCAGATACTTTGCAGTGCGCACGCTTCTCAAACGGGAGATCGTGTAAACTGTTTGGACAGACACGAGTGCCCCCTACGGACGCTCCTCCACTTCCTCTGCTCCGCCTCCAAGACGCCGGCGGCGGCCGCGGCGCTCCTCTCGCCGACGGGGGCTCGGATAAATATTTAGAAAATCCGTTTGTGTCGACATGTTCTCGCCGCGGAAAGAACGGGAGCCGCCGAGCGCCGGCCGAGACGGCCCACTTAGGAAGCGCACACACACACACACACACACACACACACACACACACACACACACACACACACACACACACACACACACACAAGGACACACTTTGGTTGCTGGCAGGGCAGAACCTCAAGGTGGTGCCAAGCTCCAGTCAGGAGATGGAAGATTGAGGAAACAACGCAAGTGGAGTTGGAGAGCAGACAGAGGGAGTGGGTAAGAGAGGGTAGGGCTTTTGTGTGTGTGTGTGTGTGTGTATGTGTGTGTGTGTGTGTGTGTGTGTCCGTGTGCGTGTGTGTGTGTGCGCGCGGGGGGGGGGGGGGGGGGGGGTCTTGAAGATAAAGGAGGTAGCCTCCGTCAGAGGGGAAGACGACAGTGAGTGACTAAGTAACGAGCGTACCTTATAGATGCCCACATGTGCATTTATATGCATTTGTGGACCTTTTTCATTTAGACGCAGCTTTTGCAAGTGTTTGTGAAATTTGAAAAAAGAAAAAAAAAAACAGACGCGCGTCTGGTTTGGGACGACAGCGAAAAACACGCCTTTCAGCAAAACCATGTGAGTGACAGCATTCAGCCCCGCTGCGAAATTCAACATCCACATCAACATCCACATCACATTCTCGATGCAGTAAAAACATCGTGAAATATGTGCACACGCCGACACACGCACACTCACACCCACTCACAGCCACAGCCACACACACACACACACACACACACACACACACACACACACACACACACACACACACACACACACACAAGCAGACTTACCGCTTTCGCTCTTCTCTATCACGTCCACGGTCTCGCCAGCCTTGAGGCTGATCTCCGAGTTTTCCTGCCTCTCGTAGTTGGCCACCACCACGTACTGCTCCAGCACCATGGGCTCCGAGCTGTCAATTCCTGAGGGGAAGAAACAGGCAGTCAGCCAGCTGCCCGCCTTGTTCTCCCGCGGGCGCCCCCCGCCGCCGCCGCCACCGTCGCCGCCGGCAACGCCGCCAACGCTGCTGCCGCCGTGCGCCCTGTGCGCCGCCATCGGCCGACCCCCTCCCTGACCAATCAGAACGCGAGCTCACGACCTGCCTGCATAATAATCCCAAACGTCTGGCCATAAAGCTGAGGCGTCCGCCGGCCAGCCAGCAGAGGACCGGGAGGCGCGGGCGGGGATCAGAACAGAGCGAGGCGGAGGGGGCGACAGGCGAACGGGGGAAGGAGACGGTGGCGTCTCGCTTCCTCGGTGGCATCCATAATCGGAAACCGTGCGGCGAGGTGAGAGAGGAGAACGGAGGAGGCGGAGGGAGAAGGAGAGAGGAGAGAGAGAGAGAGAGAGAGAGAGAGAGAGAGAGAGAGAGAGAGAGAGAGAGAGAGCGAGAGCCGTTGGAGGGGCTGCTAACGGTCGGAGGGAAGGACCTCAGAGGGAGCGAGTGGAAGAATGAAGAAGTTTCCCTGTGGAAAATCAACAGTGTGGTCGGGAGGAAAAAGGCCTCCCCTCCGCCGCCTTTGGGAGGCAGTCGTTGGACGGGGAGTCGGGGTTGGTGGGGGTGGGGGGCGGGGAACACACCAATCATGACCGCCGGCACGGCTGGCCCTAAATAGAAACATATGAGTGGACTAGAGAGAGAGAGAGAGAGAGAGAGAGGGGCGCTGTTTATGTGAAACAGAAGAGGAAAACATTTCAGTTGGGGTTTGTGCGTGTGTGTATGTGTGTGTGTGTGTATGTGTGTGTGTGTGTGTGTGTGTGTGTGTGTGTGTGTGTCCCCTCTCTCAATCATTTTCTCTGTCTCTCCCCCCCCTCTCTCTCTCTGAGGTTTAACCTTTTCAATGCCTGCAAAGCCTCATCTTTGGATTCATTTCAGGCAACTAACAGACACGGCTAGTTTCTATTTCTAAGTGCATTTTTACCAGAATATCTTCAGAATACCATTTTTTTTTCTTTATTTTTTTTTACCCGGTTGAATCACTGGAGCATCTAAAGATGAAAAAAAAAAAAGTTGTGTGAACCGCAATGAATCCTTAAACTCACCCATTTTACTCGCGTTTGAACTCTTCCCCCAACTCAGTGATGCCTAAAGAGCCGGAGCATTTGCGGCAATTGTCCAGATAACCGCCGAAAGCTCAGCATCCAGAAAGGACATTATCTCCAACCACTTCTAAAGAGCTGCGTTTCAAGGATGTGGCACTCACTGCACGCATCCCCGAAAACCTTACCGCCCTGAACATCCTGCTGCTTACCCCGAGCAGTGTCTATAGCCTGAGCGTTTTCCTTCTCCTGCCTTTCATGCATGAATGTGACTGTAAACTCATTTAGTAAAAAAAATAAGATTATGTATTGATAACTTGAAGAATTTGTTATTCATTACGGAATAACGGACCTTTTCACACAGTGGAAATAGCAGACACAGCTCATTATTAATTATTATTATTGTTGTTATTATTACCTCATTATTTTTTTCTTGTTTAACCTCATTTTTTTGATCAGTATTGAGAGAATAGCTTTAGCTGACAGACATAAATAAATAAATAAATAAATAAATAAATAAATAAATAAATATATGTGTGTGTGTGTGTATATATATATGTATATATATATGTAGACAACCCTTTTATTTATAATAATAATACAAATATATACTTTTTTGCTTTTGTATGATTTTTCCATGTGTCCCGTTGTATAAAAGGTTGCAGTACTTTGGAATAAAACTCTGTCATTCTGGGTCTATTTCCGGGTGCAACACAGCACATTCGTTTGCACAGAGGCAATCTGTCCGGTCTTTTAACGCGCCGCGTCCCAGCCAAAAAACAGCAGGTTATTTACACGCCGACAGCCGGTAAAAGTCTGGGAAAGCGCTATGCGTTCGCTTGGCTGAACGGCTGGGAGGAGAGGGAGCCCATGCGTCGCAGGCGACTAACAATATGTCATGATCAAGCCGTCTCTACCGGACAGCAGCGCTGTTTATGTTCCGTGAACATCTCCAAAATGGCTGGAAAAGGAGAGGGCGCAGCCCGCGGACACGCTGGCGACCCACTGTGCCGCTGGAGGCACCTTGGACTTCTTGTTGTTCCGACGAGGTTCGCAGAGGACGAACGTGGACGGCGCAGCGGAGATTCTCGTGGAAATTGAACTTGGAGAAAATAAATAAACGGCGACCGGGGAGGGAGGGGAGGTGGTCGAAAACAGAGACGCGTGCACTTTACCCGTCCAGTGTGCACTGCATGATGGGTAAAGTTATGAGGGACGGCAGAAAATATTGGTGTTTCCGATTTCAGTTCAACTTTAATTTCTACTGCAAAGCAGATGATGAAGAGATGAATTTCTGTTTTCCAAATAGTCAGCCCAGGAAGAAAAGACGAGGGCCTGGTTCGTCCCCCGCACACATACTCATTCTTTCTGCGTAACGTGACGCGACCATCTCCACCAGCTCGGGGTCACATCCCGACCCCAAAGGTGGATTACACGTATCTGGAAGATCTCTGCAGTTCCGAACCGATGACGAAAACGCCACGACTTGGGCCCTCTCTAGATGAAAGGGGCCTTTTATCAAGGTCATGCAGTTTTAACTTCATGGCGAATGCATGACCGTGAAACCATAAAAAAACAAGGCGAGATTTTAAACAAAACATGGACACCGCGACCCGGGGAAACTCATTAAGTTTCGGGACCCCGCCAGGCGAAGTCGCCCTATTTGTCTTTCTTTATAACCGCCCCCAAAAGGTGAATTAAAACACGAGCGCAGAGAGCGCGGTGTGTGAGCAGCCTGTGTGCCGGGGTCAATCAGGGTCAAAGCTCGGGGTCGTAAAACGGCGCAAACCAAGCTATTCCAAACCTTCATGCCGTTTCCATGGAAACAAAGCCCTGTTTGTGCAATTCTGAGAACATGAATCATAAAATCCGGTGGGTTTTGGGTGTCAGTCTGTGCCATAGTTTGGGATTTTCTTTCCCCGGCTCTCTCTGATGTGTTCGTCGCTCTAATGGAGGGAAACTGAATTTTTCTTTTCAGATTCCAGCATTAGCCCAATTACAGTTAAATGCCCATGGGAATGTTTGCTAGATGTCCACCAGATGGGATAATACCAGCTTCCATTTCTTGTTAGAATATATGCTAAACTTCTGCCGTCAAAGGCTTTTGTTCTGGTTAATTTGCGACTTATAAAAACCACACTTCCACCACGCCTCTCTCCAAACACGCGGCCCTTCTATTTTTAAAACTCGCCTTCCGCACGCTCTCACCGGAGCCGAGCAAGGCCCGGGCGCGTTCATTAATCCGTCCCGACGCCGTGCGGGAACTGCGGCGCGGAACGAACGCAACGAACCAGACGCGACGCGGCGCGTACTGCCGACCCGCGTTCCCGGTCAGGCGGCTCCGCTGGCGGCGCGCCCGGCCCCGCCAGGTCCGCCGGGCGGGTCCTGAAGACGGCTGTCCAATAGATCACCGCACGCACAGAGTGCGTATTTGAGGGCTGAGCATGACCAGATGGGTTGAAAGGGAGGCCGCTGGCAGTGCATGCAATGCAGGCGTTGAGGAGAAGGCGCAAAAAAAAAAAAAGACGACGACGGCGGCTGAAAAACAATTGGATCGAACCGGCGGACATGCGGACGGCACGGACACGGCTCTCACACAGACTGGGCGCGGCATGCGTGTTTCAGGCGTGCACAAAAAGGGGGGACTTGCGGCTACCTGAGGCCTCTTTCCTCGGGCTGTCGGTAAAGCCGTACATCCAGACTGAAGGCGAGGAAGAGAGAGAAGGAAGAGAAGATGAAGGACAGTTATTCCCCGTTTTGGTTTTTTTTTTCTCCCCGCCGTGCAAAGAGAGTCAGAGCGGGAACGGGAACCGCGAGGCACCGGCGACGTCCACCCAGGATTTCTCCGTCGTGGCGGTGAGAGAGAGGGGTTCCCCCGGCGGGAAGCTCTTCTGCTATGGGAATGATGTTCTGGTGGAAGGGGGACATGCGCCGTGAACCAAGTGCATCCGAGGGCAAGGCGGGTGACGGGACCATGCGTCCTCAGAGCCCCCCACCCCCACCGTCCCTTAGCCAATCTCTCATTTTCCAATCCCTCTCCCGACAGCGTCTCGTCTTCCCGCTACGGTCGATTTCCACTCCGTCTCCCGTCCATAATAATCCACCAAACCCCCCCTCCGTCTGCCCAGGCCGCTCCCCTTTCTCCTGACCTCCTGGAATGCCTGGAGTGGGTGTGGGCCCCCTCTGAAGTCTTTTTCCCTGAGTCCCATTCACTCAACAAACACACTCCGCCCCCAAGCAGGAAATTACATGTGATGCGTGAGAGGAGGACTAGACGGGGGGGACGCCGGTTCAGACGGTCCGCCACGGTGAGGGGACATATCAAAAACGGGAGATGTGAGATCTGGGGGGGGGGGGGGGCACGTTACACTTTTCATCCTCCGCACGGTGACCACAGGAGCGGCTGCTGGAAGTGGACCGACTTCAGACACGGGACGCATACCGAGCCCACCCTTCCATCAGGCTCGCGCGCCTGCGCGCCTGCACGCCGGGAGCCAAAGCCCCTCTCTCTGCGAGGATTCCTCCACGGAATTGCGTTTTTATGTTTGTTACGGGAGCAATAGGGACAAACATATTCAATTAGTTCAATGGGCATTAATGACTTTGTACTTATATGGCCGGTAGTTGAACGCGCTCGGTTGGAGTTTCTGCTTTAGATTTAGTGCCGGGGGTCGACCCGGGCCAGTGCGCCGGGCCCCGCGGGCAGGGAGGTAATAAGAGGTAATCAATCTAAAACCCAGTTACCTTGTGTTTTTATCGGTTTACCGATCCACTCAGGGTAATGAAATATATTTATGATCTGACCTAACAATACGCTTTACAAGAAGAGGAATAAGACTTAGTTTAAAGGATTTTTGCCATTATATACCAGGGGATGCCCCCGACCATTACCCAGCCCCACCTATGTTAGCCGGACTGCTCGTTGCCATCCGCCCTCCATTCCCTGGCGGGTGCACAGGCCCGGCTCCAGCCAACCCTATCTGATGACATTTTAGCTATAGGCAAGGCTCATGTCGTCATGGGGATACCGTCATACAAAAGCCCGTTCGAATCAGACGATAAAAACGTCAAAATATTCCAAATGTTGTTCGTCTTGATCCAGGCCAGACCCGACCCCCCCCCCCCCCCCACGCCCCTCCAGCCATGCTTGATGCGAGATGATAAAAAAGCCGGGTCCCCTCACCGTAACTACCAGAGCGTCGGGAGATTGATGCACATCCCAAAAGGAGGGCTAAGGGCCCCGTCCCGGGTCAACCGCGGTCAAAGCTCGCTCGCCAACGGCCCCTACGTATGATTACGGCCCCGGAGACAGCGGCTCTCAGCGCGGCGCTCAACATCTGATTGATATTACCTCCTCGCCCTGACCTCTGCAGACCTCGTCTGCACAAACGGCCTCCATCCTGTGCTGCGCACATCGCGGTGACGCCGGCCTGACAAACACACACCTTGTATGGTAACAAATGCACATACGCACTGAGACAATAATCCACCCACGCGCACACACACACACAGACACACACACACACACACACACACATTCCTAACTCGGCCTCCTTTCAGCTGTGGGAGATGACGCCACTATCTATGGGACCCTGTATTTTCTCTGTCCCTCGGTGGGTAATTTTCCTCCAATCGCACCCCAAATGTCTGCTTAACCCTGCAATTAAGGGACTAGCCATGGTGAAAAATGGCTTCTCCTAAGTCCTACTTCCGAGGTTTGGATTGGAGGGGCAAATTAGCCATCTGTCCTGTTATTCTATCGACTTAGTAGATTGTGTTTTGAAAGGACCAGCTCCTGTTACCGACATCACCACACACACGTGATGCACAGGGGAAACCAGAGAGACAGACACAATAACATAAGAGAGACAATACAGAGACAATAACATAAGCACGCATGCAAACAAACACAAACACAAACACATAGACTCCGATAGAGAAATGCACAAACACAAACCAACGACCACACACACATTTAAAAACAAACTCTCTCTCTGCCCCCCTCTCTCTAACACACACACACAAACACACACACACACACACACACACACACACACACACACACACACACACACACACACACACACACACACACACACACACACACACACACACACACACACACACACACATCCAACAATCACTCAACACTTTGCCTCTAAAGCAATAATATAAATAAATAAATAGCGATAAATACAGGACAAAAGGAACGGGTCGTGCAGACGAGACAGAATGAAACACGGCGTCACACATGATTCTCCACAAAGACTTCTGAGGTTCCGTTGTCCTCATCCGTCGGCCTTGTGGGAGTGAGTTTATCCTGCAGTACTGTTTTCTTTCCTTTTGGCTTGTTCCTTTTGTTATCACAAGCTGCTGTATAAAGCTAACAGGGTTTGATCAACAGAATAAAACTGTTTTTCATTCAATATTTAAGTCAATACACTGTAGTTGCGCTCTTATTTATCTATTCAAAGCATGAGGGCTGTGTCGTTGACTGGCTGGATGCCGCCTCGTTGCCTGTTTCATCTGAAAATTACATAGAACGCAAAATGATCGATGATAGAAAATGAAATGAAAATGCATTTGCTGTTTGCTTATTATTTTCACATGAATCCAGCAAAACGCTGGATGAACGGCTCTGAAGCTCATTGTCTGCTGGGGGTGGAACCCCCCCCCCCACCCCCCAAGGCTGCGTCAACCAGGACCCTACCAGACAGGATCCTCGCCGCACAACCCTGCCCACCCCTCCACCCGATGAGCCGTGACGGACGCGGCGAGGGAGATGTGACGCGGCGTGACGGGGATCGGGTGGAGTGCAGGGGCGGCGGTGTGGGGGTGGGGGCGGGGGCTGCGGGGTGGAGGGGGATCGCATTGCGGTCAGCAACTGTTCCAGACGCCTCGCATGCGCCGTGGCGCGGGGGCAGCGGCGCCCGCGTCCGGGGGCGCTCGACGTCGTCGTCATTTCTCCTAAATAATGAATGTTCCCTCTTCGGCTGCGAGGGGGATCGTCGCATGGGGCGCCCCTGTCGCCGCGCCGCTCGGAGGAACGAGAGAGGAAACGTTCTCCCCGCGTTAAAACCGCCGTCCGAGCTGACGTCAGCCCGGGATTGATCCGCGTTTTCGGTCGGGGCCTTGAGAAGCACGGCGGCCCCCCCCACCCCCGCGTTCATCACTCTAACGGTTCTGTCTCCCAGCTCAGACTCCATCTCCACCTCGGCTTCTCTTTCAAGTCGTGTCACTCAATACGCGCCCCCACCACCGTACCCCCGCCCCCACCCCGCACCCACTTTCATTCCCTCTCATCCGCCTCCCCTCGCCTCTTGCCTTTGATTTTTGTTAACTCTCTTTGCGTCATCTCTTCGTCTTCCCTGTTTGCTCGCTCTCGCTCTCTGGCTCTCTCTCTCTCTCTCTCTCTCTCTCGTCTTGTCACCGTCGCTTGCGAGCGCTCCGGTACGAGGCGCGTCGCCGTCAGCCGGCGGACAGCGACGCGCCGGGTCCGATCGCTTGACCGAGAGGCGGAGCTCTGGAGTGCGCCGGGGCGCCGGGATTCTTTTCCCGCAAGGCTTTGTGGCCGCGGAGGCCGGCAAAGAAGTTGTCATTTTTGTCGGTGCTCAGAGATGAAGACGAGCATCACTTTCCTCCATACTTGAGCGCAGACAGTGAGAGAGAGAGAGAGAGAGAGCAAGAGAGAGAGCGAGGCTTTGAATAGATGTATTTTTTTGAATATGGTGCCTTGACAATGCCATGTGTGATGCTGTTCCAGAACACACACACATTGACAAATACAGTCTGGGTTTGGTCGACATATTGATATAACATCCTACATATAGCGTGACATGAGCCTCGATATAATCTGGGATGTTGGCTGGCGTATTAGTTAAATGTTGATTTGGAGGCTGTGCAGTAAAGTAATGCAGTTTTCTGAACTTCCTGGACTGTTGAAAGCCTCTACCCGCTTGGTCATATTATCCACATAACAAATGATGGTTTATCAAATATAACTGTATATTGCACCAATATATTATTTTGTTTTCCGTGGTTGACTTGTTGTAGCTATAACTTCCTAATAAATCTGCCTCTAGATATTATGAACCTGTGCATATTGTCGAGTCAGACGCACGCACGCACGCACGCACGCACACACGCACGCACACACGCACACATGCACACACACACGCACACACGCACACACACACACACACAGACTTGATTAACAGATGGACCTAAAGGGACCTCAGGCCGTATCGGAGATCACACCGAGTATCCAAGCTGATAATATCGCAAGGATTAAGGCTCTCCTCAAAGACAACATCCACAGAAGCCACCTTTTAAGAAAAAAAAAAGCAATGTCCCCGCACACAGCAGGAAACAATGTGCAGAAACAAAAAAGAGCTTATCTGCCGGAGCAATTCTTTTCTTAGAAATCACATCATTTTGAGGGAACGCCGGGAGTGTAATTGAATCTATCGTGAGCTCATTCCGGGGCACAACAAACTGATTGGCTCCGGAAGGGGTCATTGAGTCCCTTTGCTCACAGTCCAAAACAAATTTACAAGTTTTACAAAAAGCAATGACTTCACTATAATCCCTATAAATTCAATGAATAATATAAGGCAAATTGCAAATTACTGCCTGTGCATTGCTGCAAAGCATCTCCACAATCAAATTGATTATGGAAAGAGAAACAAAAACATTTGAAAGCACAGCCAGGCCAGTCTGCAAGTTGAAAAACAAATACCAAGTCGTCTTCGAGCACAACCCTATCAGTGGTAATTGCGTTCTCCATCAACCACAAACAACTCACTGTTCTCGCTCTTTAATAATTAATATGAGGCATGAGTGATATTTACCAAGGTTTCCCAGTAGCCTCAGTCTTATTAAGCTCCTTTTCAACAAGTTATTATGTGGTCTCTGACGTCCCCGAAACATGTTTTTGAAGGTTTTGGCTGAAATATCACTGAGCCGTTGAGCCATTGAGCCACTGAGCCGCTGAGCATTCGAGCCATTGTGACATGCTTCAAAATCATAGTGTTCCAATACGGGCTGTTTCTGTGTGTGCAGCTTTAAATGTAAATGGGAGCCACGCCCCTAGTCCTTTGAGCCAATGGGGTTTGAGCTCAAGTTCCGGGTTGTGTGAGCCAATGCGGTGTGAGCTTTACTCCAGATTCCGTTGCATTTCTCTGTAAACCTTCACTGATTTCGCATTATCAGCACATTAAAAAATCTGCTTCGGAACAAATTTGAGGCGAGGAATAAGCAATCCAGTTGCTGAATCTTCACTCATACTGTATTAGATCTACTAAGGCCTCATTTAAAAGTTTTTCACCGAGTTGTAGGCTTGGCGCACCAGGGAATACGGTTTGGGGCTTTTTGTTTTTTTTGTTTGATTCAATGACGGAAACGCCGGAAAATAAATACATTGACGGTTTTGTTTGGCGTAACACCAGAAAGAGATCACGTGTTGCAGCCTGCTGTACAGTCAACCTACTTTGGACATACACACACATATACATTTCCCGCGTCTGCAGTTTTGTCACGGACAGTTGGTATTAATTCCTCTTTTTAAAAGATTTGTGCTAACGGATCACTTCCCATTCTTAGCTCTTAGCTTCGATCCGAGCCGCTCCGGTCGCACTCGAGTCGTGGGCGGAGTTAGTCAGATGTGGGGACGGCTGTAGTTCCACTGAGACCCCGTACGACGTCCCAGGGGAAGGCAAACCTCAAGGGCTTGTTCAATCACATGTTTTCCGAGAAAGACAGCTCACAACAAACTGACTCGCGTGGTCGTCCTATTTCATCGTCCGAGACCAAAATGTATGTGCACAAGCGCTGAAAAAGTTTGTTTTGCATAACAGGTCCCATTTACAGACGGAGGTGCTTACGACATGCATATTAGTATATCCGCAAGGGAAAATACTCGCGCTAATCAGTTTATACTTTGTCTAATGCCCTAAGAGAGCTTTGAACCAGAGCAAACAAGCAAAGATGGCTGAGAAGGCTAAAACACTCCGAATTATGAACTACCCCTTTGTCGAAGAAGTGAATCGTGAGGGATGACGTTGGTTCGGTTTTCATCGTGAACTCGCGTCCGACGCCGCGGAAGCGAGGGCGTAAGCTGTAAAACGTATCTCCCCAAGCGTGCCGGGCGGCGTTTGTCCTCCCGACCGGCAAACCAAAACACAGGAGTCAGTGTTTACCTTGTAAAACGCAGGAAATTAAAAATGTGTCTCTTTCCGTTTCAGGTTTCCCCCTCAGACGGCGAACGCGCGCCGACCTTCCCCCAACGGACATCTCGCTCTCTCTCCTCTTTCCCCTGTTTGCTGAGGTGTCAGAGACACGGGAGGCGCACGCGGGGGAAACCGCTGCCGAGCCCCCTGCCGGGACTCCCTCCCGGGTCGTCAAGGTCGGCCCTTCTCCCCCTCCCCCCGCCGGGATGCGCGTCGACCGCTCTATTTCGTCATATTTCGACGGTGCCCAGTTCCCCGCCCTGCGTGGCGAGGCAGGGCTCAGCCCGGACGCACCAGCGCCGAGGGGGCGGATCGGCCTTTTTTTGAGCCCGTCCCAGAAGTGGCTCGGCGGTAAGCCGGAGCTCTGCGGCGAGGCGAGGCGAGGCGAGGCGGCACCGCGCGGCGAGGGGCCGTCACACACCAAACACACACCCGACAGACGGCCAGGGGAGGGGGAGGGGGCGGGGGCGGGTGGGGTTGGAGAGGTTTGAAAAGGGCAACAAGTGGAGAGGAAAGCGGGAGAGAGGGGGGAACAGGACGGGCGGACAGAGGCGCGGGGCATGAGAGGGAAGGATTATGACATTTTTTTTCGACTTACCCGACTTGCGCTTGGAGCCGTAGTCCCTGAGGAAGAAGCAACAGAGGAGAGACATGGTCAGTGTCAGTGGAGACGCAGGTGGAGCCGGCGGGTTTCGGCGGGAAGACGGGAAACTCGTCGGGAGGTCCGCCGCCTCCCGCACTGACTCAGCCGGTGCACGAGCGCAACGCGATCGCACAAACAGTTGCAGGCGGCCAGACCCAACTCTGACAGATGCATGTGTGTGAAGGGAGTGTGCGGTGAAGCTGGAGAGAGAGAGAGGGAGAGAGAGAGAGAGGGAGAGAGAGAGGGAGGCGGGGGGTGATGGGGGATGATGGTGGCTAGCTGCCAGCATTCCCCTCAACAGACTCAAATTAGTCATGTGACGATGGACCACACCCCCAACACCACCGCCGCCACCACCACCACCACCACCATCTCCACCACCCTCCTCCTCCTCCATCACCCCCTTCAGTTGTGTGTGTGTGTGTGTGTGTGTGTGTGTGTGTGTGTGTGTGTGTGTGGGAGGATCACCTTAAGAAGCTCTGCCTAATGGATTCTAATTGGATTACACTACACTGGTAAGCTGGCTCTGGAGGCAGTTTGTGCATATGTGTGTGTGTGTGTGTGTGTGTGTGTGTGTGTGTGTGTGTGTGTGTGTGTGTGTGTGTGTGTGTGTGTGTGTGCGTGTGTGCGTGCGTGCGTGTGTGCGCATGTGTGTCTGGGATGCTGACTTGTCTCATGCCTGCCCTTGTCACCCGTGACGTTACAACTTTGCATCGGGGAGCGGAGGAAAAAAACTGAGAGGAAAGTGGGATGGAGAGAAGGAAGACGAGGAGAGAGAGAGAGAGGGTGGGGGGGGAGAGAGAGAGAGAGAGAGAGAGAGAGAGAGAGAGAGACCACGGTAAGACAGAAGGGGCTAATTATAGAAATGCAGTCTGGACCACTTTGCCAAATAATCACAGCCGTCCCACCTCCTCCTCCCCTCCTTCATCACCTCCACCCCCGCCCCCCCATCTATCTCTCTCTCCTTCCCTCTTGCATCCCTCCATTATTCCGTCCCTCCCCGGTGCACCGCCGAATCAATGTCTCCTTTGAGCATTGCGGACGGCCGCGGAAACTCTCCACGGCCTCGAGACTCAACTCGGCCATCTCCGAGCGACGGTACCGCGGCGCGCTGCCCACGGGGGCCCTGGCCCCTTCCGACATCCGCGCTGTCTGACCCGCCGGCCGTCTGGTTTGTGTCTCGCCAAAATACGGTCCCACCCTTTAAGGAAACAGGCCGCGGCACACGGGTGCCATGCCGACGCGGCACTGGGACCTCTGCTCCAGGGACAGTGCGGCACCAAGCAGGAACAGAGTGTGAGGCACAACCATGAGGACCTGACTGTCATTAAAAAGTGCCAGCGTCGCATAGCTGATGGTGGAGCCATAGAGAGAAATTAATACATTTGTATACGTTAGTATATATATATATACGTGGAAGATCCAATATAAGTGACTGTTTGCTTAAGAGTGATCAACATTGTGATCCACCAATCCGTACTTAGAAAACTGTGGCTTTGCCTTTATCCTGACACGATGCTCCGACACCAAGCTGAAAGGAACGGAAGGAGCAGGTGATAGCTCGCAATACCAGGGAAGTGGTTGAAAGTTGTCGTCGGGGGACTTGTAATTCTGACTTGTAATATCCTGCAAGTGTCTCGTAGGCAAATTTGGTGGAACGCCTGGCGTGTGCCATCATTTCAGAAACAGTCAACGGGAAGGGGGCGAGGTGGAATTCTCGGGCGTCTTGAGTGAAAACGTAGGGACGGTGGCAGCGGAGCAGGTTGTTCTCGGGGGCCTGATGAGTGGCTGCATGCAGCTTGCCCTACGGCCGCCATTGATCGGGGTGGGGGGTGGTTCTTCGACCCGGCCGGCCGCAGCCAGACGCCCCTTTTCATTAACAGAGCAGAAGGAGGCTTCTCCTCTGTCGCCCCTGACTCAGGTCAAGGAGAGAGCAGGACATGCTATTACACACACACACACACACACACACACACACACACACACACACACACACACACACACACACACACACACACACACACACACACACACAAGTACGATCACATGGCAGGTACGGACTGATTTGATTGATTTTTTGAACGAGCGTTTCACCGCCAGGCTTTCACTCCACTTTCCAGAAACCAAAGACGTGTTTTCAAGCCCTCGACAGCTTCATTCAAGACAGGCACGGCCGTGGCACTGTCCCTCCCCGTGGGCTTTTTTCTTCGCTCGCCCATCTCTCTCCATCTGTCCGTCCGTCTTTCTCATCCCTTCTTCTTCTTCTTCTCATCCGGCCCCCTGTGATGTGATGTGTGATCTATCTGCCTCTTTGTGCCTGGTCAGGGGGGATGAATAAAGACATTCATATGGACCACTCCAGTGAGGTCACTGCGTGCTGGTGACTAGAATACTCTCCATTGTGGCAAAGCGGGAGGGAGAGAAGAGAGAGAGAGAGAGAGAGAGAGAGAGAGAGAGAGAGAGAGAGAGAGAGAGAGAGAGAGAGAGAGAGAGAGAGAGAGAGAGGGGGGATGAAGAAAGAGGGACTTGACCCCTTTGTCTAACCATATCTGTGCCGACGAATGTTCGACAGTTTATAAGATCCAGTTCAGCGGGTAATGACAGAGCCGGTCGAAATGTGGAGTCAAACCGGCGGAAAGTTTGCTGCCAACGGTCCAAGCCTCAGCCCTTCCAAGGTGTTTGCCAGAAGGCTTTGCCCTTTGCTCTCAGCTTGTGCTGCGGCGGCATTAAAGATTTCCATATCCTAAAATAGGCTGCGGTCGAGAAAATGTTAAACATTTCCATGAATTTTTTAATGAAGAATGTTCGCATTTCCGTTTTTGTGTCCAGTGAGGAGCCTCTCCGCCCACGGTGGCATCCTCTCAGCGCCGGTTTTCACACCACAAAGAAAATAAAATAAAATAAATAAAATAAATAAATGGCTCGGTGGTTTGCACTGTTGCCTCACAGTGAGAAGGTCCCGGGTTTGAACCCAGGCCGTCCCGGCTCCTTTCTGCGTGGTGTCTGCGTGTTCTGCGTGGGTTCCCGCCAGGGCTTTTCAACCGGATCAAGGGTGGACACTGGCGGATTGCCGCACTGTGTTTGTGTGGGTGAGCGACCTTGGGTCCCTTGAAAGGCCCATATAAATTAGAGCCATTATAATGAGCTTACTAGAAATTGTTCAATTTGTGAAAACCATTCCTTGGAGTAACCCTGACTTTTTAAAATCGCGTATGGATAGGAAAAAAAAAAAAACATTCAATCACCCTAAAAACCAACAGGTAGCTCCAGCGTTACACCGTATGAGAATACAGTTATAAATTCTCAGCTGTAAATCGTACAACATCCCATCAGATATTATTGTATTATTGCACTCCAGTGTAGCCTTTGGCCCGCCTGCATGTGACATCCCCCCAGTGTGACAAGATTAATGGGGAAGTGGGGATTGATCTTGACTGGTGTGAAACCTCACACAAAGAGTTTACAGCAGAATGCACACTCAGCAGTAATTGCTATCGGGCCTGAAAAAAAATTATTAAAACATTTTAAAAATAAAAAATTCAATAAAATAGAGGCTCTCTGGTACGCCATGAAAAAAAACCCAGAAATAATAGAGTAAGTTGGATGTTTTGTAATCAAACTGTGTATATTTCTGCAGACTTGTTAGGATCTCACAGGAAAACTCCATCTAGTTGCGTCCATATTAGCCTTGGGCCATATTGACAAAAACAAATATCACAGTATTTTTTTTTGCTCAATATAAATAACCTGCTGATATTTTGGGGATGACTATCGGTGCGTTCAAAAGATATGTACTCACGAGAAAAAAAGAAGAACAACGAGAAAGAAAATCATTAGTACTGAGCATAATTTGCCCATGCAGGTAGATGCGTTGATTGGAAAAGCTAAAAAGTTCATAAAATTGCAATACTTTACAGTAATGCAGCCTCAACACAACATTTAGTTCCATTAAAATATTATGTTAACCAAAATATCTATTCACGATAATAATATGATGATAATATAATATCACAATATTGATATTATATTGTTAAATCACCAAGCCCTAGTGCATATTGTATCACAGGGGAATTAAATGCAATCAAATGCTGAAATGAATTCAGAATGAAAATCCAAATTAGGATATGAGGTAAACCAAATGATCAGAAAATAAGTAAGTCCGCCCGTCTGTCCCAGTTAAATCATGAGGGCCGACTACTATGTAGAGCAGGGGTTCCCAAACATTATTTATCCAAGGACCCCTGATATTAAACCCACGTAAATCACGTTACGTCCCAAAACTTTTTCGATATAAGTCCTATTTCTGACAGTACCTTCTGGGGAAAAACATTCGAGGGAAATGCATGAGAAATATTTGTATTGCACTATTTCAAAATACAGAGTATAAAAACAATGTATTCAATTAAATGGACATAAATTAAATCAGCATGTCACGACAGAAAATAGAGACCTAATAACACAAATAAAGATAAATGTACTGGAGAAATACAGTGGTTGACAGTGATTTGTTTGTCTAAAAGGAGATAATTATATAGGTAAAGACTGCATAAAAGTATGATATTTAAAAAAAAAAAACATACAACAGTACAAAACTGTACTGTTATACTTCAAAGGACACGAAAAAAATTTTAAGGTTGTTTTTGTTTCGTCTTTTCCATAAAATACGGGAAGGACTGGAAGAGAGAGAGGGAGCTGAAGCTGGATATCACTCAGTGTGGCCCAGGCAGGAGGTGAGAAGAGTTGGGGGAAATAAAAAGCCGGGCTGCACGAAAAGCACTTTACTGTAGCAGGGTCCCGGGGAGCCAGTTAAAGTACCCCTGCTGCGCTCGGTTTGAAAGGCAAACACGACCCCGACGCTCTATAAACAAGTCCTAATCAGGAGAAAAGGCGGAGGCGTACGCAGCTCTGAGGTCCGACGGACAATCCCCCTTACAAATCGCCCCGCGGTGAGCCCCCGCGACCGGACCAGACGAGAGGCTCTGTTTTCTTTTTTTTTTTTCCCCGGCTATTTGGCTGGAGGAATCGTCGGACGCACGGGCGGGACATGCGGTTTGCCGTGGCCCAACGCTGCTCATGAGAAGAACATCGACCGCAGGTCAAATCAATAGCCCGGGTGGGATTTTCCGCCGTCACGTCAGAGCAGAGGCTGCTTGCCGGTGTCACGTGGCGCCCCGCGTCAGCGGTGTCTAGGAGTCAGACGCAATGCCGAGTGCAGCACCAAGCACTGAAATCCGTTTTGAAAAGTACAGAATTTCAACCACTTTGGTACAAGCTCAGAAACGTACAGTAGGGCAAAGGTCAATTTACACCAAGTGCAAAGTTCTGGTTGCAACTTAGAAAATAAAAAATAAATAAATAAATCACATAAGCAGCTCAACATTCAACAAGTAGTGTCACTTTTTGGGCTTGCCAAGTGCGGTACAGATGGCTATTTCTGGCTCTATTTTTGTGGCGGCACGGTATCGGAGGCATCTGCAAAGCATTAGGGCGTAGCAGCGGGGGGGAGGGAGGAGTCGGGGGAACAAGGTGGGAGGATGGGGGGGGGGGGGGCGCCGGAGGACGCCGGTGACCCCGCTCTCCCCCGGCTGAAATGATATTCCTCCCCTCGGGGCCCCCCGGGGCAACCAGTCGCGTCCTGCCAACTCATACCCGCGGCTCGCGGAGAAAGTAGGAAGCAGGGGGCCCGAGGTGAAAAAAGCCGAAATACCGTAGAAGCGGAGGAAAAAGGAGGACGTGACGGCGGATTTCGGGGCCGTCTGTTCAGCCATCGCCGCAAAACTTTTCTTTCCACTTTGTTAACTCTAAATTGAGGGATTCCGTCAGAAGACTTCAGCTCGGTGCCACCTCGTTATGAGGTCCTCATAAAACTGCATATAAACGTGGGGCGGCAACAGTGCTGTGAATGTGTTTCCACGCGGTAAAAAGTGTGCCCGGGCGCGTTGTGACGGACGCAGTGCAGGAGGTACGCGTGTCCTGGCCAAAAATACAAACAGATGGGCCAACGTCTGGTGCGTGCACACACACACACACACACACACACACACACACACACACACACACACACACACACACACACACACACACACACACACACACACACACAAACACTTCGTCACGCTCTACGTCGCATACTGACATTTTGTCACAAAGCGCACTAACTGACCGCGGCGCGACGGGGCGAGAGCGCTGGCGTGCGAGCGGTGCGAGCTCAACAGATTGGGAAGTTACTTATCGGGACCGAACAGATGCAACTCGCCGTCCCGGGGCCAAAGCGCGCGGTTTGAAAGCCAAGTTCTCCCGGCTTGTCGAGCAGATCCGAAACGTCTCCAAATCGACGGCGGCTGTTTCTGCTTCTGCCGGTCCTTCCCGGGAGGTGGGCCGAGTACTTTCGGCCTTTTAAGATTTATCTATGAATTTGTTTTTTCTCAGCAGCGCCTCCCTGCTGGCGCTTGAGCGTCACATGTGCCGATATTCGTTTTAGGAGTGCCGCGGTGAGAAAGGATGACACCGTATCGACCGCTGTAGGGTCAGGGCTGCGTAACGTGAAAGCATCAAACAGCATCTGGGAACCCAGCTGCAAGGTGAACTTCCTGTTTTGTTTTACAGTCACCTCTACTCGCATCACCTTTACACTGGTGGTAAACTACTACAACACCACCGCTGTGCTGTTTATGGCTCAAAATGATAAAAAGTTGAACTTATTTGGAAGGATGATGATATGGACCCTGGCCTTGTGTTTTTTTTGGTTGCTTGCTTTATTAAAGGCGTATCATTCGGTTGGATGCGGCGTAATAAAGTGCCGACGTGAAGTGGAGCGGCTGTGAGACGGCGCAGCGGGTCCGAGAAGTCGTCGCTCTTTTGACTCAGAAACTAAAAAGTACCCTGGGCGATGACGGCGGGTATCACGCCGTTACGGACGCGAGAAGCCTCACAACGACGCCAACGACCTCACACAGGAAAATGCATCGGGACTGATGGAATGTATTTGGGTACGAAGCGGACGGACAGCAACATCCACGCACAAACACCCTGAGACATGAAAACACATTCATATGTCAGTAACTTTTAGAAGCCATTGCCGGGTTGGCAAACGCGCACCAGCTGCCGGTTTCCCAAATTGACACAACGGTTTCATCCTTTTATAATTGAATGACCATGATCGGATATAATTATATCCCGTATCTCATTATAACCCATATGTTTGAGTCAATCAATGCGGCAGGATACCTCTATTTATTTTCCCAAACATACAGAGCTACACAATGCTTATTTCTATGAACATGTGAAAAGTGGTCGACGACGGGCAACCAGCCCACACAAGATGGTTGAAAGTGGCCTAAAATCTGGTTGCCCGTGGCAACTGGGCAAGCGTAATTGTCGGGCCCAGACATGCCCACGAGTACAGATACACACACACACACACGCACACGTAAACCACAAACACGCGAATCCAAATCATTACCCGCATGCTCTTAAGCTCCTAACTACCACCCCCCCCCCCCCCCCAGCCCCAGCCCCCACCTTCAAATCCCAAAAGAAACACAATCTGCCGCTTCGCCCCCATCACCGGGGGGCGAACCTGCCACAGAGCTAATCTCCCGCAGACGGACCCCCAAAAAGCTGCCCAACCCCCCCCCCCCCCTCCAGTTCATGACTTCTGCCGGTGATAATCTGGTCATCTTGCGGCGGGGCTGACGTGCCTCCTCCTCCAGGTCGGGCCAAGGTCGATCTGCCCATTGTTATTCATGGAGCGAGCGGGTTATGAGGGGGCGTGATGAATGATAACAGCGGCCGTGGCTCCGCAGCGCGGCCGCGGCCGACTGATATTCCGATCATGGCCGAGACATGGTATGTGCATATTAATGGGGTGATTTGTCAACGTTATGGTCGGCAGTGGTGGGATCCCACTGTGGAGGCTGATAGTTATATGATTGCCTCATCACTGGCCGGGGTCGGCTCAAACAGATCGCTCGCCGACGCTTCTGTGAAAATCCACTAAATACAGAAAGCATCTGTCACACCAAGGGGAAAGAAGGGGGAGCGGGAGGAGGCCGTCCACGAAGGAATCCGTCCAGCGTAGGACTGGAGTCTCGGTACAGAAAGAGCGAGGGGCCAAAACAGACAAAACAAATGTCGAAACCGAGATAGTGGGGGCAGGAGGGGTGGACAGTGGATAGCAGAGCGGTGTTCCCAAGGGAGACCGTATACTGGGTCAATGGCTGAGCTGGAGGGGGAGCCCCGGGACTACTTAGGGTTTTTTTTTTCTTCCTTTTATTTTTTTACAGTCGTTGAAGCCGGGGTCGAGGATGAGGGGACGGGGGGGGGGGGGGGGGGGGGAGCTGTTTGCATTGTGAAGTACGCCACCCTGTGGACACTCGCTTTTAAAGTAGAAAACAACAGATGCGCGGCTGTAATCTTTATTAAATAATAAGGTGTTAGAGTAAAGAAAGGGGGGTTGGGGTCAGCTAAATCAGGCGTTCCTTATCCGGGGGTCACGGTCCCCTCAGCTTGCTCGGAGGAATTGCAAGGGGTGTGCAGCAGTAGTAAGCTGCCCAAAATATTCACTCAATTAATATTATGATCTATTATACTAAGGGAGGTGAGGATTTGTTGTCTGATTTTCCACTTGTTGTGGTCTTAAAATACATGGCAGAAAAAGTATACACCCCCAGGATATGAAAATACCAGCGGCTTCGGAGCCAAAAACAAAGCAAAGGCGTGGATGGAGGTGAAATTGCAGGGATCCAAAGGAGGGAAACAGGGTTGAGCAAGACTTGGGCCTGGATGAGTGGGTGTTTACAAGAACACCAGTTTGACCACCCCCCGTCTACGGAGATCCGTTAACCACCGTTAACCGCGAGCGTCTGCAGAGCGACATGCCTCTACGTTATTGACTCGTCTGTGGTTGTGATCTGAAAATTCAGGGCACGTCTGAAAACAGCCCATGGTAAAAAAAAAAAAAAAAGACAAGGAAAAAAACCCCCACAAACATCAGTTTCGACGCAGAAATCGCCAAAGGGCATCGACTTCAAAAAGGAGCTTGTGATCCTCGAGCGAATGAGATCATCTCCCGTCAACCCTCAACCCATTGACGCCGCTGGGGTGCTACCGGGCGCCGCAGACAGGGGGCACTGTCCCTCCAACACAAGGACAGGGGGGGAGAAACGGACTCCGACTGGCCGGGCCCACCGGTCTCCCGAAGGTGCCCGGCAGTCCGTTTTCACGGGATTGATTGAGACAGCGGAGGAGACACAGCGGCCACGCCCCCCTTCGACCCCCCCTTCCCCCCTACGCCCCTTTCGATCCGCCGCCCAGCCCAGAGAATTCAATCCCCTCTCCCGGAGGATTGTGCATGAGGACACTCATCGCGCATTTGATATGCACACCGTTGGTAATCGCGGAAGAGAACACAGAGAGAGAGAGAGAGAGAGAGAGAGAGAGAGAGAGAGAGAGAGAGATTTTAAACAGTATCTCAACTTAAATGTCAACCTCAAAATAGTATCACATGTCACACGTGGGTCTTTCTTCGAAGCTCTTTGACAGTACAGCTGTCACAATTATTACATAATGGCCTGATCGCAAAATCTGAGAGGAAAAAAAAAACCACACTCCACACTCCTACGTTTACCAAACCAGTGTCAGAAAAGTCGAAATGAACACGGTGTGAGTGTGAGTCAATGAGTTCGGTTGGGGAAAATGAACTGCGTACCAAAATGTATTATCTTCAAATGTCCAATGTCAATAAATAGCTGTTCTGCAATAGGTAGTCATTATTATAACATTAGACTGTGATAGTGGGATAGAATGAAAAGTAAATCATCATCATCATCATCATCATCAATCATCATCACCATACATTGCCGCAATAATTTGTATGATAATTGTCAAGTAACATTTTATGATTATGACTGCCCTCTTTTCATAGCTATCCAAAAGGCTGAAAATGTGTGTGTGTGTGTGTGTGTGTGTGTGTGTGTGTGTGTGTGTGTGTGTGTGTGTGTGTGTGTGTGTGTGTGGTGGGGATAAAAGGAGGGAGAGGAGGTGGACGTCGTGAAGGTGGAGCTCCCGTCCCATCCCTCCCTCCATTCTTCCATCCCTCCTTCCCTCCCTCCGTCCCTTACTCCCTCCCTCCCTCTTTCCTGACCTCCCTCCCTCCCTCCTTCCTAACATCTATCCCTCCCTCCCTCCCTCCTCCCGTTCTTCCAGGAAGTGATGAGGTGGACACATATCATCCCCATGGTGGCAATAGCCGTCCTTGCCCAGGCCATCCATCATGCTCGTAATACAGTTTGTCCCTCGCAGGGCTCTCAGTGTAACAGACCAGCGTCAAGACACACCCTGGCCTAACCGCCACTGTGTGTATGTATGTATGTATGTGTGTGTGTGTGTGTGTGTGTGTGTGTGTGTGTGTGTGTGTGTGTGTGTGTGGGTGGGTGTGCATGTGAGCGCACGTTCATGATTCACATCTCTATCTGTAGAGGACAAAAAAAAACGGAATTACTGAGGAACGGGCAAACCAAAGTGTGTACTCACATTATTCCCAGTAGTTATACGTAGTTAATGTGTAAATGAAGTGCTTATCACACCCTTGTGAAATTAATAAGCAAAGGTTTAACCCTTAAAGAACACATTTTTCTATTCGCTATTTAAAGTTACTAATAGTTCAACAACTCCATTACACAATAAATATACTGTACATACAACTGATAATTGTACTGCTAATCTCTAACCCATGTACATGAGAGAGGTTTTCTGATGTGTAAATAAATGGTTTAGTAAGAAGGGAGGAATGAAATAATCATGACATCATGAAAAAAATTAAAATATAAAATATAAAATATAATAAAATAAAATATTCATGACACAATTCCAGAATCCAGATATGGAGCAGTCCTCTCCCATACGAAGGCAAATGGGCAATTTAAAATCATTTCACTGCCTCGTTAGGAGTGATTTTAGATCAAGTTTCCTGCAGCTGCCGAAATGCAACTCAGCATGTTGTGTGTGCGCGTGGGCGCGCGTGCATTGTCCCACGCCAGCCGCGCCGAGATTGCGTGAGCCTACGACGGGCGGGAGAGAACACGCTCTTAAGATGTCCGGCAAACGCGGCACCGTACACAAAACACGCGAGTTACATCGTCGCGCACAACAGGCACTCACCTCCAGGGACGAGCATTTTCTGTTCGAGCTTCCACACCTCCCCCTCTCCCCCTCTCTCCCCCCCTCTCCCTCTCCCTCTCCCTCTCTCTCTCTCTCACACACACACACACACACACACACACACACACACACACACACTCAGCCCCCTAAGTGTTTAACCCCTCCGCCGCCCGGCCGCATGTGAGCCGGGGGTCTCCGCTGAGTGCTATTGATCATCGCGGGGAGCGCGGCGGAGCGGGTTTTCCATGAAGGTTGGCTCGGTCTCTACTCCATACAGTATCCCTCACTCCAAGCACCCAGGATGCGACAGAGAGATCGCTGACAGAGGGAAAGAGAGGGAGAGAGAGAGAGAGAGAGAGAGGGAGAGAGAGAGGGATGCCAGGGAAAGATGAGCGCTCCGTAGCTCGTTAAAGAACAGAGCAAAGGGAGTCGGAGAGAGGGGAGGCACAATAAAAGCCGAATAAAGGGATTGGGTTCTGTTTGATTCTCTATGGAGGGGAGTCGCAACGGAGTTCTCAGGCCTTTTTTTTTTTTTTTTTTTTAAAGGAAAATCAAATGCTTGGGTTCAAGGGGTTTTGTGTCAAGCCTGCGCGACACCGTTTGTTTCCTATTATTCGCCAAAGGAGCTTTTCAGGCGTCCGTATACTCACAGCAATGAATAACTTTTGGAGCTAAAAGGCACCTGGAGAACGAGGAGGGAGCAGGAAGACGGAGGTCGGGGTTTGAAGCGCGGCACCGCTTCGCCGCCGACAGTGATCTGCCGTGTTCTCCTCGGAATCGGCGGCCGAATCTCCCGCCGCGCGGCCTCGACCTTCCTTCTCCTCCGGGGTCATTCCCTCCCGGCGCCGGGGCGGCGAACCGTGACAACGGCGTTCAGGGCGACGTTCGCGTGACGTCGTCCCCTGTTCGCCTCGGAGGGTGAAAGTTAGAGGCGTTGGGCGGGAACCGGCGGGAAGGTGGAGGGTGGGGGCGTCCTCCACCCGGGGCTTTTCCAACGCGGGGGACCCAAAAAGGTTGGAGCACGCTGGGCGGTGTGTTTCCGGGGGAACGGGAGGGGAGCGCCACTTTTAAATACCACGAAACCGTGTGGGTCTCTTTTCCGATAACGCTGTAAATACCATGTTCAGAGTGAAGGACAATAAAGATGAACGCCTGTTTTAGGGAATGCTGCGGTGCTGAGGCTCCGTTTGAGGGAGGGGCCCGGGGGTCCAAAATGGTTCCTCATTTACCTGTAGCTCCTTGGTGGGAAAGCGGCTGGGAGGAGGTGAAACTGGCGAAGATGGGTATGCGAGGGGAGGAGGAGGAGACAGAGCAGACAGGGGCTCGGATGGAAAATGGAACTCTAATGCAAATGAGGAGGAATCGCTCAAAAGTCAAACGTTCGAAAATAGAAATTAAGAATGAGCAGAGAGAGGTCAGAGCACATCGTGAAGGTGTCAGAGATCACGGGTGAAATGGGTCGACGGCGGGCGGGGCGTGCGTGATCGCCCACATGCACACACACACACACACACACACACACACACACACACACACACACAGTCACACACACACACAAAATCCTCCATGCAATGAATTACGGTCACTCTATCCTTCTCAGGGTTTCACCCCCCCCCCCTCCCCATAATAGTTAACACACACGCACACCACACTCTTCCCCCTCCCCCCAACAGCAGTAAATCAATAGCCAATCTCATTCTTGAAAATGGTCCCCCCATGATTAATTTTCATTTTGCAGATGCATTATGGGTAGGGTACCAGAGGAACCCATCTCATTTAATCCCCGACACAAATTTAGCCCCTCTGAATTATGACATTCCAGGAACCGCAAATTGAGGAACGCGCTCTACCTGCTGGTGGAGACGGGTGGAGATGCAGCGCGGGCGGAGCTGCATTCACTTTTCAAGATTTCATAAAGAGCTTGCAGAGAAGCAGAGGCACCGTGGAGGGCGTTTAAAATACGAGTTGATCCCGAGACGACAACAGGACGATATTCCATTTCTAGAGGACGGGGCGGTAGCAAAAGCACGACTCCATAACGAGGGGGACGCTCTCGCTGTGCCCTGCAGTGTAGGATCGATGGCGGCGTCGGTGCTTCTCGGGTGGGGAAAACGATAAAGCCAGGTGTGGTTTGAGCAGCCACACCTGTCCCGGGTCTAGGTAACTGGGGCGCAGGATCGGTGTGGCTGTACGGCTGTTGCTCGTTGGTTGGTCTAACGAGGAAAAGCAACAGGTAAAACCCCCATCTCCACACACACTCAGGAGAGGAGCCCTTGTCATGACCTGTTTCCATCTGCTCCGGTGCTTGTTCTCTCAAGCCCCCTCACCACAATAAACGTGTGTTTTCTCAACCCCATCGTCTGTGCCGGAGGGCCCTGAATACGCCACTGGGATGGCATGTGGCGGGCGAAACTGCCCCATCTTGAAATACGCCGAAGCAAAAGCCGCGATAAAGCCCCGTCCATTCTATACGACAGCGATAGACGTCCTGTTGTCAACAATACAGTGCACTAATCGTCCATGAATTAAACTTTTGCGGGCGGAGAGTGGCGAGCAGACGACGCACGACGCACGTAACGCAGAGGCTCCACCTGCATCTTACTCCCTCCTCAGGCGCGTCTTCAGCGACTGCATGAACAATGAGCTCACGTGGCCAAGGCAAAACCCGACCGACGGGGAGGATCATGTTTGAGTTTCTTTTTTTTTTTTTTTAAACCTTCATTAGCCGGCATCACCCAGTCTCTCTAGCCCTTCGTCAAATTGAACAGCCGCATTATCGTTGCGGGGCGCCGGGGAGAGGAGACGCGAGAGGAAGGCGAGGAACCGCAAGGAGGAGAGAGAAATGATTCCCGCAGGGAAAGCCAGAAAGCCAGAAGGAAAGCGAGCCGAAATATTCTGATCGCATCGCTTCGGAACGCGGCTGAGGACAACACCTCTCCCACTCCCACGCCCACTCGCAGCTTCCTCAGGGCGCCGCCTGCCGCGAGAAAAACACACGCCGAGCGGCCGCTTCTTCCAAAACGACCCGGCAATGGAGCAGCGCCGTGCGGCGGCGCCGTGCGGCAGCCCCTCGGCGGCGTCCGGAGCAGAGGGCGTCGGCTCCGACCTCCTGCCGAGGTGCGGAGCGGCGGCTCAGCCAGCCTCGACGGGCGGAAAGGAAATGACATAACTTTTTACAGTTTTAATATAGCGGGAGTCAACAAGGGAGCAAATGGAGGGTGACGCCTTCCACGGTCAGGTCTGACATGGCCATTTAAACCCGCTTTGCAGAGTGGTTTTAATACCTCCGTGGGAAATATTTGCATATTTATTTTATATTGATTCATTCTGTGTACTTGTATAATAGGACCAACGTCAGATGGAACTGACAAATAAAGACAAATAAACAAACAGATGAACACACAAGAACAAAACAACGGACAGACAGGCAGACAGACAGACAGACAGGCAGGGAGGCAGGCAGACAGACGGGCAGACAGGCAGACAGACAGACAGGCAGACAGACAGGGGTCTACAGGGGTTGATTAAAGCGGCGTTGGCGTTTTGCTGTTTGTAACCTTGAGCTCTCACGTCAAAACATGAATTTATGAGGTGGAGGAGGAGGAGGAGGCGGAGGGTGAAGGAGAGGTTCTCCATGACATCATCATCCTCCCCTCCTCCACCGGCTCTTTTTAAAGCTGCCTCCGTCCCTCCCTCCCTCCCTCCCTCCCTCCCCTCCTAACCAGCTCTTTTTAAGCCTCCATCCATCCCTCCCTCCCTCCATCCATCCCCTCCTCACAAGCTCTTTTTAAGCCTCCATCCATCCCTCCCTCCCTCCCTGCCTCCATCCCTCCCCTCCTCACCAGCTCTTTTTAAACCTCCATCCATCATCCCGCCATCCATCCCTCCCCTCCTCAACAGCTCTTTTCAAACCTCCCTCCCTCTCTCACTCCATCCCTCCCCTGCTCACCAGCTCTTTTTAAACCTCCATCCATCCCTCCATCCATCCCTCCCCTCCTCACCAGCTCTTTTCAAACCTCCATCCATCCATTCCTCCATCCATCCCTCCCTCCATCCCTAGCACCCCGCCAGACAATAGGACAACGGCCTGGACACTGCAACACGGTGGGGCGGAGTAAAGTGAAATATCCACACAACTGGGCATTTTGTAATCAAAGCGTCAGATGTGGCACAGGTGAGGGTCGACATGTTAACAAAAGATGTGGACATGGAGGCGCGCCAAAAAAACCTGGCCCCTGAGAGCTGGGGGGGGGGGCCATTTTCCAAAAATGGCCGCCAAATATGTGCAGCAGACACCAAGTGGTTTTGACCGTTGAGGGAAAGAGTCATTTGCAAGTGTGTTCAGGCCGGATAGTACAGATGTCAACACAACACAGAGACGCCCCACCACCACACCACGGCCTTTAACCTAAAAAGAAAAAAAAAAAGATGCTCTCTTCAAGCTTATAAGCTGAGAAAAGCACAAAAACTAAACAGAAGCAGTACGGTCCCTTCAGGGTGAGAATCCTCTACCTCAATTCAACGCTATTTAAGACTACTAATACACCCAAGGAACAGCCCGGTCTCAGCCCGGTCCCGGTTTGCGTAATAACCTTTAAAGCACGCCCCGGTACGACTCGGAGAAGAGAAGAGGAGAAAACAGATAAAAGAGAGAGCGACGCCGAGAAAATATAATTGGCGAAGAAATGGAACGGGGGGGGGAAAAAAATAATAATAATAATTTGATGTTGCGTCAAGCCGCTCGCTCGCACGGAGCGAGCGGATAAATATGTCTTGGACGCCTTTCAGAAGACGCCGCCAGGTGATTATACACTGCCCATGCCAAAAACATGCGTGAAAATATCGTCGAGACCCTGGGAACCTGTTCCGACCGATCGAAAAAAGACCAAAAAAAACAAAAAAAACAACGCGGCCTTGTACGAACAGGCGGCGCTGTGCTGTCGTTTTTGCTGATCTGGGCAAACCTCCTCTCAATCTCCATCTAGAGGCTTATTCTCATGTTTGTGAAAGAGGGTGCCGGCGGGGGGGGGGGGGGGGAGAGCCTGAGCTCAGATTCGGGGAAGCCGCGAACGCCCCGCTCAGGTTGACGATTGTGACACGGAAAGCCAGCACATCAAAAACCACGGAGACGGTCGAGTCGCCTCGACCGAACGGTCGCACAGTCGTCTGACGTTCTGATTTATTAATTTGTAACATGGGTTTAAAAACCGTCTTGAACTTGGATGGAACATATGATGACGATTAAGGAAGATCTCGGACAACTCTACTGCACCTCACTTCAACATGGAGGAAATAGTGTGGGGGCGGGGGTGTTTTGTTTACCGGCCACTAATTGTGTGTGTGTGTGCGTGCGTGCGTGCGTGCGTGCGTGCGTGCGTGCGTGCGTGCGTGTGCGTGAACGACACTCACTCGACTGGGGGGTTGATGTCCTCGGCTTTGGTCTCAAAGAAACGCAGCACCTCCTCGCTCTGAGAAATCTGAGGAGGGAGACGCACCAGCGCCTGCAGAAAGAGAGAGGGGGAGAGAGAGAGAGAGAGAGAGAGAGAGAGAGGGAGAGAGGGAGCGGGAGAGAGAGAGGATGAAGCGGAGAAAGGAGGAGGAAATATAATGAGAGTGAGTTAAGGAGGGAGAGGAGGGAAGGAAGGGGAGAAAGACAAATGGAAGAGAGGCGGAAGGAAGAGGCGGACACGAGGGGAAAACGCGTCAAACAGCAAAATGACAGAGCCTTTTGAGCAACATTTTCGTATGTTTTTGCTCTGTTTTTGTGTTTTTAACCAAAACAGAGCACGGGGGTATACATATTTGACGTACATTTTCGACTACTCTCTCTCTCTCGCTCTCTCTGTCTCTCAGGCTCACATGTCCGACCGCTCCACACAGCTGCGGCGTCATCAATAGTTAATGATTTGGAACAACTCACAGCAAAGTTATAAATGAATGCATCAAACAGCCTGAGACGGTGAAAGTGCATCACACGTCTGTATTATTCATTCACGTACGGGCCGATAACTCCAAACCCAGAGAGATCCAGCTCCTCGGGTCGGTCCTCATCCATCCCATCACTGGAAACCAAGTTGTTGGGAGGACGAGGAGGAGGAGGAGGAGGAAGACGAGGAAGAGAAGGAGCCCTCGGTGGGTAATTACTCTTCCTCTCCGCTGTTTGTCTCGTCAATAGGACGCCGGAAACAAACATCCACTGTGGCGGCGGCCTAAACATCCGAGCGCCGCTAGTTATTTGACTAATGAGGAAGCACGTTCCCTCTTTTAACGATGCCGCCGCCGCACTCCAGTGAGAGCCCATCTTCATTTAAGGAGAAATTCTCTATGCGTTCGGAACTCCTGGCGGGTGCTTTCAGGTGAGGATGCATTCTTTTAGTTGTTGTTGTTTCTTGTTGTCGCTCCCCATCACCAGGGTTGATGTCACAACTAGTTTTTCCTTAATGAAGCGCCGCGTTACAAAGGTGTCGTCGGAATTTTTATGCGTCGATATAGAATATTAGGTGTCCGATGCCTGTCCAACTACAATACCTGTCTGGGGTCATCAGCAGGGGTGGGATAAATATCTTGATACTTCCTGTTGCGATCCATTATCCATCGCTCTCAACAGAAATTATTTATTCGTCACAAACACATTGCACTGTACGGCATGAAGTGAAATGCAAAGCTAATTTTTTTGCAAACTCCAGAGGCTCTGCTGGGCAGAGTAGTACAAATAGGAAAAAAATATATAAATATAGAAAAGAAAAAAAATAGAAGAAATTTGAAAAACATACACATATACATACATATACATATATATATACATACACATATATATACATACATATACATATATATATATATATATGTGTGTGTGTGTGTATAGAAAATCATATATATAATATATATAATATAAATATAAATATATATCTATAATTTATAAAACTATATTTTTATATATAATAATATTAATAATATAATATAATATTACAATATATAGTAATATTATATATTATTTGATTACTCAATTTCTCTGCATTAAGACTGATCAGAGTGATCAAAGTGTACCAATTACTTATCAGTGTGTGTGAACATGACTCTGCACTGACTCTGTTTCACCTTGTTTTATTTCTGCTTCGTAAAATGCACTGAATATATATACTATGATGGATTCCTGTCGTTGAGAATCTATTTAGGATATTTTTACTCTGTTAAGTTACACAGATATTATGATTAATCATCAGGGTTTTTTTTGTTTTTTTTACACAATATATTGCATAATCGCAATATGTAATCACCTACATTGTGATAAAATCGTTATCGTGGGAAAAATGTATGGTGGTAATATCGTATCGCGGTGATCTCTGGAGGAGAAAGAATGAGAGCGCGTTCCCCAATTTTACTTCCTTTCGACTTCATTTATGCTGCGATCCGCATGAGAGTGAAGGGAAGGAAGAGAAGGAATCCAAAGAAGGAAAGGAAGGAGAGGAAAAGCAGTTTCAAAGCTCGGCCGTTAAAGAAAGGAACCAGTCCCCCTTGAGGTGAAAGAGCGGTGAGAGAGGCCCAAGGAGTTGTGCTGCGGTGTTGTTCTGTCTCGTTTGGAGGGAGGGGACGGATTCATTCTCCCTCAGAACCAGAACTATGTCAGGTGAGTACACGGCGCCCTGAATCTGCAGACCTTTGAAAGGAGAACAGGAAGAAAATAATGGGGACGCTCGACGGAGTGGGGGGACCGGAACGTCGCGCCTCACCGGGACCGGAACAGAAGCCGGTGAAAACAGAAATCAAACCAGGTCTACAGACATTTGTTCCAGAAAGTCGCAGCCGCGTGAAAAACGACCCCCTTAAACTGACGCATGGCGTCGGGGAAGGAACCGTCGCCATTGTCGGACCGGGCATCGGGACCGCGGACCGCCTGAGCAGCCCGTTATACAAAAACAAGAGCGGGAGAGAACGGGAGAGATCTGCGTCGCCGGCCCACTTTGATTATGCACCGGCACTCGTGATCAAAAGGGGCCGACGGCGTGCATCTCTCCCACCCGCCCCGCTCCCCAAATCCCAGCAGTCAACGGGAGCATGTGAACAGATGGATGCATGACCAAGTCGGGCAAAACGGACAAAAAATGTGAGTAAAAAGAGGACAGGCGGCGCTGAAATGGCTCAATACAACTGATGCTACAACATTGAAGATAAGCAATGTGTTTGCGAGCACCAGCACCAGCAGCACCAGCACAGGCGGCAGCACTCAACAGCTTTTGCTTTTTATCAAGTTGCGAGGGATTTTATTATTAATTTTTTTTCCCCAAAGTAGCACCGCTGCATTCAAGGCCTGTCGGAAATGCGACCGCGCTGCCTTCAACCGTCGGAAATACCAATTTTAGATATTATTAATCATCTATGGACCAGCAACACCCGAGCACTAGGGTGCTTGCTGTTTGTTAATTTAAATATTATTTTATTGTTTATAGACCATTAATACCCAGGCCAGGAGTGATGGTCTGTACCTCAGCAGCCGGCCAAAACATGTACAGTGCTTAATTATTGTTCAATTTTAGGTGATATTTAGAGTTTGTTTATTTGTTAATTTAAATATTACGTATTGTTGAACTGCACTTCAGAAGTACAAATGAGTCAGTACCTGATCTTTGAAATTATTTATTGGTCATAGACCTGCCCTGAAGAGTAAGTCCTTCAAGTTTCAAGGTCAAAGTGATCAAATTGGCAATGGCATTATCTGACTTATTTCCTGTGTTGAAATAGATTCTACAGCCTGTTCAAATACAGACGTTCATGAAGCACTGACTGCCTGAATCTATCATGGCATCCACACAGTGGTGGCCTGCTGGCAACAAACCTTTCACTGTCTCTGAAAATAGCTGTTTTAGTGTTTAGCCCCGAGTATCCATCCATTATGCTTAGAAGTGGTGGTATCAAGGGCTGGTGTGTTTGTAGTCGTGTCGATGGGGTGTATCTGCGGGCTGGTTGTGGTGGGCTGGTCTGGGGAAAAAAAGGTCCAGGGACATTTATTTAGTCTCAGTGCGTCCCTGACCATCACTGTAAGTTTACAGTAATATTGTTTAATTACAGTATTGCGGTGTGGGGGTGGTGTGGTTTAAGCAGCCACACCTGTCTTGGGTCTCCTAAATGTGCCCGGGATCAGGGGTGTACGGTGGCCCTGAGAGCTCAATGCACTGCAACTAGACTAAACACAAGTAAATTACGAAAACATCCTCACCAATATGACAACACACACAGGGCATTGAGAAAATGCACCGCAAATTCTTATGTGTTGAACAAACTGCATAGCAAAACGCTTTGCAATACCAAAAAAAACACAACCGCATTAACGGAAAACACGACCGCATTAACGGAAAAACAACCACAAAAGCCACATTACGGAAGTGGGCCACTGCAGTGCACCAATTTATCTGCAATACAATGTATTAAACTAAATTATTAAATGTCTGTAATTATATAAAATCATTTATTTAAGTAATTATCTGGAGCCGCAACTATCAAGGACCAATCGCGCGAGACCCCCACGTCCAAATCCTCCATCTGCTTCCTCCACGCAATTAATAAGTAGAAAAAAAACATCTTTCATATCAATCCATGGTTTTAATTTAAGCCATTTAAGTGTGATATTCCAGAGAAAGTGTCTACTACCGGCTCCGTGATTGTGTCGTGAAGTTTGCGAACGATTGGAATCTTTATTAATTAAAATATTATTTTAAACTCATTGTACATTATCTATATTACTATATTTCCGTATTTTATTAATGGCATCGTTTATTATTGTCTACTACTATCCACCATTCTAAGTGTCTATTTCCAACCTGTAATACCCTGTAAACGACTGTATTTCTTTGAAGCCACAGTGGCACTCTGTCCGCAGCGCGCCGCAGCATGACTGTACATCGCCACCATTCATTCTGTGTCATAGAAACCAGAGCGTTGTACTGTAAATAAAGTCAGAGCTGTGCAGTGACGCCCTCTCACCCGGCAGTAATCATCTATGAAGCGCAGCCTCTTCATGGCCACGTCTCGGACATGACTCCTCCGGAACAGGATTTTACCTGGGGGGGGTGGGGAGAGGAAGGTGGAGCGAGAGGAGTGTGGGGGTGGGAGTGAAGGACGAGAAAGGAAAAAGGAAACAGGGGGGGGGGGGGGGGGGGGGTAGGAATTATTTAGACACATCACTAATAACACAGCTTGAATATTGCAGTTCTTCCTTTGCGTAGCCGTGTTTTGTTTGTGTAATACATGTGTCGGCCAGCAGATGTCAGTAATGCACGCTGTCCCTCCACTACCCCCCCCCCCCCAAAAAGACATAAATAATAAAAGGTCATGGATAAGGGCTTGACTCGTGGGTCGTCACTCATTATTTGATTATTATGTTATTTTAGCTGGGATTTGTGCGGTGATTTTGTAGAATCGTGAGACGTTTGAGATCCAAATCCAAAATCCAGATCCAATATCAAGAAATTGTTCGAAATTCTGCAATGAATTCGGTGTGAATGAGCTGCGTTTCCATCGGCCGGGTTGAGGCAAATTAACCGTCGCCCCCGGTTGCAACGCTGCAGAGTTCCAACGTCATAAAAGGGCTCTTACTCATAAAGGGAATGTTTATTATTACACCAGTAACACACTGTTATTAGCTTTTACTATTATAAGGGCATAAAATCAACCAGAAAAGAAAATTAAACTGTTAACCATAATCACTAATACGAAGATGAATCATCGACTGGAGCCGTGATTGCGACAGCCCGAACCAGCCCGGGAGAGTCTTCCCCTTCCTTCCTCCCATTAGGAATCTCACCGCGTCGGTTTAGCGGCTCCCATTTGCATTAAGCTGCATCGCATTTGTGAGCGGGCGTTTAATATAAAAATCCCTGCCTGCCTGTTTTTCTTTTTCTTTTTTTTTTGTTTGTTTTGTTTGTTTCTTTCCTCTTTATGGACTGACGACGGGTCTGTATTGTGCATAATCAGCTCTTCGGGGAGGGCCGGGCATCCATTGTGAGGATGTTATGCACTTACTCTGCTGAACTGGGGCTCGGCGCTGCAGTTTACTGCCGCGGTGGAAGGCTCCGTGTTCATCAGGAGGGAGCGCTCATGTGTTTTAATGCGCCGACAGAGCGCCAGTTCATAGACAAGAGGCGGCCGGATGTTCGGCTGACTTCCGAGACCGCTGTGTGTGTGTGTGTGCGCGTGTGCGTGTGTGTGTGCGTGTGCGTGTGCGTGTGTGCACGTGCATGGGAAAAGAAGGAGAGATAAGAAGAGAGGGAGGGAGAAAGATAAGAGTGAAATTAAGAGTCAAGGGGGCTTTGGGGAGATAAGAGGGAAGGGAAGAGGGAGAGATGAAGCAACGGATAGAGAGAGAGAGAGAGAGAGCGAGAGAGAGAGTGGGGGGTAGAGAAAGAGGCCGTTGCACTTGATGCTGAGAGCACGTGTTGTTGAAGGACCATGAAGAGAAGCTCGACCAAAATAAACAGCCTTTAACAGACGCAAGAGTTCCGCTCCCGCTGTAGGAGGGCCACTCTCATCCCCAAAATCACTCTCCCTTTGTCCCTTTGTCCTCTCTCTCTCTCTCTCTCTCTCTCTCTCTCTCTCTCTCTCTCTCTCTGAGTTTTGTGCTTGCACTCACTTGCACGAGCACACACACACACACACACACACACACACACACACACACACACACACACACACACCAAACATAGTTGTGCAACCTAGAAGGACCATATTTATTTTGTCAAAAGTTTTGACATCTTTGTGCGAAACTGTGTAAACAAAGATCATAAACACTGTGACTCGCATGGAGTCCCCCCCCCCGGCCAACACACACACACACACACACACACACACACACACACACACGTCATCTCTGATTAGCAGGTCTGCTGTCGGCACTTGGCAATTGAGCAGCCACAAACAGAGCTATCGATCATCAGCGCCCTGTCACACTGTAGGTGGCTGCGGGATTGCATGTCACTCAGAGAGCCAGGCTGGAAGATATTCCCAGATGTGGCGGGACTTGAATCGATGCACGCACACATTTGCAGTCAAGTGCACATATAACCAAAGGACATCCACGCCGCAATAAATATACTCCTGCCGCTGCCCTGGACCAAGGCACTGGCCTTGGAACTGGAGGAGGTGTCAGGCTGCCGGGCTGCAGCCTCCCTCTGCTCCTAATAGCTCCCTAATAAATCCCGGGGATATGAAAAATGCATTCGACAAATAAGTTCTAGATTTTAATGCCTTGAAATTCAAAGATTGGCAACAGAATACACGCACCACAGAATGTTGAATGAGGAAATCAACGCGCACGCACAGACGCACAGACACACACACACACACACACAAATATGCATGTTGCAGGATCCGCTGTGTAGCTGATAAGGACACCATGTGAGTTTAGTGGGATACATAATTAATATGGAGGCGTGATTGAGATTATTCAGAGGGCCGAGTGTGCGGGAGCGGTCTATTACCTGGGAGAAACGGGATGATTCTCTTCTTGGGGTCCTTCTGCCCTCCCTCAATTGGGAACTTGTCGAGAATTTGCATCTGCGGAGGAGAAAAGACAGCGAGGTGGTAAGATGGTTCATTAACAGGCTTTGTCATGGATGTCAACGCTTCAGCTCGGGAAAAAAAATAAAAAATAAAAACTGCGTTCGGCCGACGTCTCTCGGCGAGAGTCTTCAGAGTCCAAACAGTGTTTACGTTCCAGCGTGGGAGGACCCCCTGCAGGGTGAGTGTCAGGCTCAACCCTATCCAAACACACCGCTCCCAGTGAACAGATTCAACATCCCAAAAGAAAAATCGTCTCGAACCGACACTTAAAATATACACTGAATTCAAAGTCCCAGCGTCATGTACGGTTTAGGACCAGTGCACAGAACAAGAGAACATTTAAATTACAATAAAAACCTTTTTGTGGATCCAGGGGGGGTTTTATGGTATATTTCACTTCTTTTCCGCATACATTGCCACTTCCTTTTTCGTATTTTGATTTTCATATTTTATTCTACCGTTTATATTATTACTACCTGTTGTTTTGATGTGTGCTGCTTGGATATTGTAAGTTCCCTCCGGAGATGAATAAATTATCTATCCACCTATACATCTATCTACATCTATCTATCCATCCATCTATATATATGTCTATCAATCTATCTATTTATCAATCTGTCTATCTATCTATCTATACATCTATTTATCCTTATATCGACCCATCTATACATCTATCTCTCTATCCACCTATCCATCTACGTATCTATCCATCTATTTATCTATCTATCTATTGAGTGAACCCATCCATCTGTACATCTATCTATCCATCCATCCATCCATCCATCTATCCACCTATCCATTTATCTATCTATCTATTTATCTATCTATCTATTGAGTGAATCCATCTATCTATATATCTAGCTAGCTATCTATTAATTTATCTATCCATTTATCTATCCATCCATCCATCTATCACCCGATAAAAATAGTCCCTGCCAAATTGCAACTTGAGTCCTTTGCTTCCTTGAGATCTCACTTCTTGTCGGGTGAACCTTCTCCTTTTAGCTCCACCCGAGCGCTGTCTGGTGTTTTACCTTAAATACAGTGTCCAGAGACGCAGGCGGAGCAAACTTCCATCAACACAGACAAAAGAGGCTGCGATGACCAGCCACGGTGTCCTTACTTACCCGTGGGCAAGAAGGGCCCAAGGTGCACGTGATATTTAAAGTCAGAGAGACGTCAGAATTATCACCCATTCCACTGTAAATAGCACGCGTGTCCTTCGCACAGAATACAATGTAAAGACATTAAACAGGTGTGATCACCTGCAGGACGGTGACAATGATGGATGACATCATCCATCATACTGTGGCGACAGCATGGTGACAACGCCAATCGCACACATTGAAAATAAATCTATAATAATAATAATAATAATAATGAGAAAAAAAATAAAAATATACGCCATGTGCGGGTTTAGACCCAAGGACAAGGGGCGGCGGTGGGGTTGATCGGGGTCAAGCGGGCTTGGATTTATTCATCGAGCGCCGTGACGGCGTGGAACGGTGAGACAGGAGACGTGCTGACACCGAAGCAGGGGAATGGAGTGGGGGGGGGGGCAGTGAAGAAAGAGATTTAGAGCAAGAGCGAGAGAGAGAGAGAGAGAGAGAGAGAGAGAGAGAGAGAGAGAACTGAGATTGGGAGACATGGTGAAAGGGATTTAGTTGAGAGGAGAGATAATGTGAGGCTGAGAGTAAGTGGGAGACCGACAGACCGACAGATAGATCGATTTTAGACATTTTTTTCGTTTTATTTTCTATTTCTTCTATTCTTCACTTTTTGTTTTCCATTTGCTTTGACAATTTAAACGTATAGCATCAATACAGCTGTTTGAATTCAACTGAATTGAGAGCGTGCGCGAGAGAGAGAGAGAGAGAGACAGAAAAGAGAGGGAGATGAGGGAAAGAACAAATCAGATATGATGGGGCAACAAACAGTGATTTGAAACAGAAATAATACTGTGTGTGTGTGTGTGTGTGTGTGTGTGTGTGTGTGTGTATGTGTGTGTGTGCGTGCGTGGGCGTCACACAGAGACAGAAAAGCATTTGGTTGGAGAGAGAAAGAGGGGGCTGGTGGAAAGGTGGAGCGAGGGAGGGGTGCAGGGACAGCATAAGAGGGAGGAAAGGGGGAAAGTGAAGGTGAGAGCGATGCAGCAGAGATAAGGGACAGAGGGAGGGACGGTGGGAGGGGGGAAGAAGGGAAGGTGAGAAGGCGGATTGGGTGGAGTGAGAGACGCTACATCTGGTGTGTGTGTGTGTGTGTGTGTGTGTGTGTGTGTGTGTATTCGCGTCTGGATGTGTGCGTCTGTGACACCCTGGGGAAACAGATGAGCAAACAGCCACGCAGGCCCCCTGGGTGTACGGAGATTTATAAGACACGCACACACACACACACACACATAGACACACACACGACCACACACACACACGCACGCACATGCACACACACACACACACACACACAGACACACACACACACACACACACCCTCTGTGCCCATCTGTTTGTCTATATCAAGCTATTTATCCAGCCAATGTTATTTGCCATTTCCTCGTTCTACCAATAAAGGTAGGAGAGGGAGGTGTGTGTGTGTGTGTGTGTGTGTGTTCGTGCATGCATGCGTGCGTATGTGTGTGCGTGTGTGTGTGTTTGTGCATGCGTGCGTGTGTGTGTGTATATGTGCTCGTGCGCAATTGTGCTAATTCAACATTCTGTGGCTCTGGGCGGTTTGGAAAGTATCACCCGGGGTCAGTGTTGTACTGGAACCAAAGTACAACACGGGTAACTTTAAACGAAATGTCCGAGCTGGTTTGATCCTCAACCATATTTCGATCTTCGGGGGGAGGGCCGCCGGAGCGACTGGCGTCAGAACCTTCCCAATGGATCCAGTATTGACAGAACAGCTTCAAGTGCCGAGGTCCCGATCGGTCCCGTCGCTCCACGTACTGAAGCTCGGTCCAGGGTTCGATAAAGAATACACCATTTGCATTTTCCTTCAACTGATATTTGATTTTGTCAACATTGCCCACACCTGCTTGAGGCATGAAACCCCCTCACTGCTCCCGGTGAACTGGTAATTACTGTGGGTATGAAAACCTGCTGTAAACACAGCGGTGTAGTTACCGCGCTGCCCGCTGTGGGTACGACCACGTGAAGCCAGGGGAGTGTTTAGAGTAAGGCTGCAAAAAACATGTCACAAAACAGGTAAAATATAACTGGATGAA
This sequence comes from Zeus faber, assembly GCF_960531495.2. NCBI lineage: Eukaryota > Metazoa > Chordata > Actinopteri > Zeiformes > Zeidae > Zeus > Zeus faber. The sequence continues at coordinate 6,960,539 of NC_137191.1, forward strand.
CCTATATACCTAACCCTAACCGCACACACACGCACGCACACACGCCGGGGCGGTGATTGATGAATAGATAAATAAATGGAATAACAGATGGATGAAACAGCCATCCATCCCGAAAAGAGTGACAAGCCAGAGAGACGCTGTATCAAATCACATTTATTAATTTCGGAATAGCTCCTGGCACAGGCTGGTGGAATAGCGGACGGATGTGTGGCCGTGATTATGTGACAAATGGTGTCTGGAAAACCATCTATAAGGCTTTTCGCAACACACACACACACACACACACACACACACACACACACACACACACACACACACACACACACACACACACACACACACACACACACACACACACACACACTTCAATTGGCTAACCTTTTCATTCTGTTTTCTCAGAGTTCACAGGCTCCTCCCCCCCCCCCCACCCCCTTCTCCTTGGTTACATTGCTCCAACGCCAACGTGGCCCACATGAGCCAAGGTCAAGTCATTACTCAAAATGCGCCCTGATTTGGTTTCAGTTCCACCTCCGCCGCCGAGAATGAGCGCGCACGACCTCTTCCCCACCTCAGAGAGGCTGCTGGCACGGGAGGGGGTGGGGTGCTAGAATCCCGCCTGGAATTCGGTGATCAGACGGACAACGGGGTGACAGGTGGCGGGGCGGGGGGGGGGGGGGGGGGGGGCGCTGACAGAGACCCGTGTGGACGCATCGACTTACTGCAGCTCGCATTTCCGTGCTGAGAGAGACGTGAGGGACGTCTCCGCCTTACCCCATCGCTTTCACTCACTAGAAGAGAAAATACCCTGTCGGGGTGGTTTTTTTGCAATTTATATTTGTTTTGTTTGATTTCTTTAAAACCCTCTTTGGCAACTGTATTAAAGGGGCGCCGTGTAAGACTCTCGATGGTGATGCACCTCTCGCGGTTCCCACAGTAAAATAAATTACCTCAAATTGCAATAAATCTACCAATTTACCGTTTCTGCAAGCGTGTGAGGATTATCCTCGAGTCCAATCAGAATATATTTACCATTTGTTAGCACTGACAACACTATCCTTATTCATCATTATCCATTTTAATTACCATTTTGTTTTATCAGTTCTAATTTCACCTCTGCATATGGAAGACTGCATTTCAGCGCTCAGTAAAAAGGACAATGAATTCAGTTATTTATTGCAAGGAAGCTTGTTTACGCAGCGTGTAAACACTACAGACGGTGCACCTTTCTGCTTTCACAAGGTGGAACAGTATGACATCAGTGGCATCCGGTTCACAAATTAAAGAGCAGCGGAGAAGAGAGCTACGCCCACCGTAACACTCCTCCATCAGGTAAAACCTGCAGGAATCACCGCTCATCGGTTACTGTGGGAAGTCACGTGACGTTGGGAAAAACAGAGTTTTGAATGGAAGTAAAACAGGCTTCTTGAAAACAGCTCTCACATGCTCACAAACGCACACGAACACACACATGATTTAAGAAGTGCAGAAAAATGTGATACACTAGCCACTGTTTTTTGTTTACCTTTACTAAATCAATACCTATACTGAATCAATACCTTTATTGAATCAATACCTATACTGAATCAATACCTATATTGAATCAATACCTATACTGAACCAATATCTATATTGAAGCGATACCTATACTGAACCAATACCTATACTGGATCAATACCTATATTGAATCAATACCTATATTTAATCAATACCTATACTGAACCAATACCTATACTGGATCAATACCTATATTGAATCAATACCTACACTGAATCGATACCTATACTGGATCAATACCTATGTTGAATCAATACCTACACTGAATCAATACCTATACTGAATCGATACCTATACTGAATCAATACCTATACTGGATCAATACCTATATTGAATCAATATCTATATTGAATCAATACCTATACTGAACCAATACCTATACTGGATCAATACCTATATTGAATCAATACCTATATTTAATCAATACCTACACTGAACCAATACCTATACTGGATCAATGTCTATATTGAATCAATACCTATACTGAACCAATACCTATACTGGATCAATACCTATATTGAATCAATACCTATATTGAATCAATACCTACACTGAATCAATACCTATACTGAATCGATACCTATACTGAATCAATACCTAAACAGTATTCATTTGGAATTTAATGCAATTAGAAAAGGAAAGTTTCCCTTTGTTGTGCCGAGTTCAGCCAACTGTCCACTAGGATACATTACTATACTATGCAGTTGTAGTATTGTACAATATAGAAATATTTCCATTGTTATATTAACATAACAATGCATCATGCATCTGCATCGTACATATCTACATATTTGTGCCAATGCAGAGCCCTATAAATCGCACACACAGGCACACACACACACAAACAGGTGTAAATAGGCCATTCCAAGGATGTTGAAGAAAAAAAAAAAAAAAAAAACTCATTCCTAACCATTGCTGCACTTCCCAGACGTAACTCCACTGTCTCCTTGGTAACCAGCACAGAGAAAGTGAGGCAGAGTTGTGAGGCAACGTGATTGGATGAGGCTGTGCGGCTCTGGACCACTGGTGGAAGTGTTTGTGTCAGGTAAAAAAGAGAAAATGCAAGGGGCCCTTTTTACTCCTGTCAGAGTGTTCCTCTGTGTCACTTAGTCCCGTGTTTAGCAAAGAGATAAACAGGCTTATGCAAATACTACATTATATATAAACTACTGTCTAATGCATCATAGATTTTTTAATACATTAGATATTACACACTCAGGGTGAAGACAAGAGCAGCAAAATGCGAGCTGGACGTGTACAATTACAATTTCGGAGAGGTTAAAAAAATAAAAAAAAATGGTAATATTAACTTCTGTCAAGAACATACACGCTAGAATCATAACATCAAGAGTCACGTTTATTTATAGAGCCCTTAATGACAGTACAGTCTCAGAGGGCTTCGAAAAGGCTGCATTCCACATAGAAATCAACAGCAACCCCTGGTCTTAACGCCCACCCGGGCATGGAAAAACTCTGAGGAAACCCCCCCAGGGAGAGAATGGAAGAAAGCAAGAGAAGGGGCTACAAAGGGAACCAAACAACAATTTGTAATATGTACACGTATTACATATTACATGGTTTTGCTATTACCCACAGAACACAGATTCCGCTGCACAACTTGGCGGAGGCATCCACTCTCATACCCACGAGCAAAGGGAACCCAACGCTCCCAAAACACGCCTCCATACCGGCTTATCTAAGTCAAAAGCTCAACCGAAGAGTCCGCCGTCACACGCGTCAGACGGTCGGCGTCGGTCAGTCTAACGTTGGCGGCCGTCATCTTGACCCCTCCTGGAAGTGATCCCGGATTTTTAGCCGATTCCAGTTCAACCGGGAACGTGGAACCGACTCCAATAAAACTGCCGCGGGTTCCTGCTCCTCTCCAAACGACGCCCACAGGAAGACGGACACCGCGGCTGATTGCAGTTCAGTTGAGACATGTTGAGGCCGAGGGATCACTGACAGGCAGAGTCCCGGGCCGCCCCCCCTCCCCACCACCGCCCACCACCACCGCCCCCCCGCTCCATATCATGCACATGTGCTAAGAATAGAGCCGCCATATAAGGAGCTGTTTGGAGGGAGTGAGTGGGGATGAAGTCGTGAGGGCATCTGCTGCCATAACTGTTGTTGTTGTGAGGGGATTGATGGGAGTGCCGGACAGCCCCCTCTTACTCGACCCAGGGTGTTTCGGGGAGGGGGGCGGGGGGGTTTACCCAGGGGGTGAGTGTTGCTCGGAAAAAGTGGGACAAAGCAAGAACGCTGACAAGACGGAAGCGGGCTGCAACGCACAACACAGCACAACACAAACAGCTGAAAGAACCCATGACCCTCGCGGCAGCCATGTGATTCTCCGAGCTGCTTCCACGGCCGCACCGTAAGACTCGCTGTGCTCGGCCCGATTGGTCTCGCGTCAGACCGTGGGGCGATTAAGTCAAAAACCCGTTTTTTCGGAACACACCTCCCAGTAGCGTCAAGCGAGGCGCAGTGCTCCCGTCTGGAAAGAGTGAAAAGCAATTTTTGGACAGAAAAAAGGACATTTATGATGAAGTAAGGCCGTTCCAAGTCCACATAATGTGATCAGTCAGGTTTTCTTATCGTCTGTATGGTGGCCTGTTGCGCATTGTCGCACCCTTTATGTCAGCAACAGCCTTGGCAGTCAAAAGCTGTTGCTTTTGACTGCCAAGGCTGGAAAAGAAAGTTTGCCGAATTTTAACCGCTATGCGTTCGAGTGAGATCCATCGTGCGTCCCAACGCACGCACGCGCACACACAGCTGTGATCTCAGTCAGCCGCGTCTCCTCCTCTCCTCTGGCGCCGTGCACACGCAGGCAGCACTCATTCTGTAATAGATTTGATGTTTTAATCGGTTACGGCCAAAATGTGGGATAATATTAAATGAGGAAAGTTGATCTACAGGACAATAAATATTTGACAGCAACACAGAATGCCTGAGAGCCTTACTGCATTATATTCCATTGTAGTTTGAATTGTCAACCGGTGCCTGAATTTTGTGTTTCCCTTTCATTTTGGGTGAGCCCTGTGGTAAATGGAACAGATTTGGACAGGAAAGATTTGAGCACAAATCTTTGACCTGGAGGGTTAGGGGGTGGACCACCTCCGCTAACACCCCCCCCCCCCCCCCCCCCCTTCTTCGTGTCCCAGTCTGACTGGAATCTGACAGACAGACAGGCAGGAGGACAGGATCTAATGGAGTGCAGCATGAATCAAGCCTGGACATGCATTAGTGCCTGGCAGTATTGGGTTTCCATGAGACAGATGTCTGAAAGGGGGCTGGAAGGGGGAAAGGCCTTCCCTTCCAACCACAATCACTCGTCGTTGTGCCTGGAGAGAGAAGCCTCCGCCGGCCCCCCGCCGGCCCCCCGCCAGCCCCCCGGCCTTAGAAAGGCAGCAGGTGCAGGGTCGTAGTAACTTCCCGTCTTTCCTCACTTTCCACGATCCTCGGTGAAAAAGGTCAGGCTGCGGATCCGGCCTCCTCCTCCTCCTCCTCCTCCTCCTCCTCCTGGAGGTGGAGGCTTCGGCCTGGGAAAGAATCCCCCCCAGCGCGAGGAGATTCCGCTCCCTCCCTCCACGGGGCTTTGGGGTTGGAACTCAAAATTTGACACCCCTTTTAACGGGTAACTGGAAAACTAGAGAGGCCGCAGCGTGGCTTCGATGACACTACTGCCTTGGGGTCGCGGACCCACGTCAGGTGAGTTGATGTGTACTACAAGGATAAATTCATATTTGATCATTTTCATAAAATTCACATTAAATAGTTTATACTGTATGTACAGTATGTATGCCTAATATGTAATGTGGGATGTCCTTATTAATAGTATTTATTACATGTTTTTGAAAATAGTGACTGTTCTAATTTGGCCTCAATTTGTTGCTTTCAGGTCTATTTGGGAATTGTAATGCATACAACTTGTGGTGCTGGCTTCAACACAATCATAAAAGCACAAAAAAAAAAAAAAAAAAAAAAGGCAATTTGTCGCGCTCCCTGATTGCTGTGGGGACCTTAAAAACAGCTCCACGCGCCCAAACCCAAAGAAGCAAAAACCCTGCACCGCTGGGTGCGTCGCTACACGCAGAATGCAAACATTAACGCCGTCTCAAATCGGTCACACGGAGCAGCTTGCGAGATGGAATCAATAGTACGAGTGTAGCTGCAGAGTGCATGCTTTACTCACTGTCACTCACTGGAAACACACTCATCCATCAGCAGCCGGGAAGGACTGCGAGGATCAGGCAGGAGAAAAACAGGAAGGAGCACCACCAGCACAGGATATTGGTCCAAGGCATACGGGGAGGCATGGTAACAATAATAGCGCGTTTGCTTTTATACTGGCACGGTTGTGTATAACGTGGGGCGTCACATTTAGTCAACCACAATGTGCAGGAAACATCGAAGGAATCTGTTTTCATTTTGTTTGGTTTCAAACTTTATTTGAAAACTTAAGAACTAAAAAATCGGTTTACGGAGCTCGTCCGCACGTGGCGTTTCTGGCCGTTACCTTTTGCGCCGCGGAGACCTTGACGTGTATCTACGGAGAAGCATTGCAATGTGTGCACTTTGACCTCCCCGTTTACCCGACCTCTAACAACCCTTCATATTTGACAGCATTGTTGGATGAATATCTCAGCAGCAGTTCCAGGCCTCTTTACCATGTCAGGTGAGTTGAGGTGCATACAACTGTGGAACACATAAATTGATATTTGATCATTTTCATAAAATTCACATCAAATTGTTTATTTGTACAGTATGTATGCCTAATATTTAATGTGGGATGTCCTTATTAATAGTATATTTTTTTGTTTCAAACTTTATTTTGAAAACTTTAGAACCCAAAAATCAGTTTACGGAGCTCATCCGCACGTCGCATTTCTATCCGTTACTTTTTGTGCCGCAGAGACCTTGACATGTATCTACGGAGAAGCATTGCAATGTGTGCACTTTGACCTCCCCGTCTACCCGACCTCTAACAACCCTTCATATTTGACAGCATTGTTGGATGAATATCTCAGCAGCAGTTCCAGGCCTCTTTACCACGTTTACCACTTCATCTGTTGCAGTAAGATGGCGGCCGGCCGCCGGTCAACAGTGTGGCCGCAGCCCCCAATCCAAAGCAACAAAAAATAAAGTACAGCGTCAGCACACGATGGTGACAGTTCCATTTGTGGGTTTTAAAGTAGGTAGGCCAGCCAACTATCACCGCACCAGAGACTGAGACTGAGCGAAAAAAGGCCTTCAACCGGGAACAGCATTGATCTGGCTGGAGTTGTAGCGTGGGACTTCAGTTGGCCACGCTACCATTCTCTAACTTTCCAGCCAGGACAAACCTTCTCCGGCCACGTGGCCAAACTCCAAACCCTCCCGGGAGCAGTGAATCAGATCGCAGTGCCTCCCCAATATGGCTGTGTGTTTGTGTGTGTTTGTGTGTGTGGGTCTGTGGGTCTGTCTGTCGTCGTGTGTGTGCACGAGTGTGTGTGTGTGTGTGTGTGTGTGTGTGTGTGTGTGTGTGTGTGTGTGTGTGTGTGTGTTGTTCCGCACTGCCCTCACTAAAAAAAGGGCACGGAGAGGAAATGAGAAGTGAGGTTTGGAATAGAACCATGACTGAGCCGGGGGAGACAGAATAGACCAGAGTAGGATAGAGATGTAAAGAACAGAGAGAGAGAACAGAGAGAGAATAACATATTGAAATTAGGGATGTCCAAGTTAACGCGATAATAACGCGTTGACGCAAATTTGTTGTAATGCCACAATTTTTTTTGACACGTTAACGTTAGCGTGGGGGGGGGGGGGCAACAGGGGGAGAGTGGTTTTTTTTTATTTTCAGAAAGGTCAAAACTACGGGAGATTTATGGGAAAATATTGAAATGGCAGGACAGCGGGGGGGAAGGGTAAAAGCGCCATGTGGCTCCTATGACGGGCGAGCAACCACCCTGACAACAACGTCGAGTGATGGACACACACACACACACACACACACACACACGCACGCACAAACGCACGCACGCACGCGTGTGTGTGCGCTGCATTGTCTGTTTTTTTTGATTGGGTTCGGTAATGAGTGGAAGAGAACGCGGTTATGTAACACGTCTGTGTAAGCGCGGAAAACAATAATAAGTATAATATTATTATTATTTTAACTGTGGTGAAAAACGGGACAATTCTGTAGAGAATGTTGAAAACCGGGACATTTTAGTGTTTTACAGACATTTGTTGGGCTTGAGTTTGCCATGTTATGATTTGAGCATATATATATTTTTTTTTACTGCTAAATGCAGTTTTTAAATGCAGCTCCTTTGAGGGTTTGTGGACAACGTTCGTCATTGTTTTGGGTTATTTATTGATTTCCAATAAACATGCATTTGCATAAAGCACGCATATTTGCCCGCTCCCGTGTTGATAAGAGTATTATCTTTCCCAAAAATATCCCTTTAAGGCACATTTTGAACAGATAAATAATGTGCGATTAATTTGCGATTAGTTTGCAATGAATCGCGATTAAATATTTCAATCGATTGACAGCCCTAATTGAAACAGGATACTTTCCCTCAACAGGTTCCAGTTGAGGGTCTCTTCCTGAAAGCTCCTCTTTGGCATGCGGTGGGAGACGTAATCCGGCTTGGGGGGGGGTCGCGACGGGTGAAAATTGAATCATCCATAATAGAAAGATTGCTTGGCACAGGTACAACAACCAATGGCACGTGCACAAATGTGATTACTGCAGGACGAGGGGCAAGTAGAATGTACACACACACGCGTGCGCGCAGACACAGGCAGAGGCACGGGTGTGTGTAGTGGGAATATAAAGAAAAATGGGAGGCGTGTGTGCGTGTGCGTGTGCGTGTGCGTGTGTGCGTGCGTGCGGGCGAGCGAGCGAGCGAGCGTAGCCGGAGAAGAACAAGCCAGAAGTGATGCCGGAGAGAGGCGGGCGAGACGGGAGGACTCGGCTTCACTGAGCACCCTGACGGGAGCGCTCATCTGCTGTTTTCTACCTCTGTTTCCCTACCTTCTATCTGTATGGCTCTATCACTGCTCCACCATCTCCCTCTCTGTCGTCGTGCTGCTCCCTCGCGCCCTCCCTCGCCCTCGAGCCTGTCCGCCCGACTCACGGCGCTTTCCCACCGGCGCTTTCCCACCGCCGCCTTGCGCCGGGGACCCGCGAACCCGCATTGCCTTGTCCACTTCCGGCTAAGCCCTGCCGAAGGACCCACGCCGATTTTGTCCCCGGGTCTGGCCTCGTACCGAGCGCACCGACCGGGCTGCATGGGTGGAGCTAAGCGTTGCCGCAGTTCCATTGATAAGTCGAGAACGATTTGTCGCTAAATCGCCGAGCGCCGACGAAGAAGGAAAGCGCGGCTCCAGGTTCCACCACCGCAGCGACGGGTTCTTGTTGTTTTCCTGTGGGAACGTACGGCGACGCCCAGTTCTTAAGACGTGCGTTTCAATGTTCACGACACGGATTTATAAATAATTCTTGAGAGATACTGTTCAGACGAGTAGACTTCTGTTCTGCACTGTGGAGCACCGGAGAGGGAGAACGCACTGCAAATAAAGAGAGGCGGACTTGGTTGAATTTCCTGTGATTCCTTTGACGTTGTTCTCCCATTGTATACGTTTAATTTGGGGGGGTAATTGAGTGGGGGATTAGTTGGGGGGAGAGCTCCAGCAACCCTTCCTGATACAAGGGCTTAAGCGCAAAAAAGGAGCTGACAGTGCTGAAGCTAAATGTTTGTTGTTGTTTTTTAACATTAAAAATCTGTTCGGTAAAAATATTACTGTGCATTGGTTGTTACTTGCAATACAAATATTGAATAATATTACAGTGCATGCACAATAAAAGTCTAATAATAGCCTTTCTAGTAACTACAGGGGGCAGTCGCAGGTGTCTATGCCCCATGATGCATTTGTCTACATCAATCTGCTTCCATCCATCGTGGCCCGCTTCTGGGAAAGGGAAGATGGTACGAGGACTGCATGCCCTACATTCTGCACCCGCAGTTTCTTCGACTGTAGCTTTGATATCATATACAGAGTATTGAGTCTGCCAGGTTACACATACACCCCGACCACCCAGCATCCACAGCCCCAATCCTGATTTTCTTTCATACACCGAAATCTCACCATGACAATTTCATTCCTGCAAGCCTGCCGAAATATCAGAGTCAGCCTTCTGCAAATTCCACGGGCACGTTAAAGGGGACCTATTATGCAAAATCCACATTTTCGGTGCTTGTGCACATACATTTGGGTCTCTGATGGGCCTACTTACACACAAACTGTGAAAAAGACCACCCATTCAGTTTTTTGTGAGCTCTCTGTTTCATAAAAAGTGGGGATGGTAGCTCAGGAGGTAGAGCTGGTGGTCTAGTAATCTAAAGGTTGCTGGTTCGATTCCAGGCTCCTCCTGCTAGCATGCTGTAGTGTCCTTGAGCAAGACACTTAACCCCTAATTGCTCCTGATGGCTGCGTCCGTCGGTGATTGAACAATTGTAAGTCGCTTTGGATAAAAGCGTCTGCTAAATGAAATGTAATGTAATGTAATGTAAAATAAAAAGTCGTTCAGCTTTGCTGCCCTAATACACGTCATAGCAGGAATATAACGTCACTTCAGTAGAATAAGAACCGACTGCGACTGGACCCGCTAGAATTGAAGCTAAAAGCTAATCATGGGAAGTGCTCTGTTGTTGGCTGCAAAGACCAGCACAAATCTTTTAAAAGAAAGCGGAATTAATACCAACTGTCCGTGACAAAACTGCAAACGAGGGAAATGGAATTATTAATTAATAAATGAATTGTATTCATGTATTTGTGTTAATTATTGATGTAACTGTAGTAATTATAAAATAACTGTAGGCTATGTATTTTATGATATTTTACGAAGTTTTCGTAATTGAATAGGAAAAAAAAGCCCCAGCTCTGCTGTATCCCGTGGTGAAAGTCAGAACAAACTTTTAAACTTTTAAATTATCTAATATGATCGAAGATTCAGTAACTGGATTGCAAATTGCTCGCATCAAATTTGTTTGGCAAAAGATTTTAGTGGACTGATGAGGTGAAATCAGTGAAAGCTTACAGAGAAATACAATGGAATACGGAGTAAAGTGCAAACTCGATTGTCTCACAGTACTAGGGGCCTCAGGAGGCTGGCTCCTCCCACTGAAACAGCCTGTTTTCAGACAGGGTGGATTGGACTCTTTAGAAGTATATATATATTTAAAAACATGTTTTGGGGACCTCAGAGACCCTTATATTAACTTGGTGAAAAGGAACATAAGTCCTCTTTAAACACCTCTGCAGATACAGCAGGCAGGTCCGGTACTACACGGCTGAGGCTGCCATGAGTGAAGCACCAGATCTGCAGACCTGGTCTAAGACTAAGAATTAATTGAAGCTACTGTATTAATGATTTAAACATATAATTATTTGAAATTCCCTTTACATACAGTATGTAACCGATTCACATGCTGCCATTGTGCCTTCTTTTTTCAGCCTCATATGTGAGCATTCTACATTATTTCTGAGTGGCTTCAGCATCCATTCATTAAGAATGTGAACACCCACATGTTTTGTTTCCTTTGACCTGAACATTTTTTTTTCCATCATGATGGAATGGAGAAAAAAAAAAAAATCATATCTACAGTGTGATTTATCACATAGTTAACAAGGACCTTGGCGGTGCCTTGGCAAGGGTTTGGAATTAAACGGGGGATGGAAAAATTGTAAGTGGTTTCGGCATTCAAGGCCTGTTTTGCAAATATGACAGCGGAGGGCCAAGGTGCTTCAGAGTTTTCATCAACCCTGCTCTGGCTGTTTGGGTGCAGAGGACCTTGGGCCGAACACAGCTACGAGAGCTAGCCAACCGCAGGGAGGAAAAGCAACGCAAGGAATCTGGCAAGACAGAGATAGAATAGAATAGAGAGAATAAAAAAGATGGATGGACGGACGGAAGGACAGACAGACACTGATTCACATCTAACATTTTTTATTTATTTTATATAGCAGAGAGTGTTAAGTGCAGTTCAAGAAATAAACTGAAAAACACAGAGAGCACGGAATTGAATGTCCTCCGATAAAGCCAGCTCCTTTGTAGAACAGCTGTTCCTCTGAAAAGAGGGAACAGACCCCCCCGCTCTTTTCATCCTACTTCCAGCCAACTCCCCGGCCCTTTTCCAGTACACAATAGCCAAGCCGGTGCAGCAGCCATCGTCCGTCCTGGCACCTTCCAGCTTAAAGACGCCTCCGTCATCGCTCCGTGCGTCTCTGCCGCTGTGACTCCAGCGACCCCCCCCCCACTCCGCCACCCCCTCCTCCCCTCCACATCTCTCACACTCTGCACATGGCCCAGTCACCTCCCAGTCACACTCTCGAGTCCCGAGCCCTGGAAACATCCCGGCTGAACTGTGCTTATTCATCCTAAATATAGCCCGCCACTCCTGACAGCTCAGCCGGGGCTGTGGGAAACGCTGCATACTCCACCCCACTCCGCCCCCCCCCCCCCCCCCCCCCTACCCCGGGACCCGGGTCGAGGACCACACCGTTTCAAGTGCCCGATTGTAGTGCACAAAAACGGGGCCTGTGTCTGGCACGTAGGTGTCCGCTCCTCCGGGGGCCGGGAAATCACTCCTGCTGCTCGATTCTCTCTCTTTCACCCCGCAAACAAAGTCGTCCATTGTCCCAAAACTGGCACAATTGGCTTCCTCATCCAGTCCGGTTCCAGTGTATCCCGCTGAGAGCCTCAAGGACAACGGGGCCGGGCCTATGGGCTATTCAGCAATTTATCCCCGAGGATGACATACCGATAATGCCTTGTGGTCTAGACACGTGTTTCCATCAAATGCCCCCACTTGGAGGTTACAGATATTCTCCATTCTTCCGACCTTCTCTTTCAGCTCTTTGGCCATGGCTCCCGTATAAATTGCCGAGCTGAATTTAAGCAGCCGTTTACCAGACATATTCTGCAATGAGGGTGGCCTTAGAACTGCGGCATCCAGCAAAATGTGCAAATACATCTATAGGGGACACACAGGGTTTAAAAGATATATTTATACACCAATAGCGGGATGTCCAGGAAACATTTCCCTCAAATGTAATCTGTAGTTGTTGGAGGCAAATGGATTTGTGGGCTAGAGCGGAAAAATAAGAAAGGGTTGTGTGTGTGTGTGTGTGTGTGTGTGTGTGTGTGTGTGTGTGTGTGTGTGTGTGTGTGTGTGTGTGTGTGTGTGGATGTTTGCTTACGGGGAGAATACAAACCAAAGGCCCTCGTGAAAAACGCATGAGTCAGAGCTCGTCCTTCCTTTAGATGGAGAGCCAGGGCGCAGCTCAAAATATATTCAAGCTCCCCTCCAGGGCCAAGGACAGCCGGGGTAACGCCGGCCGTCCCGCGCCCCCGGGGTCCCTCACAAACGCCACAGCTCTATCGAGGCTACGGACGGTAAAACAGCGAACAAACCCCTCAGTTGGACTTTTACGTTTCAGTGTCGTGCTGCCGCTCTTGGTGAGCGTCCTCATCACCGGCAATAACCCTTCATTACAATCCCAGCCATCGCCGCTGCTTCCACTAAGACCCTTTTTAATCATCCCGGACGGCCGACTCCATCTGCAGACCGCCACGCCCCTCCAGGGCGCTCCACCCGCCCCGCCCTGACTTTCCGAACGAGACCCCCACCAGCTCGGGGTGCAGCGGAGGCCGATGTAAGGGAAGAGTCACATCCTGACCGTGACGATGACCTGGAGGAGAAGAATTTGAGGCCAGAGCCCAAAAGTCTGAGACATTATGTTTGTCATACACACATCCCCGTGACAACGTTGCACTCCTCACCACTAATAGCCAGCTCCTCCAAACAACGACAATGAGGCTTTGACCGTGGTATGATTGATGCGATTTATTTTACAAGCTATACACATCTTTTACTATAGCAGCATATTATGCCAGACCGAAATACCACTTGCTTTGTAATTATATCATTGCATATTATTGTCATGAGTAAAAATATGCCATGAGTCAGCACACAGCTAGTCTTTGTTTGTATGAATTTTATTTTGTTTTCATCTGGTTTTTCGGCTTCCACTGTACCACCTGAATTTCCCCCGCGGGATTAATAGCGTTACGGTCTTGCGTTTTCCTCCAATCGTATCTTCAACACTTTGAATAACGCAAAGAACAAAAAATAAATAAACCTCCAGCGAGGTTCAACACGTCGAAACGCGAGGCTGACGGGCCCCAGCAGCAGAACGGAACTCAGCTGAGGACAGCGGGCGAAGGGAACACGAGGCGACGGTGATCTCCCAAATCGGACGACGAGAGGCTGGAGGAGCATGTCTCCGTTCTGAAGACTCCGGGTTTTCTGCTGCCACGCGCAGATGGCGGGGTCAGAACTTGGCATCGACAGCATGAATCCACGCATCCATCCTGCCTCGAATCAACCATGCAATCTGGTGGTGGTGGTGGTGGTGGTGGTGCAATGTGCTACGGCACATCACGTCCCTGACAGCAATCGGAGGCCAAAGCATGATCGCTCACGCCTAAAAAGGGTCGACCTCTCTCCGAACAGAAACGTCGCGCAGGAGGATAGCACGCATGGCGTCCGCAGCGTCACCTGTTGGTTTCTTCAGCGACTGTTCGAAGCCTCGACTTTGGGTTTGTGCTCGCAGTTTCAGTTAGGTTGCTGGGTAGGAATTAGGTTAGCTGTTCTGTTCGGTTTAGTAACTATTGTGCATAATCTCCGGGTGCGCTGCACAGACATTTCACTGCATATATGTATGAACGTGTGTGTATGTGTGTGACAAACAAACCTCTTGAATCTTGAATCTTTCAGCTTCGTTATCGTCTCTGTGGAACAATAAGTCACGACGGAAACAACCGTGAGAGGAAGTAAACTTCGCAGATCTGACCCTTAAGTCTGAACGTATACAGTGTGGGAAGAAGCACTCCTCATTCCTCGTGGGTTATTTTTATTTATTTATTTATTCTTTATTTATTTATTTATTTTTTTTTTTAAATGGCGCTCAGTTGGAGCTGTCATCTCGTGGCTGTTGTGGAACTCCCTTCCCCACTCCAAACTGTCGCCCCGCAGTGGCTCCAAGACACGGCCCTAACGGTTGGACGGCCGCTTGGACTAGTGACTTCCCTCGTTGTCTTTGACTGACAGTCGCACTTACTCGCGGACCGCACTGTTCCCCCCACTTTCACCCTTCCCCAGGCTTTTGGAGCTGTGACTGGGGCCTGTCAGCTCCTCAGGTGAAGCGGTCTAATGGGCCCACAACTGGAGGAAAAATAAAATCAATGCCTCATTTCCGGGAGGAGAGGCCAGGAGTCCAGAACGCCTCAGAAGGTAATGAATCGGGGAAGGCCTTAATGAAAAGAGAAGGAGGAGCCGCGGCCTCGAAAGACACGTTCCCGCTCAAACAAAGACTCGACGCGGCGTCTTTTTTTTTTTTTTTGCCTCGTTCTGCGTGTCGGGACTCTTTTCACCATAAAAGGCCACGGCCGCCCGCCCTTACACTTCCTTTCCTGCGCACTGCATTCAATGACATCGGCCGAGCCCAAGGTCCTGATTAACCGAAGGACATATCGAGTCTTTCATCGGATCCCTCCGTTTTTTTTTTTTTATTTAAAGGTTATTCCCTCTCACGAGCCTCCGAATCGAGACGCGTGAATAGAGTTCGTTTTGCGCGTCGGGCCTTGACACCTCCACGGACGGAAAGAGAGAGAGACACGCACAAAGACGTCAGAACGCACAAGTAATCCCGACAGGGTGAACGCCTCGCCATGCGGGGCGAGCGCGAGCTTCGGCACCGAGCGGCCGGAAGACCAATCGGACGGTAATGTGGAAACGCCTCTTCCCCTTGGCGTTTTTTTGGCTTTTATTTTTTTTGCGAAGGCGCGGCGCGGGGCCCCCCGGGGCAAAACCGTTCATCGGCTCGTCCTAATATCGCCCGGCCGGTTGCATCACTGATCGCTCTCCCCCCCCCCCCGGGGGAACGGGGTTTCGACTGCTCCCAGTTCAGTTTCCAACGCCGGGGCATCTCGAGGCGAGGCGGGCAGGGTGGAGCAGTCGAGCGCCGCCGCCCGATGACGACAAACGCGATAAGAGGCGGGAACTCTCCACCGTGCGCGGATAGGGAGGACGGGACCCCTCCTCTTATCCTCCACGGGGATGGGGCCGAGGTGGACGCACTTTGAACACCGGCGGCAGCGAGGCGTTCATGTAGTACGACGGAGACCGCGGCTCATGTGTTCAAACGAGTGACCGTGACTTAAAACGGGAAAACAACAACGGGAACCGCATCGCTTCTCAGCGCCGGCCGAGGACAACGTGACGAAACCAAAGTACGATCGGCGGCGGCGGCCAGTGGAGCATTTCCTCTTCATTGATTCATCATCATCATCATCATCATCTTCACTCCCTGATACTTTACTGTGTCGTCCACATCACTGCCAAGCACCTTCGATACAAATAAGGCCTGCTCAAGGGTTTGGAATCATTGTGTGTGATCGGCAGCACGGACTCGTGACAAAAGTGTGGAAAAACACAATAACTAAATCAGGACAATTGAAATCACGCCGGGGGGATCGAATATGACTCGAGGCTGAGTCCGTTTAACAGGAACTGCACTGAATCAGAACTGAACAGCCAGAATGTGACTGGAACTGTTAGTCACACCGTGGAAAAGGTGGACACGAGACTAAACCCCACGAGTAGCCGTGAAAACGAAGGCTGTCACGTGTTTGCTGGGGGTTCTTTTTTCCTGTTTTGTTTTGGGGGTTGTTTTTTTTTCCCCCTTTTATTTATTTATTTATTTATTTTTAATACCGCATACTTCAGAGTCAAGTGAGGAGTCGCACTCCCCCGTCCTCCGGCTCGTCCGCCGGGTGAATGTTTCGAAAGGGAGAAATCAAACGGAACAAATGAAAGAATAAGCCAACGGGACGACGCGGTGGCGCCGAGGGAACTCGGCAGACTAGAGGCGTGTCCGGGGGAAGCTTTTAGAACAGCAGCTTGCTCAAGCGGGTCGCTCCGGTGATTGTATCGGAAATTTAAAAAAAATTATAAAAAAGCCATCGGCAGGGGGGGGGGGGGGGGGGGGGGGGACATGGCAACGTAAGAAAGGCCACGTGCTTTGGGGGGGCGGTACATTTCCAGAGAAGCAGAAATGTTTTTCTCGCTCATTTATCAGCGGCAGGGCTCAGCTCCGCCGAAGTTTGCCCGTGTGAGCGCGGCTTTCTATGAGCACCCAGTAAACCACGTCTGGTGACCTCCGACCAGCGCCGTCCGACAAAGCTAACAAAATCAATCTTGCCGCCGTCGACAGGGAGCGAATTTGTGTCAAGTCGTCCGAGGGCCCATTAAGGTTCATTAGTTTCCCCGCCGGCAATCCGCGGGACACCAAACATCGAAAAAAGGGAAGACATTAAATCCGTTCATTCACTTTTCGCCTCCCGCATTTTTTTTTCCCCCCCAGAAAGATGGAGAAGAGATACATACACAAAGTTTGTCCTTCATCCAATGTATATTTATTATTCCACCCTCGCTTTTATTCCTTGTTGGGAGTAATCTTTAGCGGAGGGTCTGTTTTTCCGTCGTGCCCCTGCCCAACTGGTTATCAATGGGACCCTTCAGCGAGGACCTACTGATTGAAACATCATTTCCTGTTGGACTAGCACACTGAGGCTATTGATACGCACTGCCACTCTATAACTCTCTGTTGCCCTTTTCATATTTTACTAGAGACCCGGGGACCTCTGTTGAAATATACATATGGTATCAGCTTGCACTGAGCTCAGGGTGACGGTGGACACACACACACACGCACGCACACACACACAAGCACACACTTGCCACACACACACACACACACACACACACACACACACACACACACACACACACACACACACACACACACACACACACACACACACACACACACACACACACACACACACACACTACAATTCTGCAATAATTGAGGAAACTCCACATGTGCATAAACATATGCACGTGAAAGCACAGACTGATCACTCAGTGTCAGCATGGAATGGCCCACCCGAGGAGGACAAGGGAGATATTTCATCGCCACCCTTCATCCAACATACAAGCAGGCTTAGATTTTAAGCCCCGAGCACCTCAAAAGACGAGAGCAAAGCAAGGTGGGCCGGCGGAGGCCCGCCCACGGAAGACTAAATTTGAACAGTCCACCAACCACCACGGCCGGGCCTCTGAGAATCCCACGGCATCCCGGTGTAGCGCACGCTCCATTAAATTGGCTTCCATGTGGATTTCTTGCTGGTAATATATAGAGAAGTAGCTCTGACAGCTCACTGACATTTTGAGGGCACGGGAGAGATAAGATAAGTGCGGAAGAAAGCAAGAAAGAGGAAGCGAGAGAGAGAGAGAGAGAGAGAGAGAGAGAGAGAGAGAGAGAGAGAGAGAGCAGCGCAGATCTGCATCTCCACAAGGCGGAGGGGATGCAAGCCGTGTTGCCCCCGTTCCCCGGCCAATCAGCAACACACACACACACACACAGATTCAGGGGGGTGACAGGCTGTGAAGAACACGACTGTGGTGAACGGTCGCCAGACTGAAACATTAATCCATGAGGGCCACGCCGGGAGATCATAGCTACCCAATCTGCTCGGGGCCCGCTCAGCGGAAATTGAAGCGCGCGGTTAATTACATTAAACTATATTGTACATGTTAAATGTGATATCAATTTAAAAGAGCCGCTTCAGTTGTTCTGCTCAAAAGCGATTCGGCATCACGTCGAGGCCGGCTGATACGGACAAATTATTATCGAGAAGTATACACAAACTATGTGTTGCACAATATGAACTCCAGATCCCACGCAAAATGGTGGAACTGCAGTTAAGTACATTGAACTATACGGTTAATATCAAAGTAAAAAATATATATATATATTAAATATCATACTAAACCAGTGAAAGAACGTAAAAATGATAACATCAACTTAGGCATCACCCATCCCGACATCACTTTGCAGGAAGGAAATGCAGGAAGTGAAACTGAACGTGGAGCGCAGAGAGGAGAGCAGTGGAGGTTACCTGTAGGTCAAAGAACTTGCTGTATCTCCTGTAGATGATGTGGGAGGTGTTGTCGGAGTAGGTGACATTGATGAGGTAGACCTGCAAGGAGAGGGGAAAGGCAACGCCAATTAGAACGAGGGCGCCTGCTATGCCGCACCTTGGCGAACGCGCACGCACACGGAGAGAGAAAGTACATATAATGTATAAGTGTGAATAACACAGGCATGTATGCATAGACACACACACACACACACGCACACGCACACACACACATACAAACTTCAAATCAATGGCACACAAGCCATGACTGTCACTGAGACGACGGTGGCTCCTTCAAACCGCCGTTTTGTCAACATATTGACCTTCTGACTCAAAGCCCAGGCTGCAGCCGCTCGCCCCCCGTTGGAGCGAGATAACATTGAGATGGAGTCTGTCCGTGTGCATGTCCTGAGGGTGGGGGAGGAGAGGGTAGGTGATGCTGCAATCATCTCTACTCTAATGCAAGACTGAAAAACGCGCCGGGGGGGGGGGGTGGTCGGAAAACATCCATCTGGGATGGTGAGCGCCCACGGGAGCCCACGGGATTCCGCGGCGGCGTCCATGGCGATCTCTCCGTCTCCCTGGGTGAGAAATAACTCAGCAGCCAATTTGTTACACAACACGGCTCTACCGGCACTTGTGGGACGAGAGATTATCTTGGAGGGTTTGATTATATTTTAAGGGGCTCTGCAATGCGCCGGGGTGAGATCCCCTGTTTACGACTTTACAGCGTTTTGTTTTGTTTTTTAAGGGGGGTTGCAACGAAGATTCCGGAGACGTAGCTCTTTTAGTTCTCGGTTGAACAGCCTGCACGCGCTCCTTGGCGGTATATTCACAGAATGTCCGTGATCTTCGCGACTCCGAAACAATGGCGGCCCTCCGCGCACATCCCCGATTCGCACGAGGTGCAAGGCGTTTCGGCTGAGCGAGCCCAAGTGAAAAGGGGTGGAGTTGGCGCGGGAGGCTGAGCGCGCGCGACTGGAGGTTCCGGTAACAAAGCCACGCTGCCGGTGGAATGATCACAGCTGGCGGGCGGCCAACGCATAATGCCCACTTCCATGGAGACGCGAGCCCCGGCTGCACGGCTCCCAGCAGACACTCGGTTCCTCCCGACGCGGTGGCGTGTGGCACCACAGGTTCAGCGTTTGACTGCAACAGATGCTCTAAAAAGTGGGACGTCTTGCGTCACAGCTCAATTGCTAAATTACGATGTCTGGCGCTGGTGAGCCGGATGTTTATTGCGTTTTTGATGTCGACAGCAAAGGGAGCGTTAATGAACGCCCCCTTTTTTAACGGCCGATGGCGGCCTGAGTTCTGACGGGGGAGGAAGTAAGAATACGCAGAAGCGTACGGGACAAAACAAAAACAAAACAAAAGAACCAGGGAGAGAATCGGTGAAAGAATGGAGTAAACCGGCGGCTAATGAGACCATGGAGCGACTGTCTCACCTCAGAAAAATGTACCGGATAAAAAAAAAAAAAAAAAAAAAAAAAAAAAAAAAAAAAGTATCCGCCTCTTATCCCAAAATGCCAAAGAAAATATCTCGACAATGCTGGTGCATACCAGTCCGAGCTGATAAAAAACACTGATGTATTATGATGGGCCTCGCTCGGCACTTGTTGGTACTTGTGTCCGTGCACTTGTACGTGCTTTTGAACCTTTGTGTGTATCACGCACGTAAAAAAATCGAATCTAGCTCCAACTGTGTGTGTGTGTGTGTGTGTGTGTGTGTGTGTGTGTGTGTGTGTGTGTGTGTGTGTGTGTGTGTGTGTGTGTGTGTGTGTGTGCACCGAGCGGCATGCCGGGTTTTTCTATTCTCCTTTCATGGCTCCAGGCTGCTTAATTTGACTGCGGAGGGAAAAACCTCCCCGTGCTACAAAATTGGAGCCAGACTTGAATTTGCGGAGCAAGTCAAAGGATCCACAGCTCCAGACACAGATGGATCTGTGATGGCAGCCGCAGCGGAAAGCACAGCGGTCCACGGTCAGCCCGCCACCGAAAATATCAGGCTCAAACCCGATGTCCCCCCCCCTTCCCCCCGGCACCGAAATAGAGCCGTATTCCATCGACGTGGGCCATCAGTGACGGCGTTCAAGGTCATCCCTGTAAGGTTGCACGGCGAAATTTAATTTGATGGTTAAGTGTGAACGTCCGTGTCGTTTGACGTCTCGGAGGCGTTTTTTTTTTTTTGTTGTTTTTTTTGATCCAAAGTGTTGTGGCGCGGTTCAAAATAGGCCGGGCTCAGAGCTGGAGCAGCTCCCGCCGTGAGAACTTGAAAACAGGCGAGGTTTTTTTTTTTTGTTTTTTTTCTAAAACCGGGTGGGGGAGAGAAAAGAAAAGAAAAGAACTAATAATCTGCGAGTCAGTCATGTAATTGCACATAACCGGGTGCCAGCGAGGGATCGCGACGGGAGGCGTACTCCGTGAGTCACAAACATGACGTTGGTTTTGAGAAAGCCTTTCCCGTCCATTTCATGGAAACTCCTTCTTGACGGAAAGGCAGCAAATCAGAGATTGAAACAGGGGTAATGAATAAGCGCGATGTCAGAGATGATAACCTCTAATTAAAACTGGGAATCGATACATACTGTGTGTGTGTGTGTGTGTATATATATATATATATATATATATATATATATATATATATATATATATATATATATATATATATATATATATATATATATATATATACATACACACACACACACACACACACACACACACACACACACACACACACACACACACACACACACACACACACACACACACACACACACACACACACACACACACACACACACACACACACATACATAAATAAACTCAGTGGAGGCTTACAGCACAGTCAAGGGTTTTCTGAATAATATGTCCAGTGCCTGAGATAAAAGTGCCTGCAACACTCAGCTGTTAAAACCCATTCCTGCGTTTGGAAACAGGAGGGTGTTGGGAACCCAAAACAGGTGTGGAGGGATTTGGAAACAATGAGGAGGCCGAACCATAATTCACCGCAATGGCTTTATAATGAGCGTATAATAATAAGCAAACATCCATGTAGATAAGAGGCAATACGCCAGCAACGCTGACGGCAGCCAGGCTGTTGTTTAATGGCGCTGGTCGTGATTTACTCCGGCGCTAATTCAGAGGTAATGCCTGGCGTCATCTGCCAGGGAGGGGATCACTGACGTTATAATAAAACCTTCTCACATGAAAACATGACATTTTGGAATTCAATTGTCATCCAGCTGATGGCATGACCCTTTAAGTACTTACGACTACAGTTAATTACAGGAACAGTTAATATTATATATATATTTATTTATTTATTCTGCAGATTCGATCTTTAAATCATCCGTGTGATTGAAAAATCTGCTTTCTTTACACACTCTGAACACTTATTGTTAAGGGAGAGAACACACACTTAAAGGGGGGGGGGGGATAAACAATCCCGACTGTGCTTTGAGGATTCCATCGCCCCAGATAGCGCGAACAAGACCTTGTAGATCCCTAATTCCCGCGGCAGACGCGTGACTTGAAAAGAAAAGTCTCGCTCACGCCCCGGACCCGGCGGAGAAACATGAATTGTCGTGACGGAAAACAAATTGGAGATCTGATTACTTCATCGTGTCGAGACGACGGTGAATTCATGCTGTTGTTTTTTTTTTTTTTTGTTTTTTTTTCTCCAGCGTTTCACAAAATGACTCATTCAGCTTGTACGCACGCACATATATTTCATAAACAGTACATAAAAGACCAAGACTCACCCCGATACGTGAAAGGAACGAGCAAAAGAGAGACGAGAGCGTGGAATAACTCACGGCTTTCGGAGCGGAGCTGAATCCCGGTTTCCCCGGCTTTCGAGTGAGGGAGACCTTGCGGCAGAGCGCTTGGTGGGGCCGGGAGTGTGGGCCCCGCCACTAAATGCACCCAACCCCGCCTAAAACCCACTATATTTAACCTAACGTATAAAACAGACTTGCATCATAATTTCAGCCCAGTGCTTTTACAGAGAAGAGAGTCACGGGGTGGAGATCCTCTTTGCACAGATGGGGTTGTAATGTCTTTTCAACGTTAGCAAGTAGATAAATAAGTTCCTTTGTTTAATTTTGCAAACTATCATTCTTGGGGGGTGGGGGGGTTAGAAAAAATAAAAAAATAAAAATAAATAAAAAAAGAAGAAGTCGCTCATTTACAATGGGGGCGGAGGAATTCTTTTGCGAGCCGGCCAACCAAAATGTCACTGGGACAAAGATCCACTCCAGCTTCATTCAAAGGCTCCGGCAGTGGGCGCGCGGGGGGAAAAAAAAGGAAAAAGGCCTCGAAGAAAGACTTTGTGTCAGGTTTGCCAAAATAGTGCCCTTTTATTACCCCGCAGTCCAGACCCATAGCTCGCCCTCGCCTCAGCGGAGTCACTTCCACGTTGGCGCGGGCCACTCACAGGCCTCGTGCCCGTGCGGCGGCGGCCACGGCGAGCGCGGGGGAAGTTAATGGAGTTCTGCGGGGGGAGAAAAGTGTCGATTCAGCCGACGCCTCCCCTTTGACTCTCTGCCTCGCCCCGCTTCTTTTTGTTTGGCTTTCCATGTTTGTTTGGTTTTTTTTGCCCTCTTCCCGTCTTTTTTTGAGCAGTCAAAAAAAAGGGAAAAAATTTTATATATATATATATATATATATATATATATATATATATATATATATATATATATATATATATATATATATCTCGCTTTCTCCAGGCACACAAAAAAGGAGATACAAAATAGAGAAAACCGAGAAAAAAATATATACATTACATTTTAGGTTTAACAAATAAAAAAGAAAATAATCAAGTATATCCAATGACTCCAATCCACTGATATTTTTATTTTTAATGTTATTTTATTTGACCTTTAAGCGCAGCTTTGAAGTCAACGCTCTCCGTGACACGGGACCGGACAGAAACGGCGAGGAAGCAACGCGGCTGCCGAGCGGCCCCCGGTACCGTACACCGCTGGGGGGCCACGAGCGCCGTGTTTGTGTCAGTCCTCCCGTAAAGGTTTTAAGACGGGCAGCGTGGCGGGGTCGCCGCGCGCAGCCGGCACGTACGCAAAGGCGCCGTCTGTTCCACCGGCAGAACAACCCCGCCACTTCCAGCGGATGCAACCAAACGCGCAGCGCGCAAACTGGCTGACAGGTGCCCCGCCGCACTCCGAAAGAGTGCCTCACCGCCGTGGAAGCAGACGGATCCGCCGGGGAGGAGGGAACCCGCCGTCACATCAGCAGCACTTACATATACTGTGCATCCTGACTTCCCAAAGGCTTCTAAAAAAGAAAAGATTCCACAACCACCAACAAAGGCTCAAACCCTCTGAATACCCTCACGGACCCCCAACTTGTATCTCCCAGTCGGGGCTTGGGAAACAGGGACCTTTTTGTCACCCACATATCTGCACCGCGTTTGATGGGCCAATAAATATTTGAGTGGGGAACAGCTCTCTGAAGAGTTGCTTTATGGCACTAAATAACAACACCGGGCCCGGGCCTGTAGCGAGGCATCGGGCTCTGGAGAAAACAAAATGCTATTTGACTGGGACTCGTCGGGCGACGGAAGCCTAAATAAACACGCAGGCTGTGTCCAAACACCTCCCGTTTTATTTTTATCGCCCTTCCCCAACCCCTCAAGTCACACAAAGCAGAGTCGCACCCTCCATTCACACATGCGGTGTTTAAGCCAAGCGACAGACACAGCGTGTGTGTGTGCGTGTAGACTATCTAAAAAGGACAACACGCCTGAATATCCAGCAGCATTAATGGGACATTGGGATCGTCAGGACATATTAAGTGTCCTCATAGTCTCATGGTGAATCTAATAATTCTGTCCTCATAATTTAGTGTCCTCATAAAAAGGATCCAATGGCGTTTTAAAATAAATATTCAATATTTTATATGCATCCCCTTATTTCCTCTCGTGATTCCAAAAATGTTAATCGTTCGGTTTTAAATCGACATAATCCCGACTAACCTTGTTTTGTTTGTTTTTTTTCCGAGGTGATTCTATAAACCATCTATATGTGTGTGTGTGTGTGTGTGTGTGTGTGTGTGTGTGTGTGTGTGTGTGTGTGTGTGTGTGTGTGTGTGTGTGTGTGTGTGTGTGCATGCGTGCGTGCAGAATTAATGTTTGCCACTCAGCGGTCCAGCTTTCCCCGCGGCCTTACAAGGGTTTCCTCTCTGGGCCCCATTGGCTCTCACAGGACATACATTTCCAGCTGGTTTCACAAGCAGCACAAACGAGATTTTAAATAAACGGCCCTGGCTTTTCCTCTCTCTCTTCATTTTCCATTCTCTCCATCACTGTTTTTCCCCCCCTACTACTCCCCCCCCCTCTCTCTCTCTCCAATACCCAGGCCCTGCCCCCTTATTTATCTCCCCGGTTTCTTCTCACAGTGAGCAGCCCTGCTCTCATGAGACGGAGTGGCTGGGGAAACGAGGCCACGGGTCGGCCCGCTGAGACCGAGCCGCCTTAAAACACAACACAGCGCCGGCCACTTGGCTTTGGCAACTCAGGATCCCAATGCACACGGGCAGTCCCCGCTAAACTGTAAACACACAGCCTGGATAAGGAACCACTTGCCCTGTTAGACATGGACTTTAATTTAAAAAAAAAAAAAAAGAAAAATGGAAAAATTTCAAATATATATATATATATATATATCACTGAAAAAAAGTCTAAAAAGATTGCAGTCATTGGACTGAATTTAAAAAAAAGTATTTGTTAAACTTATAACTATTTTTTTTTGCTTTTTCTAAACTTAAAGTGTGCATCTTAATTTGTGAATTTCAAGTCAAATACGCCTTTTTTTTTTTAAGTTGATCCCAGTGACGCAAAATTGTCTGCGTAATTTGAAATTCAGGATTGAATATTTCAAGAAATATTTCAAACGATCTACCGACAAAAAACATCCTCATTTGCCGCCGACCAATGAGACCAATAAGTCAGGTCTCGCGCAAGGTTGGGAACAAACTGTCTCTTCTGAGCTTTCCAACTGCCCACCAATTACCTCCAGTGAGTTCCATGCTATTTTTAACAATGGCTGCGGCTTGATCACGTCTTCATTAAAAAAAAAGTGGTTTATTTGAATTAAATTCTCTTCCATCCGGTGTAATCACTCTGGTCTCCGCCTGCCTGATGGCCGTGATCCACTTTAAAGCGAGGGGTGAGCTCATGGACAACCATTAGAGAGAGTACTGTGGAGGCAGAACGTGCTTTATGGTTCTTCCTTCGATAAGTGTTTAAAGGTCGTACACCGTCAGGTCACGAGATCCAACTACATCGCCCGGACTTAAATTTCCCACAGAAATCGCCTTCACAACGCCAGCGTGTGTCCGTGCCGTCAAAGACCTTTTGGCTCGAGCTCAGCTCAGCTCCCATAATAATCCCTGCGTGCTTTCTCAAGCAGCCTGTTGGTTTTTGCATTTCCGGCATGTTGTTTATTTTATTTCTATTTTATTGAATAACAGATGTAACGGCAGAACTCTCGGGCCTGCGCTGCAGTAGTGACTCTCCACCTAATTGATTGAAAAACAACAATATCTCCGACGCAGCGTTATTATTTCCCCCCTGATGTTCCATCATTTACACTATGTTTGTCTTAGATGTAATGTTTAAATTGAACTTTGAAAGGCTGACACCAATAGTAATAACTGTCAATAATTTACCATAAAAAAAAAGTGATCATATGAGGCTTTGAAGGGAGGCGATTATCTCTGCGTCGTCTTGGTGTTCGACATTTAGAAATGTTATGATTCTTGAATTTGGGAAAGTTCAGTCGGTAGTCATGTGTTGGTTATTGGTCTTTTGTCCTGATTGAATTTGGTGAGGCTCAGCACCGTAGTAACACTTCCTTAGGTCAGGGACGTCCTCACACACAGACGAAAAAGAAACAGACCAGCAATGTCATTAAAAAGCAGCCAAGACCTCCTTGAATTTACAAGCACCGTGTGATTTTAGTGTCTTCTATCAATTTAGTGTGTCTTTTATTGACGGTCCACTAGACGCCTAAAATGCCAAGAAAATGCCAGCTACTTTGATAGCGTAAACAGCTGTTTTCGCGTGGCCTCCACCAATAAGCTTGAAGCCGCGCGTGGTTGCAAACACAGAAGCGGTGGCTTTTTTTTTTTTTTTTTTAAGCAAGTTTGTCTCTTGTGTGACCTCGGAGGCCGTTTTGAAAGAGCAATGTGTTGATTGATGTGTGGATCACCAGGCACAACGGGAGGCTGGACTGTAATTTTCTACAGGCAAGATCATGTTCTTCTCACGCTGGTCATTTATTACGACCAGAATGACGGGCGGGGGGGGGGGGGGGGGGGTCGCACTGCAGCGCCCGACGTAGGCCCTCGCTTACGGCAAATAAGATATTGATCAACATGGAGGGAAAAAAAACTTGCAGGAAAACAAATGTCGCTGACGCCTGTTTATCAAATGAGCCTCAATTTCCAAACAGCGACGTTCCACTATCGGAATTAAACTTACGACGGGCGGCACTTCGCACTGAACCTCTTCAAAATAGGTTTTAAAATGTGGAGTTTTGGACATGGACTCGTTTGAAGTGTGCAGCGGCCTCAAAGGGTAAACAGCTGGCGGCAGCCGCGTCAACTCAGTCACCGCGAGGGCACAGAAAAGCAGCGCCTCTCCTTGAATCGAAACAGTCCCACGACTCTTGAGTCATCAAGGGGAGACGGTGAACCTCTTCAGTGTCTCTTCAAGGGGTCACAGGCAAGATGTAGCACCGGCGCCTTAAAAAGATGAATTGTCCGGAACCAGTCGAGACACGCCGAGCGGCGGGAAACCAGGCAGTAACCCAACCCTTTGCAGTTACACGTTCGCGGTCATATAATAATGACACATTCGGGTCCCCTCATCGGTTCAACACATACAGTATTATTTTATTTCATTTTTATTTCACTCTCTTTGACTCGCACCGTTCTGTCAACTTGACACACTTCAATAGCTTCCGCCAATGCCCGGAAATACAGATGTAGGCAACAGTCGTGGCCAATATGCCTCCACATCCACATGCAACAAGACAAGCATTCCCATCACTGCCGACTTGAATATCACAGCGGCCTGGGTGACACGTCTCTGGACACTGATTGACAGAATACAAACATGTGGGCCAGTTTCCGTCACATGTCCAACGTCCCCTGGGAAAACCCTGGCGGGGGAACACACTGTGTTTGGCTCCACTTGAAATCATGATAAGCAACATAGCTGATGATTCACAGGGTCCTCGGCCGTGCTGTCACACTGTCAAACCGGTGCTCGGGTGTTGGGAACATGACTGCTTTTCCCATGACAATGAACCACCTCTTCATATTTTATTTTATTATTTTTTTTGTTTTAACACATTCAAGTCCATCAAAATAGAAGTGTTTGGTAATGGGCTGTTACTGACCCTGGTATAATGGTCTTTCAGGAGGAGGGGGGGAAAAAAAACATTGGTGGGGTAAGATCAGCTGGGCTTCATTGGCCAAATCTGATGCAGAGACTGGAAAATGTCATATTGCTGAGAGATTTAAAAAGGTAAGAAAGTAGGTTGGTGGTAGGACATTCATTAATATGGGATGAGGATAATTATAGTAGTCATAATATTAAAAAATATTATGCTTATTATGATTATTATTATTATTACTATTATATTTTAACCATGTCACCCAAAGTGCTTCACACTCCTGGAAGGTGATCACATAGAATAACTGTGATAATATTGTGATCATCTCTGATCAATATTAGTGATCATCGGTGTTGGCAACTCACGTAGTGTTTGGACGGACTGCGTCTCTTCTCCACGTCCACGACTTTCACGTCCAGCACTGTCCGAAACTGCATCTTGATCCTGCGAAGGCTCTGCATGGAAACGCGCCGGCAGTGCTCTGGTGCAGGAACGAGGGACCGGGCATCCGAACGCCGTGTCGGGGGGGGGGGGGGCGGGCGGAGGATGTGGAAAGGGCCAGTGGCCGGTTCTGCGCGTCACACCGTCTCCGTCGGCGCAGGGTCAAAAAAAAAAAAAAAAAAAAAAATCAATCCGATCGCGAAGTTAATGGTCCGTCTCCCGGCTCCGGGGCCCGACTCCTCTCGACCGCGCGCCCCAGGATCCAGCCGCACACCGCCGCCTCCGCCGCCGCCGGGTTGCGCTGCGTGTCCAGCCGCCGTGGACGCGGATCAGAGTGGACAAAGTGGATCCCGCTCCTTTGTGTCGGCCATGCGGTCTGCAGACTGAGGGGGTGGTCGCGCCGGGAGGGGAGAGCGATGCACCGGCTCGGGGTCCTCCCGCACCGCACGCTCCCTGGGATCGGATCGCGCGGACGGGCGCAGAGCGGAGGAGTGGATTTGGGGAAACGGAGTGGGATGGGCCTGGCGCACGGCCCGCTTACGACGAGCAGCCCAGTTGAAAAAATAAAAAATAAAACCAACAAAAAAAAAAAAAAAAAAAACCGCGTGCTCACACCTGGAACGCGTGACAAACGACTAGATGCACGTTTCGTCACCTGACATCTTTAACTTTGGTGTGCTCGCGTGGATAAACGCAAAGCGCGTCCGTGCGAATCCACGCGGGGCGCAAACTGCACGAATCCACGCAAACTGCATCTAGAATCGAGCAGCTTGCGTTGCCTTCTGCCCCAACGTGTTGTTTGATGTTTGCAGCTTCGCGTTTGGTACAAATGAACCGGCTTATTTCCAGCGAGCGGCGCGTTCTCGTCACTTCACCCGGAAATGGTGTTTTCTCACCCTCCAAATGGGAACAGGGCAGTGCACTGGTCAGGGGAACAGATGGGAGAGAAGTGAGGAACAGATACAGATGTTTCACAGGAGACCAAACAGATCCCAGATCCCACGTCTCACACACACACACGCGCAGCGACCAAACAGTGCCCCCCAGTGCACATGTTAACAACATGCAACATTTCACACATGTTATACTGGCTGTCGGACTGAATGGTAATAAAGTACACAAAAATAACTGTTTGGTTTGTTATCATTGGCATTTAATAAGATGACACTTTATTAATTTCCGGTGGGAAATTGCAGTCAAGTCAAGTTTGTCAAGTTGACAAAACAGAACAAGTCAAAAAGCGTGAAATTAGAATGAAATAAAATACATGTGCACACACAGTATAAATAGAAGTTAACTGGTAGTAGCACTTGTAGTAGTGCAGTTGACTATGGGAATTGGAGGAATTATTTCCATGAACTGGGCAACAGATTGCCAGACTTGGACTAGCCTTTTCATTCCCCATACCACAATATAATAATATCTATCTATCTATCTATAATCCATCTTTATAATCCAAAGCAGTAGGCTGGTGCATTGATCCAAATATCCATGCGCAAGATGGATTCCAGATGTGTGAAGTGATTAGTCCATGGGGTCAGAGGCGGTGTGGAATAGCCTGATGGCCGCTGGCATAAAGGAACAGCTGAAGCGCTCCGTTGTGCGCCATGGAGGAATGAGCCTGTGGCTGAAGGTGCTCCTCATCAGCCTCAGCTCTCCGTCCTTATCCTCCTCCCTGCCACAAACCTCCAGACTGTCCAAATCAAGCCCAACAACAAGAGCTGGCCTTCCTCACCCATTTGTTGAGGCCGTTGGACATCGCCCGCCTTGATGCCACCTCGCCAGCACACAGCGGCACAGAGGCCCTGGCGACCGACCAGCAGAACACCTGCAGCAGCCTGTTGCACACTGAATGACCCAGGCCTCCTCAGGAAGTACAACATTCTCTGTCCTTTCCGGTAGAGGGCCTCCATCTCCACCTCCTCCCCCTGAAGGGTAGCAGGAGTCGGGGTCTTCCAGCACTGTCAGAAGTCTCCCACAACAATAACAATATATGATAATAACAGACAGAAAAATAATTTCATTGAAGGGGGAGTCAATAACAATTGCCAAAGTTCTGGAAAGGAGAGTGGCACAGATTCTGGAGAAATTTCCCAGAATTGGGCCAAAGACTTCCAGACTTGCCCTCGCAATAAGGGGTTACTGCCACCTACAGCACCACCTCTCTGATGTCCAACAGAGGTGGTAGGGTAGCGATAGGCCATTGAAAGATATCTATTTTTTCACAATTGAATGTGATTGTTAATGTAGTGGGCCTGCATTTATAAAGAATATCAACCATAATGAAAGCAAGCTTTTGTTCAAAAATAAAATGTTGTAGCGCTTTCTTTTTTATCTCATCATTTTTCCAAAAGGGCCCCCCTTGTGACACTGCCATTGACCCTCCCTGTCGACTACATTTGATGTACCTTTCAAGCTCAGACGGCACTTTACAATTTTTCCTTGCATACACCCCATACATTCACATTTTCAAAGTCATACAGCAAAGGCAGAGGCAGCCGTGCAAGGCGCCAACCTGCTCATCGGGAGCAGTTTGGGGTTCAGTGTCTTGCTTAAGGACTCTGCGACATGCTACCAGGAGGAGCTGGGGAGTTTAACCCTACGACCCGCTCAACCTCCTGATCCACTGTTCTCTGTGGTCCTTATTCTGAAAAAACAATGCTCTGTGCTGAAGGCCACTCTGTTGGAAGAACCATGAAAGTGTAAGGGATATTCATGAAACCAAAATGACAGACTCAGAGATGGATGAAGATGCTTCACACCAATTAGCACCCGCCTCCCTAAGAGCCTCAGTATAATCTCAGGTCGGGAGGAAGTCACACCTACCAGCAGATCACTGAATGGTTGGGTCAATGACGAGCTTCACTCACCTTGCACATGCACACATTCATGGATTTTGATTTAAAAAATGAAATTAAAATTTACCAAAAGCGGATTCACCTTTATCAACAATGAGCAGCATCTTCAAATATATAAAAATAAATAAATAAAATTTCAGTTGACCATAGTGGACATTAAAATTTGTAAAGGAAGGACATATCAATATGATGCAGCTCTGCCTCTGGAATGCTTCAGCTAAACATAGTATAATAGCTGTCGCTGGTGCTAATGATCTCACTATTGCACTCCAGTGCTTTGAGGACCAGCTCGAGGGCTTCTCTGCTCACATTGGGACTGTAGCGCTGTCTCACAGCAGACAGGACGTGAAGGATGTGACAACCCTTTTCTGCATCTGGGGACACCAGAGGAAAGAGCTGTCAACAGACAGATACTGAGTCATCCTGCTTGATCAAGTTTCAGTGACATAAGAGAACTGTGATGGAAAAGTGGTAGAACCAAAAAAATACCAAAATACCAAAAAATACCAAATTCTGTGCTGCTCCAATTTGATTTAAGATTAAATATCTTGTGCATTTTTCCAAACATGAACACCATATCGAGCCCTGAAGTAAATTAATTCCCGAACCTCTTCTCCGCCTTCGCTATGCAATTTTTAGTTGAGGATTAATTGTCAAACAAATGACTGTGACCAACTATTAATGGTTGGATTAAAGATCAGTATTGACTTGGTGCCCAGTGTAAATGAAGCTGTCTTACACTTGTCCCTCCTCGAGTCGTCCCTGATGATGTCTTTGATGGCCATGAGAAGGTCCTTGTCCTGTTCAGTCACCTAACGGCGGAAGACGACATCAATTATATGTTTCTGACCGAATCCACACGGGGGCGACTGAATGAAAACATGTGTAAACACGGCCGTTTCTTCCAGCTGTGGCTCTGCCTCTGTTGTTTCTTACATAATAGACTTCGTCCTGTGACTTGACCTTGCAGAACACCGTGCCCTCGTCTTGTAGGACCCGCAGGACCTCCCGGAGAAGCTTCCGGAGCTGCTGGCCCGCGGACGGACCTGCACCGGGCTCCTGGAAGGAGTTGACATTTCAGGAAGATTCAAAAAAAAGGAAAAGACAGGCGGTTTGTGAGGCAACAGAGTGTTCTGGGGATGACATATTTTGTTGACCCAGACTTTGGCTCCATGATGGGTTCCCTCAGCGAAGCTCCATTTGTTGCGATGATTTTCGAAACGATACCCAAAAATACGCTGACTTCATGTGACATGTTTTGTGCAGAAAAATCGCTTCCACAGGTGAAACCCTCTTCCATGAGCACTGAAACATAACATTCAAGTCTCCAAAGTAAAACACTCACATTCTGCTCGATCACACCAACCAGAATCAAATAAGCCCACTCCACCCTCAACCAAATGCTGCAGCTTTGTACGATTATCCTAGTTTAGCAAATTATAAACAACTTACTTCTTCAAAGCTTATAAAATGTTTTGCAAGCAACATCTTTACTAATGTAATTCATATTGAAAGACAACATAAATGGCATTTTATATACCTTTGTTAACGACAGCCCTTATATTGTGGATGGTAACCCAACAAGGAATGGGCATGTGAGCGTCAGATCTGGACCATGGAGCAATGGAAGAAGGTGACCTGGTCTGATGAATCATATTCTCCTCTACATCATGTGAATGGACGGGTGCGTGTGCGTTGTTTACCTGGGGAAGAGATGGCACCAGGATGCACTATGGGAAGGAGGCAAGCAGGCGGAGGCAGTGTGATGCTCTGGGCAACGTTCTGCTGGGAAACCTTGGGTCCTGGCATTCATGTGGATGTGACTCGACACGTACCACCTTCCTAAACATTGTTGCAGACCAAGTACACCCCTTCCTGGTGACGGTATTCCCTGATGGCAGCCGCCTCTTTCAGCAGGATAATGCGCCCTGCCACACTGAAAACACTGTTCAGGAATGGTTTGAGGAACATGACAAAGAGTTCAAGATGTTGACTTGGCCTAAAAATTCCCCAGATCTCAATCTGATGGAGCATCTGTGGGATGTGCTGGAAAAACAAACCCAATCCATGGGGGCCCCACCTCAGAACTTCCAGGACTTAAAGGATCTGCTGCTAACGTCTTGGTGCCAAGATACCACAGGACACCTTCAGAGGTCTGGTGGAGTCCATGCCTCCACAGGTCAGAGCTGTTTTGGAGGCACGAGGGGGAGCTACACAATATTAGGCAGGTGGTTTTAATGTTGTGGCTGATCGGTGTACATTGGCGCTCAAAAATAATAATAATAACAATAAAATAAATAATTCACTACAGGGCTTTAGGACAAAAAATCAAAACACCCAATAAGCAGCTAGTGCTTCTGGATCTGCAATAATTGAATGAAAATCGTAAACTGATTTGTTTTTAGATAGGTCGATCTTTTCTTTTGACTTTTTTTCAACACCTCTTTTCTATCAACAGAGACAAAATGTGACACGGTGTGGATTTAAGGATCTACATTTAGACCATTTACGACTGTCTTTTTTTTTTTTGCTCAATAAAGAAAGACAAGAAGTACGTTTTTACGGCAATAACATTGAATCTTGAATATCAGAATGAATAAATGTCCTTTTATAAATCTTTAGGATGGATTCTAGTACCTGGTCAGTGGATGTTGCGGGAGGTTGACTGGAGATCAGCGGCTGCAGGAGGTCTTGAACGTCATACACTCTGAATTTGGCCACGGCCTTCGCCTTAATAAACTCCTTTAAGATATGCGCTGCCCTGGCGATGCTGCTCACTGTGGAGCTACTGACAAAACACATTACCAAAGGACATTTATATTCAAATTACATAAATCAATTGAATAATAGTGTTAGCAAAGCCATTACAAATGTATAAATAAAGACGGACAAATAAAATTCTCATCTCATTCTTCTTAATTGCATTTGGGTATTTCTGGTTTGCGGTTACTGTGAACAGGAAGAGTTGTTTCCAGTTTTATTGTTAAGTTAAATAATTTGTCTAATGATGTCTCATTGGGTTTTTACATAATCATCAGCTTTTCAATTTATATATTAAAAAACTGAGCCGGGCGGCAGCTGCCTGTCTTAAATTGTCTCAAGTACAATTTGCTGTCAACCTTGATAAGCACGTGTGTATGGTGAACTTGTGCAGACATTGGCTATATTTGTGTTCCTTTTAAACTAAACAAATAATTAGTCAATTTTTTTTGTGTATTTTGATCATTGATGCAGTAAAAATAAAAAAGTTCTTTGAAAATATATAACCATTTAAAAAAATTACAGCAGGCAGAAATAGGATGTATTATAGTACACCTTGATAACCAGTCGGGCCATACCCTGTGGCATCGGATGGTTGGAGCTGGAAAGGTTTATCGTAGCATTGTCTGTAGAGCTGAGGAACCTCCATCATCCAGGCGATCTGCACGGCCATCACCGGGTCGTTCACCTTATCTGGGAACACACACATGGTCTGTGGACTGGGGGTGTAGGGGGAGGAGGCCACAGTCCGATATAAATAACATCCGTGTGTTGTGACACGCATGACACACTTAGACGTACAATAGAACATGTGGGACACCATGATGCCCACTGTCTTAGCAGTAAAGAATCTTGTTGTGCGACAGTGTGTCTAAATATAAAGAACAGGTTTGTAAGTCATGGAGGGATATTAATACTGACCTAATTCATTTGGTCGAGATATGTTTGTCTATTAAGTATGTCTGTTCTACAAATCCATCAAGTTGACAACAAATCATAATTAATAGTAGAAATGCAGAATATTGATTCGAGTATTGTACTCTTAGTATTATGCAGATACCTAAAATTGACACCAACCTAGTTTGATACTGTTGCTGCTCAAAATAGGATCCTGTGTGGTTTTTCCAAACTCTGTGATAATTTCATATTTTATGTTTAAACAAGACAGAAAATGATTAATTCTCCGGCACTACTAATAGACACACAGGAATATCAGTGATGTCACCGTTATTCTCAGAGACCAAAGAGGGAATGCTGAGAACTCATACCCTGGCCAGACAAATGGAATCAGTGCATGACTAATTTAGAGGTCCTGCGCTGCTCAACCAATACAAACAATCTAACAGGTCTGAGTTGGCTTGGAAGGTTCATGATCTGGGGGGGATCTGTGTCCCGGAGACAAAATAATCTTGAGACGTGGAGGTCTTCACGTTGACTCTTAAACCTCTTCTTTGTGTCCCTTTACCTACAGTAACTAGAGGCCATGATTTCCCTCTGTTGCCTGGAGGTCTTCACTGGGCCTCGGACCCGGAGTGTCTCTCCAATCTCCAGCCGGGAGCGGTTCTGCTGGGCCTGCCTCAGCTTCTTCAGCTCAGTGACGGGGTTGAAGCCTCCCAGAGTCTCATCAGAGAACTTCGATCCTGCTGACATGCCCATGTGCCGAAATAGCTCGAATTACATAATCCTTTGTGCAGCTAAAGATTAAAATTGTATTAAGAGTTTAAGAGTTCGTTCATATCAATAATGGTGAAACGGATGCAAATGACGATCAAAGAGCGCATGAGAGAAATGCATTTCACGGGAGATTAAATCCAGTTGTCTGTAAAGATACTTTTCTTCCCAGTAACCAACAAAAATAGCCTTTAAGACTATATTCAATAAAAGATCAAAGAAATCCTGAAAAATGCAATAGTCTCTCCCAAAACCCATTGCCTTCCGCGACATCATGCAGCAAGCCGAGTTGGTAAACATGACGCGAGAACTCAGAGATATTTCGTCAGTGAGTTCAAATTATTCTAAACACTAAAATATTATGTTCCAATTAATAACTGATCACAGAACAGTTGTGTATAAGCATTCTTTTTGTTTTGCAACTATTTTTGCTTATGTCTTCATACATACACGTAAACACATTTAAAGAATCACTCCTGTTTACCTGGAGCATCTGTTTCTCTCCACTGCTCGTTTTTCCAGCACAGACAGTTAATAACACCAGTGCCATCATCCACTGTGGAGGAAAGCAACCATATTTAACAGCAGCTAATATCGACAAAATACCATATCACTAATAGGCATGTTCACAAAGAATAAATACAGTCCAACCATGAGAAATGAAGACATGTTTCTTTGATCAGGTATGGTGTAGGGCTGTAACATGGGGGCGGTTGGACCTGTTTTTGGCAAATCGGAGGCTTTCCTCCACCCGCCCGAGGTCCTCTGTTGATTGTGCATGGTCTACCAGGTGACAATTGTCGCAGCGCTCCTGAGCTCATCCCGAGCAATGATTTGGGGTTTTGGGCTGTGTCCGCTTGTGTGGGATGAGTTTGGTGGTGTTTGGCATTTTGATTTTTTTTTTAGCTCCCACAACGGTATCTTTGCGAAATTACCTCCATAACAGTAGAAGTCCTCCCTCTCCCTCTTGTAAACCACTGTTCCGAGGACGTCAACTTTGTAGATCGGACGGGAATTGTAAAAATAAATACCTGTGAGGGAGAAGTTACTGCATGTAAAAAGACACGAGGAAAAATACTTAATACATCATAAGTATGCACCCACCAAACCACCACCGCTCCAACACCAACACCCAGTCACACGCCTCTGACACATCAACGCTGCAAACTCATAACCAGTTTTACAACGTGAAGCCACAGGATTACATTTTTTCCCCTGTTTTATTAATACATTTTGTATTGTGCATGTATAAAATGTGTAAACACAGGGTTGCATTTAATACTTAAATACATTTTGATGAAATGTAAGACTGATTTTTGGACAAATCATCTTATTCAATAAATCATTGCAGTATAACAAGAAGTACTATATATATATATATATATATATATATTGGGTTTTTTTGGTGCAGGGCAGAGGTTTTTGGTAGGAATAGGAACCGCATTATTCTGTGTGCTGTGTTTGAGTGTTTTTTTTATAACAGTTTTCCTTTGGGTCACATCGCAAGGTAGGTGACTGGGAAACGAGAAGACCTAACAAGTACTTGAGACACACAAATTCAAGGGTTTTCTTGGATTTCTCTGTAGCGGTAAATATGAAGGTGTGTGTGAAGTGAGTTGAGTTGATTGAGATTTAACACTGGTTCTCAAACTTTACAGTAACGTACCCTCTCTAAGATCTGAGAAAATGAAAATGATATAGTGTATGAGCTGTGTTTTGTTTTTTTGTTTTATTTCAGAGTCCCCCCCTGCAGTACCCCCACTTGAAACACATTGATCTACAACAGGTAAACATGGAGTACTTGGGGCTTTAGAGCCGCAGGAAACGAACTTCACTCGCTGATCTCTTTCGTCAAAACGGCCCAAAATAAATAAACGTGCGAGCCAGAGAAACCGCTGACGCCGAAGGCATTGATTCGAGTGGAAGGTTCAGCGGCCTGGGGACGTTTGAAGACACGCACCTGGCACCTGGTAGGACTCCCTCATGCGCAGGACGTCTTTGACGTAGAGCCGGGCGAACGCACAAAACACCGGGTCCAGCCCCCACAGGACCGACGGGGGCTCCCCCCCTTCAGCCGTCGCCATCTCACCGTCCAGGTCTATGCACAACACCGTTCAGATGCGACGCGTCGCCTCGACGCGTTTCGACAGCGACGCGCGCCCGCGCCCGTCACGGTGGCGCTCGGGGTTTGAGAGAAAACGGGAGCTGGCTTCCGGTCACGTGGCGCCTGGTAAACCCCCCAACAAATCCCAACCAAGTGTAAATTGATATATAATTGTTTTAATGACAGCACTCAATAATAAATCGTGGCTGTATTTTTTCATCTATGTTTTTTAACTTGAAAAAAAAAATATTTTATTATTATTATTTTTTTTTTATTTTGCCATTTGTGTTTCGCCGTACATACGTGCGCGTTCCCGTTCTCCCATGACTTGTGGGATATGTAGTTTAAGAACGACGAGGACTATTTTCAATCCCCTCCTCTAATTATCCCCCCATCGAATAAATCGTAGGCAAAAGCAGTTGATTTTGAAAATAATGTAATATTTTTTCAAATCAATTAATATATAATAAAAATCGATATGTTGTATAATATAATATATTATAAAACATAAATCTATTATAAAAAAAAATATCTAAACACCAATGTCTTGTTTTTGGGTTTTTTTTCTGGAATGCATTTGTTTTATTTTTACATTTGTATTTATTATTCTTATGTGTTTGATTCAATTACGATGCTCATGTTATGGTATAGTTTTCACAATCCTCTGCTTCCATTTCTGTTCGCAATTTGCCTTTTCTTCTCTGACATTTGTTTGTATAATTCTATGAAAACAATACCTTTTTAAACGCAATACAGCCATCTTCTGTTTCTGTTTCTGTTCGCTGCTGATTTTCTGTGATATTGTTCCTCGCATTTAGTTCGATATTAAAGGTAATATTATTATTATTATTATTGGTATTGTTATTATTATTATTATTATGATAATTATTCGATTCTTTTGTCGTTTTGATTAGTTTCGAATCCATTATTTTACATTTTTACTCGTGTTATGGTTGGTTCAAGAACTATTTTAACGATATGATTTTTTTTTTCTCTCACAAATCGATGTTTGTGTTTCTCTGACATCGTTTGTATGACGTTGTTAAATCAATGAAATAACAAACTACAACCGCGCGCGCCCGTCAACGAGTGACGACTGGTGGGAGTTCCGGCTCTTTGGAGGGAACCGGATCGTTTGGCTCGATTCGTATCCGAGAGCCGTTCAAAAGAAACGCCTGGATCCTGGAGTTCCAAGGACCATAAGAAACATCCACTCAGTCGTCTGTGGGTGGAGTGGGGGCAAGGCAGCATGGCTGGGTCTGTGTGTGTGTGTGTGTGTGTGTGTGTGTGTGTGTGTGTGTGTGTGTGTGTGTGTGTGTGTGTGTGTGTGTGTGTGTGTGTGTGTGTGTAACCCCAGAACACATTTTATTCTTAAAGAAAAACCACATTGACCACTTTTTTTTTTCTCGTTAATATATATTTATTTGTATAATATTTAAAAATTTCACAGCAAAAAAAAAAAAGAATAAAATAAGCACTATATAGATTCAAGATTCAAGAGGTTTATTTGTCACATACATATTCATACGTTGGTACATATACAGTATGAGGTAAAACGTCTTTGCAACGCACCCGGAGATTATGCACAATAGTTACTAAACCAAAAATAATAGCCAAACCTAATTCCTACCTAGCAACCTAACTGAAACGAACTGATTCCTAAAACGAAATGCAGTTGGTGAATAGTAATAATAATAATATTAATAAAGAAGAATAATATTAATAAAATAAAAATAAAACAAGACTCAAAAAGGTAATACAGAGTGGGGGTACAGAATAGAAGGGAATGGAGTTAGGTATATGAGAGAGGCTATTTGTATATACAGGTTTGTGTCGTAAAGTGCATGTGAATAAAGTGAGTATGGAGATATACAGTACTGTATACAACAGTACCACACGGCAACACGGTAACACTGAACACAACAGCAATACAGCACAGTATGCAGTACCACAGAACAGTGATACCGTATGCAGTACAGTATACTACATACAGCACAGTATGCAGTACCACAGAACAGTGATACAGTATGCAGTACAGTATGCTACATACAGTACAGTATGCAGTACCACAGAACAGTGATACAGTATGCAGTACAGTATGCTACATACAGTACAGTATGCAGTACCACAGAACAGTGATACAGTATGCAGTACAGTATGCTACATACAGTACAGTATACAACAGTACCACACGGCAATAGAGTAACTATCGTGGGTTGTTTCGTGCAAAACAGGCATAAAACACCACTTTCATGTACGAATAGCACGAAGTGTGTGTCCGGAAAACATGGCGAGGTTGGGCGAGGTTGGGGGGGGGGGGCAATGGCGCATCAACTCGGCTCCCCTCCGACCCGGCGAAAGAGCCCGTTCGAAAGGAGCGGGTCGTCGGCGAGCCGCCCCCCGACGCCGCCGCGAACGCGCGCCGACGCCAAATCCTGGAGCTGAGCGTCGGCGCGGAGGGCGCCGGGTTCACTCGGAGTTTCCCCCTGAACGCTGCTCTGCGCGGACGTGACTTCTGCCGCTCGTTTTGCTCCGTCGTTCGTCTCACCGCCCCCCCCCCCTCCCTCCCGTCCCCCCGAGCTCCAAGCCCCGCGTACACGAGCCCCGCGGCGTGGGCGACAACGCGGCGGAACGGGCCGTTACCCGGTCGCACCATCTTTTTTTTTTTTTTTATTATTATCATTTCGGAGCGAGTTGTGCGGCGGTCGCCGCTTGACGAGTTGGGGACGACGAGAAGCTCCGCGGGGGCAGAAAAACTACAAAACTTCGTTTTCTGGTTTTAAATCTGTTAGTTTCCTTTTTTTTTTTTAAGTATTTGGGTTTTTGTTAAGAATGTTTACAGTTGGTGGAAACAGCGGAATGTTCTCCTCGTACCGCGGTTCGTGATAGACATTCACATCCACCACGGGACGCAGGACCCAGCGGACGAAGACGCCTTCGGCGCCGCAGAGACCGCGCGGGAATTAGACGGCTCCTCGGAGCGATGAAACCCACCACGGCGCCGCGTTAACCCCCGAGTTTTAATTCCTTTGTCCCCGGCCCGCCGGTCCTCCCCGCCCGCGGTCCCCCGCCGGGCGCTCATCCATCATGTCCTTCTTCAATTTCCGAAAGATCTTCAAGCTGGGCTCCGAGAAGAAGAAGAAACAGTACGAGCACGTCCACCGGGACGAGAACCCGGAGGAGGTGTGGGAGACGGTGGGAGAGCTGGGAGACGGAGCCTTCGGGAAGGTCTACAAGGTGCGTGTTGTGCTGCCTGTCTGTTCGACTGTCTGTCTATCTGTTTGGCGGTCTGCCTGCCTGTCTGACCGTCCGTCCGTCCGTCCGCCCGGCCTCAGGGAACGGGGATGCTCTTTGTTGTGATCAGTGGGTTCCACCGCCTCCAAATGTCTTTACAAAACCTCATTGGGCCTTAAAAGCCATTAAGTCTTTGGTTTTTATTTAATTATGTTGTAGAGTGTGTATGTTTGACACGGAAGCTCATTAGATTTAAACATGATTTTGTTTTTTCCTCCAGCTTTATTGTGTCTTCCCATTTTTAAATAGGCTTTAGTTGTTGTTTTTTAGCTTCCTTGTAAATTCCTTTTTTATTTTTTATTTATTTTATTCTTGTGTTTTATAATTATTATTATTATGAATATTATTGTGTGTATTATGTATTATCTGTCGGCCTGTCTACATTTTTATCTCTCTATATCGAACTAGCTTCACATTTGAACTGATGGGGTCTCTCCAACATAAATCTTTTGTCTGATTTTATCTGTCCAATACAGTCTTTGTCCAAATTGATCCTTGTTTTTGTTTCTGCAGCAGAGTTAACATTTTGGCGGTTGTGACGCCACAGAACTGTGGTTGAACCCAACTCAGTCCGACATATTTACCTGCGCAGAGAAATTAAGAACATCCCTGTTCTGATCTGCCTGGCGACCCGGTTGGACTGCACTTACCTGCAATACTTTACTGGAATAATGAGAGGACGTGCTAAAAGGCTCTGACTGACGCCCATTGAACACGTCTCACTTCTCGTCTGAAGCCAGGGTCTATTTTTGAAGATTATTATTATTATTTTTATTTTTTTACAGTTACACTATTTCCCAATATTTTATCCAAATCTTTTTTTACGCTCTCATTAAGCCTAATCGTCTCGCACAATTACTGAGTGTTGCCGCTGGGTAATCTTGTGCAAAGTGTTGTTTTATGGAGTTGCCAATTACAGAGTGTCAGGAATTCCAGTCCACCAACGGAGCTTATACTTGGAAGTCGAAGTACTCTTCAACAAATGACAAAAATAAAAATACATAAGCATATAGTCATCGTGTTTCAGCATCATCATTTCCTGGGAAGTTAAAGCACATCTATAAATACTAAATTACAGCGTTAGGTCTGGGCTTTTTGCCATTAAACATCTTCTTCATGCTTCTTGGCTCAGAGTGAAACAGAAGCTGTATATCTTAACACTCAGGATTAAACATTCATCTATTTTAATGGTGGACACCAGTATTGACCCTGGTAAGCACACAGGTCACCAGGAAGTAGTGGATTCCCACATTACAGCAGCTGCTTCACAGAGCACATCCTGCTCTGAGTGCGTCGAGGCAACGGGAACGTTTTCCACTTAAGAAAAAAAAAAATGCTAGTCTTGCTATGCCAAGTTATGTACGCATGCCTCTGTTTGTGGCAAGGCCAGTAGTTCAGACGACCAATGCGCATCAAGCACGGCGACAAAAACTCGGCTAACATCTGTGTCTGTGTGTTTGTGTTTTCCACTCTACAGGCCCAGAACAGACAGACTGGCGTCATGGCGGCGGCTAAAGTAATAGACACCAAGACCGAGGAAGAGCTTGAGGACTACATGGTGGAAATCGACATCCTGGCGTCCTGCAACCACCACAACATTGTGAAGCTGCTCGACGCTTTCTACTACGAGAGCAAACTTTGGGTGAGCAGAGAGAGGAGCTCTTATTTTCTCTCAGCTAGCCGAATAAAGCCGCTAAATTAAGTTAAAAACGTGGGATTTCTTTAACAAAATGATCTCGAGGATTACCAATTTTAATGCTGGTTTATTGTATTTATTTATTTATTGTATTTAGTGTTTGATCTAAGGTTTCATTTGGAGGTCGTGGTTCTTATGACAAGCCACAACAAGCAGAGTTTGAATTTGTACAACGCCAATACAAACTGTGGCCCAGCTCCCAGAAAATATGATCCCCCCCTTTTGTATCTGCCCGTGGCTGTAAACAATTGTCTGTGCTTGCTCAAAACAAATAACTTTCTACTATCTGTGTAATGCAGAGGAGCTTATCTTCCCCTTTCAGACACAGATAAGGTATCTATCGGCAATTTACATGATTCACTTCCGCGCGGCACAGAACCGCACATAGGTGAAGTCATTGTTTGGCTCTTGGTCGTTACCTATGATACATGATCGCTTACATGGACAATGTCCTCCCTCACATCAACTCGACAAAGAGTAATGTAGGAGGACACGGAGGGAGAAACGCTGCATCTTTTGGATCTCAAGAACATGGGAATTGATGCCAAGTAGGACTCTTTGGGCTCCAGGGAGTTGATCCATAGACATGAAAGGAGGGTAACATAGTCGGGTTCCTTAAACGGTCAAGATTAACCAAGTATTTTATTCCAGAGCAGATCGGTGTTTGTCATGTCTTTTCCTCTCCCATTGTTTCTTGAACAATGGTTATAGCCCTGTGCAGGCGGTCTATGATTTCTATCTTTGCATGCTTGGTACAGGGTGTGCGTATTAGAGAGGTTAAGTTCAGGCTTTTCATATAGATTATCGCTGCGGGGTCTGGGAGGCGTTTGCAGGCAAGTGCTAACCTACTTCATGGCGGTAATAATTGTCTGGCCAAGGATTATATTGTGGGTACAACAGTTATGTATTGGTGATTTATTGTGATGATTAGGTTCTGAAAATCTGAAACCGAATGAAGCTGTTGGTCCAGATAACAATAGTAATCATATACTACAGTCCTGTCCTGATCAACAAGCTCCGTTTTTTTGTGATTGTTAAACAGCTCAGTCAAGTATTATACAGTGCCAACCCTGTGGAAATCATCAAATTCAGAATCGTATTTGTTTTTGTTTTTTTTGTTTTTTCTATTTGGGACACCGTACACAGATTTTTTGTTTCATTCAATTGAATGAAACAAATAATTTATAAATAAAAAACATAAAAAAATATATATTATTATATTTTTATTTGTTATTATTATTTTATTACCGCTGAGTGTACGTGGGCTGGTCTGCACCCAGAGCGATGCTACTCGACCGGGGCGGACTGTCCTCGGTCCGAGGGACTGGTGAAGCAACGTGGACTTAGGTCTGGACCAATCACCATGCACTTAGCCCACTGATGGTTCCTCTTGTGCCGGTTAGTCACTGCCCTGCAGTAGGAGCTAAAAAAGTCCCTTAAGAATGGTGTTCAAAGAACTTGTTCCTAGTTACTGCAGTGCGGACTTAAAAAAGAACGGACGGTTCCTCCAAATGTTCTTAGAACTATGGAAAAGTTCCTGTGGTGCGAACACCCCTAATGACTGATAGACTGGGACCTCAACCCTGGGTGGGTTTAATACAGAAGCCAA
This sequence comes from Zeus faber, assembly GCF_960531495.2. Taxonomy (NCBI): domain Eukaryota; kingdom Metazoa; phylum Chordata; class Actinopteri; order Zeiformes; family Zeidae; genus Zeus; species Zeus faber. The sequence continues at coordinate 7,005,049 of NC_137191.1, forward strand.
TCCAGGACCATCACGACCATATCTACTGGTTCACCAGACAATTCAGTGTTCTCATGAGAGCTCTTTATACTCAGATACATACATATATACTACTACACAGAGGACTGCTTTTGTAGCCCTCAGCTACCTTCATTAAGTATTGGGATAACACTGATTGTTGACACCAACCCCAAGGACACGCTCCTGTCCTCTTTAAACCAGCTCCAGCGGTGTTGTTCCACCAATTTTCTACACCTGAATGTTGATGAATGCTCAGAGTTCAGACAAGTACCAGACCCACTGCAACATCTGGTCACCTGGTCAGTACCACGGCCAGAAAGGAGAACACATAATGGATCGTCCAACACATCCCTTAAATCATCAGCATGGGACTCTGCCATCAGGCTTAAGGTTGTGGCCTATAGAAGAATAAGGAGACAAAGAAGAAGATTCAATTTATTCCCCTGATAAGGAAAGCTATTCTACTGTACTGTGCAATAAGGGTGTCACAATTCCATAATTGAAAATCGATCGAAATGAGAGTTCGATTTCGAACTTCGAAGTCACAAGCAGGTTAGCGATTCTCCCCGTATTTCTGCACGTAATATTTTCTGAGAAGGTCGGCATATTGGGGCGGTCAAGATCCGCCGCTAAACAAATGCAGTGTGCGCTGGGGGCGTGGGCCCCTCCACGTAGTCAACTCGACCCGCTCGGCTCCGAACTGACTTTCATGAAGTTTGGTCTGGAGCTGGGCGAGCTGCGGTCGGCCCCGCAGAGTGGGTCCACCGCGCCGCATCCCTCAATGCACACTGCACCCTCCCACCGGCGGGGGGGAGGGTGCAGTGTGGGTGCCCCCGCAAAATGAAATAATTAGTCTTTTTTTATTGGAATTTACAGTTCATTTATGCTATTAAAGCACATTTGCAAACCAGGGATGTTAAAATGTGCCGACTAAACGACCGTCTCACTGTCAACTGTAAAATCGAAAATCTTTAATTTTTTTTTTGTAATAGCCTATCTAGTGTGGGACCGCACCAGGTGCAGGCACTTCTGCTAGACTGTCCCTTGCCCCATCTATTCCGGCATTATCATGGCAGGTGTGAATAGTAAAGCTCATTAGCGGTGCCGGAAAGGTTATCTGTAATTTACTGGGAATTGTGGTGAAGGGGGCATAACAATGGCATAGCCATCAGCACTGGAAAAGAAAATACAATCGAATCGTGACCTTAAAATCGAAAGTCTGATCGAATCGTGGATTTGAAGAATCGTGACACCCCAAACTGTAAAACCCAGATCAACAATGGAAGTTGTTCTTCGTCATCTCGAAGACGAAACCAAGGCCTCTTAGTTTGAGGCGTCGTCGTGTGGGATTTCACATCTTCCCCCTCTGAAGCGCATGACTGGATTTGAGAATATGCACGTGTGAGACTTCCCTGGGCTTGTGTACGTGTAGCTATGTTTGTGTGTAGTTTTGGTTTGTGTCCCTTAAACGAGACGGTGGGGAGGCAATTCATGTGTTGAGTTCCTCTCAGCCAGCCGCTCCCGTTACACACCACTGTGGAGGCCATTGTACCAAGGCAGGGGCACTAAGACAACAGCACGCCCACAAAGCAACAACACTAGAAGGCTCAGTGTGTTGAGTGGACAAGACTGTTTTAAGAATCAAAGCTTTGTATGTTGCTCCAGGGCTCTTGTTGTGGAAAGTAGAGCAATCTTGAAAAGATCCATTGACTCGTATATTGGTAATAAAACTTGAAATGTAAGAATCAATAAGCTTTTTTTATTTTTATTTTTTTCTGTCAAATGTGTGTGACAATTGGCCGCATAGCTAGCTAGCATTTCTGTCCCTGCTCAGCTATAGTTTAGGCATAATTTGGTAATTATATGCTTAATGGTTTCGCTGGCACTGGTGTTGTAAGATGCTTCTGCACAGCCACAACCGTGACCACGCCCAGTCCCGGCTTGGTCTGATGTGCATAGCAAGGCTCAATTTGAGCTATTAAGGTCTCCGGCGGGTGTCAGTTTGAACCTTTTTCCGAGTCGCAGCCCCAACTGGGCCAATCCTTTTAAATGGGCAGCTATACTGAAAGCTCCTAAATACCTTCAAGGGCTCAGTGCTTCATTCACTCGACTTGGGTTGAAGATTGACTGTCAAACTGCTGGACAGCGGGATGTCGCTGAAGAGTGTCACTGAACATCTTTCCGGCAGGATTATCGTTATTCTGTCTGAACGTGAGACCCAACAACAATATCAAAAATGGAACCGAGAGTGAAGCGGCTTCAAACAGAGTAGAAAGAGCTCAGGCAGAAACTGACGTTCTTTCATGACCTCCCTGTGCACATTGTCATGTGCATTTGATGGATGCCACTTGACATTTTTGTCGAAAGTAATTCCTGTCCTGTTTTGTGAGGGTTTTTAAACACCCATTGCTCTAAAATTGAAGTTTCCTTTCCCCTGCAGATCCTCATAGAGTTCTGTGCTGGAGGGGCTGTGGATGCCGTCATGCTGGGTGAGTCAGCGTTTCCAATTTGCATATGATTTACAAAGTAAAAACCAGGAAGTGTGCTCTAAGCAGCTTCTGTCACAAGCTATTGAAAAACAAAATGAAAACTAAAAGCTAAACGGTCAAATTGCCCATTCCATTAAAAATAGTCCTACCTGTGTCGACCACCAGCACTTTATAATGCCGAGCTTGCGCCTGTGTGTCCCCATGGCTTCCAACAGAGCTGGAGAGGCCCCTGACGGAGCCTCAGATCCGAGTGGTATGTAGACAGACCCTGCAGGCCCTCCTCTACCTCCACAACAACAAGATCATCCACAGAGACCTGAAAGCCGGAAACATCCTCTTCACTCTGGATGGCGACGTCAAGCTGGGTGAGTTGCTTTCGGCTGTTTGAACCGCACCTTGGCAGCAGGTTGGCCCGGTGGTCGTCGGAGAAACCGCCCTGAAACCAGGAACTCACGGGTCAGACCCCTGGTACAGTCGATCCGCCATTGGAATAGTATGCTCGGGCCCCATCCGGTGAAAGGCATCCACAGTTGTGTGTGTGTCCAAGAAAGGCTTTTTGTTTCGACAAAAGATTTGATAGTTAAAAACATTGCATTATGCAAATTTAGTTTAAATATGTATTTTTGTGGGGTATAAGCTAAATTGCATCTTTTCGGTCAGTTCCATCTTTAAAGGGACTCAGGGTTGGAGTATTTTGGGGCCAAGCAGTCTTTATGCTATGGGCTAGAAGGAAATCTCTTGAATTTGTCTTCTATTATTTATAATAGCGTCCCCTCAGAGATGTAAAAACACAAAATGATGAAATGATTTCCCTCTCCAGAAACTTAGGCAAAGCAAAACTAAGCGCCTCGGTCCACAGGCCTGGCCAGATATCTCTATCTGTGGTCAGCGGTTTCAATACTGGCTGTGGTACTCTATGTAATAGGCTGCCACCCGTGTAGGTATATCCTTTTTCCTCTCACCCCGTTTAGAGAGGATCCTAAACACACTGAACAACAGCAAGCCGTCCTTATTTGCACTGCGCATGATATAGTCCTCTGTGCCGGTAATGAAACACCGGGGTGGGCATTGTGATCTGAGTGAGGGGACTGCATGCACAGCAACAACGCCAAGCGCCGGGTCTGTCATTTGGCACGCAGTGTGTGTGTGCGCATCGCACATGGAGGCGCCGCAGATGCAGTAATGCCGCTTGACTCAGAGGAATGAGTCACCGCTGGTGGATGTAACAGGCCTGGCATGGTAACACAGCACACGCAGCAGTCGTTTTGTCCAGTGACACAACAAACTGGAGGTTTCTATTTGTTTGTCCGTTTTTGTAGTTGCCTAGCTGGTGGGTCTGGGCCATTATTTGATCATGAAAGAATGACGCCGCTGTCAAAGTGTGTTGTTGAAGATAAACATATGGCTAGTTGGCTATGCCACGTTGTGTTTGTTTTCTAATGAGATTCAATGGCCCTAATGAGATTAGCCGTTCAGTGGTACAACATTAATGTCATCCATTGTGAATTCGCTGGTCTGCATGCGGAAAGGAAATAGTGACAGCTGTTCCCCCAGCTAATCCCTGCCTGAATCACATGTCTTCCAGCTGACTTTGGGGTTTCGGCCAGAAACACCAAAACGCTTCAGAGGAGAGACTCTTTCATCGGGACGCCCTACTGGCAAGTGAATTTAAAAACTGTAAAAGAACCATGGGTTATAGTTGCACAAACACACAAAATATGAATCCCATAGAAATAAAACCCCATAAATATTATATTGATGAATTCATAAATTTGACAGTTCAGTGTATGTAATGTCTTGATTTTGTTTAAATATAGCCATGAATAAATCATTTGAAAGTGAAAAGCGGTGAACACACAGCTTCTTTGAAATAATGAAAAATGTAATACTGAATACTCAGATCTCACGATTTGAGTCAAAGCGTCGCGATTTGATTCGTATTGCCTCAATATATTTGATATATCGACATTTTGTTCATAATAAGCTCAAAATCGGGTAGATGTTAATGAAAAGGACTTTCGGCACACTCCCCTACCTAGGATGGCTCCAGAGGTGGTGATGTGCGAGACGTCCAAGGACCGGCCGTACGACTACAAGGCTGACATCTGGTCCCTGGGGGTCACCCTGATTGAGCTGGCGCAGGTGGAGCCGCCCAATCACGAGATGAACCCAATGAGGGTGCTGCTGAAAATAGCCAAAGCGGAACCTCCCACTCTGATGCAGCCTTCACGCTGGTGAGTACTGGTGTTGGTGCGTGGTGCTTCAGTCTGCTAGTTGAGAAGGGGGAAAAAAAACATGAGTCTCTATTAGCGCTGGGCGAGTGAGTTATCAATATAAGATTGATATTGTGATATGAGACGGGATATCTTCTGGGATTTTGATTATCATGATATAGCTAAATGTTGTCTTAACAGTAATTAATGCCATATTCTGAACTTCATAGTTTTTTTTATATTAACAGAAATTGTTTCTTAAATATTTAATGTGTGTTAATATGTTATAAAAGCACCAGGAATCATCCCCCAAAATATCAAATTAGCAATTATAATGAATTAATAATGTGATATCTCATTTTGTCAATATCGCCCAGCCCTAGGACTAAATTCCGTCAGTTATGAATGCAGGTTTATATCCACTCATGTATTTCAGGTCTCCAGAGTTCAGCGATTTCCTAAAGCGGTGTCTGGACAAAAACGTGGACCACCGATGGAGCACGGCACAGCTCTTACAGGTAGCTCCCACAATGCACTGTGCGCCCTCTGACCGCAACCTTCCCACTCCCGCGCCGCTGGCCGTGTTCTCCTCATTACCCTCATCAAACTGGTTAACAAACCTAACGGGCCTCCTTTCTGGAGGCTATCACAGCCTCCCACGCCCCTAACCCCGAGTACCACCTGCCGCTCTAAGCGCCGGCATCTGTTCAGCCGGCCGGTGCCTCTGATAGGTACGGTATGCTGCGTGCCAGGATGACGCTTATCCCTCCTCCTCCTTCCCCCCCATGCCATGTACTTGAGCCGACGTCAGCTGCACTGGAGTTTGTTTTTCCAAATGGGTTTAAGTCGTCCTGCCAGGTCAGAGCCAGTCACTCGCAGACGGCCAGACGAGAAGCAGCGAGGGCTTGAGACGGGTTTCGGCGAAGGGATTTTTTTTTTTTTTTAATTCCGAAGGAAAAGGCTCAATGGGGTTACAAATACAGAACAGCGCCCTGCCACCGATGAAGGTGTTGATCTCAAAGAAGCTGCACATCATTCGGCCGGCGATTCAATATGTTCAGCAGGTTTCTAAGCAGAAGAAGGTGAGGTCTTCCTGAGCGTCCTGAGATGATCAGTTTATATTTGCACATTATGAAGAGAAAATGCTCATCAGTCCTGAAATGTACAGGTTGTTATCCAGAGGGCCGAACTGCTTTAAGTCAACAATTGGAACAAGGTTGTCGAATTGTCTTTGTTGTTTGTAAATAGTCATCGTCTTAATCCACGGTTTGGCACTAATACAGTATTTCAGAGGAATCTCATTTTTGGGTGCTGCTTACTGACCGACTCTCAATGTTGTTATTTATTTTTACTCTCAAAGCTCACCAAATGCGTTTCTTGTCAATTACTGTACGTTTATTGATTTCTCACAACAATGTTTCTTTTTCCTGCCCACTGTGCAGCATCCATTTGTGTCTAGCGTGGTGGACAACAAGCCCCTGAGGGAGCTGATAGCCGAGGCCAAGGCTGAGGTCACCGAGGAGATCGAGGAACACAAGGAGGAAGAGGAAGACGAAACCGAGGCACAACTGGTGGGCAAAGACATGCTGGTTTACAATGAGGACTTAATAGACCCCCCACCACAAAAGATTTATATATATATATATTATGTCAATATACACTGATCAACCACAACATCTAAACCACCACTGATATTGTGTAGCTCCCCCTCCTGTCGCCAAAACAGCTCTGATCCAGTGAGGCATGTACTCCACAAGACCTCTGAAGGTGTGCTGTGGTATCTGGCACCAAGACATTAGCAGCAGATCTGTCTCTTACTCTATGTTCTGACACCTTTCTATCATAGCACCATTCACTTTTTTAGCAATCTGTGCTACAGTAGCTCTTCTGTGGGATCAAACCAGACGAGCTAGACTTGACTGCATACCTGGAACACCGCACAAGACCTGCCGATTTGGAGATGCACTGACCCAGTCATCTAGCACAGTTTGTTCCTTGTTAAAGTTGTTCAGATCCTCACGCTTGTCCATTTGTCCTCCTTCGAACGCATCAACTTCAAGAACTGACTGTTCACTTGCTGCCCAATATATCCTACCCCTTGACAGGTGCCATTGGAACAAGATGATGAATGTTCTTCTCTTCACCACTCAGTGGTTTTAATATTGTGGCTGTTTGTTGTATACCCTGGGCACAGCCACAACATTAAAACCACTGACAGGGTTAGGGTTACCGGTGAACCAGCGGTAGGGTCATGGACGCCCAAGGCTCATTGATGCAAGTGGGGAGTGAAGTCGAGCCGGTCTGGTTCGATTCCACAGAAGAGCTACTGTAGCACAAACGGCTGAAAAAGTGAATGCTGCTATGATAAGGTGTCCAAACACACAGTGCATCACAGCTTGCCGCATATGGGAACGGTCAGTGTCCAATGTTGACCCCTGTCCACCACCAGGTGAAAGCACCTACAATGGGCATGTGAGCTTCAGAACTGGACCATGCAGCAATGGAAGAAGATGCACTGGTCTAATTAATCATGTTTTCTTTTACATCATGTGAATGGACGGGTGCATGTGCATTGCTTACCTGAGGAAGAGATGGCACCAGGATGCACTATGGGAAGAAGGCAATCGGTGGAGGCAGTGTGATGCTCTGGGCAATGTTCTGCTGGGAAACCTTGGGTCCTGGCATTCATGTGGATGTTACTTGACAGGAACCACCTTCCTAAACATTGTTGCAGACCAAGTACACCCTTTCCTGGTGACTATATTCCCTGATGGCAGTGGCCTCTTTTAGCAGGATAATGCACCCTGCCACACTGGGAAAAAAATGCTCAGAAATGGCTTGAGGAACATGACAGTTCAAGGTGTTGACCTGGCCTAAAAATTCCCCATACCTCAATCCGAATGAGCATCTGTGGGATGTGCTGGAACAACATGCCTAAACCATGGGAGCCCCACCTCGCAACTTACAGGACTTAAAGGATCTGCTGCTAACGTCTTGGTGCCAGATACCACAGGACACCTTCAGAGGTCTTGTGGAGTCCATGCCTCAAACCATTTTAAAGCCATTTTGTCTATAATGCTAAATCTCTTCATCTGATCTCCCACAGGGCCACAAACGAGCCCCATCTGATGTCAGCGTAGCCAGCTCTGAAGATGAGAAGATTCCCCTGTCTCCTTCCATCATGGAGTCACTTCCCGAGAAGGTGGAGCCTCTTGTGCCAAAACCGGAAGAGCCGGTGCTGGCCAACCACGTGGACTCTAGCGTTGTAGAGGAGCCTCCCGCCCCCGCGGCTATAGAGCAGGTGCAGGAGACCTTGAGTGCACCGGTTGATGATCAAGAAATGGATCTGGCGCCGGCAGAAGAGAAGGTTCTAGACGGAGCAAAAGAGGCTCCACAGTCGGAATCAGAAGCTGAACAAGATGCACCGATCAAGGAGATGGAGCAGTTGGAGGTGTCCAACGAGGACGAGAAGGAGGTGGACACAGCCGAGGCCCCTCTCCAAAACCCCATCACGGACGACCCTCAGGAGGAGGAAGTGGAAGGCAAAGGAGAATGCGCATCCTCAGCAGAGAAGGAGGACGATGAGGAGAGCCCTTACAAGCACCTGAAGGTGACTTTGACGCTCCCAGGAGAGACTACACCCGTCACGGAAGAGGACGACGGAGAGAAGCTGCGGAAAGAAGCTGATAAAGTTGAGGAGGAGGAGGAGGAGAAGAAGATCCCCGACAAGGCCAAGGACGACAGAGACCGAGATTCGGACTCGGGAAGCGGCTCCGCCAACAGCAGCATGGACCTGAACCTCTCCATCTCCAGCTTCCTCTCCAAAACAAAGGAGCCCGGATCCATGTCCATGCAGGTAACACCGCAAAGACCGCACGCTCCAAAGCGGAGGGTCGGACATGTCAAAAAACGGGTGAATGTAAACACATGGGTTTCCTCTCAATTTTCCTCTCTGGTCAGGAAATCAAGCGGCAGAAGAAGACGTTAAAGAAGACTCGTAAGTTCATGGTGGACGGGGTGGAGGTCAGTGTCACCACCTCCAAGATCATCACCGACAACGACACCAAGAACGAGGAGATGAGATTCTTGAGGTGACCGCCCGCTGATAGTCATAAAATTACTCAAATTACATTTTGATACTAGATTAATTGGTTTTGTAATTATTGGTTTCCTGCTGAAACAAAATTGAAGAATATTTAGACTAGGTAAATGTCTATTGGTTTTGACATTTCTGTCCAAGTTCATCGATGACGAGCATTGAAAGCAAGCGTGTTCCATTGAATCCCTTCCTCCTTGCCCCGGCAAAACCAGGCGGCAAGAGCTGAGGGAGCTACGGCTCCTGCAGAAGGAGGAGCAGAGGGCCCAGCAGCAGCTCAGCAACAAGCTGCAGCAGCAGAAGGAGCAGATCTACCGCCGCTTTGAACAAGAAACCACAGTGAGCCAATGAGATGTTTTGAGATATCAACTATGCACTTTCCTTTCACGCCTAAAAATGTTTTGTTTTTATTCCCCTGAAACGCCAGCTTCAGCAGATTTCAACTCCTGCTTTTCCCTTGTTTTTTTTCTCCAAACCGAAATGGGGGTTTTAGTTAGTGACTGAACATAACACGTCACATTTAATACTATGGGACCAGTGTTAAATGAAGCTGATTCTCACCAACACGAGAAGCTACTGTTAATAATGGAAGCGCAAAAGTGGACACGGGAACTACTCAGACATCTTTTAGTCGTTCAGTCACAAAGAGGCAGAACGGGTGTGAAGAAATTATTTTAATTCAGCGTGAGTGAGTGTGAAATTGATTCATATGTAATTTCTTCCGTTTTAGGAGGAACGTTAAATCTTGCCGTAATCCGTTATTTTTTTAAAGAGCTATGGTAGTGCTCATAAAATAGTTGTTTCGTTGTAGAGGAGTGACACACAAAAACATGAAATAGCTCAAAAATGCTGAAGGCGTCATTTAAATTGACCCTTGATGTGTCACCACAGGGTCCTCCAAGTCGAGCCCACCGTCCCTCCCCGTGAATACCATTTACAGCACCAGCACACTCCTCCCCTCGCTTAGCATTCATGAGGCGTCCCGTGGCCTCGCTGTTCTTACATCACCGCACGCCCTCGTGGCCTGCCGCTCGCCGGGACTAAATCCTGCTGTCGACATGATTCAGTGTTAGCGCCGGCCTGCTCAGTTCAGCAAGGAAAGGCGTGTTGTTGCCGTGTCCCCCCTCAGTTTAAACGCAGCAAAAGTCTGAAGTTGTTGAGGCGGCTCTGTGTTGATTGCACAGAGATTCAAATCATCCTTTAATGATAACATGATGGGTTTTTTTGGTTTTGTTTTTCAAATTACTCTCAAGTTAGTCACCATAATCCTACAATCACTGTGATAGTAAAGGGTTTATGTGAACCTGGGTTCGTTTTTATCTTTTTCTCTTTCCATTTGTTTGTTTATTGAATCATTAAGGATGGCTGGGAAATATATTGTTATAATATCAATATTGTGCTATGAGACTAGATATCATTTTTGATGTTGGTTATTGTATTATAGAGATTATAGTTCAATTCTGTCTTTAAGGCCGCATTACAGTGAAATAATTCAATTTTCAACTTCACAGATCTAATCAACGCCTCTTCCTGTTTAATCATAATAACCACATTACTAATGATTGTTTCTCAGAGGACCAATAGTCATTCCCAAAATATCATCAAACTATTCATATTGAGGTATTCATGAAACAATAGCATTTGTTTTTATTTTGTAAATTTCGCTAAGCCCTAAGGTCATAAAGCATCTTCTATATCTGTTATCTCTATCAGTGATTACAGGAACACCATGTCATGCAACCCCATCGCTTCAACCATAGCTGGTTAAACGGCTTACTTTGGAAATGTCCGTTGATTTCAAAGTGGCTTCTTCTTTTCCAAATGAACCCCTTGCTGCATTATCGTGTCCCGAAAAAAAAACGCCTCCACCCTCACCCGCTTTCCCCCGCCCGCTCTCCAGAGCAAGAAGCGCCAGTACGACCAGGAGGTGGAGAACCTAGAGCGGCAGCAGAAGCAGACCATCGAGAGGCTGGAGCAGGAGCACACCAACCGGCTGAGGGACGAGGCCAAGCGCATCAAGGCTGAGCAGGAGAAGGAGCTGTCCAAGCACCAGAACGTACTGAAGAACCGCAAGAAGGAGGTAAGGACTCACACCTCCACCCCCGCAGCCACACTACTACACCACCCAGTATTATACCACTACTAAGATCAGTTAAGCCAGGAAGTGCAATAACCTGTGTCCACCTATTTTATTCTTTTATATATATACTGTATCTGTTCGTTCCAGGGTTTTTTATTTTTGTTTTTATTGCTTATACCTGACTGTTTCCTGTTTTAATTGTTTATATCTGACTGTTTCCAGTTTTTATTGCTTATATCTGACTCTGGTTCCTGTTTTTATTGTTTATATCTGACTCTGGTTCCTGTTTTTATTGCTTTCTGGTTTTCACGATCTGATGGTACTGCCCTTTGTAACTTGGTTTTGAAAGGTGCAATGTAAATAAGTTATCATTATTACATCACAGTACACCATTACACAACATCGCACCACACCACAAATGCAAAGAGCTGCAACTGCACGAGACAGTAACATTTAGACATGAGGGGCATCACCCCTAGTTGATGTTTAATGATTTTTTTATTTTGTTTACACACACAAAATCCTCCCACATCCAAGCATTCTGTTTATGTGACTTTCTGTTGCTACTGGGTTGTTTCTTCAGCCGCCCTTAATCACTTTTAAGCTTCCCACTGCAGCCTAGGCCCCTCGTGTAAGATGGGTGCAACAAGTCCCTATTTATAGTTGTTGGTGGTTTTGATATCCAAGCAAAGACACACACACACACACACACACACACACACACACACACACACACGCACACCAGACACTTGGCTATTGCGCTGATCTGTCTGTTAGGTGTTTACGTAATCCCCCTTTAGCTGTAGGAGGGCTAAATTAGTCCACCACCAGCTCATATCTGCCCAGTTTACCAGAGGTTGCTGCTCTGTTTTCTTTTGCCCCATTGGCAACCATGGCAACAGCCCAAACAGGAAATGGGGCTGTCTGCCCAGCATGTGACAGCAGCCATCATGAAGTGTATTAAAGAGGATATTATTCCGTCTCCGCCCGAGGAGTTAGCGACGGTGATTTGAGTTTCCCACTTGACCTCACACTCCTCTTCCCCTGAATTGACATGATGAAATGCTGTTTGTTTTTTTGTATACTTAATGCTCTGTTATGGGTTGCTTGACACTTACTTTTCACTTGAGTCGCGCTTTGAGGACATCTTACTTAACTATTAATTATCATACAAAAAATTGTGATTAAGAATTGAACTGTCTATTTTTGTTAGTTTTCTGCCACTATATTAATATAATGCAATAATACATGTTGGCCTATTGCAGAAGAGCTATTTATTGACATCGAACATCGACCATAACAACTCAACTAGACCATTATTCCCTCAACCAAACTGATAAAAATATGAATTAAGTGCATTAATTCACATTATTTACATTTCTAGCATTGGTTAAAAATTGTGACATTTTGATGGAAACCTATGATCGTGGATTCCTCTACTTCTCACTGTGCATGAAATATCTAGACTTTGGTCTAAATTATTTTCACTGCTTTCACCTCTAGTTCTCTTCTCCTTTTTTAGCATTGTCTGCGATGCCCAACGTGTGTGTGTGTGTGTGTGTGTGTGTGTGTGTGTGTGTGTGTGTGTGTGTGTGTGTGTGTGTGTGTGTGTGTGTGTGTGTGTGTGTGTGTGTGTGTGTGTGTGTGTGTGTGTGTGTGTGTGTGTGTGTGTGTGACGTCCTATCAGTTATGCTCTTGTAAGTGTCGTCCTCCCTCTACAGTGTGTTCTTTTGAGGCCTCCTAGATACGTCTTCTCTGTCTCACTGTATTCCTCAGTACCTACTGGCACGACACACAAGGTTTTATAGTTTCATATACACATGGGATAATACTTTATTGATCTCCAGGGGGAAACTAGTTTGAGCACTTCAGTTATAGCCGCTCCGATACCAACCCTTATATCTTATTCTGGGACAGAAATCCTGAAATGGGACATGTCACATTCAAATAAATTGTACCAGAGAGGACTTACATTCAAATAGAGAAAACTCATTCCCTGCCTCTGAGACATAACGAGCAGGGAAGCACCCATATCTGTGTCATACATCAGCATGATGCCGAGCTGAAATAGCTATCACAGAATATTCCCCAATACAAAAAACTTAATAACAGGAGCCATTTCAATCCCATGATGAAGAACAGTGACTTTACGTTGACACTGTTTAAACACAGTATAAAACTATGTTAAATATTTCTGATGAAGAAAAAATACGTTTTATGTTAATCAATATGTTCTATTGATCCCAAACGAGCTGCCTTAGTTCGTACTGTTCAGTGCAAGTAATGCATTGGTTCTCTTAGCCCAAGTGTAGGATAAGGTATTGGTCTCGATGGTGAAATAGTGGCATCTGGATTAGATCTGTCATATCTGCCAAAATATTGGTTAAGATAAGAAAATATAACATTTGATTACTCCCCGGAGGGAAATTCAGGAAAAAGGAAAGTTGATGGAAAGTGTCATTCCACGTCTTCTGTGGCTTCTTTTCATTATATATCTGTTACGTACATACCTTGCATTATAAATGGATAGATTAAGTAGATTCACATGCAGGCACACCATGGTGCATTTGTCATGTATTACGTTCATTCAAAACCTCTCCCTGAGGACAAGGAATGTGGTGTGTTCCATGTTCTTCATTGAAGCAATTAGGCTGAAGGCTGGAGGCTCTCGTTGCGTGATGGGCTTGCTGGAGCGCCTCTGGTTGGAAACAGTTATTTGTGATCCATATGTCCTTTTGTGACCAGTTATAGACACGTTGTTCCTGTACGTAGCCACTTGCGTACAAACTGTACATGTTGTTCTGCACATACACATTATGACATAATGTCACAATACCTCATAAATTCAATTGAGAATACACGGAAATACAAAATTCTTATAACATGCACAGCGGCGACTTCCAAAGAAATTGGGATGTGCGCACGCTCGCACAAAATCTCCTGTGCTTTTGCACGCGCCACAATAATGTAGTTTATGGTGCGCGCATTAAACGTTGTATGGCTGCGCCGACTATAAACCAGGCTTTAGCCTGAGGACACTTGGCTGAGAGTCTGCACACACACACACACACACACCCTCATCAAGACTCTCTTGCCAACTCCTGAGAGGACTGCTCTTGCAGAAGGCGTGCCTTCTTGCCTAGACTGTCTAGCCTAGACTGTCTAGAAATAGCTGCAGTGAATGGATGTCAAATAGATAAATATGATTTGACAAATTGACGTTGTTATTTGGCCATAAAGGGCTTTGGACAATCACTGAAAGTAAGTAGTTTTCACCAAGCTACTGAATGACACTTCAGCATCTTGTTTCTTTTATATATATTTCTATTTTGCTGTTTATTGTCTATTTCCCTTTCGGTTGCACCTGCGGGGGCGGGGGGGGGGGGGGGGGGGGTGTGTGTGTGTGTGTGTGTGTGTGTGTGTGTGTGTGTGTGTGTGTGTGTGTGTGTGTGTGTGTGTGTGTAAAACCCCAGAACACATTTATTCTTCAAAAACTAAACAAAAACAACAAGGTCTAATCACCAAAAATAAAGGGAAATGTCTTGAAGTGGAGCGGAAAGTGTTCTGACTTCCAAGAAAGCTTCAAAGACGTTTGTTTGCGTGTGGCCGAAAAATGGTGCAAACACAATCCTCAACCGTTCAATTCATCAAAAAAAAAACAAAAAGGACCTATTGTTTATTCTCCGGCTGTTTGAGATTGTGCGTGACTCGTTGCCCCCTCCCCCCAGGAACAGGAGTTTGTGCAGAAGCAGCAGCAGGACCTGGACACGGCGCTGAAGAAGATCATCCAGCAGCACAAGCACGAGCTGGCCACCGTGGAGAGGGACTGCCTCAACCACAAGCAGCAGCTGCTCAGAGGTACAAAAAGGACGGCTTCAAATGATCTTGTCTGTCTGTCTGTCTGTCTGTCTGTCTGTCTGTCTGTCTGTCTGTCTGTCTGTCTGTCTGTCTAGCTGTCTGTCTATCTACCTGACTAGAAAATCCTGCACAAAAAGGAAATATCAAATTTGAATATAATTCATGCCAATTTATCAATGATTGTTTAAAGCCTTTTAGTTTTATATATTTAGTTTTGTGCTCACTGATTGGCGTTCAAAATTTGACACAGAATGCAAGAGAATAATTCACCACTGTGTCAATGCATTTCACCAAATGCCATAAAAGTATTGAATTGATATTCAGCCCTGGTCCAACTTGTGAATCAAAGCAGGTGTCGTTGATTTTCCATCCAATAGTTTCCTGTTCATGGTGAATGGTTTATTTAGCATACATGGATCAGAATCAATGGGGAGGCTTATGACAAAGCAGTAACACTCGCTGTAGGAAGTTAAGACTCAATCAAAACATGTTTATGACTCTACTACAAGAGCTTTCACAGGGTGTGTGTGTGTGTGTGTGTGTGTGTGTGTGTGTGTGTGTGTGTGTGTGTGTGTGTGTGTGTGTGTGTGTGTGTGTGTGTGTGTGTGTGTGTGTGTGTGTGTGTGTTTGTTTAGAACGCAAATCCTCCATGTAACACATGGGATTGAGCCACTACTGTACAAACGTCAAATATCTATGGTTCATAGAAAGTAACAGCAAAGGCACTGCAAAAAATAAACCACAAACAACTTCCTGTTTTACATTCATAAACCACTTCCCTACGGGGTGTGTGTGTGTTAAGAATATTACGCAATTATATATTCACCACAACAGCCAAGCACAGTGGATATTTACGTTCCCAGGCTCACAGCTGACTTTCCTAAGCAGAATAATTGCCCCGAATCTCAACGCAAAATGTCCTTGTTTTGCGCCACCTCCATGTCACCAGGCCTGCCTCACTGACCCCACTCTGAATTTATTAACGCGGTTATAAATGTCACATGAATCGAGCTGTTAAGACACTAAAGCACAGCCTTTTATGTCAGGGTGTTTTAGCCCCGTCCATTATTTACCCATAACCCACTAAACGCACCGTGCCTCTTCCATAAAGAATTCACGAAGATGCTTTCTTTTCTATATTTACACTAAAACATCTGCGCATCGGACTAAAACGTGGGACTCCGTCGCCAGAGTGAACATGCAGTTGCGGAAAACAAAAAAACGCGATAGATTTTATAAATATTGAATATAAATATCGGAAGAATTGCAGATTTGCAGTGGTGAAATGCCTGCCTCAGATTTGTGTTATGGCATCGCGAGGTCCAATGGCTTCTCTTACAGCGCCGGTGGGGTGGAATTTATTGCGCAGTGGTTATTAAAACAGCCGAGAGATTCTACCAGAATGCCTTAAAACAGCGGTGACATTCAGGTACGTGGGTGTGACCGTGCAGGTGGTTTGACCCAGCTGGCTGCTGGCCCTGTTAGCCATTCCACATGTCTCAGCGTACAACATAACATCACTTTAACAGCCACACAACAAGCTGCTTTCTGAAGGCCACCTCTGAGGCCACAGCCTAATTCCTGCTAATGCTGCGCGAGGCCCCGCCGCCGCCGCCACCGGCCCACGAGCCTTATCCCACGGCTTAATATACAGAGACTTGCACAAACAACATCCCTTTGAAATGCTCAGTGAACCGAGTCACGGGAAGGTGCGACCGCGCTGCGAGTCCAGTTAAGCTCCTTTTCCCGCTGTCGAAAACGTGACGGTGGGGTTGAAACGAGGGAAGCCGCTCAGTTAGTTCATCAACACGATAACACGACGTGTCCCCCGTTCTGTCCATCTCCTGTCAGTTTGCCCTCTCCTTTGGCAAGTTCAACCCGATCTGCGCGGGCCCCGCCACCAACAACGGGGAACAACATATAGCGGAGCAAACGCTTAACTCAAATACGTTGAAATGGATGTTTCATTAAAAAAAATAATAATAATTTATGTTCCTATCCTTGAGTCTCTAAATGACACTTTGTAAACGCTAATTTGAGTTGCCACGACTTTGGCTTGATGTTTGATCGCAGCGCGCGAGGCCGCCATGTGGGAGCTGGAGGAGCGCCACCTGCAGGAGAAGCACCAGCTGCTGAAGCAGCAGCTCAAAGATCAGTACTTCATGCAGAGACATCAGCTGTTGAAGAGACACGAGAAGGTGCGAGACCCAAACCCAATACCATGCAGGCGCATTGAGTTCCGTCTTGTACATTATTTAGATTTTGGAAATTATTATATCATGTCACATCTGGCGTGTTATGACAGGGGTCTCAAACTCAAAGACCTGGGAACCACTGGCCAGGTTGCCTTCTCCTCGGTGTTGAACATCAATGGAAAAACAAACTGTCTTGCATTTGTTTTTTGTTTTTTTTAGCAGTGAATTACCTGTTAGTACTAGTAATAATCCATACACCTGTTTAAAAATACATAGGTAATAAGAACATTTTTTATTCTATTTTTTTATGTTTTATGTTCTGACCGTCACTGATATGCGTCAGATTGCATGGAACAAGCATCGTTATTTTGAAATTCATTCGGATTTAACAACATATTATAAACAAGTAAAGAAAAATTCTCAAACTGCAGGCCCGGGGGCCACATCCGGCCCACGAGATGATTGAATGCGGCCCCCGGGCCTGAAGTTTGAAAATCCTGTGTTAATATTGCGTAACCTGTTACTATAACCATGTTGTATCTGATTTGGTTTGAAGAAAGCAGCAAATTAATAAATTACACAAAATATATGCTATTGTTTCAACCGAGCATTTCACTTATTTCAGTAAAGAGTGACCAAGAGTGAGCTCACAGTGCTCGTACCCAGTGTGGAAAAAAAATAAAATGAGAAATAATAACAATAAATTCTGCATCTCTGTACAGGAGATGGAGCAGATGCAGCGCTACAACCAGCGCCTGATGGAGGAGCTGAAGAACAAGCAGACGCAGGAGCGCACGCGGCTGCCCAAGATCCAGCGCAGCGAGGCCAAGACGCGCATGGCCATGTTCAAGAAGAGCCTCCGCATCACCGTCACCTTCATCTCCCCCGAGCAGGAGAGGGAGAGGGTCAAGCAGGTGAGGCGCCAGACGCGGCCGCGCCCTCCTGGCGGGGGCCCGGTCAAGGTATCGAAGAGGTTCCGGGACGTTGTTTCAACGATGTTCCTTTGGCTCCTTTTCCCACGGACGGAGAAAACTCTCAATACCTCCCCGCCCCAAACTGATTTTAGAACGCTCTGGTGAATGTTCTTTAACGCTTGCTGAATCAATGTCATACTGCACTAGTTTATTGAATAAGATAGACGATGTGTTCAACAGCATTGAGTGTAACCTCAGAACAGCTGGAATATGGAGCCTGTCGATCGGAAGCGTTGGAGCCACATTCTGTGACTAAATCTCACCAAATCCCAACACGGCTGAGTTGACCGTGGGTGATTGTTGCGGTCACTGTGTGGCTGTGTAATTTACGCGGCCGTTGTGTGTTTTCCGGCTCAGTTCGCCACCCAGGAGGAGAAGAGGCAGAAGAACGAGCGGCTCCACCAGCACCAGAAGCACGAGAACCAGATGAGGGACCTGCAGCTGCAGTGCGACGTCAACACCAGGGAGCTGCAGCAGCTGCAGGTAGCGCTGAGCTCAGGCTTTTATTCAAGATTCAAGAGGTTTATTTGTCACATACATATTCATACGTTGGTACATATACAGTATGCAGTGGAATGTCTTTGCAACACACCCGGAGATTATGCACAATAGTTACTAAACCGAACATAAGAGCTAAACCTAATTCCTACCTTACAACTCACTGAAACTAACTGATTCCTGAAACGTAATGCAGTTAGTGAATAGAATAATATAAATTAAATTTGATTAAATTTGATAAAAATATAATAACTCTAAAAGGTAATACAGAATAAGTACAGAAGGTACAGAATAGAAGGGAATGGAGTTATGTATATGAGAGAGGCTATTTGTATATACAGTTATGTGTAGTAAAGTGCATGTTAATAAAGTGAGTATGGAGATATACAGTACAGTATACAACAGTACGACACAGCAATACATTATCACCGATCCAATCCACTCAACCGACCGGTCCAGCAGAACGAGCTGCCGGCGGCTCCGGTTTACGGAGCTGGGTCAAGTCCGGTCCCGGTCGGGTTTTATTTACGTAGCCGTTAATGGCAGGATCACCGGCTCCACGTTTCACACAGAAATCAGAAACAGCGTCCTGAACCTCCATGAGGGCAAAGGAAAAACTCTGAAAACCCCTCCCCCTTCCAAGAGGACCAGGCTGCAGGGAGGGCAGAGTGGGCAACATTAATAATAATATAATATGACAAATCACAGGTTCATGTACTTGTATCCAGGGTTAAAGTTAGAGAGTGTGAGAGTGTGTTTTCCTCCAGAAGGGAGGTGCTCATTTTGGTCATTGTTCAGTTTGATGGAAGAAAGGTGTGAGACAGGCCCGCCTCGTCCTCCTCTGAGGTTTCTTTCGTCAAGACCGATATCGGCAAATGTCCGCCATGCAGTCCCCGGGCGAGAGGACGTAACAAGTAGCACCGAGTGGAATTGTGTGAAGGACTGAATAATGACCGTACAATTGCACTTCTCAAGATTTACAATAAACAAAGGTAGTCCCCCCCTCCCCCCGGCCCCCGTCTCATTCTGCACGACGCACAGAGCCATGCGACATGGAATAATTCACCTGTGCAGTACGTTGTGTTTCATGAGAGGCATGGGGACGAAACACAAACACCTAAAAATATAAGATTTGCATCAGTGTTTGCACACGGGACTATTCAATATCCACTCTGACCGGAGGAGGTTTGAGCGCGTGCCTCTGACGCACGCGCCCGCGTCGTCGTCCTCACCGCCTTCCCACGATGCGTCGCTCCCCGTTTTCAGAACGAGAAATGCCACCTGCTGATCGAGCACGAGACCCAGAAGCTGAAGGAGCTGGATGAGGAGCACAGCGTGGAGCTGAAGGAGTGGAGGGAGAAGCTGCGGCCCAGGAAGAAGGTGCAATACCGGGGTCTTACGTTCCCTCTTTATTAACTCCCCCCACCCCCGCTTCCTAAATATTTGAATCCAAAATGTGTTTGTTTTGTTTTTATTTTCCCTTCCAGGCCCTGGAGGAGGAGTTTGCCAGGAAGCTGCAGGAGCAGGAGGTGTTTTTTAAGATGAGCGGCGAGTCCGAGTGCCTTAACCCCTCAAACCAGAGTCGCATCTCCAAGTTCTACCCCATCCCCAGCGTCCACTCCACCGGCTTCTAGGAGAAGCACGGGGTCACTGGGTCACGGGGTGTCCGCGGCGCCAAAACAATTTCATCAAATGAGCAGAAATTGCGGCTTTGGAAATGTGTTGAATATTCATGATTCTCATGAATTTTTTATTATAATTTTTTTTTAACCAGAAGCAAAGGTTAAAAAAAAAAAAAAAAAAAAAAATGCAAACATGTTAATTCGGGAAATGAACCTTGAGGATTTTGTCACACCCTGGAAAAGTTGGAACAAAATAATAGACCAGACTATGAATGGTCTTCAATTCAGAAGCGGGTCGTTCCGGGTCCAGAAAGTCAAAAGTTGTGCCGTCTTTTTTGCTTCACCCAAGCACGGTTCACTCCAAATACCGGAGTGGAGTCTTACTTTCTGAACCTGTGCTTAAACATCACACACACACACACACACACACACACACACACACACACACACACACACACACACACACACACACACACACACACACACACACACACACACACCCACACCCATCCATGCTGCCTTGCCCTCACTCCATCCACAGACAGGGTGAGTGAGTGTTTCTTTGGTCCTTGGACTCCAGGACGTGGACTTTGCTCCTTTTTTTTGGTCAACGTTTACCGTCGTTTCAAACAATGTCAAAAAATGAAGCTCGTCACGAAGAAGACTTGTGATATTTTCCAGTTCAGTATTTTTTTTTTTTTTCTTTCGGGCACCGGTGAAGTTGCCTCATAACCACTTTACATGAAGTAGATTTCTATTTGACCCTCCTTTTTGTGGATTATTTTTATGAAGAATCCAGTGCCTGTAGAATTACATAACACCGGCTTTGAAATCTTAAGCGGCTTACGACTGCGCTGCTCGGTTCTCCTCCGATTTGGAAATTTGCACTTGAAACGTCAAAAAATAATAATACGGCGTTTATTTTAGACGCTTAAAAAAAAAAAAATTTGCTGATCCTTAATTGGTTATCGAGTGGAATGTATTTAAAAACGGAGCTTCTATTTTGTACTCAATGCTACATATCTCAGCGTGGGCCCGCGCGGCCCCTTCAATGCAAACTCTTCCAGTGGAAACGACCTCTCTCTCTTCAGGGTTTTTCCCTCGGCATGCCTTCGTATGGTGAGCACAACCCCCGAGGTCGCGGCCGGCGGCGGGAACCGGGAGCCATTCTGCCGCCATCTTTTCCTGCACGGAGGGGGGAGGGGGAGGAGGCGGTGGCGGCGACGAGACGCCACGTCGCTGTGAAAGGGCGGATGCTCACTGTGGTTTTTACCAAACGCCCCGGTGGAAACGATGTGTCTTCAGAGAGGGGTTTTCAGGGATGGGGAGGGGGGGGATGTCATACTGGTAATTCACTGGACACAAAAAAAAAAAAAGGTTTTTGAATGTGAAACATCAGAACAAGGAAGTGAAAGAACAGTTTTGGGTCATTTGGGTTTTTTTTTTGTTTTTTAGCTTTTTTTTTTTTCTTTTACAGCGGCTCCGCTCCGGTTTTCTCCGTGCACATATTTATACGGCATCATGGCTTCTCATGGTCCGCTTGTGTTGCCTGCACTGCTCTCGGGTTTTTTGTTTTTATTGAGATGATAATACTGTTTTTATTGTGCGTCTACCGTAGTGAATAGCCTTAATACTTCAGAAGGACTCTGAATATACCGTGTAACCGTGACGATCCTACATTTCCACGTTCGGTCGGACTAGGTTCGGCGCCGGCGTGGCGAGGGGTTCTGGCTCCTTTTACTGGCAAACAAAACATTTGAGCACAATTCATTCGTTTGGTTGAATTAAAGCAAAGCTATGATTGTACTTTCAGCAAAATGTAATAATCTACTCGTAATGGCAGTTTTATGCAGCCGTCGGGGTGATCTCCATAGAATAAAAATGGACCTGATCATTTTAGGTCATTTCGTCATCTCAAGGCTTCGTGATTGGCCGTTTAAAGAACCGACCGATCAAAGGTTTTTTTTTTTTTTTTTTTTTTTTTTTTTTTTTTTATTATAAGCTGTAACCTCCAAACATCCTCACGAAGAAGTGCTGTGCGCCTTTTCACAAAACCACCAAGCTTCCATCGACTATTTATTTGAGAACATATCAGCTTCTGGCTCGGAGCGCCTTCTCCTGCCCGGTTCAATATTAATATTTCCAATGATTCAAAATGTCCTCACCAAATCAGGCCAGCTAGTTCTTGTTTTGTTTGACGAGTTAGGTTTCCAAAATGTATATTAATTACATTCTGAATGCTTAGGAAAAAGAAGGCCGAAAAAAAAACAAAAAAAAAACAACTTTGGATCAAAATAATAATGCATTTTTAAGATTTTCTAGTTTGTAGTTTTTAGAAATGCCCGTGTCATGTAGATTTATTTGCATTGTACTGTAAATAAATGACGTCCCGTATTTTTTGTTGTGATGTTTGCGTCCCTCGGTTCCGTTCACAAGACATTTTATTTCTGTTTTCCGAATTTCTTCGACATGAAAATACTGCAAGAGCTATATCATAAGAATCCCAGTCCTTTTAAGGAGTAACATCTGCAACAAACAATCCCTGATTTTGGAAATCTCATCCGACACGGTAAAAAGAAAGCTGTTCATGGATATAAACAAGCAAAAAAAACGAGCCCTGACACCAGCATTTCACCAGTTAGTTTGGAAACATATGGCGTGTGTGTTAGTACCATTCCCAGCCTGAGCATCACCAGGCACCGTTATTACACACCCCAAACGAATAAGAAATGAATATTTGTTTTTTAAAAGTCCATGTAATTATCATCTCAAACAGCAGCGCGTCTCCTCCTCCTCTGAGTCACCAGCGTGTCGTTGCCTGTGGGAAAATGCGTTTTGCTTATTTTCTGTTGCAGAGTGTTGCCTGTTATCGGGTATAAACTGAAAAATTATCCTCAGATTGGAGTCAGTGGGTCAACAAAAACTGCTTCCGTTTGTCAAAATTCAATATTTTTTTTAGAGAGGGGGATTTCATAATTGAGAAACCCTAATAAATATGTTTTTACAAATTATTAAGTTATTACGTGTTTAAAAAATATATATGGCTTCAAATAAACTGTCAAGAGGTGATTTCAACAGGGATATCTTCGATGAACAAAGTGAACATCTGAAATTAATCATGAACAATTACTTATAAAATTATAGTATAAAACGGTTTAAGTTGCTCCCTCCTACATTAGAACCAGCGCTGGTAATTTAATTAGAACTGACCTCCATCGCCCTTCTCTCCTCTCCGTCTGTCACGCCCAGAAAGGCCTGGCTCTCCTGTGCCAAGTTAAACAGAAAGGATTTTAAACCATGTAATTTTAATAATAACCATAATATTAAACATAATTTGTAAAGCAAAATTCATACAGGAGATAAGTAAAAAGTAAACTTAGAATAAAATAATCAAAATTTTAGATTTTCTTCATTAACAATTATATCTAACAATGTATGTAAGAAGAATAGCAATTCATTATTTTTATTATTTTATAATTATATTTATTTAGTTTTCAAGAATGTTCACAGGGAAAATCAGCCGTTTGAATCAAATTTGTCATTTATTCAAAACCATTACCAAAATTTAACCGGAGGAAAAAGTGAACAAATAAACGGGATATTAGTATATGTGAGTATTATACAACCCATATAACATGTATTGGTTTTTGCATTTTATTTTATTTTTAATTTGCACAATGTCTGGGAAAACCTTTTTAAAATTGTACCTCTGTCTCCCTTCTGACCCGGGAATCCCCGGTCTCCTTCAGATCCAGGTCTCCCAGGAGGTCCCGTGAAGCCTCCGTGGTCTGAAAAGTATTAAAAGAAAAAAAAAAAAGGTTTAAAAAAAATGCATTATTTCAACATATACTGTACATGTACAGTATGGATCCTCTTCATGCCAAGAGTAAAACAACGTCAGTTTGCGTTCTCCTGACTTTGACGGCAGCCCAGTGTTTACCTTTCAGGTACTGCACCAGGTCAGTGAGGTTGCCACGGCCATCGATGAGTTTGGTGTATCCGGGCTGACCTGGAGCGCCGGGGGGTCCCGGGGGTCCTCGGGCGAGACGCTCAGCGTACTCCCCCACGATGTCCCTCAGCAGACCGTGAGCTGGACGAGACGACGGACAGGACGTTACGGTTTCAACCACCGTCTTCCAACGCCCAACGTTTCAATTGTATACAAAGTCAGAGCCGCATCAATGGGATTCGTAAATCCTTCCTGCCGTTAGGGTTGGCGTACAGTTCCGGCCCTTTTACAAACCCTATGACCTTTAACCTCACACATCTTTCAAACGTGCAAAAAAAAAAAATAATTCCCAAACTGAGTTATCAAAGCGCCTTGGTAATTATTTTCGATGTGAGACCCACGCCACTATGTGCTGTGAGAGAGACATTTTCCTCCACCTACATCGGATGTATTCCACCAAATCGGTAGCATTTTGGGGGGAGCCGGTCCATCGGCCGTATCCGCTGTGACCTGAGGGGCCAGGGGGTCCCGGGGGTCCTTGGGTGATCCGCTCAGTGTACTCCCTCACGATGTCCCTCAGCAGACCATGAGCTGGATGAGCAGAAGTCCGTCACGTCAGAGACTGTCACCGTGAAATGTGTTGATTTGGGAAGTAATAGTTGTGAAGGTGACCGGCTAACGCCACTTACATCGGATGTATTCCACCAAATCGGTCGCGTTTTCAGGAGAGCCAACCCATCGGCTGTACCCGGGGGGCCCCGGTGGCCCTGGGGGTCCGTGAACTGTACGCTCGGAGTGGCTCCTCCATCCGTCCCGCAACAAACCCCGGGCTGGATGTAAAAGAGGACTTTGCATTTAAATTCAATTTTGTGCTTCAGTGTAATTACCACTTACTGAGACGGAAGACGAGGAGGCTCTGTGTCGCTGTGAAAACAAAAACATCCCAAACCTAGAGCACTTACATTTGATGTATTCCACCATATCGATGGCTCTTTCTTGGGAACTGACCCACTGGGTGTGTCCAGGGGGACCGGGTGGTCCCGGGGGGCCCTGCACAAAGTGCTCTGAGTGGCCCCTGGCCACGTCCCGCAGCAGACCGTGGGCTGGATGGAGGAAAATAACGTGGTCATGGCGACACAGTCTCGACCGGGTCAACGTCAAGTAATGGACCAAATTTGTATTTAAATCCAGTCACATTGAGGAAAATGACTGAATCGTTCCAGAGTAGAGGTGGAGTATGTATGTAGAGGGTACTCCGTCCTCACGGAGTAAGATCTGAAGCGAAACACTTCTGGGTGAAAAGGTCTTCCTCATCCTCATCAGTCCTCATCATCGTTATCTAAAAACTCTGGGAGTCCCTGTCTCTCGGTCTGTATGTGCGTCGTGCGAGGTCTGTATGTCGCACTTCACGGGTGTATCGCTGAGGACCCGAGGACGTGCGGTGTCGAATTTGGTGCAATTTCGACACGCGACACGTGCTATATTGATGAACTTTTGAATAAACAAGCGCACGGCGATGCCGCTCTGTGCGGCTGGGGCAATTGGTGACATCACCATCTTAAGTGTGAAGCGTGAGGTGCACGCCTGGCGAGCAGCGCTGCGCGCATCGCCAACATGAGGGCCGAGGAAGGGCCCCAGACGGGAGGACAGCCCTGCCCGGCGGGGCAAAACATACCTGCGGCCGCAAAAACGCGACCGATCCTCCTGAAGTTCTAATATGACTATATTTTCAGATTCGGTGCTTATTCTTTGGTTGCAAAGTTGTCCTTACATTTTGGTCAACTTTGCCACTTTGAACGGCCGTGGACGAGCGGCGAGCCAGCGGGGGGCGGGGCTTCAGGGCGCCGCGACTGGGTCACAAAGACTTGTCTTTACCCAGTGCATGACTTTAAGCGGCAGTGGTGCACAGGACTGAACAGACTGTCAAACTGTGACGTTGAAACGTCTTAGAGAGTCTTCAATTCTGAACGGGCGCCCACCGGTCATTACTAAAAATTGACCATATTTAAATACTTGGAACAACCACAGAGTGCTTACATTTGATGTAGTCGGTCACTTTGACAGCTATATTGGAGAAGTCGCCGCTTTCCTCCAGAGTCCGGCCCTGACTGGTCCTGTAGTCGTAGGAGTGGCCGACACCCGGCTCGCCTGGCTCTCCCTTGTGTCCCGGGGGACCGGGAGGTCCTGGGGGGCCGGGGGATCCAAACATGGCCCCCATCAAACCCTCACCTGTAGAATCATAACATAACATAACCCCAATGCCTACAGCGATGGCACTCATCATCATCATCATCATCATCATCATCGTCATCATCATCGTCATCGTCATCATCGTCATCGTCATCATCATCATCATCATCATCATCAATGTGTGTGTACAGTAGGAGTGTGTGTGAGTGTTTGTGTGTGTGTGTGTTGAAACTGACTCTTGATGTTCTCCTGCAGCTGTGCCCGTAGCAGGTCTCTGTTGGTGTTCTCAGCATAGGACGCTAGTGCCCGAATGGCCCCAGGGGGGCCCTGGGGTCCTGGGGGCCCAGGGGTGCCAGGAGGGCCCCTGAAGCCAGCATCTGGAGCAATAAGTTGGATGGAAAGACACGTTTGAGAACCACGTCCCAAACCGATCTAAACTTCTCTGTAGTTTTGATGTTCTGTCTAAAATATGTTTTGCAGCTTGTAGAATTCACAAGCGTTCACGCAGGAAAGCATTTATTGTGATCGCGACACTTGATTTATCCGCAGACGTTGCACTTACTTTGCAGATAATCCCGAATGTCTTCCAGTTTGTATCCTGAGCCGCTGGAGCCTCCGTGTCCTGGAGGTCCAGGGGGCCCCACGGCTCCGGGAGCACCGGGAAAACCGGGGGGACCGGGAGGCCCCTGGGGGCCCACAAGGCCTTGATAATCTGATGTTTGGGAAATGGAAACGCACGTGTTTCAAGATTCAGTCAGTCAGTTCAGTGAAAATAATTCATATTAGGAATATTTATTTCCATATATACATATCAACAAGAACCAAAGTATTGGTAGGTAAGTTATTCTATGTTTTTTTATTTAAGTAGGGTACAGGAAAAAATTATAAATTATTTCATAATTCATAAAATGATATCAATTTGTTTTCACTTTTTTAAATTTTCAACTCATTGTTTTGAATTTAAATTATAATTCTGCCTTTGAAATGAATATAAATACATTGCAAATGAGAACAAAGGTCCAAAGGAGCAAACGTTGCTCTTACTTTGCAACAGAGATGACACATCACCCTGGAAACTTCCAGGCAGCCCTGGAGCTCCAGGAGGTCCTGGGGGTCCTGGAATACCCACCAGGCCCCTCTCTGGCGACAGACAAGTCAAGCAGCCAATGACGAGAGTGATTGGGGGTCATGTGATCTACTGTTGAATAACTGAGTGGCAGGGGCCCGTGACGGTGGCCCTTACCGTTCATGAGGTCGTAGACGCGTTGCGCCGCCTCCCGAGTGTTAAAGCCGTAGCCTCCGTGACCCGCTGCTCCGGGGGGTCCTGGTGGGCCCGGAGGACCCGAAACCAACCTCTGCACCTCCTCTCCTGTGTCGAGACAAAGAACAAACTTTACCAGACTCAACCTTTACTTTGGTGACTTCAGAGGGTATTAATGACCACACCCTTCAGTTATAGATCAGCGTTCGATGTGAAACCATTTGGTGATGAGCTTGTGAGATAAAAGATAATAATCAAGTAAATCAAAACATAGCATTTTAGTTTTATTTTACTGGCTGTAGTGTGATGCAAACAAGGAGATTGCACATAAAGTATTTGTATAAATTCTGTTTTCAATCAACAAAATCAACGAAAGGAGGTAAAGTTCTTCTGTCTCACATCTGCAAGGCACCAAACATTCCCAAATATAGACATATACGTGTTGAAATGACCACTTCTCTCACTGTATAAGAACAATTTCGGTGAAAATGGCGTCTTAACGGTCACTGATTTTCAATTGACACGTGAATTATTATTGGGATTTGGTGATTTCAACCAGGTTCCGTCAGAGTTTCAGACTTACGTTGTAACAAGCTGATTATTTCATTGACAGAGATAGAGCCAGGAGGCCCTGGAGGGCCAGGGGCCCCAGACCCATACCCCCTACCTGGACAAAAACAAACAACAAAAATGTGCTCATAATAAATTCTAACTACGAATATAATGACAACAAATTTATAATAAAAGTATTAAATGATAAAATGATTTTCATTGGAAGTTGTACACATTTATTCTTCCCTGTGACATTGTTTATTTATTGTTTCTTAATAGCTAATGCACTTTCTTACTGTATTTTAGAAAAAAATTGTCAAAATATACAAATAATAATTGAAAATTAGTATTATTGCCACGGAGTATCGGTGAAATATTGCACGTAATGAACCTGAGGGCTCTGGTTTCTTACTCTGGATGTAGGAAATGACCCGGCCGGCCACGTCATCCTCAGACTGATCACCAGGGGCCCCCGGGGGTCCTGGAGGACCCGGAAGGCCAAGCAAATACTGCCTGGCGTTGCCACCTGCGTTTCAGATGTAAATAGATTATGGAGCAGCATTCTTTCATTTCATCTTTAGATAACAGCAGATAACAGATAACAGATAACAATACGGATCAAAGCTAAAACCATTATGTCAATGGATCGTTGATTTTGATTTTGATTTAATTTGGATTTTGGTATGTAATTAATTGACAGCTTCAGTAATTGATTATCAGTTTTCTTATCATTAAATTCCTTTTTTTTTCATTGCATTCCACTATTTTAACTTTCACATTTTATCCGCCAGTGTCGTTTCATTTGCTTTTGAATTGGACTTCTTTCCCCTGTGAGCCCGCTGCATTCCCTCCGTTTCACCTGGGAGTCAGATGTCCGGGCGGTGCCGCCCCCACACTTACGCTGCAGGTATTCTGTTACATAATGGCCCACATCGACAGTCCCAGATCCAGACCCATCTTTCCCGGGTGGAC
Source organism: Zeus faber (assembly GCF_960531495.2). NCBI lineage: Eukaryota > Metazoa > Chordata > Actinopteri > Zeiformes > Zeidae > Zeus > Zeus faber. The sequence goes on from NC_137191.1 coordinate 7,033,998, forward strand.
CAGGTGGACCGGGTGGTCCCGGGGGTCCCGACTGGCCCGACTGGACGCTTTGTCTGGACGAAGAGCCTTGGAGTTGAGCACAAGTATCACGTTGTCAACCTCAGATTAAGGACAGGAGGGAGGATGTGCTTGTAGTAAGTTACTGAAAATGCTTCTCACCGCGGGAGACTCCAGGGATCCCAGGGGCCCCGGGAACTCCTGCCTCACCTACAGAGCACAAAACCCTCTTAAAACGACAAAAGAACCTCGGTGTCTCTGGAATATGTTGTTTAACATAAGGTTTCATAAGGTTTCAGATCTTAATGTCAGCACCAAACAATGATGCTCTCGCAGCGTTGACAATACTAACATTGATGCTGTGCAAGGTGGAATCTTTGGAGTGTAGGCCTACCTTTAGGTCCCTGTGGCCCCTCGAGGCCCTCCGGTCCTAGTGGCCCCGGAGGGCCGCTCACACCTTCCGGTCCCTCAGGTCCCCTCTGACCGGGCTGGCCTGGGAAACCTGGAGGAATAAAAGGCGTCGCCTGTTTGGTAATATGGATGGAGAGGGACTGTAATAACACAATTTGCAATCCAATCGTTCAAATGATGATTTTCGGGTGATTTCACACGTAGGAATGGAAAATTTATGATAACGTCAATAAATAAATGAATGAATTTACGGCTTTCTTTCTTGGACATTTAAAGTGCAAAATAATATTAAAGTCCAGCTTTGGTTTCATCTTCAGCTCAGCAATGACAAAAGCAGGACCGCACAATAAAAGCCCCCCCGTTGGCCAATTCTTCCAACAGCAGAGGATCCGTCCTGAGAATCTTTCGACACGGAATCCTGAACCAGCGGGTGACAATGACTAAACTGCACTTTATGCTTTAAACGTCCAACTCACGTGTACTTTTGCGACATACATAACAAAAAACTCCAGCAAAACGTTTAGTCAAACCATTTCACGCACCGACACCTGGATCCCCGGGGCTGCCCGGTAAGCCTGGTTGTCCCGGTTCGCCTGTAAAAAAAATCATCCAGAGAGTAAGCCTCCAAAATCCACAACACACAATCCTCCATCCGCTCTGCAGTTACAATGTGGATGGAGCTGAGGACAAACAGGTTGTTTAAGATCTGATTACATGGGACGCGATGGGATTTGCTGAGATTATGTGAGATTATATTAGATTGTTGTGTTGTTCTCACACGAGAAATTGAGGTTTAGGTGTCTAATGTTGTTAAAAAAAAGGCAGTACAAATAAAAACGTAAAACAATATAGATATCACACACAGTGTTTAAACAACCATCAGTTTTTTGGCCTCAAAAGAAAACAGATTTATTTTGACTTTATTTTCATTTTGATGCTATATTCATATTCTTACCTTGGTATCCCAGTAGTCCTCGCTCTCCTATGAATATAAAGAATTAATGTGAGCATATAGAATGCACCGTCCTGTTCAGTTCCTGATATATGAACAGCCAATAATGCTATTATCATCTGTTATCTTTAAAATTAATTACAATAAAAAAATATTTATAGTTAATAGTTGAAACGTTCAAAAGCAGCTCTTCAAAACCTCAGGCAGTGGAGGAACTTGATGGACCTACCCTGTGACCCCTTTGGGCCCGGGGGCCCTGGGGGCCCTGATGGTCCAGCGAAGAAGGTTTCTAGAACACAAAAGTAAAAAATGGCTTTCAGAGGGTTCGTCAGAGGGAGAAATGAAGAACGGGTTTGATACCTTTAAGTCTATCGTTTGATACGCAGGTGATTCCGCTTCCGATCCATTTTATTGTCATTCATTTTTGTACAATTTCTTACAGAGACTGAACGAAATGTGGTTGCTCACGGACCAAAGAGCGACATAAAACAAGACAAAGACAGCAGACTACACGTGGAGGACGCTGAGAAGCTGGCTCTATAGACATTGCAATATAAGAATTATATCAATTAAAATATAATAAGTCATAAATAGGCATATTGTATATAACATTTTTGACAGAACCCATCATGATAGAAAGTGACGAGTATCATTATGTATATGGAGCCAGCGTCCACAGTGAGAGATAAGAACGACGAGTGGATGTTGATGGAAGCCATCATGGAAAACCGTCCATAGTGTGTAGCGAAGTATGAGTGTGTGTGTGTGTGTGTGTGTGTGTGTGTGTGTGTGTGTGTGTGTGCGTGATGTAAACAGTCCATAGTATGTGGTGAAGTTTGTGTGTGTGCGTGTGTATGGTGTAAACAGTCCATAATAGGTGGTGAAGTGTGTGTGTGTGTGTGTGTGTGTGTGTGTGTGTGTGTGTGTGTGTGTGTGTGTGTGTGTCTGGCTTAGTATCACAGACCCCCCTGAGAATCACTGGTGTAAACAGTCCATAGTGTGTCGTGAAGTAGGAGTGTGTGTATACTGTATATGTATATATGTATTTATGTATATGTGCAGTATATGTACAGTATATGTGTATATATGTATATGTATATGTGTATATATATATATATATATATATATATATATATATATATATATATATATATATATATATATATATATATATATATATGTATATGTATATATATGTTTATGTATATGTGGCGTAAACAGTCCATAGTGTGTTAAGAGTTCTTATGATATTTTGGTGTGAAAGCAGTGTGAGGATCTGATCGTCTACCTGAAGTGGGAACAAAGCTGCCGGGCTCTCCCTTCTCACCTCGCGGTCCCGGCAACCCGGCACCTGAGAGACCAGCGAGGCCAGAATTAATTCATGTAAAGTGATTTCAATCTTTATTTAATGAGGGAAGACCAGTTGAGACCCGGCTCGCTATCAGGGTGTGTGTCATTTACAGCCACTGAAACTCATCTATTTTAAGGAGAGTAACGGTGAATCATGTGCTTGCCTGGACTGCCTGATTTTCCAGGAGGGCCTTGGGGTCCTGGTATCCCTTCACCTGGATTAGTGGGAGGACATTTAGAGACAGTAATTGAATATTTTAGAGACATCTAACTGAAATAGATGCACCAGCTCTTATACATGTGGCAACAACAGGGTCCTCTGTATCCTCCGGTGCAACTGAAGACGTATTTAAGTGTGTTTTAAAATATATATTTTTAAATTCTTCTTTCGGTTGAGATTTCAATAATGACAAGTGTGGAAATGTGATGCAGCGCTAAGTAAAAAACACAAGCACATTCTCCCAACAGACAAAATATATCTGTTAAAAAATTTGAATTTGAACACAGAAATAATTCATCTGATCTGCCCAAATGTGTACATGTGACAATGGCAAACAACCCACCCTGAGTGCCTGGTGCTCCAGGAGGCCCTGGGGGCCCTGGGGGTCCTGGAGGTCCGGGTATTGAGGAATGCTCTGTTTGGGGTAATGAGTGAAAGGAAAAATAACACGTTTTATGAATTCGAACGTATTGTAAAAACAATAATAAATGAACATATCTTTTACAAACACCTAATGCTAATGAGCTGAATTTAGTGAGTGTGGTGCAAAAATAAAACACAACGAAATACAAAAAAATAAAAACAAATAAACAAAATGGAACTCACTTCCAGTACGAGTGGCGCTGAGCGATCCCGCTGTCCTGGAGCCGATTCCAGGCTCTCCAGGCTGCCCTCTCTCTCCCTGCTCTCCCATGGCTCCCTTAGAACCTAAAGTAAGAAATCAAAATCAAAGAGATCTAGAATACTAAATTGTATTTGGACCCATCTCTGGTATCATCATATTCTGAATTTGTCATCTTTAATCCAATGGTAATCAAAATCCAACCCAAATGATGGATTTACCAGGTTGCCCAGGGATGCCAGCGGGGCCGATAGGCCCAGAGAGGCCAGGGAGCCCAGAAGGTCCTGGGGGTCCCGCGGGTCCGGGGGGTCCAGGGATCGGCACAGTACCGGAGCCAACTGGACACAACAGCACAAGATCAGCCAATCTTATATTTTCATTTAAAGAGAAAAATTCATATTTTTACACAGGTTTTTGGGGGCATTTTCATCAAAATTTGGCCACCATTTTGGATATTTTGCCGTAACATGCACTAGCAGGTGCTTTTACTTCCCCACAAATGTATCTTGTGTCTTTTAATCATCAGTCATTTGTTTAATTTTGTTGAATGTGTTTAATATTAATCTTTCATATTATTATTATTATTATTATTATTATTATTATTATTATTACAATTATTATTATTATTATTATTATTATTATTATTATTATTATCATATTTATTATAATAATAAATCATAATAATTATTATTGTTATTATTATTATTATTATTATAATTATTATTATTATAGTTATAATAATAATAATAATAATAATAATAATAATAATAATATAACAATAGTTTACTCATTAATTTATATTCCACATAAAATCAGATGCAATACATACAATTTAATAAAAATACAAAACAAGCACAAAATTCAGTAAAAAACAGTAATTCACAGTATAAGTTGAGTATATATAAAGGGCCATAAAGAACGATGCTTTATTATATCGCGACATATGCAAGTAACAGGAATACCTGCACCGGTGATCTTGCCAGGCTCTCCTGCTTCACCTGCCAGAGAATGTTAAATGAGGTGTTAAAACATTGTTATAGAACATTATAGTTAAATGTTAAAAAATAAAGTATGTTGTGGTTAGTGCACCTTTGGTGCCAGGCTGCCCTGGATTTCCAGCAATACCTGTGGTAACAAGACCCCATAGTAATCAAGTAAGATAAAGAACCCACAAAATGTTGAATTAAAAATTGCAGACATGGCATTTTACAGTCATGTTCATACCTGGGGGTCCTTGGAGCCCGGGGAAGCCTAGAAAAAATAAAAAAAATAAACATTCATTCTCATTCCTTAATGAGATCAGGACACATTAACTCGCAGTATTTATCACTGTGTGTCGTGGTACCTGGAGACCCAACGTCCCCGGGCGGCCCCACTGGTCCTCTCAAACCTGGCAACCCGCTGGAACCGGGCTCACCTGGAGATCAAGATTTAGGAAGATTAGATGATGTTTTTTAATCACGCACGTTCTGAAGCGAGGGAGCCGGTTTACATCCTCCCTGCGGCGCTAAGCTTAATTTCTTGGCTGAAAGGCTGTAAATCACAAATTACACATATAATTTTAATTATTAATGTTTTGAGTGCATTACGTGTATTGAGTGCATTACCAAATATTGATTTACACATTTGTTCGTATCGGAACGAGAGGTTGTGTGTTTTTTTGAGCGAGTTTAATTGAGTGTGACAGCTCTGTTCACCTCGTGCACCTTTCTCACCGTCGCCACCAGCAGGGCCTAAAATCAACCAGAAAAAAATATTGATCAGAGTTCATACAGTAAGCTTGTTTCCCAATCCCATACTGGTTCCCTCCCAATGTAATCATTTATTTTGTTCTCCTCACCCATTGATCCCTTAGATCCCTTCTCTCCGGCAGGGCCTTGTGGTCCAGTTTGTCCATGATCACCTGTGACAAGTGAATCCCACACACATACAACATCAATCCTTTTTGTTGTGAGGTTCTTCGTTTTAAAGTTCCTCCAGCACTGCTTATTGACCAGTATTCCTGTTCTTCACTTTATGTCTGATAGAACCGTCAACACAGACCTGCAGCCCCACGGGATCCCTTCTCTCCCTGCTCTCCCTTGACGCCCTGTGACCCCGGTGCTCCTCGATCACCTAGATGGAGGATGCAGGAAAGTCAGTGCACTAACAGTGAGTTATTTTAGTTACAATAATAATAATAACAATAGCAATAATAATAATAATACGAATGATGATGATGATGATGATGATGTACAGTATATATAATAATAAACCAGTATAATAATAATAATAATAATAATAATAATAATAATAATAATAATAATATCAATATCAATATCAATTTCAGTACTATTATATGTTTTGATGTAATGTATACAATTCTTAATATAAATGATGTGATTTTTACAATCCAAACCACTTTGACAAAGAGGAATTTAATTTTTTTTGACAGCAGCACAATTAGTTTCGCTGGTTGTTTTTTGGTTCAAACTGCAAAGAAAAGTGTCCTACAGGTCCATTATCGGTGCTTGAAGATACCTTTAGGTCCAGGATGCCCGGTTTCACCACGGAAACCTTGGGAACCAGGAGCGCCTGTTGATAAAGTGTTTAAAGGTTAAATGATTGTATTAAAAGGTAAGACAGATATGAATGTAGAACATGGAACTGACCAGGGACTCCTGTGGTTCCTTGGGCTCCCATTTCACCTGGATCAGATAGGACATGGATGTCAGGTGCATGGGGCTGGGTTAACTATGTGTGAGTGTATTGTATTGTATGGAAAACTACAAATTACATTTCTTAAGTAGTTAGGCACCAGTGATCCATATATGGTATATTTATTATTATTTGTACAGAAATAGTAAATTTCCCATATCAATTTCTTTCAAAAAAATTTTTTAAACTTTTTTTCATAAAAGCTAGCCATATATTTTATTTTAGAGAAGGGAGTGATCTTTAACTCAATATCTGAAGTATGAAAAATAAATTTGTCTTTAGAAAAATACATTTATAACAAATTTCAAAAGGTGGCGATAGTGGCACCGCCCCTTGCGGGTGCCTGCGTTGGCGCTCCGGTCTTGAAAGTATGTATATGTACATGACGAATAAACCTCTTGAAATCAACATATCGGTACTGTTATGGAAAATATTTAAACTTAAAGAAAAATAATAATAAAAACATTTAAGCTTTTCCACCAGACAGTTTGTTTACAAACGGACCCCGTCTCCGTGACGACCTCTCAACCTTCACCTTTAGTTCCAGCAGGTCCAGCGATGCCCACCGGACCAGGACTTCCTGATTCACGAGATGAAAACGACACGATTAGAGTCTCAAACTTCAGAGTGAGCGCGCACGTTCATGATATTCAAGATGAAATGTGTTTTAATGTGCCTTTGTCGCCTTTCTCTCCGAAACCGGGGGCCCCGACTTCTCCACGAGGTCCCATCGGCCCCTCCCGGCCTCTCTGGCCCGGCGGGCCCTCGGTGCCAATTTCACCTGGAGACGGACGAGTGTGGGAAAAAAAACCAAAAACATCGACAACAACACTTGTTATTTTTTTAACGCAGCAGGTCGACTCTCCCACGCGACGCTGACCGAAGGGGCGCAGGGATTGTTTTCGGTGTTCATTACCTGCACCTCCTTTCTGTCCACGTGGTCCTTCCAACCCAGGGTGGCCCAACTGACCCGGAGGACCTTCGAAAAAAAACCAAAAAAAAACGGGGAAACTCAGCGCAGGACGAGCGGTGATGTGATGGGTGCGCGTTTTCATCCATTGCCGTTTTGAAGGTAAAGTACAACATGTCCACACTCGCCTGGTGTTCCAGGGAAGCCGTTGTCCCCTAGGGAGACACGGGAGGTTCAGCTTGAGTTTCCTCAGACGATCATTTGTCATTCAGTTCAAGTACGACGCGAAAGGACGACGAGGAACGAGGAAATTAGGGAGGAACCGCGTGAATCACTGACCTTTGGATCCTTGATCACCTGGAATGAAAAGTGATGAAAGAGATGATGTTAAAAAAAACGTGGACCACCCCTCACATTGTTTATGTACCGGTGGAAAAAGATTATACAGGAGCAGGTCATTCAGTTTCCTGTTAGATGAGTTGGAGCCAGTTGTGACTGGAACCGGCTTCTGGCAAATACAATTTTCACTGTTTGTAATTTGTGGAATGTCAGCCAGTCCCACTCCGTTTGATTTCAAGCAGGTTTTCCATTGAAATATATAAATGTAATATTTATATAAATGTAAAAAAATATAAACACACTGGACCAACAGACAGGTACACGGCAGCTTTTCTGTATTTGTTCTATTACTTTAGGGTCGACCCCCCTTAGGACTTTTTTGTCTGTTGTACTTCTATTCTATTTGTTTCCATTCTATTTGTTTCAATTCTATTTGTTTATTCTTTGTACAGCAACCCTTGTTGTTTTTAAATATGCTCTATAAATAAACAAGACTTGACTTATTGTTTATGCACCGACTATTACAGACATTAGACATGGACGGGCTATTGAATTCCTATTAAGACGACTTGAAGCCCGTCTGGGTTGCCATGCGGCAACGATCGTGGCAAAAAGGATTTTCACAAATTACATTTTTCCGATCCACCACTGATTTTCTACGGTGGACCGGGCCACCCGTCTGTCGGATGAGCGAGGCGTTCCGAGCGTTTCCGAGTCCCGTGACGCGGGCGGAGGAAAACCTCGTCGGCCTCAAGGAGACGGGCTCTCCATGCGCAACGCTGTTTCTGTGAACTCTACCTTTGGGTCCTGGTTCTCCTCTCGCTCCTTTCATCGAGTACGCAAGGGATTCTGAAAAAAAAACAAAAAAAACCTGCTCCAAATCAACTCATTTCACCCATTTTGTTGATGAAATAACACTTTTTAAAGAAGGTTTAGAGGTCAGGTAGCAAGATGGGATGTGGTGTTTGACCAACGTGTTTCATTCCTCCTCAGAAGTCGTCCGTGTGGCGGCTGGTGCCCACGGCTGAGGATCGTTGTTTAGGATCCTAAAAAAAGCTTTGTGGAAGTGGGGTTTTTTTTAAGGGAAAGATATTTGGCCAGCAGTGTGATGAAGGTGTGGTGTATGTTTAATGTGTGTGTGTGTGTGTCTAGGAGGCTCTAGGAAGCAGATGAGAAAGAAACAGACACTGAAGGAAAGAAGAGTTAGCGCTTGGGTTTATTTTGTGCATTTTGGGTCTCGTGATGGTAAAATCCCTGCTTTTAATTCATTTCATTATTTTTATTATTATATTATTCTACTATGTAAATGCGTTTTGCTTTGCTTTAATCGTCACTATCTGACGGCCTTTTTTTAATGTAAAGCACTTTGAGTTATATGTTGTGTATGAAAGGTGCTATACGAACAAAGGTTATTTTTATTATTATGATTATTATGATTATTATGATTATGATTATTATTATTATTATTATTAATAACAATAGATAATAATAATAATAATAATAATAATAATAATAATAATCTCTGTGCCATGAAGTCAGTACCTCTCACAGAGTCGGACTGCAGCTCAGCCCGGAGCAGCTGCTGCACGGCTCTCTGCAGGGCTGTACCGTCCTGGCCCGAGGCAGCACCGGCCCCGGCTCTGGCCCCGGCCCCGACCCCGGCCCCCACCCCAGATGCCCCCAAGCCAATCCCGTTGTGGCTCAGGGTGGAGGAGGAGGAGCTCTTGTCGACGTAGGCCGACTCCAGCGGGTCGATGATGTTGACGGCGGAGGAGGCGGAGAAGCGGCTGGCGCTGGCAGACGCCACGCCGGTAGCGGCCTCCAGAGCCTCCACCCGGTTCCTCAGGCGCTTCAGCTCCTCCGCTGTGGGTAGAGAGGAGGAGGTGAAGAGGACCCGTATGGAGGGATCGAAGGATCGAGGACCATGGCAGAAATGAGGGGGTTGATGAGGAAGAAAGTCAGATCAGACATGTTGTATCAACAGCGATCTTTTAGAAGATCTTTCATTTCAAAGTGAGTCCCTGATGACAGTCGATTGACCTCGAATACAGGAATGGAAATAATAGATTTTGCTGAAATACTGAATACTTATGTACAGTTTTGAGCTATTTGCACTAGCGATGAGACCGATCCAACCCAATATCGGTATCGAGTGCCAATATTGACATAGTTCACTCATCGGATATCAGACTGACGCTCCACATGCCGATCCATATTCCATTCCATAGCTTGTGCTGGACCATGAACTCGCCATTTTATTTAGCTAATTCAATGGTTTGCCTCTTCGAAAAATCAACTTGGCAAATAATGAACCTGTAAAGCACAGTGTGCGAATAGGAACTGACACTGCATAGCAGCCATTCAGCTGTGCTATAGGGCTGCAGGAATGAAATTCAAGTAGAATTAGAATATTAAAAAACCAATAAAACACTATTGCTAAAATTGCCATTCCGTTGTGGTTTTTTTTTTTATAAATAGATAATTGATTATAAATGTTTTGGCTAACGTTAGGGAATCAATTTGCATGTGATGAGCAATAAAGCTCAATATATATTCATCCATTCTGTTGCGAAGTGAACGCACATTACAAAGAAATATTCCCGGTCGCGTGGGCGGAGACGCACGAGCGCGCCGGCGCGTTTCACTGTGTGTACAAGCGCCCTTGACCAGAATGTCCAGTAATTTCACCCGTCCGGCGATGAAAGTGGCAATAAACCCGACCATCGCCGAGGGAATTTCCTCAAGGGCAGAGGTTCCCAACCACCGGGCCCCGGTGGTTTTTCGGGAGCGATCTGCAGTCTCATCCGTAGTGGAGCAGCAGCAGGAAACGGAGCAAACGAAAACACAACTAGAGTTTGGAGAAAAGATTTCTCTGAGAAAAGATTGCTCTGTTTGGAGCTGCGGAACAGTGATAAATTTGAGCATTAAAAATTTCAATATATTTGAATATTAAAAATAATAAAAGCATACAAATTTTAATGGGATTGGAGAGGAATAACTGCAGCCCTAAACAACAATAATAATAAGAAAAGGGAGCTCTGGTATCGGGATCGGTGTGGGCACATGTGTCAATTTTGGCCCAACTAACAGAGGTTAATTAATGAGGAAATAAGGCCATGGTGGTCATGTTTATACACGCTTTATACATGAATACCTGAGAAGAACCGGGAACATTGACCTTTTACAAAGTGTTACTTCCTTTGGGTTTGGATATTTGAACACTTAAGCCTGGCCCACACTACAAGATTTCTCAAATCTTCGCAGTAACAAAGTATCTTTTAGCTTGTTGATAGTTTAATCCTAAATGTAAAAATTGGATTTGACTTAACTAGTACAAATAAAAGTATTACTGCAGTAGTAACAACAGGAAAAAACACGAGTCACTAATGAGTAAGTACTAATACTCAAGTAATAGTGAAATAGATACTGGTCTGGGCCCCATAGGATTCAATGACAAAATTGTCCACATTGTCACTATAAACATCGTAATAGTAATAGTGTAGGTAATAGTTACTAGTAACAGTTGGAACAGTGACTAGTATCTAATAAATAAGTAATAGTAACTCATACATTTAGACTAATAAAACTAAAATATTTCCTCGTAACTGTTGGAACAGCAACTAGTAACAAAATGAAATTAACTTTTAAAAAGTGACCAGCTCGTCCGATGGATTAAATGTTAAAACGGTTTTCCGCACGCGACAGGATAACGAACGATCGTCAATATCGAACACGGTTAATATTTCCAATTTTGTGACGGTTGCCGCCAGGATGGACTTGGGAGCAGATCGGGGGAAGTGAAAAAAAAAAAAACCACCACTAACATCCCTCACACCACAGGGTGATCTGTCACAATCATCCGTAGAACCATCAAAAAAATCGAGGCTTGGCTCCCGGTTGTCGGAAGAGGGGGAGTCGGGCCCCAAAACCGGCTTGGTGATCTCGTAGTGTGCGACCCGCTGCCTGGTTGGTACACCTCCTGAAGTTGGAGGAGGGTCTAATTTGCGACGTGATACTGCTCCACGCTGTGGTTAAAGAAGACCATCCGGTAGAAGTTCCTGGTTCTGACCCAAAGCGATGAGTCCAAAGAGGAGTCCCAGCAGCAGCAGGAGGCCGAGCAGCAGCCCCAGGAGCCACTTCCACCAGGAGCAGCGGCAGCACGAGCAGAAGCCCAGACAGGAGTCGTCCTCACGGATCTCTGAGAGAGAGGAGGAGGACGAGGAGGAAGAGGAGGAGGAGGAGGAGACGATGGAGGACGAGGGGGAAGAGGAGGAGGAGGAAGCGGGTCAGGCGTCGTTTGGATCCTCTCTGTTGGGATGGAATAAGGCGTGAGGAGGTACCTGCGTGGGTGGCTTTGTCTTTTGTGGAAACTGTGACGGGAGCTGTAGAGGGAACAGGTGAACAGCTGCTCGTCACAGGTTAAACAAGCACAACCAGGGGAATGATACGAAAATGAAGGTGGAGCGCAAACGACGCGGGATGATGATGTCACCGTATGCATCCACTCCTGCCTCCATCGTGCCGCTCCACGTCTTCTGCTTCTCTCTCTTCAGTGAGTCTTCAGTGGAGGAAGCTGTTGGCAACAGAAGGAATAGTCATCAATCTATCTATCTATTTATCATCTATCTATCCATACATCCATCCATCCCTCTATCTATATATCTATCTATCTATCCACCCATCTATCTCTCTTTCTATCCATCACGACCTATTTCTATCTATCTATCTATCTATCTATCTATCTATCTATCTATCTATCTATCTATCTATCCATCCATCCATCTATCTATCCATCTATTATCTGTCTTTGTCTGTCGGTCTGTCTGTCTATCATCACATTACTATAGCAATTCTAACAGTTGAATGTGCATTTATTTATTTGCATTTAAATAATAAGTATAATAATAATAATTCAATTAAAATAAAAATAAAATAATAATAATCATCATCATCATCATAATCATAATCATAATCATAATAAGTACTGCATAATAATTCCAGATTTGTCATGTTTGTACGTCACCAGGACGCTAAACATCCACGACCCAAAGACATTTCATCGGCATTTCATCGGCATTGTTACGATTACGCTTTGGAATTCTGCCTCTGTTGGGTACTTTTCCTCGCAAGCTCTATTTCTAATTTGCTGAAACAGCTTTTTGGAAAGAAAAAAGACCCCTCCGTGCGGATCCTTCACTGTGATTGGTCCTTCCGCGCCTTTCCGCCGGGACGGTGACACCAATTACGGTGCCACGCAAATTGGCTCGAAGCATCTTTCAGTCGATGGTGAAGGTCTTAGTGTCAGCTGCGGGACACTGCGGTGCCTTTTGGTTTGTTGTTTTTATGGGATTAAAAAGTCTTTGTCTTTTATGTTTCCTCCCTTGATGCCACGGGGGTCGTAACGTCAAGTGGTGGCGCGACGGGCCCCTCCAGGATCCTAATTCCCCTTTTGCTCAAAAGCAGCCAAGCGGAACGGGTAGGAGACTGTGGTTGCTGAGGTGTGTGTTATGAGTATTAGGATGGGCTTCGTTCGTTAATTGCAACTTTTGTTTCAATGGTGTTACATTCTTTACTGTATCCTTAGCCTGCTCTGGAGCTGGAGTTGATCCCAGGGCGCCTCCCAGTGGCCGCTCACCAGTACTACACAGCCAGGAGGGTCAGACGCAAGAGGAGGTTCTTCTTCTTCTTCTTCTTCTTTGGGCTGCTCCCGTTAGGGGTGGCCACAGCGGATCATCTGCCTCCAACTCCATCTGTTCTGCGCTTCTTCCTCCCTTACACCAAGCGCCTGCGTGCCCTCCCTCACCACATCCATAAAGCTTCTCTTTGGTCTTCCTCTTTTCCTCTTGCCTGGCAGCTCCCTCCTCAGCCTCCTTCTCCCAATGTACCGTAGATATCATTCATGTGATAAAGGGATGTATTTCACGCGCCTCCCCCATGGAGGCTCTATAGAGCTCCTGGAGCCACAGGTACTTGGAGAAAATGTCTTTCATCCCCGACACCAGTCATAGTCATGAACGGTCATGGTTGTTGTTGTTCATATTTAACCAAACGGAAGCCGAAGGCAAATTTCTACTTTGACTTTGTACAATAACGTTCTGTTCTAACTGAACTGATATGAACTTGGACCAGTGTTCTCAGTCGTCCAAGAGGCTGTACAAGGTAGTAGTAGTAGCAGTAGTAGTAGTCATAGTAGTTGTAGTAGTCGTACAAGTAGTCATAGTAGTCATCGTAGTCGTAGTAGTTGTAGCAGCCGTCGTAGTAGTCGTGGTAGTAGTAGTAGTCGTAGTAGTTGTAGTAGTCGTAATAGTAGTAGCAGAAGTCGTAGTCGTACCGGCAGAAGAGGAGCTAAACTGCTTCCCCGTGTGCTTGGTCATCACCAGCCTCTCGCTCTCCTTCCTGACCGGAGCCTTCTCCTTCTCCAGCACCGTGAACTTCAAGTCCTTGGAGAAGTCCTTGGAGAAGACGTCGTCAGCGCTGGGACTGTGTGGAGCCACTGTGAGTGAAGGAGGAAAGGAGCTGTTTGGGTCAAAATAAGAGGGTAAACCGCATCGTGTAACCTCGATGGAGACACCTTCCAAGGGATATTTAAGCATTTCAAGTTGGGTACCAAGGGCTGAATAAGCGGATGGAGGTTCGTTTTCACTGCATCTCATCCATCCTCCATCCATTTGGCCTACATTTCAACTTCATCTCTTACATTTCACGCATTGTGTGCATTGAAGAATTTTTCTCTTGACTGACCTGCGACGGTGGTTAATCCGGAGCTACTGACATTTTTCTGCACACCATAACCTTGAAAAGACAAATAAATGAATAAAAACACGATAAACTACACAGTTTACAACAAAACAATATTAAACCATTTATATTGATAAAATCTCATGAGCAATTTAATTAAGAAACGCTCGGCTTTTCCATGTTTTTTTCCGAGCGTTCCCTGGGATTTCGGGGTGTTCCAACGGTCATTTCAAAAGGGAATTTCTGGGCATGGCCTCAGGCACGACGCACCCGCGTGTGCATTGAAGCCGGTCGGAGGGTAGACGGCGGTGATGGTGGTGGCGGTGCCGGCCAGGTTGTTCTGAACCCCGTAAACTGGAACTGGGAGACGGAGACGGAGAGAGATTCTTGTTGGAACCAGGAATAAAAGGAGCAAATCCCCCAAAAGATCAGACATGAAAGGGAGAGTCGCACCGGAGCTGCTGCCGCCGGCTGGAAGGGCCATGTTGACAGGGGAAGAGCTCAGCGTCAGGTTGTTCTGGAGCCCTGCGTCTACACAGTAGGATCGAATAGAAGGTTTTGTTTTTTTAGGTCATCCATCAAATTTTGTTACACATATTGTTAAATCAGGTTATTTTTGCTATTTTTCCACCCCATGGGACAAATGTTAAAAAAAAATATGTTTGTTTTTTTTCCAATCTCCTTTTCGACAACTGGAAATCTGATATTATAGTCACATACTATGCATGTCTGAGAGTAGTTTTTTTTTATCATTTGTTTTTATCAACAGTAATAACACGTTTTATTTGCAATCGTCACAGTACATCCAAAGTATTTGTCAGCCCTTCACTCTTGGAGAGAGGAAATTAAGCAGTGTTTCTAGTCTCTTTCATGAGCATGGATGTAGCCAGAAAGAGAACATTTGCAGATGAAATGCATTGTTTGTGACCATTTCTTTCCTCTGTACTGTATAACATATACAGTTAAGACTGTCTGACTATATTGAGAGTTTCCTGTTTTTGAAAAGGAGGCTTAGCATGTTCTTTAAAGGATTAAACGTTTGCCCCATTGGACTGCATTGAAGCAGAGCGAGAAGCTGCCGCAGAAAAGCGTTCGGCCACTTTGTGCTATGAATGGCTGTAAATGATGAAAAATTGTGAAGCTACAGTATCTTGTAGGTATTTGACCCATATTGTTTTGTGTTTTTGGGTATTATGCACCGAAACACAACATAAAGCCGTGGAAGACCATAGATGCCGTCATGACTGACCTGAATGAGGAAGGAGGATAGGAGACCGGTTGTTGGGGTTCGTCTGGTAACCATAGCTACCACCCACCCCGCTGCCACACCAGATGCTGCCATACTGGCCTGAAATAGGGGTGACAGAAATAAAAAATAAAAAATCATGATATTAAAATTAAACTTGTTGTTCAGGGGTGAGATGCGTATTATTATTATTATTATTATTATTATTATTATTATTATTATTATTATTATTATTATTTCCTCTACCGGACTGGCCGTGGGAGCTGTCCGACAGGGTCCTGGCGTCCACGCTGCCCTTCTTGGGCATGGGCAGTGAGCTGGTGGGGGAGCGCTGGGGGCTGGTGCTGCTGGAGCGGCTGGTCTTCAGCAGACGCTTCACATCGTCCAGTTCGGTCCCTGGGGGCCCCAAAAAGACACATGACCGACATCCCCCCGCAGCCATGCACTAGACCTACCTAGGAGATCCACCTTCCCCAATTACTGTTCCTTTTCATTTTCATATGATATGAGCAAAAATATTTTTTCCACTTATGGATAAATTCTAGATCTTTCATTATTCTTTAACATTTAAAAACATATTATCACAATATTTTCAGCAGGAAATTAAATAAAACCCTAAAATCAAGAGACAACATGTATATTGAAACTAAATAATTATCAACGTCATACTGAAAAGTTGAATTATATAATTGCAATAAATTGCAGAATATACAAACTACTGCTGCTTCTTAGATACAAAATACAGAATATTTTCCAAAAATATATATTATTTAGTAATATGTTTAAAATATATTGGAATAATTGAAAAATACAGTACAGTCGTGACTGTATTGAAAATTGTATCTGGAGCCTACAATTATTTAGGCTCCTTATTTTTCTTTTTTTAATACATTATTACATTATATATTCAATATATGATGTCAATATATGTTTATTTCATAAGGGAAATTACAACTGGACCATCTGATTTCCACTCACATCTTGCTGAAGGAGAAGCGCTCTGGAGTCTGGCTCTGATCTCGCTGTCTGGAAAAAAAAAAAGTTAAATAAAAAAAGAAGCCAAAAATGGGTTGAAACATTTTGTGTTTCCCAGGATGACCACAGTGTTTGTACGTGTTGTAGTGCTTTGCTCCATCCTCTGGAGACCATGCATCAACAGTACCTCTGCTGTGTCTACGTCCTCTGGTGGTGGAGCCTCAAGAAAACAAAAGACCAATTTGTTTTATTGACAAATAAATACAAGCGTAAGAAGACTCTGAATGTGATTTCAAATTGGGTGGAGAGTTACCGTACTCCCTCCTGGTGTATTCAGGAGAAGAGCTCCCACTGGAACTGCCTGCGAATACAAACACAACAATCAACAGTGCAGCTGCAGTCTGGTGACTCTAACACCTTTAGTTTGTCTTCACATTTTCAACTGCATTCTAAATGTAAGGATGCCTCGAGGCCTGGGCGATATATCAATATAACAGGTGAACTAGATAAATATTGTCTCTAGGGATGTGTTATAATAATGAAATGAATTTTTCTGAACTTCATAGACTATTGGAGATCTTCTCATCATGCCTCTCCTGACTGGTCATGATATCGATATTACTAATTAAAAAATATTACTTGTGTCTAAATAAGTTATGGAAGCGCTGATAGTTATCCCCCAATAAATCATAACATTTTCGATAAAGGTATTTTTCAAAATGTTCAATATTTTGTCATTTTGTCAATATCGCCCAAGCCCAAATAGATTAGTAGAAATATATAGATCTAAATTAATAGATAGATAGATAGATAGATAGATAGATAGATAGATAGATAGATAGATAGATAGATAGATAGATAGATAGATAGATAGATAGATAGATAGATAGATAGATAGATAGATAGACGGACAGATGGATAGATATGTTTTAGACTTCTCAACTGTGACAGACCATCATAGGCCCTGGAGCGAGCAGCGGACATGGTGCTCGTGCTCTTCCTCTCCGCGGGAAGTGGTGAGTAGGTGGAGGTGGAGAAGGAGGACGATCCTCCTCCTGTTTTCGGTCCCGTTGACACTCCGGCGCTGTAGCTGGTTTTGCTCACCTCGGAGACGGTAACCGGGCCTAAGCTGCTTCCGCCTCCAAACTCCTCGCCCGAAGCGCCCGACGTGGCCGAGAGGCCTCCGCCCGAGGCCGCCCCGAGGGTGGTGATGGTGACGCTACCGGAGCCCTTTCCGCCTTCTCCTCCTGCTCCTCCTCCTCTGCCTCCTCCTCCTCCACCAGTAAAACCGGTGGAGCTGCTGGTTGAGGAGGTGGAGACAGAACTGGTGCCACCAGAGAAACCAGCACACAGGGTAAGATCACTGGGAGCTGCAGGGACGGGTTTGGGGGGGCAGGGTGAGAGGATAGGAGGGGTGGAGGGGAGACAAAGAGAGGAGAGCGGGAAAAGGAGAGGAGAGAGGAGAGGGAGAGGAGAGAAGAGGGTGGACATGAGAGGGAAGGGCAGTGGAGGGCGGAGGGGAGGGCGGAGAGGAGAGAAGGGGGGCGTAGGAGGGGAGGAGAGGGACAAGAAGAGGGGAGGAGTTGAGAGGAGAGGAGGGGGATTTAAGGAAAGGAGGGGAGGAGTGGAGTAGAGGAGTATAGAGGGGAGGGGGGGGTGGATGGAAGGCGAGGAGGCGACGAGAGGATCGGGCGGAGTTGAGAGGAGATGGGAGGGGGAGAGGAGGGGAGAGAATATACTGTAAGTGTAAGTATTGCAGTGGATAGATGGGAATTCACCCTTTAGGTGCTTACACCACACTGCACTGGCCCTGTATCCCTGCACCACCTGCCCCACTGTACCTCCCTCCCCCTCTATGCTGTGCTCCGCCCGTCGGGCACCAGGAGGAGCCCCGAATTCATGTCAAGGAAGCGAGTCCCGACCGGCAGAGCGACGCTCAGTTCCACGCGCTCCGACTGGTTTCTGAACATGCCGTGCCGCACCCAGATCGACCGATAGAGCCGGCGTGGGGGAAGGACTCACACGTGCTGCTGCGTTGCTGTGTGATGACTTTCTTCTCCACCAGCACAGCGCTGCTCCCCGAACCTAAACCAGAACCCCAACCCGAACCAGGACCTGAAACTGAACCTGAGGAGGCCGTCCGCTGGCTGCTTTCTAGGGAAAGAAAGACAGAAACGGTGAATGTTATTCTGGTCCGGGGATGGTGGGGCGAGTAGCCACACCTGACCTGGATCTAGGTGATTGGGATCAGGGTGGTTAAAGCTCCCATTCCCACACACTCAGGATAGGAACCCGTGTCATGACATGTTCAATCTCCTCCTGCGCTAATTCCAGCTAGCCCACTCTCTACTATAAACTGGTGCTAACAACCCCCGTCGTCTGTGTCTGTGCCGGAGGGCGAAACGTGCGTGGTGGGTGGTAGCGAAACTGCCACCTGAACAGGGACTCTCTGACACGGGGAAGGGACACAGAAGGGTCGTCCGAAGACGCCCTGGAGCCACCAGCGGTTCAACGGGCGGCCCCAGCACCAACCCTCTCCCGACTGGCAGCAGCAGCACCTAGGGGGTCCGGTGGAGGACCGGGCGAGAAGCGGCGCAGCAACCACCACAGGTAGCTGCCGGCAGCTAGCTTCTCCGCCCAGCAGCCATCGCCGGGACCATCCAGCAGCCCAGCAACCAGGCCACCCCTCCATGTAGCCCCCGTGACAGCCAAGACCGGCCATGACTTCACCAGCCAGCACAGCAGCTCGAGGTCCCACTCTCCAGAAGAGAGGAGGAGAGTCTGCATCTTCACTCTGGTGAAAGGAAGCCGGTCGACTGCAGTGTTCCGGGGCACCAGAGTAGAAGTAGGCTTCGGCCAGGTAGTCTCCCTGGCCTCAGTTTGGTGTCGGGGGTATGTGGTGGGGTGAGCAGCCACACCTGATCTGGATCTAGGTGATTGGGATCAGGGTGGCTGCATACCTGATGCTCGTTGGTTGATCTACTGAGCAACAAGTTAAAGCCCCCATTCCCACACACACTCAGGATAGGAGCCCGTGTCCTGACATATTCAATCTGCTCCTGGGCTAATTCAAGCCAGCCCACTCTCTACAATAAACTGGTGTTAACAACCCCCGCCGTCTCTGTCTCTGTGCCGGAGGGCCCTGAAAACGACACTCGGGTGCCATGTGGTGGTGAACCTGCCACAGTTATATTCATGGGGATCTATATAACGTTCCTAACCCCCAAGTCCTGTCCTGGAATTTAACATTTAATGAATGGAAAGTAATTATGTGTCCCTGTCACATACTGTATTGGTACATCCATCCATAATCAATATTTATGTATTTATCATTTCTATTTGCACACTCTACCTCAGTGGATATCTTGCTTTTTTATTGTATATCTTTCTTTTTGTATATACTTTCCTTAAACTTTGATAAAACAGTTTCTTCTATTTACTGCACATTCAACTATTGTATGCTCTGTACAACATTGAGTGTAAGCACACACACATGTTGTCCATAGCCTACGTACACAACTCACTTGGTGGTAGTGATGTCAGCCTGGTCGCTGCGGTTACCGTCCCTGAGGCCGCTGCTAGAGGATGAGCATTTTCTTCTTGTGAAATTATATTTGCATATTTAAATGAAAATGTTC
This sequence comes from Zeus faber, assembly GCF_960531495.2. NCBI lineage: Eukaryota > Metazoa > Chordata > Actinopteri > Zeiformes > Zeidae > Zeus > Zeus faber. Next base: position 7,054,093 of record NC_137191.1, read on the forward strand.
TTTAAACAATAAATCAGGTCTATGCACATGCATGCACACACACACAATGTTTTCATGAGTCATTTCTTAATTCTTATTTGAAGATGTGTATGCTTAAAAAGTCATTGGATCAACTTTAGAAAATTATTTAATTTGCCGGACCTATGTACAGTATGTTTTTTTGGGTTTCTCAATATAAAATGTGCATCTTGATTTTTCGTTTTCAAGTTGGAGATGCATTAAAAATATATAGTTTTTACAAATGTTACATTTTTTTATGTTCAATTCAAATACTTTTTTTCCAATGTAAATATGATTGGTTGTTTTGGTTTTTACTCTTTTCTTATTTTTCATGTTTTTATGTTAAATTTCTGTGCAGATCTCTTAACTCAGCCCAAACGAATGCAAAACTTGATGTGTGAGTGAGCCATGACAGATTCCATCCTTTACCGTGGCCATGTGGTTGAAAACCTATTCATCTGTTCTATCCATCTGTACAGTACATGCATCCTTTATAGCAGTGGTATTCAAACTGTGGGCCGCCTGAGGGCGGGGTTTGAATATCACTGCTCTATAGTATCCAACACCTTCGCTGTTGTGTGGTGACTATGAATACACTCTTCCTATAGTGTGTGTGTGTGTGTGTGTGTGTGTGTGTTTGTTCTATGTATTATGTATACACTCTTAACATTCCATCAGACCTCACCTCTGCCACTCCCTGCTGTACCTCCACCCAAATTCACAATTTTGGTCGTCGTTAAGCTGTCCATCCCATGGTATCTGTTTCAACACACAAGCATGCATTGCATTCAAACAGGGCATGGTGCGTACATTAGGACTGACAGCGGCACAAATATCAGTTTCAATAAGAGAGATTGGGGCCTGATGGCTGTTGAACTGGAGCGTTTTCGTGGCTCGAGGCAGCTTTGGTGCATTAAAAGAGTCGTCTCCTTTTGAACTCCGTGCTCATATTCCTTTCCTTTGTAGCCGTGCCACCTGAGGGGAGGGGCTCCCAGGGCCAATGCCGTGTTGATTTAAAACTTGTAATTTTTTTAACTTGTAATTTATCACCTTAAACTGAACATCGAGGGCCCTGCACCCTTTGTTCAACCCATGAACGGAACTCCTTTTTGGTTTTTTCAAAAGCTGTTATTACGCTGTACAGAAAAAAAACATCTTGAAAGATCTTACAGCATTCTTCACTCAAATTGTAGGAGGTAGGTAAGGTTGTAAGGTAAGGTAAGGTAAGGTAATGTAGAGTAGGGCAGGGTAAGTTAGGGTAAGGTAACGTAGGCTAAGGCAGGGTAAGGTAAGATAAGGTAAGGTAATGTAGGGTAGGGCAGGGTAAGGTAGGGTAAGGTTGGACAGGGTTAGAATAGAAATAGAATAAAACAAGTGATTTCTGGCCCTTTTTCATTGTTATTTGCTGTTACTGTTACATTGAAATGTTTGTCAATAGAGAGAAGTACGACTAACTTCCTGCTCACTGTTTTCTATTTATTGTCGAGGACCTTTTAAAAAATAACACTCGCTGGCGTCTTACATGTAGTTACACTATTTTTAGCTGGGAGATCAAATAGTGTTTCTTCTTTTGCTTTTGAATTGTACTTCTGTCATTTAATGAATTCAAAGAAAAACAATTGTTACTATAGTTAAAAATAGGGTAGTCCACTGGACTGTCTTTGACTGTGAGCTGATTTAAATATATTTGATGAGTGAATTTCTATTTAAAATTCTATGTTTTACAACTTCTCTCTTATCTTTACTATTTTTGGGCATATGTTCCACTAAAAACAGAGAAATCCGTTTGAAAACTTCCCGCACAGCCTCCACGAACAGGACGTGGTACACCAAGCAGAGGTGCAAATGTATTATGTATTGTATTTTATATTATATTATATATGTTACTATTATGTATGTGTTGTATACTTAGAAGTTTAAATACCCTTAAAAAACAGTTCTCTGGTCACAGTAAAACTCCTCCATTGACATAGTATTTAAGTAAAATGATTAAATGTACCTGAAACTCAAGGATCTAAAGTTTAAACACTTCGTTCATCATCATCACTGATGCACTTGTATGACAAACCCATTGAGTCGTAAAATAATACTTATACCAGTGTGAGTCCTGAATCTGTAGTCTACTCCTCTATGGATGCATGCAAAGGAATGAAATTCATTTGCTTTGAAATGGGCTGAAGTAAAACTCTCAAATTTTTACCTAATTACTGTAATTTAATTACTTTTACTTCTAACAATGTCTCCACATTCCAACCTCATAGTTCTCAACCCAAAAAGGCCGCAGGACTTCTGTTTACCACAATGTACAAGAAAAATAAATGCACACTAATTAGAAAGAAACAAGACATTTTTGCGAATGTAATGACTAATTATGGGATGTTGTGTGGTTAAGTCAAAAAGACAGATGGCGGCGGGATTCTCTGAACCTGCGGCTGTTGAAAATAATAATAATAATTTTTTATAAAGCACAATGAATCAAAGTGCCGCCGCCCTATACCCATAAAACTAGCAAAACTACTTAAATCTGGTTGTTTTGCTTTCAGAGCTGAAAAGAGGAGTGACACCAAACTGGATTGTGTAATAACAACAACAAATAAAAACTTAAATTAAACACATGCAATCTCAACAGGCAATCAATTTACTTTGACAGCAATATTTATTTAGCAAGAAGTAAATAAATACACCACATATCATTAACCAATCCAGGTCTTGTATAAATAAAATACCTTGGTCAGATCTCAGTATTTATGTTATATTCAATCAAAAATGAAATGCTGCACAAGCACACCAAACCATTTATGATTCTACTTTGTACGGAATGCTATTTGATGGCTTTATTTTAATGTAAAGGACTTTGAGTTGCATAATGTTTATGAAAGGTGTTATACAAATAAAGGTTATTATCATTATTATTAGCAGCTGAAAGAACAATTTATTATTATTATTATTATTATTATTATTATTATTATTATTGTTGTTGTTGTTGTTGTTGTTGTTGTTGTTGTTTTATTATTATTATTATTGTTTATGTTTTGAAATTGCTATTATTATTGCTCTACTATTATTGTTATATTATTGTTGTTGTTGTTCTTATATTATTATTATTATTATTATTATTATTATTATTATTATTATTATTATTATTATTTTAAACATGCCTACACTTCCCTGCCAGTAACTTATAAATATCTCTCTGGGATTGCATTAAAAAAACACTATTGCCAACGCAAGGACTATTTAATTCCCTTCTCAACAAACAATCCCACTCAGCCTTTCTTACCTTTTGTAATATTTGATAGAAATGAATCCCCGCCGGTGCCTTTCCTCACAGAGCAGCTAGTTTGGCGTCCAGCTGCTGAGCCACAGCCCTGTACAGTGCCGGGGACGTTTACTTGTCCGGACACTTTATGTATTAAGCTTTTTTTTTCTCTCGCTCCACAGGCTTGTTCCAACACGGTGGAGGAGGCTGGGACTTTCACTAGTGGCAGGGAAAAATAGCCCAGGAGAAGGTGAATGAAAAGGGTGTATACAGTACCTGTATGGAGCAGATGTGGGAGCGTATGGCCAAAATGCCTTCAATGCCTAGCATAAGTATTGAAGAGGGATTTGGGTGGATATGTTTTTAGTTTTATGGAGTAACAGGTGTATAGGTGGCCAATGGGTGGAGGATTGTAAACTGGAACTTTGTTGGCTCTTGTAAAAAAAATAAAAACAATAATCAAAAGTCTTCAGCACATAAAATTAGGAGCAAAATAATTTTAGACAACATTCATAGATAAATAAACACAAATAATAAAATGTAAGTACGTGATTGAGGTATACGTATTTATTTATTTTTTTTGTACTGCCTTTTGTTTCAGTGCTTCAAGTTTGAAAATAATGTCAATTCTCCAGTGGGCGTGTTATGAAACAGCCTCAAATTGTGTGACCCTGAAATGGGATGAACTGAAAACCAATACTTGTTTGATACAAATGATGATGGAAGTAGGCATTTCATAGGATTTTATCAATAAATGAACAGCAGGTGGATACTTACAGTATGTATAGAGGGAGGAGGATTTTACCAAAGTAGCGTGAATGGGAAGGAAATCTTTAAAAGATTAGACCAAAAAAATACAAGCGGCTGGATGTAAAAAAGAAAAAGGGTCAAATGTATTTTGAGAGATGTGCTGTACGTTTGGCCTTTTAACAGGAAGCCGGGGTTTACAGTCGGTAACAACAGAGCGTCTGTAGAAGAAGCCTCAAGTCAGTTTGCTTCCTCGAGACATTTGTTGACGTGAGATAGAAAAGAGACGCCTTCAGGCCACACACAGCTGTGATGCTGCGGAATAAGCCCAAGAATGTCCCTCCAGTCATTAATCATGCATGTGTCTTCTTTCTGCTTTCCAAAGAGAAAAACACTCGTTAGTTTGTGCACACACACGCCGCACGCCGCAGCACCCATTGTTTCTCCACGGCGGGTGCTCTTTTCACACCGACAACAAATATTTTCAACAACAACGAGGATTTTCAGCAGTAAGTCATTACTAGTCTATGGGCCTGGACATTTTTTTTTTTTTTAAGGTGAAATAACACTTGAAATTACAGCCCCGAACAAGTCTGAAACCATCTGAACTCCAGTTTAACCACGACGAATTCTTTAGTGACAGAGGCACCGATTTTGACAGGTTCCAAATCTATGCGTTGATTTATGGAGCTTGAAATTACTATATTAATTAAATATAGTTTTGTTTGGGTCATGGACGTTATTTTGTGAAGCGCAGACTTATGGCAAGTCATTTTAACATTTAATCCAGAGGGCGAACTAGTCACGTTTAAAAATGTACTAGCACTTATATTTTAGTTACTAGTTGCTATTCCAACAGTATCTAGTTGTACTTGTCTAAATGTATGAGGTATTAGTGCTATTTATTAGATACAAGTCACTGTTCCAACTGGTGCTATTGTAACTATAGTAATGTTTATAGTAACAATTTGGACAATTTTGTCATTGAATCCTATGGGGCTCTGTGTTTCAGATATCAAATATTTGCCTCAGACTCGTATCTATCCCCATGGGTATTAGTATCTATTCCCATTGTAACTAGTATACCCATTGTTACTAGTATTCATCCCTATTGTAACTAGTATCCATCCCCATTGTTACTAGTATCTATTCACATTGTAACTAGTTTCTATTCCTTGTGTTACTAATGTCTGAACTTCAACTTGAACTATTCATTCCCATTGTTACGAGTATATATTCCCATTGTTACTAGTATAAATTCCCATTGTTACTAGGATATTTCCCATTGTTACTAGTATCTATTCCCATTGTTACTAGTATCTATTTTCATTGTTACTAGTATCTATCCCCATTGCTACTAGTTTCTATAGAATAGACACTAGTAACAATGAGAATATATACCAGCAACAATGGGAATAGATCATATCCCCATTGTTACTAGTATCTATTCTCATTGTTACTAGTATCTATTCCCATTGATACAAGTTTCTATTCCCATTGTTACTTGTATTTGTTCGCATCGTTACTAGTATCTATTTTCATTGTTACTAGTATGTGTCCCCATTGCTACTAGTATCTGTTCCCATTGTTACTAGTATATATTCTCATTGTTACTAGTATATATTCTCATTGTTACTCGTATCTATTTTCATTGTTACTAGTATCTTTTCTCATTGTTACCATTATATATTTTCATTGTTACTAGTATCTATTCTCATTGTTACTAGTATCTATTCTCATTGTTACTAGGATATATTGTCATTGTTACTAGTATCTATCCCCATTGCTACTAGTATCTATTCTCATTAATACTACGCGAGCGCCTCGTGTCGATTACGCACATAGTATTTATAGAGCTTATTGTGCGTAATATCCCGGTGCAAAGACATTTCACTGCATATATGTATGAACATATGTATATGTATGTGACAAATAAACCTCTTGAATCTATATATTCTCATTGTTCCTAGTATCTATTATCATTGCTAATAGTATCTATTTCACTATAAATTGAGTACTATAATGTATTCATTAGGGACTAGTGTCTTTTCCTGTTGTTACTAGTAACATTTTAAATTACACTATCAACAAGCTGTTTTTACTACCCATTTTTCATGACGCGTAAAATATACTTTGTTAGTGGTATAAAAACTAGTCACTTTTATAAAGTGACTAGTTTATAATATGGATTAAATTTTAAAACAGCTTGCCATATGGACTGTCTAGAAGATTATTCATCTGTCATTTCAACTTTATTAGCACGTACAATTTTAATATTCAGCCTAATTGCCTCATTCCCCCATCAAAGCACGTTAAAAGTCATGACCTGAGGGGGAAATGAGTGAGTGGTATTTGAAAACACACGCCAAATGGCCATGAGCTGTGAGGCAGCTATGTTCCAGCCTGTGGATCCTCACTCCGTTTTTACTAACTCAAGCGAAGTTCAAGTTCATGACAAATTGGGTTTTTTTTCCTAATTTTTTTTTTTTTCACGTATGTGATTTCTATCAACATTTGAGCAGTGGCGGCTGCCCATTCCAACTTAAAAATACTTTTCTGAATAAATAACATACTCTTAACCTGTTCATTTAAATGGCTGCTTGTTAAATTCAGATTCTTTTGGGTTAGAATTTATTATCATAATCTAATATAGAATTTCGCTTGTACGTGAATAAGGCATTGCTTTACTGTCAAGTTAAAATTGTAATCAGTGTGTTGCATCCTTAACTTCTTAATTAAAGAATTACATTTCCTACAAAAACTACCAACACTTTAAGAATAATAAAACAGCAAAGCCACTTGATGTATTGATGTTAGCACTGTTGCTATCCCTCAAACCTGTAGTGAGCAGTCTGCGTGGCTGTTGCAAATGAAAAATAAAAAAAATTACAAATAAAATAAAATGAAAATATTTTAATTGCAGCAATTATGACATTAAAATGATTTACATTTTTTTGCTATGCTATTTTTCTACCACCAATTTAAAATATAAATTCTATATGGATTTTTCCGATTTTCGTTTTCCGATTTATTCATCTTTTCGTTCTGTCATGTTAATTTATTATGTTTGACATTTCGAATCGAATTGAATCGTATTGTATTGTATTGTATTGTATTTTATTATATTATTTTGCTGTTTTAGTGAATATATGTTCATATTGTTCCACGACAACCGGACACATTTTAATACAATATTCTATGTGAAATATTTGACAATAAAAAAAAAACAACGTCGGGCCGCGTTGTCGTGACCCGGAAGTGGAAGTAGCGGCGCATTTCCGTGGTGATGGGGGTTCCGCCTCTGTGGAGGGAGCCGGATCTTACGGCTCCGCTTGCACCCGAGAGCCGTTCAAAAGAAACGCCCTTCATTCTTTTTTTTTTTAGTGTGTGATGCCAATCTGCGTATGGGCGAACGGCATCAATAGCACGGGGAACTATACGGTCCTCTACCTCAGTATGTTTTTGTTTTTCTAATTTCGTGATTCTGTATGTATTTACTTATTTGGGTATTATTTAAAGGTTTCACAGTAAGAGAACATAAAACAAGCGCCATCGTGAGTTATTTTGTGTACAACAGGTATAAAACGGTATTTTTGCGGTATTGGGGGAAATAGCAAAAAACACGACATGTCCGTCTGTAAAACAAACAACAAAAAAAACAAAACAACGGCTCGTCTACCAGCGAGACCCGTTCCCTTCGCGCCTCCGAAAGAGCGGCTCGAAAGAGTCGGCTCGTCCGCGGCGGTGGAGGAGGTGTCCGCTACGAGGCCGCGGCGTGCGGACATGACGCTCCAGGAGGCCGCCAAGTGGAACAGGAGAGCCTCCTTGCTGTACGCCGCGGGGGTGTGGGTCATGCTCGGATCCCTCGGATTCTACACGTACATGGGATACGACAAGAAGCTCGGTAACATGAGGGCTGTGTGTGTGTGTGTGTGTGTGTGTGTGTGTGTGTGTATGCGTGCAGTCAGTCAGAGCAAGTTTCTTGTTTATAACCTCGGTTACTGTCTTACTTGAAATAAACACTGATCCAGGGCTTTAAAGACGCGGTTCCCAGCGTCATGGATTTTGTGTAATGTAGTGTTCATGGAATATGAAAGAGTGTGTGTGTGTGTGTATGTATGTATGTGTATGTATGTATGTATGTGTATATATGTGTATATATATGTGTATGTATGTGTATGTGTGTGTGTGTGTGTGTGTGTGTGTGTGTGTGTGTGTGTGTGTGTGTGTGAGAATATGTATGTATGTATAGGTATGTGTGTATGTATATGTTTATGTTTGTATATATATATATGTATATGTGTGTGTGAATATGTGTGTATGTATAAGTATGTGTGTATGTATATGTTTATGTATGTATTTATATATATATATATATACACAGTATGTGTGTGTGTTTATGTATGTATGTATGTATGTATGTATGTATGTATGTATGTATATATATATATATACTGTATAACCACATGTATTTATTAAAATTGAAACCTACGACTCTAGTAACCCTCTTTCAGGTGTTTTGGCCGATTTGGCTTCTTTCTGAGCTCATACATTTAAAACAAATGAAATAAAACTGCTGTAGGTTCAGGTCGATGCCTTGACGCTCCCAGTTTCTCCTGAGAAGACGTCTAATCACTAGAAATAAGGGCTCTTGAGTACAAACGCATGTGCATGTCATGGAAAGTCCTGGAAAAAGAGTTGTCGGAGAGAGTGTCAACCCCTTGACTGAGTAATGAATCCAGATGAATAAATTACCAGTAAATTCTTCTTCTTCACTTTTACTCCTCCCGCTTCAGTTAAGAAAGAGGAAGAGGTGACGGAAGAACCCTACAATCCAAACCAGGTGGTCTGCCAGACGGCGCACACCAAAACAGTCATCACCTACAAGGAAAACTTTGTCCCCTACACTGAAAGAATGCACAGCTTCATCAAGTCCTTCAGCGACGGGCCTGGAGCCAGCGGGAAATAGGATTCAAAATGGACGTGGGGTCTTCTCGATGAAATATATTGCGTAATGACCTCATTTTGTGTGGCGTACACTGCCGCACAGTTGACCGTTTATAAATGTAATGCACTATAAATGTATAAATCATCCATATGGAGGACCTGATCCTGATCTCTGATGGATCTGTCATGGTGGGCGGGAAGCCAAAGGCCGTCTTTGACCTTGAACTTGTTCACACAGAAACACTTCCTTCTGCTCATGTGGCGTAAACATGTAAACCACTCTCTACAATTATGGGGGGGAAAAACTGTTTCAATGTAAAATGACTTGATATTCTCCCCGTCACGTAAACAATACGTTTCAAAACCGTACGGCCGAGACTGTAAGTGAGAATATATACGGTATTGGCGAAAAAAGACTCGTGTGTTAATATTTATTGCATTTATTTATTGCATATTTTTTTGTCCCTACTTTGATTTTATTTTTTTGTCTTCCAGTGGTTTTGCGTTGTCGTGAAATGATGACGTTCAATTTGGATTCAGAGTTTTGTGTTTCAACCAACGCAGCATGAAATCCGTAGGAACGTCTCATTACCATGTCGTTCAATGGGATTCATCTCAATTTAATTTGTCAACACAGGATCCTCATTTGATAATAAGGTAATGTGACTGCGGGAGTCTCTGCCACCCGGGTTGGGGTTTAGGGAGGGAGGCGGAGTCTTTCTAGCCGTGGGTTGCCAACATGGCCAGAGTTTCTATTTGAAACGTTTAACAAAAAGGCTCGCCGGGGTTGTATGAAATTCATTATGATCATCGGGATAATTCTCCATGTCGTCTAGGCCACCCCCCTTTGTTTTTGTTGTTGAAGTAGCCTATTTTGTGAGCGCCAGAGGGAGAGATATATACTGTAGATAGATAGAAATACACACACAAATAATCTCTTGAATTTGAGCACACACACAAATCAACAAACAAAAAAACAAAACGAGGGGAGGGATCGCCGACTTTACTATTGGATCATAGTCAGGCGGTTTACCTAGCTGTGACTTATCAGTTGGTTCAACTACTACCGAAAAAAAGTGACATAAGTCACTTTGGACAACGGCGTCGGCCAAATGACAATGTGATGTAATGTGACGTGAGAAGAAAGAAACAGAAAGAAAGAAAGAAAGAAACATCTTCAAAATCTTTATTCGTCACGCAACACACCACACTACAACACATGCTTGCACACACACACACACACACACACATGCACATGCTTTGATGGTGGCCGGTGAAATGGATCCTCCGCATTTGACCCATCCTGGCTTGTCCTTCCTCCGGGGCCACAGCCAGGAGCAGTGGGCAGCGTACGTGGACGCGCCCGGGGACCAGGTGATAAGTGTCCATCGCTGGTCAGACGATGATGGGTGCATGTTTTTGGTGGGGGTCCTTACTGACGTGAGGTGGAGGAAACCCCACGTTCCCCCAGAGGAACGTGAGAGAAGTATAATTCCACATTTAAAAAAGTTAAAGGTCGAGGGATGTAACATAATATGCAGTAATACAATAAACAGTAACACACAGGATCCGATATTGTATAACAGCCAGTGTTACTTTTTACAGTTGTAAAGATCAGTTTCCATTCAATGGGAAGTTTCCAAAAGCTGCAGTTTTGGAAGCTAATGCGTCATGTCAGCATTCCAACAGAAAAAAAAACAAAACAAGACGTCAGCCCTCGCGGATAAGGTAGTTGACAACTACGTCAGTAGGAAGCAAAATCCCCAGGCCAGAAGAGCGCGCTACGTCACCAGCGGTGAAGGTCGGTGTCTGAGGTCACAGCCAGGGGGCGGGACAGGCCCCCCCCCCCCAGCGCTGCCGCGTCGGAGCGTCGACGTCACTGACGTGTGACGTCGGCGTCCCGGGAAACCCGGAAGTAGCGGACGAATGCGTGTGAGCGGCGCGCACAACACGACAATGAAGGCTGTCGTGCAGAGGGTCACCCAGGCCAGCGTGACAGGTACGACGCGGGTCCGCACGGGTCACCGCTTGTTGACGGGTCGAGCTGTATGCGTTGTCGCTGCCGCCGTTCGTCGGGCACGCTCGTTTACTCGGCTAGCGACGGTGAATGGCCGGCCACTCAGAACAGCGTGTGGTTGTCGCTGGAAGACGTCGTTTTGTCGTCGGCAACGTTTACAATAATCTCGCTCTATTTTGGAAGTTGGAACTCGTGCAGAGTGAACCGAATGCATGTACTGATTTCATTCATTTTATGTTGCTTGGGGGGGGGGCGGCGACGACAATTATCTTCACATACATGTAAAACGTATGAAAATAAACCTTGGTTTTCGGACTGTCTTGGTCCCAAACTGTCGCGAATCCTCCGAACGAAAAGGCCGCGTCTTCCCTCCGTAACTGCGCCTCCCGCTGCGCCGTCTGCGTTTTGTTGTGCCCTCTGCTCGCGATGTCCCCGTTCAAGCGCGGAGGCGAAACAGTAGCTCGGTCGAAAGGAGACGCCTCCCCGGGGCGAAGTGAGGGTGGGCGGCGTTCATAACACACCGAGAACTGTGCCGCTCAACCCGCCATCCTTGGCTTTCATCACAATCATAGGTAAACATTCATCACTGTAAGGACTGACTGATTGGCTAAATCAACTATCACGTTTTTATTGCCCCGATATTCCTTGATATATAAATTATAGTATATATAATTTAACTATATTTTGGTGAGGACTATTTACATTACATTTAGCAGACTATTGGTGCTTTCACAAGGTGTCAAGGTGTTAGCAATCGACGACGTTCATAAAGATGCATGGCTTTCCTCCAAGGCGTTTGACTGTATCACGATTTTACGATCCCGGACGAGCTCTGCTCTCGTACCGCAACATCGATATTATATCGATACATCAGCCTGTTACTCACGATCACTGACTTTTCCCGGCTTGGTCTCCTTCAGTGGGAGAAGAGCAAATAAGCTCGATAGGACGAGGACTGTGCGTCCTGCTGGGAATATCTGTGGAGGACACTCAGAAAGATGCCGACTATATGTGAGTATGGCTATCTGAGACCTTTTGTATACGATGGAAAGGGATCACAACAGACTTATTATTATTATTATTATTATTATTCACTTTTATTTTCTGGCGGTGAGTTTTTTTTACATAAACATCATCTTTTCACCACTGTTCAACTTCTGCTCTCCAGAGTTCGTAAAATCCTCAACCTACGCATGTTTGAAGACGAGAATGGCCGGGCGTGGAGCAAAAGTGTGATGGACAGAGAGTTTGAGGTGCTGTGCGTCAGTCAGTTCACCTTGCAGTGCATACTCAAGGGAAACAAGCCTGACTTCCACTCGGCCATGCCCGCCGAGCTGGCCCAGCCGTTCTACAACCACATCCTGGAGACCATGAGGAGCGCCTACAAGCCGGAGCTCATTAAGGGTGGGTCTCGCTGTCACGCTCTGTCTCGTTTTCTATCTACCTGTGTAAGGATAAGGATGGAGTCTGCCCAGAAAGGGTTAGGGTCAGAACATTTAAAAGTGAATTTCTTTCTTTTCTCTGGAACATTTACTATTTGAGTTATTAAAACTACATATTTATTTTGGCAGCATGAATGAATGTTCCCTTTAGAGAAGCAATACTCAGACTTTTCCACGTGAAGGAGCCTCAGTTTGATTTGCATAAAGCCACTGATCCCATTTTGTCCCTGCGACCCCAATCTAAGAAGATTTTTATTGTTAGATATGATTTAGTCCAAAATTGCATATCTGTATTTTGGGAGATAACTGTGGATCTATGATCAAAACAGTCATTCTTTTCCACTCTCTCATGGTGCTTGTCTTGTAAATGCAATAATGTTCAAGTTGATCTATTAATCATTTTGCTGGGCACCCCCTGGAACCTCTTGAAGCATCCCTGGGGGTCCCTGGACCCCATGTTAAGACCCAATAATTTAGAGATCTTTCAGCTTTATACAGTTTGCTATGGCGTTTTTCCAGACCTAAGTCAAATGTTGATGAGTTGACTGCAATTACTCCCGGGTGGGCATGTATAAAACAAAAAAATCCAATATAGATAAGGTGAAAATTGTTTGCTGTAAGGGATGGATCAGGATGAATGAGGTCACACTGATAACGCAGGGTGATGTATTCTGCTCTTGGAGTTACTCTTGGCTTTGGGTTTCCAATCTAATTAAAAACAAAGTGTAAATCATATGATCTCAACCACGGGGTCGCTTGATATGCATATGAGGTCTTAGTTGTGGAAGCATGATGAATTGATATTTGATTCATATGTTCTTTATAAATTAAGATTTTAATTAAACAGGTTTGAAATATCAGAATTTCTATATAATCCATTTGCAACTCCCTCTATGCTCCATTATGTCGGAGAAGTAGAAGATGCAAAACTCTAATTCAGCTCCTTATATGAAATGTGGAATATCTACACGTAAAGCACTGTCAGGTTTGAAAGTACAGCAAGAAATGATCCAAAATACTACTAACAGAATAAAATTTAAAAAAAATGTATCAAATTTATCACACTCTAATTGCTGTTGTCACAAGAATTTTAGAACTTAAAGAACAGTGACATGGTCCAAAAATGATTGAGAACCCCAGATGCAACGCCGTCAGGCTCGCTGCCAAGTCTGGAGCTGTGCCCTGCGGCCCTGGGATCGAATGTAATAATTTAAAAATATTTAATAATCGCCGTTCCTCGGTGTTGAGTTCCAGCAGCGGGTGAGGAGGGGTTTGGACCGACGACATCGACGCGGTGGAGGTGGCGGTGAACTGGGTCAGCCCACTGGGGAGCGGGTGCGGATAACATCAGGTCCCAGCGAGGACGGCATAAGGCTTCCTAATTAGTCCTCACGCACACACACACACATGCACGCATCCTTGGTTGAAAGAGGAAAGGCGATGATTCAGCACTTTTATTTATTTATTTTTATTGTGCAGATGGTGTCATTAATCTAGCAGTCTCACTGCAAGAAAGAGAAACATATAACTTTCTGTCCTCCTCCACACCTTTTCAACTTCCAACCTGCCCTGTCAGCCCCGGTGTCTGAGAACATTTGGCCCCTTGGTCTCAAGGCCCACTACAAATCAACTGCCAACAACTGATTGAATTAATGTCAGACAGCAAATTATTGGGAGGGAACTTATAAATTAGAAAATAGATAGATAGATAGATAGATAGATAGATAGATACTTCATTCACCATGGACGGAAATTTCAATATCTCAACAGCTCACTTCAAAACGGTAGAAAAATACTAATAAAGCAATACAATATGAAAATGGCAATGTATTGAAATGTGTGTGTGTGTGTGTGTATGTATGTATGTATGTATGTATGTATGTATGTATGTATGTATGTGTGTATGCATGTATGCATGGAAAATATACCATAAAACCTCACAGTTAACTGTACACAAGAAGTATGGCAATATACACTAAAGCTAATGATAAACAACAAATAAAACCAAAATGAACAAATACAAAAAAAAAGATTAAAGTAAAAAACAATGGACAGAAAGAAAAAGGTCAAAATGAAAAAAAAAAAAAAAGTCTCATACAATAACTTATGAAATAAACAGTAAAGCAGGAAGATCATCTTAACATAGAAGTCGTGCTGTACAATAAAGCTGACATTGAATATATTTTTTTTAATGGAGGAGCAGAAAGACCTCCGCTAGCGCTCCTGGGAGCACCGGTGGTCTCCATATTCATAAAATTCACAACAGCTGACATCTAAGATTGAACCCTAACACCCGTTCCTCTCACATTTCTAAATCTCTCTGTGTGTTTTCTCTCATCCTGTCGTCGCAGACGGGCTGTTTGGGGCCTCCATGCAGGTCCACATTCAGAACGACGGACCTGTGACCATTGAGCTGTCGTCGCCTACGGCTCCCAGCGACCCCAAGCAGGTACAGTGTGACACAAGCAAAATTAAGGACTTGACATTGGTAAATTAAATGTGTTGAGTACGTTGTTTCTCCTTCTTGTTGTTTTACTTTTTTTCGAATCAACATTGGATTTTGTAGTCAATATTCCGTGTGTGTGTGTGTGTGTGTGTGTGTGTGTGTCTCACATAAGCCGCTCACTAAAACGATCAAGTGTATCAATAAATGTATTTCATGGCCCGTCTGCCCGTTGCACGTCATATTCCGAGGATAAATCTTCACCACACCCTTGAGCGTTCATTCTCAATATTCACTGCCAACCACTAGATGGCGGCCTCTGCTCTTGAGATTCTGTAACCCGCCGTCCGAGTTTTTCTCTTGCTCAACAATTTTTTGGTCCGCCATCATGACCCCAAGGAAATATGAAAATGCACGGATGCCAAAAATAAATAGGATCTGTCTTCTACTTCTGGCAGCTCCTTTGTGTGCGAGTGCTTCACGTTGGGCGTGAATAATTCATGTGATTTATGGCGGCACACGACCTTCCCCTGGCCATGGGGCCTGAACCTCATCGCTCTGGCAGTGACTGACAGGAGTGTGGTTTGCTTTGATTGACGGGCGGCGCTGTCGACTCACTTTTCGTATTTTATGGCTGCGATTTTTTTTTTTTTTCAAATTGTGTAACGCTGTCCCACTACGGTTGAAAGAATCCTTGAGCAAGATGACCTCACACACTTATCCATTTACAAACCTCCTCCGAGGGAGGGATGTTCTAAAAATAATCGAATATCGGCGAAGTCATGCAAGGTCACACATAGTTTGAGTCCTCAGGGTGTGTATGTCCTTTCATCAAAATGTTTAAGGTATAGAAAGTAAAATGCCAAGAATAATATCACATCGGAGACAAGCCTTACGTCAGCTGACGTGTAGACTAGTGGTTCTCAACGTGGGTTCCTCGGACCCCAAGGGGTCCTTTCAAGAGGTTCCAGGGGCTCTGTGTGAAAATGATTAATTGTTAAACTTGAACAATATTTAATTTAAAAGGCGTTGGCACTGTTATAGAATGCACAATAATGTCAGTTTTGATGATAGTTTCGCTGTAATCTCTGGAGCTACAGTGTAGACAGTTACAGAGGCATTGGACTTGATTATCTCAAAATAAAAAATCTGCTCAGATTTGGGTCCTAGAGACTAAGGGGAGCATTCACAAAGCGATATCATGGCTTTTGCGGCTGCTAAACCGGCTCAATTACCAGAAAAATCGAGCGTCTAATTCACAAAGCACCTACAGACAGGGAAATGCATGCAATGCCACGCAAATAGCGTCTCAGTGCGCCTGCACGTATTTCAATTTGGTATTTTTTGTACATTTGGTGAAAAATTGTCCCCTTTCTATGCAGATGAGACTCGTTGCAAATATTGTCCAATTCACAAAACACCGATGATAAAAGTCACACGCAGTTAGAGTGACGCTATTACTGCCTGTAGAGACCTGGTGGTAACTGTGAGACGAAAAACATGGCAGCGCTGTGGGATCATCTGCAGAGAGCTGGTGCGACCGAAATGCATTTATAAGAGCTGTCGCACCAAGATTTTCTCGAGATCTATAAATAATTTTTTGACATTATTATTACTGTCACGGCATTTGTAGGTAGCGGAAAGCGCAGCAGTCTGTGGTGGTTTTCAAAACAAAAAACAACTACAAATTTATAGGGAATAGTGATAAAATGGTCCAAACTGGCATTGAACCACAGAGGGCATCGAACCTCATAGAACCATGGACAGCTCCGCAGGCCGCGGCCTTCCCCTGCAGCGGTCCGGAACTTGGTAGAGTAAAACATACAAAATTATCATCATTTATACATTGTAATATTAAGAACTAGAGAGTTGATGTAAATATATACAGATTTTATTCATGCAATAAACAAACTGTGTGGGAAGAGTATGTTTTATTATAGATTTTCTCAATTAGTCACTGCACATAAAAATACTAAGTAAAACCCGATTGCACTCAGCAGCAAAACATTATGGGCGTGTTTGCGCTGGCGTGTCGTTAGCACAATGTCGTTTGAATCGGACGTTTAAACAGAGCAGAAAGCAGGCGCAATTGATACGCAATTCACAGTGCTATTTGTGGTCGGAATGAATTTCTTTCTGAATTCACCCCTGAATCTTATCCAATGGGGTCCGTGGCCGACCGATATGAAAAAGGTTGAGAATCAGTGGTGTAGACAATATATCATTTGGGGGGAAACATGCCTACAATTTCTTTTATCTCGATAGTTTTTTTGTTGTTTATTCAGAAGGGGCTTTCAATGCCTCAGGAACCCCCTTCCCCGTGGTGAGCGAGTTGTGGGGCTGTACCCGACTCCGAACATTGTCAGTCGAATCGGATTCGGCTTTTCAATGCGAATGTTAGACTATTTGGTGGCGGGAGGCTGGCAGGGTGGCTCTTCCTGTAGGCAAGATAGGCAGCTGCCTCGGGCACCACCCGAAGTGAGAGGGCCGAGAGGTAGTGATTGGGGTGCATTTGCACACCTGTCTCCCACTCTGATGGCACTGACGATCGGAGCCAAAACAGTATGTTTTTGTTTTAGAGGTAGGTTATACTTTATTTCTCTTTACGGAGCCAAACAAGTGCGTATGGAACTAAACCGTGTGTAACGGGGACACTCTCCGTCAGTCTCTCCCCGATCGCCTCCCTCTCCGTGCATTATGCGCGGAGAATAATCTCAACGTGTCACCGAGTCGCGCCCCATTCCTCCATGCCCTGCCCGTACACTGTTTTTAATTGTTTTATTTGGAGGAACGGGACGCGCGATTGGGGCGCTGGGAGAGCCGTGTTCTATTCACACACATAAAAATGTATTCATGATTCACTTTATTTATAATTCCCCATTGAAATGTTATCCCTGTGCTTTTTGTAAGCTTCTATCTGTTTTACCCTGTAATTGTAATGCATACTGACTCAGTCGACTGAGGAGTTTCCGAATAATGATTGGACTCGTCCACTCTCCCTAGCCTGTTAAATAAGTGAACACGTCGCAGTGACATGTTGTGAAGTTCTCTCCGTAAATAAACCGTCTTCAGACATCCGGTGCCAACGTAGAGTCTGACTGCTCACTTCCTGTTGCCATTGAGAATCCCAATGTCTATCTCGCCATTCAGGAGCACCGTAAATACTTAGGACCCACTCCAAACGCACTCAGACCTCCACACCGGTCCAACGGCTTCTCCTGCCACCGAACTGAAAGAGCTTTAATTTGTTCGTTCCCACAGGCTGGAGTGTCATTCTGGTCACTTCCATGTCGCCGGGCCAAGTTTCTAATGCTATATGGCCGTGGGCCGGCTTTGGCTGTGCTCCCCTTGGTGGGCCTTGGCTGGCGAGCCCATTGGGGAGGGGGCGGGCGGTTGGTTAAGCAGTCTTCAGAATTTTAATCATGTCTGTTTGGGATGTTTTTCTGTGGGGGCTGAGGAGCCAAAGCCAAGGTTGAACATGAGGGATCACGGGCCAGCCAATGGGGCCGCGGCTTTCGGCGATGGCCGACAGACACGGCTCCTTTCTTTCCATGAATCGGGGATTTACTGTAGTCACCACACTGTATCATACGCAGAAACCAAAACTCATTCTGTCCGAAACCGTTGGGGTCAAAAGGTGCGGCGGCTTCGGCCCCTGTGGCCTCATTTTGTCTTGGTACAAAAAAAAATTATATAAATAAAATGAACTACGCTGCGGTTTGGAGTTCCAGGCTAAAATCCCGGCAAGCTCAACTATTATGTAATGTTTGATGAGTTGAGGGCAGGGTTTCCTGTCCAGGCATAAATCAGATATTCTTTTTTTTTTTTTTCTCTCTTCTCTCTTCACCCGACTCTAGCCTTATATTATTTAAACAAAATAGGGGAGTGATGAATTAGTTTGACGGTAAAGGAACAATTCACACATCGACTGAATCGTTCCTCCGGTGAAGCTTTCCTTGGCCACGAGCCTTCATTTCCCCGATAATCCATCACAAATAGAGGTTGCTGAGCCCGACAATTCATACACAAACATTACGTTGACGGAGCCACATCAGTTAAACACATGGACTTCACTTTTTTTTTTTTTTTTTCCTATCTTCGACTCGTGCGGTGAATAATGCAGCGTTTCATGCTGTATCACATTTTCTCAGGCATGACATTCGGTTCATAAATATTTCCTCGGCCGTGATAAAAATTTAAGCCTCTGCGCTCACGGGTCGTGTTTGGGACGGGGGAGTGTAGCCTCGCCGATGGGATCATCCCCGTGTTCCTGTTGTTTAAACCATGAGGAGAAATGGTGAAAAAACAAAATGGAGCTTGTTTCCCCAGGGGTACGGCGGCCGTGACGACATCCTGCCGAAACGGCGTTGCGGGAACGTCTATGTTTGGGTTTGTGCGCGGGAGGCAGCGGCGTGCGCTGCAACGACAAAAGCCTCATTGACGCGATCACATGACGGCCTGGAATAGCCGGGGATGAGAAAAGGAGACATCCGGGTGTGAGCGCTCGCCTACCTCGTCAGGAGGCTGCGTGGTCCAGTCCCGGTCACTCATAAGGGCTTCTTTGTTCATTGTTCGTCGGACCGTGTGAGGCTCTCGACTGCACGTTGCAGCTGATGCACCGCTACCATCATTTATAGGAGAGAACTCTATTCTTGTCTGGTTTAAACTTTTTTTTGTTTTTTTGTTATTGCGTATTCAATAAAAAATAAATTGAAATGTGCTCATATAGCATATATTTCTCCCTGGTAATGAAAATCAGACTGTTGTTATGATATGTCTTATTAATAATATTATATGTGTTATTATAATTATTGTCATCATCATGTCTTATTATTTATTTATTTATTTATTTATTTATTGTGTCTTATCTCATTATATTAATATTATATTTTAACATTATTTGTTTCTTATATTATCCATATAGTTTACGGTTTCTTTCTTATAATTCTATTTTGTATTTATTATTTATATTTTTTATATTTTATTTTGATTTTGTAATACAAATTTAAAACACAATATGGCAAAATTATACTAAAAGCACAATGCCTTTCTGTTTTTGTTTTTTACTGGAGGCTGAATGCTTTGGAGTTTTGTAGTGCTGCATGTCAACATAATTTTTCTTTTTCCTGCAGGTTTAAAATTTAATGTTGAGGGAATATTTACAAACAAAACTGACTACGTAGGAGCTGTTCTTCAGACTAAACACAGAATCAACATTGACACCCGTTGCATTATTATTATTTTTTGTTTCCTTTTCTTTTTCTCCTTTCCGCTCTCTCGGCGCTCCCCAGCTGGCCAAGCAGGAGAAGCAGCAGCAGAGGAAGGAGAAGACGCGCTCCAAGGGGCCCTCGGAGTCCGGCAGGGAGAAGACGGCCTATCGCTCGAGGCAGGACCCCAACGCCAGCAGCGGGGCCGACGGGGACGTGTCCTCCGAGAGGGAGCCTTAGGTGGGGAGTGAAATTACAGCTCGCAGTTTATCGTTGTACAAATAATCCCGACGAATAAATCAATTGTCTGTTTTGTTCACTTTTTTTGCCACTATAAGCTTCCAATAGCGTAGTAACACACTCACCCACCTTAGTGAGAAGAGCTTTGGAGGCTGTGTTTACACAGCCAACCGAAATGACCCAATTCCGATATTTTGCCCACATGTGACACAGACTGGATGTGTTTTATGAACGTCTAAACAGGAAAAAAAAAAACACATGGATTCTGATATTTTCATATGGGTTTTGGGTCACATTCATATTACACACAAATCAGATATCAGCTGATGCGACTCCCGTCTGAACGCATAGATCCGACTTTGATGGTCGTTGCAATTCAAACATCATTCAAACGAAACTTTATTCGCCACCCATCTGAAAGTTACCGACCCCAATAAAGTTCCAACTGCACCCACGTTGATCCACGCACCCCTCACGCGCCCGGCTCCAGTCGGCGCTCTCCGCTCTCTCCTTTGTCGTAAAATGTGATTCATACCTCGTGTACCTCCCGAGACGCTTGGGAAAACAATAACTTGAATCATAATTTCCATTTCACTCGCGTCCGTGACAGACGACTAATGATGATTGATGAAGTGTTTTTCCTCCACTGTCGGGTGTAAACACGGGAATCTCACGGGTCGTGTGGAAAGCAGCCGGAAAAATGGGACATGGGCAACAAATCAGAACTGGGCATTAAGAGCTGCGGTGTAATGGCAGCCTTGGTGACATTGAACACTGGAGCGGTTTGACGCCCCGGCGGCGGTTAAGCTAATTAGAAACGAGGGACGGGACGACGATGAAAGATGTAGAGGATTAAACATTTTTTCCTGCCGAATGTTTTCTTCCGAATCTAATCTCCCGCCGTCCCGCTCGTCGCACAGCTCTGAGCAGTCATGTGTGTGTTCGTTTGACAAAACCCTTTTTTTTTTTTCTTTTTTTTTTGTGTGAAAATATCAGACTTGTTTGTGAAACGGCCTTTACACTCGCACCCGCAGAGCTGGGTTGCATAATACACTAAACTAAAACATAAACACGTCTCTCCTACGGTGGATTTTTTTCCTTTTCTTTTTTTATAAAGCTCCTTGTAAATACCATTTCTGTTGATGGTTGGTCCTGCGTTCAACCTTCACAGTATATCCGTAGTAAAGGCAATGATTCACTCTCACATCTTCCGTTGCTCTCTGGACTCCGGGAGCCACCGCTCTGTCTCTGATTAAGGAGATTCTTGCTGCAGGGATTCGGGAGAAAGGAGGGGTGCTCTTATTTCCCAACACTGTTTGTTTATTCGTGGAAAAACAGACAAATTATCGTGGAGAGAGAGAGAGAGAGAGAGGGAGTGAGAATGGGGGAGCGAGGCAGTGAGTCAGCGTCCCCGTCTCCTCCTCTCGTCCTGAGGTTCTCCTCGCGTGAACTCGCTCTCAGACACGCACGCGAGTGGCTAAAACTTGCCCGACAACACATTTAAGTATATATGATGCCACACACACACACACACACAGTATTTAATGGCTGACCTCAGGAGAGGTTGGCTGGGGCGTGGGGGGGACTCGACACACACTCGCACACACACTTCCTGGCGTCCCCGGTGGGGCCCTGTCAGGCCTCATCCCAGACTCTCTCTCACCACTGGAGGGCTTTCGGGGCCTTAGGGTACCATAACTCCCCCGGTGCATGCTGGGTAAACATGCCCTGAGACGTAAGGGGGACTTGAGCGCCGCAGTTACGTAAAGCCACTTTGTCTGACAGGGACCCAGAGCCAGGGAGGAGGGAAGGCACAATAGGTTGATGTCGGTTTTTTTTGAGGAGGAGGAGCGAGGGACATTTGGCTGCGGTGCGGGATGTCAAACTGGGGGCTTCGCTCGCTGCGCCCGCCGTGTCCGCATCATTTCGGGCGGCGGGCGCCGGGGCTCTGGGGGTTTGCTTTGCATGACTTGAACGTGAGCCTCCTCTCCTGCTGCCCCCTCCTCTGCCTTCTCCTCCTCCTCTTCGCCGCCTCCCTGCACCGTTCTCTTGTGGATGGAAAGGCGCTGAGAGGTTTGCGCCGCTCTCCGCTCCTCGTCATCAGCCGCGGAAACCTCTTGGTGGGATCGCTCCGTCCGCCCCGTGATGGCTGTCAGCACTCTGAGCTTATGTCCTCTGTCTCATGAAGGCCTTGTGACAGCAGCAGCCTCCGTACACACACTTTGGTTTTATTCATGCAGATGCTCTGCGCCCGGGCGGGGCTGATATGGACCAAATCTAATATCGCGGCAATTCTGAGGAGACGATGCTTCATCCAGGGCGCTGGGCTGGGCGATACTGACCAAAACCCCCCCCCCCCAAAAAAAACATGTTATTGTTTGAATACCCCGATGCCAATATTTTTATGACATTTATGGGTTGACTCATAAGATTCACACACAAAGAATATTTGAGAAATAATAACCAGTTATGTTGATATTATTAGGAAGAGATGGGTAGAACATTCTGTGGATTACTTTACTATCATGCAGAATTAAAGAGCAGGGAAAGTTATTTTAATATATCATGATCAGGGGTGGAAAGTTACAAAGTACAAATACTTTAGACCTTTTTCAAGTATCTGTACTGAGTATTTATATTATAAAGTATATTCAGTTTCAAAGACTTTCGACTTTTACTCCACTACGTTCCAAAGCAAATATCTATACTTTTTCTTGTACTATGTTTCTTGTTATGTTACTTTAGCTTTTTTTTTATCTGGAATTATTTATATACATTTAGTTTTGGAAATATATATCCATGTACATTTTTTAAATCGAGATTTATATCTATCAAAAGAAAGAAAAGTCAGGATATTCTGAGCACTCTGCAGAGGAACCGGGTACAGTAGCAGTCGTACTTTACTCCATATGATGGACTGAAAAGTACTTTTACCTTTTAATACTTCTCAGTATATTTAAGAGCTCGTACATATATACTTTTACTGAAGTATCAACGTCAGCACTTTTCGCTTTTACCAGTCATTTTGTGTGTACGTATTTGTAGTCGTACTTGAGTCGTACCGCCACCGCTGAACAGGATGCGATGACAGCCTCACGTCGTGATTCTGACATTACAGTGATACGTGGCTCAGCCTTCCGTGCCGTGCGACCGGACCAAGAACAAAACTCCTCTGCTTGGTTGTATCTGCTTGTTTCTGCATCTGCTTGTTTCTGCAGACTGTATTTTCAGGAGGTGACGACGGGCCCCGGGTTCCCCAGGACGGCCTTGAGCCTTAAACCCGAGCAGGACTCTTGCGACAGCTGATCATGGAGCGACCCCCACCCCCTCCCACCGTTTGGGGGAAAAACCCCGTGCGGCGTTGTTCCGGTGTTCTGACCCCCCCAGTTAGAACCGTACGAGATTGGTTTTGTGCGAGGGGCGGCGTGACGACGACGACGAGCGTCCTCCAGTCTGCCCAACGACGGATCCGTGGGAAGGGGAATGTGGTCGATTTGGGACAGAACGGCCCCTTTTTTTTTTTGTGTTTCTTTGAGCCGTCGCTCGCCAGCTTCGCCTCGCTGGCCTGAGCAGCGTTTTTCACTCTCACTCGTAATTTGTTTATTTTCTCCTTGTCTCACTCAATCACCCTCTTTCCTGTGATCTCCATCTCTTTCTAATCATATCACTTTCTGCCAATTTCGGCACTGATGCAAAACTCACGGATTGCCGTGTCTGAACCGTGGAGGCTTTAAAAGAAAACCAGAGGCTTTTGGTAATTAGCCGCTGAAACTTCTGCGGCGCGCTTGTTTTCGACCGCTCAGGAATTGTTCCTGATTTTTATCATTTCCCCAGAACCCTTTGGGAGGAACGGTTTGTTTTGACTGCACAGAGGGGAAGCGGCCGTGCAGGTGGCTCCAGGTTTCTTTTAAATTTGTTTGGATGAGTATTTGGGGTTTAGCAGCTAAGATTTCATTGGATGGGGCCTTCACAACAAAATAAACACTGTGCACATGTTCCCAAAAAAGACAGAGATAGCTTCAATCCACATTGGGATTCTCAAAGTGCACCCCAACATAGGATTGATACCGGTGACATTAGTGGATTGTTTTTACTCAAGATACTGTTGACCTGCATCTGAGGATCTAAATGTAAATGCTCTGCTAGGTGTGTTAAATGCCATTTTATTAAATAGATTAAAAAAAAAAAACTGGCCTCAAGTGTGCTATTTATTTTTCTGTCTTGCGTGTTCAATGTAGAGGGAAAGGCCTGCGTCCGTCCTTTTTGCTCCCTTCAAAAACAACAACAACACACCTGGGCCATCTAGTGCTCCTTCATCTGTGCGGCTCATAGTTCAGAAAGCTATTCCTGTCCACCCACAAACATACGCTCCCTCCCTCCCTCCCTCCCCATGCTTCTCTTCTCCTGGTCTCCGTCCTTCCAAGCAGTGCGGAGACCGGGTTTCCTCCACGTCGTGGTCGGAGCGGAGCAGGAGGGGGAGACGCGGCGGTGCTGCCGTAGCTTCCCCAGCTCCGGAGATCTCCGAGAGGGGAGATGTGACCCAAATATGTCTGCTAGCGAGTTCACCCAATAGCATAGAAGCCGCTCCAAAAGCAGTTTGAAACTCCTGCGCATTGGCTGCCTTTCCTTCTGATCCCAGCGCCAGGTGTGCTCCACGCCGGCTTCACTGCCCGTGCACGAGGGAGGGGAGGACAGGGTCGCTGGGGCCCCCACATTAGTGATGTTCCAGTGACTCGGAAGGCAGAGGAAGTCGCAGCTGATCACAGATCTGACATTTTTTTTAATAATTTGAAAAAGGAAGGGTGGTTGTTTTGGTGAATTCATCCGCTGGTCCGTCTGAAGATACAAGCTGCGTATGTGAGCAACGGTGGAAGAACTGCACATGCTGAACATACCATGACGCAAGGTCGCTCTTTTTAGAAGTGGAAGTACCACTTTGACATTTCTACTTCAGTGAAAATATACAAGGTCTTTCTTTTTAAATGTACTCACAGCATCAAAAGTATTTATGAAGCACATTTTCGTAGAGATTGCAGTTGA
This sequence comes from Zeus faber, assembly GCF_960531495.2. Lineage (NCBI taxonomy): Eukaryota > Metazoa > Chordata > Actinopteri > Zeiformes > Zeidae > Zeus > Zeus faber. Next base: position 7,079,435 of record NC_137191.1, read on the forward strand.
AAGTGCTGTGCATAGAAAATCAAGTAAAAGCCTAAGAAGAAACAGATCAAAAGTACAATAGAAAAAGGTAAAGCTAAAAGCCGCCTCACCGCTTCTCTCACGCTTTGCTTTGGGAATAACTGAAAGAGAACCGGTGGAGGATCGGAGGGTTCCAGTAGGCGCACGCTCCTGAATGCAGTCACCTACGTATTTGGTGCAAAACCTTAAAATCCATTCTAAAACGCACCGACGTGTCGGTGCAGCGCAAGGAGTTCAGGGGTGATGTGGTCGCTCTCTATGTGCGAGTCAATACCTGTGGGGGGCCGAGCCGTCAGACACAAGAGTCGCAGGGAGATTGAGGCAAAATAAGGATTTATCGACCAAATAAATATAATCCATTATGGAGGGTCGCAAAGAAAACGCAGGTGGGGACATTTTTGACTTAACTATGAAAAAAAAAAAATAGTAATAATGTCAGAAGAGCTTTAACAGGGGTTCACATAAAGACAACTGGACACACCTAATGAAACAGGAGGGAACATATATAGGGACGTGGCCAAACCAAAACGACACAAGAGGGGTGAAAGAATTATCAGAAACAATGATTAACTCTAAATATTATAAAACGAGGGACTAAATAGCACAAGTGCACATGTTGAAATAACTGCAGAATAAATAGAAAAACTCAACTTATAAAAAGAGATTATTATTAAAGGAAATACAAAATAAACCAACCCCCCCCCCCATGAGGCTGAACCTGATGGACTCCTCCACAGCTCTTTAATCCCTGCAGCTGTGGAGTTCTTGTCCTTCCCAGCGGGGGTGACAAACTTAAATCCCGGCAATAAAATATGGATGTTATACGAAACAAAACCTTCAGTGCGTGTCATTTTTATGTATTTTAACCTTGTGTGTGCTGGAGCGGCCATCACAATACCCAAATATCTCAAAACTTTTCTGGGGGGGGACCGGAGGGAAGGCTTTTGCGGTAGTCAAGGCGACTATGTGATGAAAGCGTGCGCAGGCTTTTCCGCGTCCGCTCGCGGAACGCTGACCTTCGCGATCTTTCTTGAATGAAATTTTTGGTGACATTTCTATTGTGGGGCTCAAAAGTGAGGTCGTCGTCCGTAATAGCGGCGAGGTTCTTGGCGTCCTGATTACTGCGCAGGTGCACGGGCCCAGATGCCTCTCGAGTTTTTTGGATTTTCTCTCTTGAGGTCTCGGTCCAACCCAAATGACCCCCCGTGCTCGTCCCGCGGGGTGTCCCGAAATCCGGACAACACGGCATGGAGAGCTACTGTGCCCGCAGACGAGCGCTCACACAGATCCCCGATCGCCGGTTACAAAAAGTGCAGTAACAAAGTACTTGCACTTTATTACTTTCCACCGCTCTGCGTGTGTGCGAGATGGAGAGAAGGGTAGAGAACATGCTGTGTGCGGGTGTGTGTGTGCGGGTGGGTGTGTGCGTGTGTGTGTGTGTGTGTGTGTGTGTGTGCATGTGCGTGTGTGTGTGTGTGTGTGTGTTCTGGTTCTGTGTTCCCTACACTGCAGTGTGTAGTGGGAGAGGGGGCGCGGTGTCAGTTGGATATGGGAAAGTGGGTTAAATTCCAGGCATTCTCATACATCTAAAGCCTCAGCGTTGCTGATTTGTCCTCTCTACAACTTTATCTTACATCGCGTGTGTGTGTGTGTGTGTATGTGTGTGTGTGTGTGTGTGTGTGTGTGGGGAGGGGGGGTGCATGTCTGTCCCTTGCCAAGCCCACTGGCTATGGAAAAACAATTTAACTGGATTTAATTTGCCCCCCTACCCCCACCACCACCCCTTCCCCTCCCCATGCCTTTTCTTTTCTTTTTCTTTTCTTTTGTGTGTGCCTCAGAGAGGTCGGGAATTAATCTCGTTTAGCGACGCCGTGCCCGCACCGAGCTTCATCTGCAACTTTGTTTTTTCAGCGGCAGCTTTTGGGCCTCCGGTCACGTCTGGATCGTCATCGGGCTGTGCAGCACATATGGAATGTCTACGGCGGCGGTGATTCATTAGGAAAATGAGGTCTGGGGGTGGGGGGTTGGTGTGTGAATATAAATGTCAATTCACAATCACATCTCTGTTGATTTCTTTTCTTTCCTCGTGTCGCAGGGTGGCCGTCTGGGGTCCGTGCCTTGAAGGGTTAAAAAAAAAAAAAGGCACAATGAAAGCAGTTGCCTAGAGCCCTGACCACTTTTTCCATTCTTGCTGGAAAGTTTCCAGTGCTATTTATACGAAACCTCAGGCCTGACAATCAAGAAACCTCCTTGGCTGGGACAAAGTATTTGCCCATTATCACAAAGTTCTGTTTCACTTAAATCATAAAACACACAATGTGAGGGATGGTGGATGTCACTTGGATAAGATAGAAAATCTCCGGCCGATGACATTGAGGTCTTTGAATTTGGATGCAAGGATCAGAGCGGTCGGGTTCCAGTGGAAATCGTAGAAAGGCAAACTGCAGGAGTTTGAAAACTTTGGAATTTTAAAGTGGAAATCCGTGAGATCGTCTGTGTTGGGGTGGATTACACCGCAGGTCCCGGAATTCCATTGAAAACTCCGCAATTTGTTTTCCAACATTCCTCACTTTCTTTTCTCAAAAGTTTTCCCTCTGGTGATTGATCAATTGATTTGTGTCTTTTTTTGTCTTTTTTTTCTCCCCCTTTGGCCGCTTGAGACGGTGGTCGTGGTCGTTTTCCATCTGAGGGTGGTGCTGTTATTTTTTGTGAATGTTGACTCCTAACTGACCGCAACCACAACTACACTGCTTCGTCAAATTCACCGCAGCTGCTACCTCTTGCGTGCCCGATCAGTGGCGGGGGACCCTGCCACCAACAATGGAAACATCATAAGGAGCAGAGCATACATAATGCAAATACATCTGGTGGCTGTTTCTGCCAGCTAAATAAAGGATAAAATATGTTGATTTTGCGACAAAATAATCAACGAAATATACTCACGGATTGCCGCTTTAAGTACTGACTGTTAGACTTACTCTAGAAGTCAGGGTATTTTAATTTACTTCATGAAGCAGTGCTTACTTCACTTCTTGTACTGTAGGTTAGAGGAAACATAAAAAAAAAGAAAAGAAAAAATTAATATTTTAAAAAAAAAGTGAAAAATATGTAAACTAATATATTAAAGTATGGGGGGGAAAAATGCCTCCACAAAAGAAGCATTTTGTGTGTTTTTTTGAAAAACACACAAAATGCAATCCACACTAAGCTCACACCGGCTCCTGCTTCCACCGGAGCCTTATTTCCCAGAAGAGGGCAGTGCGTCTTTTTTCACATCAACCCACCAAAACAGCAATACTCTGCTCCCCCTCCTTCTGTCTCCCGCTCTCTCTCTCTCTCTCTCTCTCGCTCCCTCCCTCCCTCTCCCTTCCACTCCATCCACACTCAGCACCAGCGGACGGAGACGCCGCCGAACCGCCGCGTCCCCCGGAGCGCTTCTCGCAGCCGCGTCCCCGGGAGCAGCGCGGATTCGAACCGCCCGTGACATGGGAACCCGACCCCGGAGCTTCGAGCAAACCCTCCGGACTTTGACAACAGCTCCGTAACCCGCTTCCCCCACCCCCGCCCCCCATACTTTTTCTTTTCTTTCTTTTTCTTTTTTCTTTTTATTTATTCAAGCCCCCCCACCAGGCTCTCCCTCCGGGCGGGTCGTCTCATGGATGCGGGGGCAGGGAGGACGGATCCCGGGGCGCGACGAGCGCGCAGCCGGCCGACGCAAGTGATGCCGCCGAGCCCGAGGAAGGTCCGGACGAGGCGGAAAAGGAGACAGGAGTTGGTGTGGATCCAGGTCTGCCTGTTCGGCGGCTTGCTGCTGCTGGTGAAGAGCGTCTCGCACCTGGCCGAGGGTTCAGGTGAGGGATCCCGAACCCGCGGGGGGCGCGTCCCCCCGACCCCCCCACGGCAGCCGGACGCTTGGAATTTAGTTTTTATCCTCGTGTCGGTGGCTCGGAGCCCCTCGTGTCTGACCCCGCTGGGGAGGTAGTTTCCGTGAAAACCGTGTTAATCGTTCCCCCAACGTTGAATCATCGTCATCGTCATCATCATCATCATCATCATCATCATCATCATCCTCGTCGTTATTGAACAGCAGCTAAGACGTCAAACAGCTGTGTAAATGTTTACGGGTCATTAAAACTAAGCCCACGCTTTGAAAAAAAACAACAACAAGTGCTGGAAGATGGAAGGTGGAAGACATTGTTTTATGTACAAATACAGATACTTTGGAGCATGGTTTCAATTCTAAACAGACGGTATCCAGGCACTCCAAAAAATAAAAAATAAAATAAAAAATAAAAGAAAGAGAAGGAAACAGGGTTGAGGAATAAGTTCATCACGGTTGTAGGCAAGGGAGTAGAAAATGAAGCGTTATATTGTGTCCAGTTTATTGAGAGAAAAGCACTTTGCTCTCAGAGAGAAGAAGCTGTTTGTAAAGCTGCAGGGGACTCGAGCCCATCCATGCACAGGCTGCAGCACTGTGCATGGCTGGAGTTCATCAGCGCTTTAAAGGGGTCCTCCAGTTTTTGGCTTTTTATTGACGCTATCCAGATTCAGATGAGAAGGGCAATACCAATTTTCATACCTGGGTTTCCAGTACGGAGATAGCGACGGGCTGCGGTCTAACTGTGTTGGAGGTGGGATCAACTAGTCTAGCTCCCTGTGAAATTAGGGGGAATACACCATTTGGCGTCTCAAACACTGCGTCTTGTATGTCTTGGTGGTTTATAAATTATACTACATTCAAAACTATTTTGGTTGTATAATCATTTATCCATTCTAGATTATTCGATATTTAAAAACACATTTCCCCAAATGTATCCCCTTACAGTTCAGATTCTTATTTCCTAGCCCAATACTTTTGAATCTGGGTAAGACAGACAATCTTACCTCCATTCAGACAAGAACATACTGTAAATACCAATTTCATCCGTGTTTGTCCAGTACAGAGAAAGTGACGGTATGCATGCTAACGGCATTAGCTCAATGCAATGCTGCGGATGGGATCAGCTAGCCTAGCTCCTGTTAACGTCGCGAAATACACCTTCCACCGTCTCAAAAGCGGCGTTTTCGAAGTGATGCATCACACGTCTTAATGACTTGTGTATCTCGGTGGTTTTCTACGCCGATACATTCGGAGAAACGGCGTTTTGGTCGCTTAACCGTTGATCCATTCCCGATTATGATCATATTGAAAATGATGACTTCCCCAAAATGCTGGAGAATGTCGTGAAAGCTCTGACGAATTCCTCGCCTGATGCTCCTGCAGCAACTCCCGCAGTCGTTTGAGCACATCTATAAGTACGAGATCGGGGTTGTTTTAAATGCTGCTACATTCTGAACTATTATTTTCGATGCACAACCAATTATCCGGGTCCTGTTGTTGGCGGAGGGACGGCTCCTGGAAACTCAGGTGTTTTTTTTTTGTTTGTTTTTTTTTGCTGCAGAGCGGTGAAATCAGGGCTGAGTTCCCCTCGGGGCATACGCTCCTCTGCGTTACGGCGACGCCATAGCTGTCCGCCCCTTCCCCTCTCCACCACCCCTACTCCACCATCCTTCCATCCCAGCGCCCACTCTGCCCCACCCACCACCCACCCACCCACCCACCCACCCACCCTCCCGCCCTCCCTCCGCCGCAAGTACACTGCGTGATTATTGAGTCAGCGTCATCTTAAGTGAGATATCATGTTTGTCGCATTCCGCGGACAGAAGGCCCGCATGAATATTCAGACGCTCATGGTTTGTGTATCATCCGTGAGACCCGTGTTATCGTCCTCGCCGCGTATCCTGGTTACGAGGGAACGCAACAGGCAAAAAAAAAAAAAAAAAAAAAAAAAAAACACTAAACAAAAGCCGGGGGACGGAGCTGCGGCGACGGCGGCGTGGTTGATGCGTTCCCCCTGTCCCACCCGGGTTCTCGCTGACGCTTAATCAGTGCGGCCGGAATATCAATTAAAGTTGGTTATTTATGACGCACTTAATGAAGTTGCGCTAGATTAAACTTAACGTCGCCGAGCACTCAGCGCCTCCTCGCAGCGGCACATTAATCATTGCAGTAGACTCCGCTTCTTCTGGTTCTTTGTGTGTGTGTGTGTGCGTGTGTGCGTGTGTGCGTGTGTGTGTGTGTGTGTGTGTGTGTGTGTGCAGGAGAGCGCAATGGGTGCATGGTGGCGGTGTAGGGGAAGGTGGGGGGACACAGTGTTGGCAGGCATTGTTGTGGGCTGGCGTGGTTGTGTGTGTGTGTGTGTGTGTGTGTGTGTGTGTGTGTGTGTGTGTGTTGTGAGTGTGCTGGAGGGGAGGCCGGGCTGGGAGGGGAGGGGGGCTCACCCGGGCGGGGGAGGCCTGTTGGGATACCTGCATACCTCGTGCGAGGAGCGACATCACTTTCGGAAAAACCTGCGGAGGGAGGTGTGGGAGGGGTGGAGTGAGAGCGCGCGGGTCACAGGGTGAAGTCACTTGAATGGCTCCTCCCTCGACGGATGTGGCGTAAGTGGCATCGACCAACACCTGAGCACTGTGGAAAATGCCCAAATTCTCATCAGTATATTCGATTAGATGCTTTTTTCATTCCCAGAGGGAAATGTTGCAGTTGCAGCTGCTCACAATTTAACAAATAGAGTAATGTAATGTATTTCCATAAAGACATGAAAATAATAAAATAGTAAAAAAAATGGCAGTATACAAAAATGGTTACAATCAATATATATGTCAATATACAATGAACTATTAACCTAAAAATGAACAATATACCAGTAAACCTCAGTATCACTAATGCAAAGTGTAAAAGCAGGAAAATACACTTAGTGGGTACTTTTACTGTTGACTCCCTGCAAATCCCCTCACATTACTTTACATTATTTTACATTACATGACATTACTTTACATGACATTAAATTGTTTTACATTACTTTACATTACACTACATTGCTTTACGTTACATTTAATAGCATTACATTACTTTACATTACTTTAATTTACATTACATTACTTTATATTACTTTACATGACATTACATGACACTAGGTGACATTACTTTACATTACATTATTTTACATTACATTACATGATGTCATTGATCAGACACCTCTGTCCAAATCAACAATAAGTACATGTCACAGTATCAAGCACAGCTAAGCAATCTCTAGGAACAAGCAGCACTAGTAGTTATTTGATTATACATTTTTTGTAATAAAATAATAAATAAGTCAGACAGCCGGAACTACAGTATTTTGGTCACTCAGCCATTTATGAGGGGTGCAAAGGATCACAAAACTCACGGTTCGGATCGTATTACGGTTTTGAGTCGCGGAAAAACAAAAGAAAAAAGGGGACAAACATAACTTTGCTTTTGATTTATTGTGTAAAACACTTAAAGCAAGGAACTTTTGCCCATGATCCTAAATGAAAACAACATCCAAGACGTCCAATGTTGAAATAAAATCTTAAAATATTCAATACTCAATTGTTAAATTAAAGTGCAATATGAGATATGCATGGTACCTTCTTCCGTTAGAGATGGTAGTGAATGAAAAGATATGATTTGATTCGCCCCCAGTAACTGAATTTAATTCCGATAAGTAACCAGTGTCATGTTGAATATCTCACGTTTATAACAAACCAAATTTGATGGAATCAGTTTCAGAATGAAGCGAGTTTCGGTCGATTTTGTAGAGGAGTCCGCGTCTCCCCCAGTACACATCGTTTTTGTTGACGAGCGCCTCTTGACCGCTCCAATATGGCGGACGCGCAGACGCATGGCGGCGACGCGCGGCAGCTCGTTCACCACACGTCGTGAAGTATCAGCGGCACAGAGTAAAACACAGCATCTGTCTTTCTACGTACTTTTCACTGCAACTCTGCATCCAGATTTAGGGAATTTTTAACAGTAGCCGTAACAGTAAAACTGTGTTTCACTCCGATCGTTAAGTTTTGCAATTGATCGGCGGTTCCCATGCGAGCTGAACCGTGGGGGGCGGGGGCCATGCGTACGGACGGCATCACGGACCAACTGCGTTCCGTCCCACGACCATGAATACATTCCCGATTACGATTTATTGAAAACAACGAATTTCCCCAAATACTGGAGTGCCCCTTTAAAGCTCTGATGAATTCCGAGCCGGACACGTCATTTAAGCATCACTCTAAGTACGACGTCTTTGTTGTTTTTAAATGCTGCGAACTATTTGACCCAAAACCAGTTATCCGTCCGCGATTACTGAAGAGACGGGCTCCCGTGGAGGTGTGATGGAGCGAGCAGGCGGGGAAGCCACTCCGACACCCGAACCCAGAACCCGCGCAGTGTGAGCGAGGAAGAGGTTCTAGAAGTTCCCCTGCGTGACAGCGGCGTTTACTTTGTGACGGCAGGGCTCTGGATCTGTGCTCATCGCTGTCGCTGCTTGTAAAACCTTCGGCCCCGTGTGGAAAAAATGTGAGAATCTCACAAAGACACAGGCCCCAAAGGTTCCTTGTCTTCATTCAAATATATACATATTCTTCAAAAAGGTGAATTAAAAGATTATTAGGGGTCCAGCCCGATTTTTATTGTTACTATTAATCTTTATTATTAGATCCAAGGTTCAAGATGTTTATTTGTCAATACAGTTCAAGTTCAAGAGATTGGTACACATACATTTGAGCAAACATATATGTCGTGAAATGACATAAAAGGCCACTGCGTTGGCCGGGAATAAAATTATTATTTCAACTATTAATAATAATATTAATAATATCATTAAAATATTCAGAGCGTTGCGCTGTGTAGACCTGGTGGCTCCGCGTAGTATGTATGCTTGTACGAGGCGACAGACCGGAGGAGCCGATGGGGCGTTCAAAGTAAACTCGGAAAATTGTGACTTGTGCTGTGTTTCGCAGAGCCCGGAAAACTGTAATACATACCTAACATGACTAAACTGGACCCTGTGTGTTTCTGCCTGCAGCTATATTTATTATTTTTATTATTATTACCATTATTATTATTATATGACACTTTTATAAATTGTTTTTGCTACTTTGCGCTAGTCGCTAAATTCGGGTTGACCATCACTGCAATGTAAATGCTAACATTTGTAAAAGCGAGGGAGAAGTGCAGCACTGTGCAAACCGCTGTGGCTAAAATCCAAAATGTTCCCTCTCACCACCGCGTCTTCCAGGTTATGACGTTTCGAGTCAAAGCCGCCTGGACCAGGTGCGATGGGGAGTAAGAGGAGGAGGCGGAGGCGGGAGGAGACTGCTGCAGATGGAGGTGGAGGTGGAGATGGACAACAGCAGCCTGGAGGAGGAGGTGGAGATCCAGGAGTCCAAAAACTGCACTGCTCCAGGTGAGGCCAGGGATGGGATGAAAGAACCAGGGCACCCCCCTCCCTCCCTCCTTCTGGAGAGGGACGGGGGAAGAGAAAGTGTGGAAACAAATGATCAGTTCCGCTCTCCGGTTCCCCCCTCCGCAGGGGGTAACCCAGTTTGCAGGGTGTGCTGGTTTCCCATGAGCAGCGGCTCCAGCAGGTGCTGGCGTTCTGGCTGTCTCAGCGATTTTCTCCCCTTATCTAAGTCACATATTTCGGGTGCTGTGGGTTCCTAATTACCCCCACCGCCTTAATCTCTTTCTCTATCTTTCACTCTTTGTCTCTCCTATTCTGCCTCTATTTTCCTCCAACACCCCCCACCCGAGCCACCGCCACTCTCGTATCTTCATTTCTTCCCCTTGGGTGGCCGCGTGTTTAAGAGAGAAAAAAAAAAATCCCTGTTTCCATGGCGACCTTTTTATCTCATGATCAACGAGTGACTTCTGAAGCGCTGACGGATGCCTGGGGGGGGTTTCATACCTGCACAATCTTGTGGTATTTGTTTGAATTGCAAGTTAACCCCTCCGCCCGCCGGCCCTGCCCCCCATCGCGGAGTGGCTGGAGCGGCGAGGCGGAGTGGAGCAGGTTTGTTCCTTCCCGAACAATCACTCATTCACATCGCAGCGGACTAACTAGAGCATCGGCCATTTTGTAGCTTGCTCCAAACCTTGTTCAAGTCATTTATGCACTCGACAGTCCACTCCACATGGCCTTCAACGCACCTTGGCATCGCAGTGAGGAATGGGCTCCCTCTGTGATGGCGGACTGATGTTATTCAGTTATTTTCTTTGCGCTAGTCAGACTACGCCAGGGGTGTCTAAAGGTGGAGGCGAACGTAAAAAGAAGTGGAGCTTTTTGACCGTCAAAGAAGTGTTCAGAACGAGAGAAGAACAAAATGAGGCGGTGATATGGGTCCTTTCGGCGTTTTTTCCGTGCGAGCCCCAACTTTTTCTTTTGTCTTTCTCTCGCTCTGAGAGCTCCCCCCTGCCGGCGATTGGTCCAAATACCCTCGCGTGGTGGCTTTTTTCTTCAG